>NC_137888.1:181528952-182728952 GCF_963455335.1 Martes martes | reverse complement strand
AAAAAAATCATCACCAAGACCTAAATTAAGGAGCTTACCACTTATGTTTCCTTCTAGGAAGTCTATGGTTTCATGTCTTATGTTCAAGTCTTTAATTCATTTGAGTTAATTGGGTGGGGAATGGAAAAATGTGTGAAGTGAGTCAAAGGGTAAAAATATGCATGTAAATAAATAAAATAAAATCTCTATAGTAAGTCAAAACCCAGGCCTCTTGGGTTGCTGCAGTCACTCACTAGAACAACAGAAATTGAATGTATACTATGTGACTGGTGCTGGTTAATACACTAGGATCCTTGTCTTCTTGGAGCTTATATTCTAGCAGTGGGGATCAGACATTGAAAGAATAAATACGTAAATACAAAAACTGTGTTATTAAGACAAAGAGCAGGGCACTCATGGGAGCGGTAAGTTGTTTAGGCTGTGCTGGTGAAAGAAGGTAATATTTGAACTGGGTAACAAGTAGGGGGGATTATGTAAAAATATGTAAATAAAAATAAAATCTGTAGTAAAAGATGTCTACTTGAACAAGGATCATTTTCTTGCTTTAAGTAATCAAAATAAATAGAATGACATTAGGAATGTAATTTACAACAGGATCTCTTCCCACTTATTGGCCTTAATATAGTAAGACTGAACAATAAGTTTTTGTCTTTTATTAGAGAAGATGAGATTATTTTTCTCTAAATAATACTTTGGTGACTAGTAATGGATGTAGTCACCTAAATCACAGATAAGCTTTTTGTTTTCAGTGCTCTTCTCTTTCTGGCAAAAATTATTTTCCTTTAGAAGTAGCCCACCAATTCACATGTGAAACTGAATCCGTTGCTGTGAGATCGGGTTTTAAAATAACTTCAAGGAGGAGAGGCCCTTGACAGGAAAGTTAACAATAGAAACGAGGTCACCAACTCAAGACCTAGACTTTCTTTATTGTTCATGGACACAAATGCTTGGTTTCAGAAGCGCATTGTTATCCAGGAAGCAATTGGACAGAACTATTTTTTTGGGAAAATTATATCCTTGACACTAATGCAGTCAGTTAGACCTTCAAACTGAAATTAAAAATAAATAAGTAATAATCACTTAGGGGTCAGCAACTGGTGGCTTGGGTGGGCACTGGAGACCAAGTTTGCTCTCCCTGGGTGGCATGTTGAGGGCAACTGACCTTAAGAATAGCAGGAAGGGATGATGGATGGTCAGCTCAAACTCCCTTTGTCCCAATAGCATTTTTCAGCTGTCAAAAAGTACTCTAGCAGGGACCAGACTTAACAATGGGAGACCACCTGGGGGGCTAACTACCTATTCAACTATACCCTTTGCAGATGACAATAGCATCTTTACTTTTACATCTGGTGGTACTGGGTGGCTAGTCATTGTTCTGTTGATTTATTAAACTTGTTTTGATAAACAAGCAGCAAGTAAGTGTCTCCATGGTAGAGGAGGCTGAGAATTCCTTATGGACAACAAATAATCTTAATAAATGCCAAGTCCCAAGTGCTTAGGTCAGCACTATAGGTGATAATGCTCATTTTATGATCACCTAAGCCTACCTTTAGACACACACTTATACACAGTGGTAAAACTATGGGCAAACAGGGAACTTGGTGGTCAGCTGTGAATGTTCAACTACACAAATGATTTATTTATTCCAAATCTGTCTGAGGGCAGAAATGGAACCTTGGTTATTTTTGTAACCCTTCCACCATGAAGCCCCTTCCCATAACTTTGAAGTCAGAGTTTGAAAAGGAATGGTAGTTTGATACATATTTATTGAGTTGAATTAAATTACAAGGGATGTCTAATGTCCCCTGAGTTTGCTTCCTAAATCTTCAAAGGGGTAAGAAATAAAATTGAGGTGGTCCCTTGTCATGTTGGGCAGTTCTACTCTGAGGAAGAGCGCAGTTTGGGTACAGTCTGTCCATTTCACCGTACTTCCCGGGGGGAAATTGCTTCTAGCTGTTTCCTCAAGTAAAAGTTCAAAACAGCATTTCTATAAAAGACAACCACTTTATAAAACACTGTTTTAAACCATACTAAAAATCCTAAAGTTGACCTCCAAGAAAAACTACTTCATACAGCTTCCCTAAACCCTTGCTTGATGAGCTCATAAAAATATTTAGCTGAAATGTTACTTGAAGTTTATTCTTTTATTCCACTGACCAGTTATGATATAATCTGCAAATGAAATTGGGTGAAAATGACAAATTTCATTTAGTTAAAAGAAATTCCAGATGGGAGATGTGAGGTTCAACAGTGAAAGGCTGAGGAGGTAGAGGACAGGTGCCAAGGGCAAAAATATTTTCTAGGTGTAGAAGAGAGGAGAGAATGACCTAAGATGAAGTTATCAAATGACCGTTCTGTGTTTAGCTGCTGTGTAGGGAAGAAAGTCTATTTCTTCCTGAAGAGCCGAGAAGTGAGGTAGAAACTAAGGAGTGAGGTGAAGTGAACTTAACATGTAAGTTGATTAAGCAAACTGCTTGAACACCCAGAGGGACAGATAGTTCCTCAGGGAATTAATAATAATTGCAGAGACTGGGATAAATTAAACTTAAGGTCTAAAGACTAAACTAGGGTCTCATATCAGTTAGGGATTGTGAGGTGCAGCATTGAAAAGGGAACTAATTTGCAGTGAGATGCTCAGTGAGGTCTAGCTGTATAAAAAATCTATAACACACACCTTTTAATTCTCTACTTGCTGGTTTCATAATTAGTTTGACTTTTGTTCATAAAAGAAAACTGTCATGAAGGAAGATTTCTAGGGATACCTGGGTGCCTCACTCAGTTAAGCATCCAGCTCTTGGTTTTGGCTCAGATCATGATCTCTGGGTCGTGGGACTGAGCCCTGCACTGGGCTCCCCACTTAGCGAGGAGCCTACTTGAGACTCTCCCTCTCCTTCTCTGTGTGTATGTGCTCTCTCGGTCTCTCTTTAAAATAAATAAATAAATCTTGAAGAAGAAGAAGAAGAAGAAGAAGAAGACGACGACGACGAAGACGATGAAGACAAAGAAGAAGAAAGCTTTCTACAACCGCGGGAAGTCTGTCTACTTGAACAATAAGAACAAATCCACAAATGCCACTATATATCCAGAAGATGACAAAGTACATGGGAAGACATGGGTCTCATGAGTGCTGATTTCAAATCCTCAAATCATTAAGGTGTAAGTAACTGCTACATATGCACATTGATCACATGAAACAATCGGTTAAAAATCTCTTTGAAAGGCAACAAAGTACACACACACACACAAAGGATGATGGTCATAACTGTTGAATTACAGAATCATGAAACTAACGTAAATTCAAAACTGAGTACAGGGTACCAAACAAGGAGATATCCACATTATTTTTGAACACTTGAGTGGGGAGGAGAAAGCCAGCAGTGAAATTTTATACTGGTTGGGGAGGCAGGTGATGGTGGTAAAATGTGAATACAAGGCAAATACTTCATTTTAAAAGTGCATTTCCTTCTTTGCTTATTAATTTTTACATATATGGGCACATACACGCCATGTGTCGAGATGAGATGTACAGGTTTCCTTTTTTCCTCTTCCATTCCAAATAAATGGGCCAGAGAGCTATATCCAGGAAAGGCTGGGTCAAGTCCAAGGTCATATATTATACTTTTCTCAAATAGGCATTCTTTCTGTGTCACATCTGCTGTGGGTGCATCGTAACTGATAATAGTTAACTACATAGACTATGATTGACTCACTTGTGTTTCCAAATGAAATACAAAAGGGTCAACCCTATAATGGTTATTCTGTCACTTACTTGCATTTCTATAAATGTGCTTGAGTGAAGAGCTACAGTAACCTCTCTCCTCCACTGGGTGGTGTACCTACAGCTGACGCAGACTGGAGGACCAGGTTCTCTATAATTTCTCTGCAAATCACAAGTGTACCTGAATGAGCACAGTTTGCTACCTTGTAATACTGACTTCGAACCCAAACAATGTGCTTTCAGGATCTTTTAACAGTTATTTTCCTTTTGAACAAAACATTAAGAGATTAAGCTTAAAAAATATATATATACAAAAAAATAAAGCTTAAAATATATATATATATATATATATATATATATATATATATATATATGCTTCAATCCTTTACTTTAAATGCAGGTTGCACTGGGATGAAGCAGAAAATATGTATTATTAACACCAGCAGTTGTTAATGGTAGTAATGATAATACGTTATCTCCACCACACAGTGATAATGGGTTTTTTATTATTAAAGTAAGTTTCGGCCTTTATTTATAGACATCAGTTAAATCAGAGAAAATGAAAATGCAAAATTACTACACAGCTCAAATTGAAGCAGCTCTTAAGACTCAGTGGGAAAAATGTATATGCATCATCATATAGATTAAGAGAATACACAGTATTTTAGCCCATTATAACATCTACACATATGGGCTCTAAGGCTATAGGAATGAAAGGCTAGTCAAAATAAAGGAAACATTCTTCTATGGTGTGATTTTTTTAAAAAGGAAAATGGATTCTAAAAGCGATCAATCAGTTTTTTTTTTTAAACTAAGTACAGACAAGAGAACATTATACGTTCTTTTCAATTAAATAACCTCACTTAGAAACAAATATGCACACAGCCAAATGGAATTTACACTGACCATTTAATATAGTTTAATGTTCTCTTCCTCTTGAATTTTAGAAGCAAAGCTCTACTAATATTGTCTGAAACATGAGTGTATGAAAAATGGTATCCCCCAGAAGTGGCCTCTGAAATTGTATTTGCTGTCAGAAAGATGCATATGTTCTAGTACAGATATATTTTTGAAAACTTGGAATTCTGCTAAATTTGGTACTCTGAAGACTATTCCATTTGGTCTGACCAATTCAGAAAATAAAATGCTAAGAGTGAAGGTTAGTTGCCAGCATCACAGTAATGCATGTAGTGAACTCATATCTCAGCAAAGTGCTTCATTTTAAGAACAATGGCTCAATTGCATACTCAATTTCAAGAACAAAAGGCTCAAAAGTGGGGGGAAAACCCCTATTTTTCCAGACACAATGCTGCTGCTAATACCAAATAAGAAAAAAACAAAACAAAACAAAACTCAAAATCTTGCTTTGTTTTTAGTTCTTGCAGGAAAAAAGGTGTCTGGGCATAACCAACCTGAAGTAATTTAATGTCAAGCTTGCCAGACATCCACACTGCAGTGACCAGGAGCAGAGTCCAAAGGAGAGCCCCACAAGAGATGGTATGGACTATTATGAAAGGCATAAGATACTACAGAAATGACTGGAAGAGAGAGGGTAAACAGACAGAAGACAAGACAGCAAAGCACCACTGACTGCCATTTACAAAAATCCTATCACCAAATAAGGCCAACTCTAAAAGTCTTCACTGGTTGAAGTTCAGATCTTGGGAAAATGAACTACCGGTTAAATGCTAATAAAGTCTGTTGCCTAAGTTATAGAACTCATACTAAATTGTTACTAAATCGTCCATCAGTAACATTACTACAGATTTACAAGGTACTTGGGCTCTGCAAGCACCCAGTTAAAAACTTAGCAGCTTTTGTTTTGTTATAATGATATATGATCACTACATAAATTCTAAATATTATGTAGTCTTAAATTAAATTATATATTTTCCTTGGAAGTATTTAATTACACACACACAAATTCACAAGTGTTTCTTCCTAAATAATCAAACACTTCTCAAATGCTACATGGGATTAATGCACGTACTTTG
Source organism: Martes martes (assembly GCF_963455335.1). Lineage (NCBI taxonomy): Eukaryota > Metazoa > Chordata > Mammalia > Carnivora > Mustelidae > Martes > Martes martes. The sequence goes on along the minus strand of NC_137888.1, from coordinate 182,723,240 downwards.
TCCTTTTCCTTTGGTTTTTCTTTTGTTTCTCTTGTTCTTTCTACATGTTTCTCCATTATAAAGAAATACATAATATTGACAGGAAATAGAAAAAGAAAAATAGACCAAATCACATGTACTCCTAATACTCAAAGACAAAGAGTGTCATTACTCTGAATATTTCCTTTTGGTATATTTCTGGGGTGAAAAGAAGACTGCTGTCAGGTGTAGCTAAAATCATACCTACAGTGTGTTAAAAGAAAGAGGAAAGCAGTCACCAAGACAGAAGCCACAGCCTTTTTATAACCTAATCTTTCATTTCTCTTTGGTAGAAGTGAATCACCAGATTCCATCCCACTGCAGTGGGAGGGAAGTACACAAGAGCGTGAATATCAGAAGATAGGATCAATGACTAGAGGCCATCTTGGATACCATCAAAAGCAACACTATTGTGAACTAAACATCTTTTTTAAAATTTAATTAATTAATTAATTTGAGAGAGAGAGAGAGAGCACATAAGCATGTGTGAATAGGGGGAAGGGCAGAGGGAGAGGAGGGAGAGAATCTTCAAGCAGACTCCCTGCTGAGCATGAAGCCAGACATGTGGCTAGATCTCATGACCCATGAGATCACAATCTGAGTGGAAACCAAAAGTCGATGCTCAACTGACTGAGCCACCCAGGTACCCCAACATCTTTTTGCATCAAAAATTTGGGCATTTTTTTGATGTTTTTATTTTTTTTTTTTAAGATTTTATTTATATGAGAGAGAGAGAATGAGTGAGCGAGCGAGAGAGAGAGAGAGAGAGAGTAAGCACAAGCTGGTGGCAGGGGTGGGGGTATAGGCAGAGGAAGAAGCAGACTCCCTGCTGAGCAGGGAGCTTGATGCGGGGGTTTGATCCCAAGACCCTGGGTTCATGATCCAAGTGGAGCTAAAGGCAGAAGCTTAACCAACTGAGCCACCCAGGTGCCCCAAGGGCATTATTTTCTTAAGACAAAATTGCAGAGATGGGTTACAGGGCCAAATGGTATGAAGATTTTTAAGGTACCTAATGGAGTTACCATCCTTCTATGTTAGAGAGACACACTGCACCTGGTAACCCAATTTATTCTTTTAACTGTTACTGAAATCAAAATAACCCTATTTAATAAAAATTATAGATGTTCTTATCCATAATCATAATGATATCAGTCTACAACTTCTTTAATTGTATGAAGTCTGGTTTTATATCAGGTGTAGTTCCTTCACTCAAGAAAAGGAGGGGGATTTTACAAAAAGTGACCATTTATAAAATTTAGATTTGGGTAAGAATTTCACATGTTAGACACTTTGGTTGGGTATAAAGTTCTTAAGGAATGATGATGATGATATTAAATTATGATGACCATCACAATTTAATTGCTACCATTATTGAGCTCCCATCAAATCTCACTTTTCCATTTTATGGATGAGGAAATGATGCTAATATAGTATGATGGTTTTAAGGATATGTCCCAAACTTCTCTGACGTTCCCTTGAGGAGATGAAACTTATATAAATGTGGACTGGACTTTGTAACTCATTTCTAGTGAACGTAAATGTCCCTCTGAGATTAGGTTATAAAAAGACTGTGGCCTTGGGCTCCCTGGTGGCTCAGTCAGTTAAGAGTCTGCCCTCAGCTCAGGTTGTGATCCCAGTGTCTTTGGATTGAATCCCACATCAGGCTCCTTGCTCAGAGTATGCTTCTCCCTCTGCCTGCTCCTCCCTCTGCCTGATGCTCTCCCTGCCTGTGCTTGCCCCCTCACTCTCTCTCTGCCAAATAAATGAATAAAATCTTGGGGAAAAAAATCTCTGTTGGTGGCCTCTTTTTGTCCTCTCTTGCCCCGTCACAAGCACCCCTACGGAGAGGCCCCCAAGGCAAGGAGTTGAAGCCTCCAACAAATAGCCCCATGATGAGCTTGAAAGCATATGTTCCAAATTCTTCAGAGTCTGTAACCTCATAAGAGACCCTGAATCTGAACAACCTAGCCAAATTTGCTCCCACTTCCAGCCCATGGAAAATTAAGTCATAATAAGTGTTATTTTAAGCTGGTGAATTTGTATTTTGTCACAAAGCAATAAGAGGTAACAACATATAAAGGGATTTGCCCAAGGAGACACAGCTGAGCAGGGTTCAAGTTCTCAATCACTTTGATACACTTGCTGTGAGGGAAGGCGCACAGGGCATGAAAGGAACTAAGAATAACTTCTGGAAGGTTTCCTCTGCTCTGAATGAAAAGAAGAGAAAGAGAGGGGAGGCCATTATGGTGTGCTTCTGTTTTCACTCCCAAAGCTTATACAAAAATCCTTTTTCCCATTTTATTACTTAATTGTACCTTGGTCTGAATATCTGAAATACTTGTCAAATGGAAGTGTCTTTTTAAAGATTTGGTTAAAAAAAAAATAGAGAAAATCAGTCAGGTTGTCTTCTTTCAAATCACAACAGAACTTCCTACTCCAGCAGTTCCCAAAGCATGATCCTTGGACCAGCAACCTGAGTACAGGCCTGGAGCTCCTTCCAAAGGCCCCAGAGCAGACTGTTGACTTGGATTCTCCTGAAGGTGGACTCAATTATCTGAGCCGGAAACAGGCTTTTCAGGTGAGTTTGAGGCATCCAGGAGCTTGAGAAGCACTGCTCTGGATTTAAGACCTGGGAAAAATGGCAATGGCTGCCCGAAAGTTTTATGCCCATTATGGCTTTTTCAAGATGAGAGCAAAGGCTTTGGGTGGCCTTCAGCCTAATTAAAATGTTTAAAGAGATTTAATTACTAAATGCCAACCCATACAAATGTAAAGATCTTTCCAACGGAGACTGTGTGATGAATTGAATACATTTTTTAATCAAGTGCTTGGCAAGCAGTATGGGTTTTCTTGTTTGTAAACAGCTATACTAATGCTAAACATATTTATTCACAACTTGACAAGAAATATTGCCCTGTAATTAATCATTTCCCAGTCTTAATTCAGACTAAATAAAAATACAAATCCGAAATGCGTATCCCCTTCTCAATAGAAGAGTCACATACATAAATAATAATTAGATCTATCTGGTATATACATATGTGCAAGTCTTTTTAGGCAAAACAATGCCAGATACTGAAAGCATGTTGGTCATGAAAAGGACATTTCACTTTTCTTAGAAAAATATATGTAGCTAAGAAAATCACTGTTCATTTTAAGTATTTTCAATTGTAAGGTTTTTTAAAAAAGATTTAAAGATTTATTTGAGAGAGAGAGAGTACGTGTGCACCCCAGCGCATGAGCAGGGGGGAGGGGCAGCAGGAGAGGGAGAAGCAGACTATCTGCTGAGCAGGGAGCCTGATGGGGGGCTTGATCCCAAGACCCTGGCATCATGACCCAATCTGAGCCAAAGGCAGAGGCTTAAAAAAACCAAGTCATCCAAGTGCCCCTTCAGTTGCAAATTTTAAAGTCCAGAATATCTATTAATTACAGATTTCCATTAGTGGTTTTTTAATAAGAGGCAAAATTTTAAATAATCACCTATGTTTGATTAAAATCTAAAGATTAATGGCAGTTCTTCAAACGAATTTTAAAAATCATCACTAGCAATTAGCTATTGAAAATACATCGTACTTTGGTTCACTAGTTTTATTTAATGTGTATTCTCAAGATGCGTATGTTAACAAGAATCACTCTCAACTGGATAGCATGCTAAAATTCAAGGTCTATAAAACCGAGTTAATTTTTAAAAAATTGTTTTACTTAGTCCCTTCTAAGGATTTCTACTTCATTTCCTAAATACAATAATACTAAAAGTACATAAGATACTGCAATTAAATACAAGATCCACCAGAAAGTTGAATACCAGCAATGAGGAAAAATGTTATCAAGTCATTCCAGAAAAACAACTGTTTGAATTTAAAAGAATTGTATGGGAGGGAGGAATCAAGATGGCGGAGAAGTAGCAGGCTGAGACTACATCAGGTAGCAGGAGATCAGCTAGATAGCTTATCAAACCATCGCAAACACCTACAAATCCAAGGGGAGATCGAAGAGAAGAAGAACAGCAATTCTAGAAACAAAATCAACCACTTTCTGAAAGGTAGGACCGGCGGAGAAGTGAATCCAAAGTGACAGGAAGATAGACCACAGGGGGAGGGGCCGGCTCCCGGCAAGCAGTGGAGCAACGGAGCACAAAATCGGGACTTTTAAAAGTCTGCTCCACTGAGGGATATCGCCCCAGAGGCTAAACCGGGGTGGAGCCCACTCGGGGTCAGCGTTGCCCCAGGTCCCGCAGGGTCACAGAAGGATCGGGGGTGTCTGAGTGTCACAGAGCTCGCAGGTATTAGACCGGGGAAGCCGGCTACAGAGACAGAGCCGAGGAGTGAGTTCTCAGCTCGGGGTTACCTTGAACCGGTCGCAGGCTGGGTGAGCTCGGAGTGCGGCCAAAGGCCAAGGAGAGGGGAGTGATTGGGCTCTCTTCTCTGAGGGTGCACTGAGGAGTGGGGCCGCAAGCTCTCGGCTCCTCTGGGCCGGAGACTCAGAGGCCGCCATTTTCATTCCCATCCTTCGGAACTCTATGGAAAGCGTTCAGGGGACAAAAGCTCTGGAAAGCGAACCCGAGAGGATTACTTAGCCCGGCCCCTGGTAAGGGCGGTGCAATTCCGCCTCGGGCAAAGATACTTGAGAATCACTACGACAGGCCACTCACCCAGAAGATCAACAAGAAATCCAGCCAAGACCAAGTTCACCTACCCAGGAGAGCAGCAGAATTCCAAAAGAAGAGAAAGCAAAGCACGGAACTCATGACTTTCTCCCCATGATTCTTTAGTCTTGCGGTTAATTTAAATTTTTTTCTTAATTTTATTTTTTTTCTTCTGCTAATTTTTTTTAACTTTTACCCTTTTCTTTTTTAACGTTTTTTAACTAGTTTATCTAATATATATATATATATATGTATATATATATATATGTATATCTTTTTATATTTTTTCTTTATTTGTTTTCTTTTTTTAATTTTTTTTTCTGAATTTCTTTTTATCCCCTTTCTCCACCCCCCCCCCATGATTTGGGGTTTCTTCTGATTTGGTTAAAGTGCATTTTCCTGGGATCTTTGCCACCCTTTTAGTATTTTATTTGCTCCTTCATATACTCTTATCTGGACAAAATGACAAGACCGAAAAACTCACCATAAAAAAAAAAGAACAAGAGGCAGTACCGAAGGCTAGGGACCTAATCAATACAGACATTGGTAATATGTCAGATCTAGAGTTCAGAATGATGATTCTCAAGGTTCTAGCTGGGCTCAAAAAAGGCATGGAAGATATTAGAGAAACCCTCTCCAGAGAGATAAAAGCCATTTCTGGAGAAATGAAAGAACTAAAATCTAACCAAGTTGAAATCAAAAAAGCTATTAATGAGGTGCAATAAAAAATGGAGGCTCTTACTGCTAGGATACATGAGGCAGAAGAAAGAATTAGTGATATAGAAGACCAAATGACAGAACATAAAGCTGAGAAAAAGAGGGACAAACAGCAACTGGACCATGAGGGGAGAATTCGAGAGATATGCGACACCATAAGACGAAACAACATTAGAATAATTGGGATTCCAGAAGAAGAAGAAAGAGAGAGGGGAGCAGAAGGTATATTGGAGACAATTATTGGAGAGAATTTCCCTAATATGGCAAAGGGAACAAGCATCAAAATCCAGGAGGTGCAGAGAACCCCCCTCAAAATCAACAAGAATAGGTCCACACCCCGTCACCTAATAGCAAAATTTACAAGTCTTAGTGACAAAGAGAAAATCCTGAAAGCAGCTCGGGAAAAGAAGTCTGTAACATACAATGGTAAAAATATTACATTGGTAGGAGACTTATCCACAGAGACCTGGCAGGCCAGAAAGAACTGGCATGATATATTCAGAGCACTAAATGAGAAAAACATGCAGCCAAGAATACTATATCCCGTTAGGCTATCATTGAAGATAGAAGGAGAGATAAAAAGCTTCCAGGACAAATAAAAACTGAAAGAATTTGCAAACATCAAACCAGCTCTACAGGAAATATTGAAAGGGGTCTTCTAAGCAAAGAGAGAGCCTAAAAGTAGTAGATCAGAAAGGAAGAGAGACAATATACAGTAACAGTCACCTTACAGGCAATACAATGGCACTAAATTCATATCTCTCAATAGTTACCCTGAATGTTAATGGGCTAAATGCCCCAATCAAAAGACACAGGGTATCAGAATGGATAAAACAAAACAAAACAAAACAAAACAAAACAAAAAAACACCCATCAATATGTTGCCTACAAGAAACTCATTTTAGACCTGAAGACACCTCCAGATTTAAAGTGAGGGGGTGGAAAACAATGTACCATGCTAATGGACATCAGAAGAAAGCTGGGGTGGCAATCCTTATATCAGATCAATTAGATTTTAAGCCAAAGACTATAATAAGAGTTGAGGAAGGACACTATATCATACTCAAAGGGTCTATCCAACAAGAAGATCTAATAATTTTAAATATCTATGTCCCTAACATGGGAACAGCCAATTATATAAACCAATTAATAACAAAATCAAAGAAACACATTGACAATAATACAATAATAGTAGGGGACTTTAACACCCCCCTCACTGAAATGGACAGATCGTCCAAGCAAAAGATCAACAAGGAAATAAAGGCCTTAAACGACACACTGGACCAGATGGACAGCACAGATATATTCAGAACATTTCATCGCAAAGCAACAGAATACACATTCTTCTCTAGGGCACATGGAACATTCTCCAGAACAGATCACATCCTGGGTCATAAATCAGGTCTCAACTGGTATCAAAAGATTGGGATCATTCCCCGCATATTTTCAGACCACAATGCTCTGAAGCTAGAACTCAATCACAAGAGGAAATTTGGAAAGAACACAAATACATGGAGACTAAACAGCATCCTTCTGAAGAATGAATGGGTCAACCAGGAAATTAAAGAAGAATTGAAAAAATTCATGGAAACAAATGATAACGAAAACACAACGATTCAAAATCTGTGGGGCACAGAAAAGGCAGTGTTGAGAGGAAAATATATAGCCATACAAGCATTTCTCAAGAAACAAGAAAGGTCTCAAATACCCAACCTAACCCTACACCTAAAGGAGCTGGAGAAAGAACAACAAAGAAAGCCTAAACCCACCAGGAGAAGAGAAATCATAAAGATCAGAGCAGAAATCAATGAAATAGAAACCAAAAAAAACAATAGAACAAATCAACGAAACTAGGAGCTGGTTCTTTGAAAGAATTAATAAGATTGATAAACGCCTGGCCAGACTTATCAAAAAGTAAACAGAAAGGACCCAAATAAAATCATGAATGAAAGAGGAAGATCACAACACTAAAGAAATACAAACAATTATAAGAACATACTATGAGCAACTCTACGCCAACAAATTTGACAATCTGGAAGAAATGGATGCATTCCTAGAGACATATAAACTACCACAACTGAACCAGGAGGAAATAGAAAGCCTGAACAGACCCATAACCAGTAAGGAGATTGAAACAGTCATCAAAAATCTCCAAACAAACAAAAGTCCAGGGCCAGATGGCTTCCCAGGGGAATTCTACCAAACATTTAAAGAAGAACTAATTCCTATTCTCCTGAAACTGTTCCAAAAAATAGAAATGGAAAGAAAACTTCCAAACTCATTTTATGGGGCCAGCATCACCTTGATCCCAAAACCAGACAAGGATCCCATCAAAAAAGAGAATTACAGACCAATCTCCTTGATGAACACAGATGCGAAAATTCTCACCAAAATACTAGCCAATAGGATTCAACAGTACATTAAAGGGATTATTCACCACGACTAAGTGGGATTTATTCCAGGGCTGCAAGGTTGGTTCAACATCCGCAAATCAATCAATGTGATACAACACATTAATAAAAGAAAGAACAAGAACCATATGATACTCTCAATAGATGCTGAAAAAGCATTTGACAAAGTACAGCATCCCTTCCTGATCAAAACTCTTGAAAGTGTAGGGATAGAGGGCACATACCTCAATATTATCAAAGCCATCTATGAAAAACCCACCACAAATATCATTCTCAATGGAAAAAAACTGAAAGCTTTTCCGCTAAGGTCAGGAACACAGCAGGGATGTCCGTTATCACCACTGCTATTCAACATAGTACTGGAAGTCCTAGCCTCAGCAATCAGACAACAAAAAGAAATTAAAGGCATCCAAATTGGCAAAGAAGAAGTCAAACTATCCCTCTTCGCAGATGATATGATACTATACGTGGAAAACCCAAAAGACTCCACTCCAAAACTGCTAGAATTTGTACAGGAATTTAGTTAAGTGTCAGGATATAAAATCAATGAACAGAAATCAGTTGCATTTCTCTACACCAACAACAAGACAAAAGAAAGAGAAATTAAGGAGTCAATTCCATTTACAATTGCACCCAAAACTATAAGATAGCTAGGAATAAACCTAACCAAAGAGGCTAAGAATCTATACTCAGAAAACTATAAAGTACTCATGAAAGAAATTGAGGAAGACACAAAGAAATAGAAAAATGTTCCAAGCTCCTGGATTGGAAGAACAAATATTGTGAAAATGTCTATGCTACCTAAAGCAATCTACACATTTAATGCAATCCCTGTCAAAATCCCATCCATTTTTTTCAAGGAAATGGAACAAATAATCCTAAAATTTATAGGGAACCAGAAAAGACCTCGAATAGCCAAAGGAATATTGAAAAAGAAAGCCAAAGTCGGTGGCATCACAATTCCGGACTTCAAGCTCTATTACAAAGCTGTCATCATCAAGACAGCATGGTACTGGCACAAAAACAGACACATAGATCAATGGAACAGAATAGAGGGCCCAGAAATAGACCCTCAACTCTATGGTCAACTAATTTTCGACAAAGCAGGAAAGAATGTCCAATGGAAAAAAGACAGCCTTTTCAATAAATGGTGTTGGGAAAATTGGACGGTCACATGCAGAAAAATGAAAGTGGACCATTTCCTTATACCACACACAAAAATAGACTCAAAATGGATGAAGAACCTCAATGTGAGAAAGAATCCATCCAAATCCTTGAGGAGAACAGAGGCAGCAACCTCTTCGACCTCAGCTGCAGCAACTTCTTCCTAGGAACATCGCCAAAGACAAGGGAAGCAAGGGCAAAAATGAACTATTGGGATTGCATCAAGATCAAAAGCTTTTGCACAGCAAAGGAAACAGTTAACAAAACCAAAAGACAACTGACAGAATGGGAGAAGATATTTGCAAATGACATATCAGATAAAGGGCTAGTGTCCAAAATCTATAAAGAACTTAGTAAACTCAACACCCAAAGAACAAATAATCTTATCAAGAAATGGGCAGAAGACATGAACAGACATTTCTGCAAAGAAGACATCCAGATGGCCAACAGACACATGAAAAAGTGCTCCGCATCACTCGGCATCAGGGAAATACAAATCAAAACCACAATGAGATACCACCTCACACCAGTCAGAATGGCTAAAATTAACAAGTCAGGAAATGACAGATGCTGGTGAGGATGCGGAGAAAGGGGAACCCTCCTACACTGTTGGTGGGAATGCAAGCTGGTGCAACCACTCTGGAAAAAGCATGGAGGTTCCTCAAAAAGTTGGAAATAGAGCTACCCTATGACCCAGCAATTGCACTACTGGGTATTTACCCTAAAGATACAAACGTAGTGATCCGAAGGGGCACGTGCACCCAAATGTTTATAACAGCAATGTCTACAATAGCCAAACTATGGAAAGAACCTAGATGTCCATCAACAGATGAATGGATAAAGAAGAGGTGGTATATATACACAATGGAATACTATGCAGCCATCAAAAGAAATGAAATCTTGCCATTTGTGACGATGTGGATGGAACTAGAGGGTATCATGCTTAGTGAAATAAGTCAGTTGGAGAAAGACAACTATCATATGATCTCCCTGATATGAGGAAGTAGAGATGCAACATGGGGGGTTAGGGGGGTCAGAGAAGAATAAATGAAACAAGATGGGATTGGGAGGGAGACAAACCATAAGTGACTCTTAATCTCACAAAATAGACTGAGGGTTGCTGGGGGGAGGGGGGTCGGGAGAGGGGTGTGGGGTTATGGACATTGGGGAGGGTATGTGCTATGGTGAGTGCTGTGAAGTGTGTAAACCTGAAGATTCACAGACCTGTACCCCTGGGGATAAAAATACATTATATGTTTATAAAAAAATAATAATAAATTAAAAATTAATTTAAAAAATTGTATGATTTTGGGGTGCCTGCATGGCTCAGTTGGTTAAGTGTGACTCGATTTCCATTCAGGTCATGGTCTCTCAGGATTTGGGGATTGAGACCGGTATCTGACTGTGTGCTCAGTGGGGAGTCTGCTTGAGGATTTTCTGTCCCCCTTCTCTGCCCCTCCTCATGCTCATGCTGGCATGTGCAGGTGCTCTCTTTCTTTCTCAAATAAATAAATCTTTAAAAAATAGTATGATTTTATAAGTGTGTATGACTGGGGTTTTTTGCACAATCTTTCCAATATTCACTGAGCAATTATCACATGGCAGGCACTGGGACAGATAGAGTTAGCTATAAAAATCAATAAACATAAGAAATAACATGGAGGACATTGGGAGATGGAGAGGAGAAGTGAGTTGGGGGAAATCGGAGCGGGAGACAAACCGTGAGAGACTGTGGATTCTGAGAAACAAACTGAGGGTTTTGGAGGGGATGGGGGTGGGGGGTTGGGTGAGCCTGGTGGTAGGTATTAAGGAGGTATTACATGGAGTACTGGGTGTGGTGCATAAATAATGAATCTTGGAACACTGAAAAGATTAAAAAAAAAAAAGAGCCTCTGGTTTGAATGTAGGGGCAGGGAGGGTAGTGGGAAGGAATGTGTGTGGGCTGGGAAGTAACATAGACTATAACACAAGGTATAGACAAAGCAAATATAGGTAAGACAATTGAAGAAGAAACCTGAACTCCTGCTACTGGAATATTAGGCCACTAATAAACTATATCACAAGTCTACATATTTGCCAATACAGAATAAAGTTCAAAAAAACTTGAGACAATTTGTTTTAAAAAGGAGCTGAGGTTGGGTTATGGACACTGGGGAGGGTGTGTGCTATGGTGAGCGCTGTGAAGTGTGTAAACCTGGTGATTCACAGACCTGTACTCCTGGAGCTAATAATACATTTTATGTTAATAAAAAATTAAAAAAAATTATATATAAGAAAAGGAGCTGAAGTTAAAATATTCATACATTCTTTTAGCAATTTTATTTTTAACAACTTACCAGAAATATATAATTTCATAAAGACGTATAAAGTTAGTGATATTCACTGGTTAAAGAAAGTATGAAAAACTAAAATCCATCAAGATAGGGCTTTGTAACAAATGATCAAATATTCACTTTATGAAATAAAAAAATGCAGTCTTGAAAAAGAATGAAGTCATTTCACATATGTTAACATAAAAGTATCTCTAAGATCAATTATTAGGTGAAAATGTAAGTCACAGAAGAATACACAGATGGACCATTCATTTAAAGAAAAGTTAAGAGGGACACACACTGGATGTGCAGGTAAACACATCAATGTGTGTACTGAAAAAACGTACACCTAAATTCTGCCTATAATGGGTTCTGGGAAACAATCTACTTTTAAATTATTTAAATAGCACATGAGAATACCACATTCTTACATATGTGTAAAAAAAGTTTCCTCTTTTAGTGGGTAAGCTTGTCTTTCTGATTGCCTGTATTTGTTCCTGTTGATTCTAATGGTGAAGAAAATCTCAAATTCCATTGAGATAGTAATGAACATAAAATCCTCCAATAGACAGATGGAAGTAGTATAAGAATACTGCCTAACTTGGTGAATATTTCCTGCTTTTTGTTTTTACAGAAACACATTCTTGTATATTCATTTTGTAGAAGTGATGTACTTTACAATATTTTCCAAATTCTATTAAGAAAAGAAAATTCAATGAAGAAAAAGTGACTGTGACAAACAGATTAAAATCTAATCCACAGCTAGACCTAGCTTGGTGAATCGCTCTATTTATGTGGCTATTTCTTATTTTAGGAAAAAATATACATAAGTAAATATAAACATACACATATACAGGTATATATACATATGCTTTTCTCCCCCAAGAAATAAAGCAGTGTTTTCCAAAAGCAAGTAAAGAGTGCCCTATCTTAAGCACTAGACAAGCAAAAACTCTATCTTTTAAGTTAGCTTTCATGGGCTTTTGAAGAAAATCTGAAACTGAGGAGAAGCAGCCATCACATGCGGCCACAGGATCCCCAAACTATGTTCATTCTGTCATACAAAGAGCAGAAGATGAATAACAGAATTTCTGGAAAATTAGTTAGGACACTTAAAATTCTTCAGTAACCAGCCTTTTCCTACAGTAGCTCTGTGCATACTACCCCTACGATTTTTTTGTTTTTCCCAACAACGTGCACCATTTGTCTAGTATTTGTTGAATACTTTAAAACCTAAATACACTGCTTGAAAGGGGAATGGTATCACTATCAACACTAAAAAAGTTGTATGAATTACTATGAATTAAAATTATAAAAGAAACAGAAAAATTACAGTATTTTTATTAAATTCTAGCTAGAGACATCCTGCCACTGGCTCCAAGCCAAAGCAAAGTGTTGAGCCATGTTTAGTCAGGAGACTTTCTCGAAATGTCCAATAATTGAAAGGGAAATAAAGAGTGAAAAAACTTTTTCATTTGTTCCAATATAGTACTGTGAACATATTTAAGCATTCAGAGAAGTCAAAAAAGTCGCACAGAGAACACACACATCCTGATTGTGTAGAGACCACCAGCGGCATTTGGTCCATTTCCTTTATCACCTGTCTTCTTCCCATCTCTCTATCCAGGACTCATGGTGCTTTAATACTGTTATTTAACCACCTAGATTTTCTCAAGAATCACCACATGTCCCTAACCACAATTTTGGAAATCCTGTTCTGAAAAATAACAATCATTCCCTAACTCCTTCACCCACCCAGGAAGGCTTGTTACTGTATCCAGCCCCTTCTTCAGTTTCCTCCCAATCTCTAACTAGCCCCCACCACACAAGTCCACAACTGAACTGAACAAACTATTTGCAGTCACCATTACTTTTAGGGCTTTGCCTGCTGACCAGCATGATACAAGGCCAAGGGCAGATTGGCCCTAATATACCCATTTGGCCTCACAGTAGCTTCAGCAGCTGGTTTTTACCGTGTGCTAACTGTATGCTAGGCGCTGTCCTAGGAACTTCCTTTATCTCCTATTTCCCCAAAACAGTTCTATGAAGAAGGCCTTCGATTTACTCTCAGTTTATAGGTAAGCAAATGGCAGCAGAGAGAAATTTCTCACATTCTATTACTGAACAATTCTACTCCCTGTCTCAGTGTGCCAGCAGCCTTGATGGAGCTCACGTATGTTTCTTCCAACACCTTTCATGATTGAATGCTTTGCAATCTGTGGTTTCTGCTGCTTTAATACATTCCCTACAACTCTTTTATCCAAGCCTTACTCATTAGTTGAAACACAACTCAAATGTCACCTCCGCAGTGACAAGTGCTCAAATATTTTAATAAGTGAGTTAAATAAATGAGTCAATACTTACAAGGTCAAAATTTCTATTTGATAAACTAAGAGAAATACTAAATCTTTTGGTAAGCAAGTCTTTAAACTGCCAAGATGAAAATATTTCTAACATCCAGTCTTAGAAAGGAATGATAAAACAAAAATCCAGCAGATTCAAAATAATCTACAAGGGAGTAACCTCAAAAACGTTAAGCTAGGTATCAGCACCTTCCTATTATGTTTCCCTAGCAGGCATCCCCTTTCTGGCATCCTTGAATTCTGCAGGTTCTTGACAAAATCAACACAAAGATACTCTATTAGAATGTCTACTCTAACAGATACAAATTTTCCTTCTTTTCCTTATACTTTTCATTTCCAGGAACAATTATATCATGGAATTACTGTAAATGATGGTTAAATCTCTCAGAATGTCTATGATATAAGATTACTTTTTGAGTAACAGATCATAGATTCATAGAGAATTAAAGTCTCAAAAGACTTTAAAGCTAGAGTAGTTTGTGGTGTGCTGGTGGTAAATTGGTTCTCTGGAAGGGTGGCTGTGGTAAGCCCTGACTTACAGTGTTTGCCAATTTCCATGGTATAAATAAGATCTCCATGGCCAATTTCAGGTTACCAGCAGTTTAACAATCTGCTCATAAAACTTCTGGATACTTAACATTACTGTTATACTCCAGCTCTGTTACTAAAAGGGTGAGGAATCCGAGGGATAAAGAGGAGGGTAATTAAATGAGTTGTTCAAGGTCATGGGGGGAAAAAGTCAGTTGTCTGGTTTAGAAGCCAGATTAATGGACTCTTGGTCTAGCCCAGTTATTCTCAACTCATTAGAATTATCTTGGAACTTTGGAAAGATACTTTGCCCCGTCTTACTCCACAAGAATAAAAAAAGAACCTCTAGAGACCCCCGTCCTCCATCAAAACCAAAAACTTCCCCAGGTGCTTCTGATACAACCAAGTTCAAGAACCTCTGTAGTTCATTTCCCTACTTTATGTTGCCTAGTAGGAGATCTCCATTCCTTCCTGTGAACTTAGGCAGTGAACAAAGTATACATTGATAAACACCACAAATTATCATAATATTTTTATTTTTTATATTTCTTAACATAATATTTTTAAATGCTGTAAGCTTCAAACACACTTCAAGTATGACCATGAATTAGAACTGTCTGAATGTTTTCTAAACCTTTTGGCCTACTTTCACAAAGATGAGACTGATCTGTAATTAGTGCATTGATTTTATGTAAATAAGTGCTTCTGTGTTGATTAATGGGTTGCCAAGAATTAGTTCTCTTAAAAGATAAAAAATACTTTTTCTTCTATTAGTTCATGAAATCCTTTCTTAATGTAGAAAAGAGGTAATTTTCAATTAGTCATCTAAATTAATTATCACAAGTCCCTTACCAAGTTTACTAAATTCCCCCGTCCCTCTTTTCATCTCTTCCCGTCCTGCATTTAAATACTTATTGAGTGTCTATCAAGTACAGACTACTACATCGCACCCAAGACTCCTGTGTATTAGACATAACATCTAATAAATTCATCTAATTGTCATTCAGTAGCTGAAATTCTATTCTGGTCTGCATTTTTGAATTATAGTTCAATTAGTAGCTTTGTTTACACATCATGAACACCATTTTAATTTTGCAGATCTCATGGATATGTTTAAGAGTCTCCTAGCCAAATCAGTAGCAGCTGACAACTGTGTAATCTTACGTGTTTTAAAGGAAACATCTGGTATTACTTCCTTTTCAAAGGGAAGCAGAGATCAAGGTCTACAGTAGTCCTTCTTATTCCCTTTCCTTTAAGTTCCTTAAACTTATGACAGCCTAGAAATCCATCATATATTTCTTCTGCATTGCCCTTCATCCTCACTATGTTCTTTAGTTACTTCTCGGCTTATCAGCAAGGACTGCAACACTGGATTTCAAATGTTACAATGCTTGAATTATGTGAGCATTTTCTTCTTCAAAGAAATGATGCAAAGAAAATGTTGAGTGTGACAATGCTTCCCCCTGCATCTTTCTGGTCACTTGGCTAAAAATTAGAAAGCAGGGGGAAAAGAAAATCCTTTCAACATCGCTATCCTCAGTAGTGACAAACTCCTGATATTCTTTGATAAAGGATTCCTATCAACCACTAGCCTCATCAAAAGGCTGTGCCTCTCCAAAATGTATGTGTTCACTGGTTACATGGATATCAGTTACAAATGGTAGTATCTAGTTCAAACACAATTCTAACTGCAAATGGTAGAAATAGATCTGGACACACCCAGGATGCTGAAATGTACTTAGGCAAACTCCCAAGGTTGTCATGGTTACACTTTTAGGTTCAAATATGGTAAGCATGTCTATTACTGCCTATTGTTCTTACACAAAACTTATTAAAAAAAATCAGATCTTATAGGGATGACTGACAACAGCCTTAGAATTGATAATATATCGCTTAAACAAAAAACTTAGGCTTAAGCAGGTGCAAATTTTTATTTTCATTTGCAAGATTTTAAAAGAATTTGGCTTAGAACTGAATAAAAATAGCAAAAGAAACATACCAAATTATGAGCTCGTGAAGTAAGGAGATAATATCTTACTCACTTACATATCTTTAGCACTTGGAATGGTACCTGGCACATAGAGCAGATAACTTGAAACTGAGTTTTGTGGATTTAAGAGAAAAAGGACACTACAGAAATCTCTGGCTCGTGTTTTGAGTAAGCAGAAGTCATTTGGTCCATTCTCCTGCCAGTCAAGCACTATTTTGTTCTCGATAAACACTTAGGATTTGGGACATAAATCATTATAAGCATCTTGCATATCTGCCTAACCAACCTAGTTTAAATCCACTGACTAAAAAGGGAGCTTACTTTCCAGAATCAGATTGGAGGAAAAGAGAACATTTTTCATTTCTTCCTGCTCCTAAAAATGGATTGCTCTAAGGTGATGTACATTAAAAATGTAAAATACTTTGGTGGGGAGAGTATAAAGAAATTAATTTTCCAACTTGAACAATTTCAATGTTATGATTCTCAATGTTAGGATAATGACTGTAATCAAAATACACTAGAATGTGTTCCAGGTACAGGGTGAAGGAAAACACAGATGGGGTAGAGATCTTGTTAGAGAATGTGGCAGAGAAAGTGCAGAAGATGAGGACTAAAGATTTCAAATATGGGTACCTGAAAGGGTAGATCTGTCCATTTTTATTTCACTACCTTGTGTTCCCATCCCACTGGAACATCACAACATTCTAGGACCTCACCATACATCTCTCCCTCTGCCCTGGGCATATACGTGGCACTCAACACTGTTTTGTCCGGGGCTTTTCAAATTTAAGGGGCTATTACCACTGTTATTAGTTTAAGCTATGTTTCTATTACTGAAAGTAATAAGTCTTCAATCAGGGATGATTTACTGCCAAGACACCCACTGGTATACGGCAGAGCTACTAGAATACCAAGTAGTAATTCCCTGTTTCTTCCGTAACGGCAGAATCTCAACAGGATGTTAGTTCTATGATGTTTTTCAGTCTCCTTTTCAACTTGGATTCATGTGACTGCTTTCTGGCCAGTGAGATGCGAACAAAAGTCTGGTAAATATGGGGGATTTCTGGTATCCATCTGGCCACAGTGTCACTTCTTCGCAATATCTAAGCATAAAACTCATGCCCTGTTCCCAATCAACCAACAACTCACTGGGTTAAAAATGTATGGTCCATTATATGCAAGTGTCATAATACAGACCGATCTTAAGGAAGGGATAACAGAGAAACCACAGGAAAACAGGCTCCCCAATAGAGGAAATCAATGCACCTCAAATGTTACTGAACAAGGTGTTTGCTTATTCAGTCCCAGCATAAACCCTCATTCAAAGGTTTTTTTTCTGGAACACTGGATTGCATATGGATTGTAGGAGGAGATGTAGCTGATGATAGTAACAGGGTTGCTGTAGTGCCCATGGTATGTGAGGGCACAGGAAAAACATACTCAACTCAAAGAAGAGTATGGTAATTTCAGGCTTCATTAGAAGCACAGGGAGGTGAAATCAATGAAGGCCAGACAGGAAAGAATCAAAATCAGTAAGGAAAGAAAATTTAATTTCAAGCTTCTAAGGAGAGACTATAAATAATGCAACGTTTAAAACATATTAGCAAAAATAGATCATGGTATCTTTCTCTCTCAAGCAAAACAGCGAAACCTAAAACTTGCCTGAAGACTTTCAGTTGTGAATATTTAAAAGCAAAGGCACATATTTGCCGGAGAGGAGAAAGCGTTTGGGGAGAATATATTAAAACGAAAAGTCAGGGAGGATACATACCCAAATATTAATGCTGACATGAATGGCTACAGGTGATTTTTTTCTTACTTCTTTATACCTTTATGTATTGTTTCAAAATTTAAAATTGTGAATATCTAACTTTTAGAATTAGAGAGACAAAGAGCCTTTGCATGGACAGCGAAGGCTCATCAAATCCAAACATTTCCCAAATAACCTCCAAAAAACCATCCAGTGACTCGCTCTTGATAGAATGGTGCCTCCTGATGACATCTAGTTTTGGATGCTCTACTGGTTGAGACCTCTGAGTTGTGGAGTCTAGCTAGCCTGACTTCTCAAAGTGTAGCTCTCTAGATCAGCAACATGAAAATCACCTAAATACAGGTGAGGACTCACAGTGGGAGAAAAGAGGTGGTGAAGCTCCTGCCATTACAAAGGCAGCAGGAAAGAATAGGGAAAGAGGAAAAGGCTCTCTCCCCAGCTGTTTCAAGTTTTTAAAACCAGCCCAACCAAAAGTCCCTGTCTTAGTTTGGGGTACCCCCTTGCTGGCCAGAAAGCAGTCACATGACCCTACCTAGCTGAAAGGGATGCTGAGAAATATCACAGAACTGGAATTCTGTTGAGATTGTGTTACTAGAAAATTCTATACATACGAAATTTCTTGCTATTCCCAAAAATGTGATGTTCTAAAGTGATATATGTGGGAACTGTAAAGTGCTTTTAGTGGCGAGAATATACAGAAATAACCTTTTCATTTAAATAACTTCAATTTTATGATTCTCACTGTCATGGTGATTAGAAATGTACAATCTCTGGCCCCAACCCAGGCTTCCTGAATGAGAGGAATGGGGAATTTCCTGGGGAATTGCTGAACTAGGGCATATCTTCTAGGCCCTACTGAAAAAAAATGGTTTCAGCTGTAGTTTTACAGAAGATATCCCAGAAGTTGTGGATAGTGATGGTTTTGATTTAAACTAAGATATTTAGAAATAAAATTATTTTATCTTTTATAATTTCTTTGTGAAATATTTTCCATCGATGCCTACTTAAAACAGTAACAACAAAACAATGAAAGCAATTCTTAGAACTACGACTATAACAGAAGAGAGTGTTGGAAAGGCCATAAGAAGGGACCACATGGAGAGACCGAGTGAAGAGGGGGAGGCCCTCAAACAATGTGGTATGAGCAAGAGCCCAGTGGCCCAGCAATCACAGCTGAACCGAGACACCAGTCAACCCTCCAGCTGATTGCAGTCACAGGTGAACACCAAGAAGAGTAGAAGAAAGGGTCACCTGACTGCAGCTCAAACTGCTGAATTATGAGAAAATAAAAATAGGGTTTTTGTTTTGTTTTGTTGGCAAGAGAGACAGAGAAAGTGGGAGAGGGCAGGGGCAGGGAAGAGAGGGAGAAGCAGGCTACCCAGTGAGCACGGAGCTGGATGTGGGACTCAATCCCGAGACTCCCGGATTATGAACTGAGCCAAAGGTTATCGCTTAACCAACTGAGCCACCCAGATGTCCAAAATAGCTATTGTTTTAAACCACGAAGTATTAGGATGGTTTTTATACAGCAATAATAACTGAAACAGTGGTTTATAGACATTCATTTCATTTCAATCAGAACAACCCTACATATTAGGAATTACCACTCTCCTCCTGTTTATCTAACATTAATAAAGCATTTCATCAGTAAGTGCAGAGACAGGGCTAGGGCCTCCATGTATAAGAACAGGTCTATGTGTTATGCAACACCAGCAGCACTGTTTCCGATCTGAGGACAGACTACGATCAGACTCTGACGGGCTGTGTCTCCTCACCTGTAAAGGGAGCAGACTCACTGGGTGTCTAAGGTCCCTTCCAGATTTGAAATTTCATGGCTCCACTTAAAGTAGTAGCTCTGAGTTTGTTGCTTACACAGCATGTCTTCATAGCGGCACACTGTACGCATGCGCATGTGTCCTTGGTTGAACAAAGGTCAGAAGTGCAGAAAGCATCCTGAGAAGGCCACATCCCAACTGCCCAGGCACCAAAATTATAGGAACAACCCTACTGAGGGCTGGAAGGAAGAGGTCAGTACATATTAAAACACTCAGCACACGCTACCTTTCTAGAATGTCTTTAAGCTAGTCAGTCTGTCATATAGTCCTTCAAGTCATTTAATTGAAAAAGAAATTGCATATGTAAATATTACCTTCTCCTTCCTAGTCTGCTAATTTGTGTATAGAAAGTCTTCCAACATGAAAAACACATGGTTAATCACCTTTGAGACCCAACACAAAATAGCCTAGAAAGAAAAAGAGGCTTTTTTTTATTATTTGAATTGTTATGTGGTCAATCAAATCAAATCTATTCTAATTTATTCACATGGAAGGTCAATTATCCCCAAATCCTTAATACAGCCTGCACCTGATCTTGGTGGCCAGTGAACCATTCAAAGGGCAGCTGTTTCTTGTATGTGTGTTTTTGGGAGGGATGTTAATATTAGCACATTTTTACCTTTTTCTCTGTTTCTTGTACTTAAGCTCACATGGTCTGTCTGACAGAGTACATTTAAGTAGAGGGGAAAAGCACTAAGCAATCTTTGAAAACATACTCACTACGGCCTCTCTTTAGTCAATACATATGAAAAACCCACCCGATTCACTGTACAACCATCTGTTTGAATGAAAGCATCACAATGGCTTTAAGGTAATTCTGGTGTCACCTTTAGAAAAACCCCACATTGAACAGCAGAGCACACACCACACACTTGTATTGGCACTAAGGTAACATCAACCACAAGACAAGCAAGTGGACTGGGAGCCCTATGCCGGTGGAAGGCAGGCAGCAGAAGGGCCTCACATGCCAATCATTCCTTTCTTTAAACCAAGTTCATTTTCGAAATAGGCCTAAAATGCATGTCGAGGAACAACATGCATTTGCCTTGGCTCTTACTATGAAGGCTTTTGTTTGTTGACTCACTCAATGGCCCAGTTTAAATTTGAGTCAACTTATCTATTATGCTAGAAGAGAATTTTACCATAAAGGACAAAAGTATTGGAAATATTCCATGGCAAATGAGAAGAAGTATGCCAAGGCCCTAAGTGTTAAGATTGGATCAGTCAAAAGCTAAGAAGTAGAGGGACATGAACATGCAAGTGTTTATTCTCTTGCATAAAAGAAGATCAATGGGACATAGGACAGGACTATTATGTCAGTATCAGTTAAGGACTCAGACCATTTGCCCTTTTTCCTCCACCACACAAGGCTACAAACTGAGGTTACCTCTCAGTCCCAGAGGTGGTGAAGCTCCTGCCATTACAAAGGCAGCAGGAAAGAACAGGGAAAGCGGAAAAGGCTCTCTCCCCAGCTGCTTCAAGTTTTTAAAACCAGCCCAGCCAGAAGTCCCCAACTTAGTTTGGGGCACCCCCTTGCTGACCAGAAAGCAGTCACATGACCCCACCTAGCTGAAAGGGATGTTGAGAAATATCACAGAACTGGAATTCTGTTGAGATTGTGTTACTAGAAAAGAAACACAGATTTTATACTGGATATCCCAATATCAATTAATGTATCAATTAACATCTTGGATATAAATCATTCCTAATTGAGGTCTTATCATTTCCAATGTTAATAAGTATAGCTAAAAACAATGACAGTGGTCATAATATCTTAAATCTGAAGAACTTCTATTTAAAAGGTAATATCTGGTTCACACGATAATTGGATGAGAGTAACAACAAAAGTGACAATAATAATTCATGCTGGTATCAGAAATTAGTAGCAGTATCTATCATGCATTGAATACCAGGCTCTTTTTCATGTGCTCTAATAGTTTATTTTAGCCAATCTTTATATCAACTTTGCTAGGGTTTAATGAACTCCATTTCCCAGAGAAGCCACTGACTTCAGAGATGGGAAGTGACTCTTCTAAGGTTTCTAATTCACTGGAAAGAGAAAGAAGTGTAATACCACCACAGCCCTCTTAATCACCTTGGTAATAATCATCACCCTGCTGGGGTCATTAATACTCCCATTTTACAGTTGAGGAAATGAAGGCTGAAATACTGGAGTGCTTCAGTTTATTATAATTACAATGTACTCTACATTTGAATCAGTGGTACAGGATTTTGTCTGTAAAAATGATTGATTGATTTCACCCACTGGCTCTTACGAGGCCCAGAGAAGGAGTTAGAAAATCCAGCTTCTCATTCTGGCTCTCTAGCTTAAGTGAGTCTGAAAAAGGAAAGGAAAATGGGAACAATACAGGAAAGAAGAAAGTAAAAATCACCCCCAGTGTACCACCAGTCTGAGCGAATACAGCCAATGTGAACATTTCAGTGAGCAAACTCTGGGGTTTTTCCTCATTCAGATTCATGGGTGGGAGCGGAAGGGGAGAGCTCAGTAATTTGCCTAAAGTCTCTGAGCTAGGAACCTGGACTCCGATTCATCCTGCCCATGTCCCCAGGATGTTCTCCAACCCAGGACAGCCATGAGTCTTACCTTCCCTGCTGAAAGATGTTCCTTACACGTTCATGCCTGAATATTCAATGACGCAGGGACCTCCCTGTTTCAAGGAGCTTTTATGAAAATTCATTTTTACGTTTCTCTTCTAAGTACCAAGAGGAAGACAACTAAATGCAATCATTAACAAACTGCCCATGCTATACATCAGTCTGACACAAACCAAGACCCAGGGTTTCTGAATACCAACAAGGCACCGGAAGCAGGCTCATTTCTCATTTCCTTTTGCCAACTCCATAAATCTGCTTGAAATCTGAAGTGGAGATTATATATTGAAGTGACTCTGGTATTCTGGCCAGTCAAAACATGAAATGCAATTACGTTCCCACATAACTATAACAGAAGCAGCACAAAGAAAGGTGGCATTCTGAGGGGAAAGGGGTTTGTGTATTCATTCCAATATGGTTTTCATCATATACTATGTCTCAGGCATGGAGAAGTCAGATTAAAAAAAAAAAAGACCTTCTAGTAGAACATTTCTCAGTCTTGGCACTGTTATCATTTTGGGGCCAGAAAACCCGTTATGGGGGCCTGTCCTGTGCACTGAAGGATGGTCAGCAGCATCTCTGGCCTCTACCCACTAAATGCCAGCAGCACACCGACTTGATAATCAACCATGATGTGTCCAGATGTTGCCAAACATCCCCTGGGAGCCAACATGATCTCCAGTTGGAAAGCACTGATTTGGTGGATACCCCCCGGTTCACACCATCTGGGAAGATTTCCAAGCAGGTCCACAAAGTCGGGAAGGAGGGGGAGCACCTTCTGGGACAAGGGTACTTGGTACAGATGGTAACATCGGTGCCAGCAGCAGGAGAACATAAGGTTTTCTGGGGCCAGATGACACATGCTTTTGAATCTCTGACTCAGGAGTTTCGAATGTAGTCTGCAGCAAATGGGGCTCAGCCCAAGTTCATGATCAAGAACTGAGATAAGATGCACAAAAGGCAAGTCCTAAGAGGTGAGCTCAAAGGTGTGCTGCTGTGGTCTCTGCCCTTTTATTGCTTTAATTAAACAGAGGTGGGGGGTGATGAAATCACAATCCCTCTCTAAAACCGCCTACTTAACAAAGTGGCTGAGCGGCACTGAAAAATTTGATTTTTTAAAAAAGATTTTATTTATTTATTTGTCAGAGAGAGTATGAGCATAAGCAGGGGGAGAGGCAGAGGGAGAGGGAGAGGCAGGGTCACTGCTGAGCTGGGAGCCTAATGTGGGATTCAATCCCAGGATGCTGGGATCCTGACCCGAGCTGAAGGCAGACACTCAAAAAACAAAGAACGAGGCATCCCAACTTTCTGGTTTTTAAAATAGAGATACTTTAACTCATAGAAAGTATTCTGTACATTGCTTCACACACACGGCATTTCATCAATGTTAACTCCTCATTGAGGCCACCACTACTGCTATGCTTATTAGAGGAAGACAGGGTCATGATGGCCAAAGTCAGCATCTCTCAGATGTGTCCCAAGAAACTCTGGTATCCAGAAGTATTAAAAATATCTGTGTACATATACAGATGGGCACACAGAATTACCTTCCCTCCAAAACTTATGTATTATTATTTTTTTTTAGGAAACCACTAAGACAAAGGATGTAAAAATAGGAGAAATTTTCTCACTCTCTTCTTTTTAAAGATTTTATTTATTTATTTACCAGAAAGAGAGAAAGAGAGTGTGAGAACACAAGCAGGGGGAACAGCAGAGACAGAGGAGAAGCAGACTCCCCACTGAGCAGGGAGCCTGATATGGGACTCGATCCCAGGTCCCTGGGATCATGACCTGAGCCGAAGGCAGATGCTTAACCAACTGAGCCGCCCAAGTGCCCAGGAGAAATTCTCATCTCCATATACTTTGTTATAAAAGCTTAATTTCCTAACTTGTATTTTCCTATAAAATAAAGAGAACACATACATGAATTTTTTTCTAATCTTTTCTTGAAGCAATTCATTTACCTATAGGCCACTTTTTTCCTGTCATTTCTTGATAAGCTCATGTCAGCGTCCCACTACACTTGAAATATTATTGGTCCAGAAAATACTGACCTGATTAAGCTGATGGGGACTGTTTGGAAAAGACCCTGGCTCTGGGACCCTGAGGTTAGGCAAGGAGCGGGAGCCATCTTGAAATGAAGAGAAAGAAAGTGTCATCCCTATGAAAAGGGCAAGGAGAAAGTTGCCGTGCCAGCTGTCTGCACACATCACTCCAAGGCAAACACCTGACACCGTGAAATAATCTCAGGGAGGTATTAAAATAGCCACTAGTGTTGGCAGACGGCCAGGAAAACCCATCTGCAAATGCCCAAACAATGGGGTGTCATTGTTTAGGAGTTGGAGGGCCATCCGTTCCTGCGCATTTGAGGCAATTTTCTCCCATGACACACTATGTTTTGTCTTCCTGAACATTTAACCTCCGATTTGGACAGCAGAGACCCGGCCTAGGCCCATTCCTTTAGAGTCTGTTCGAATGGTTACTGAAAGTGACACTTTTCTAATTATTCTGTCAAGCATCAATCTCAGAAGTTCCCAGTTCCTCAGCGCTCTGACTGACAGGGCAATCAGGCCTTAGCTTTAAGTGTGCACACTGACTTCTCCTGGCCGGCACGAGCTCCCTACCTGCCAACAGAACAGAAAAATCCACAGCTGGGCGAAGTGGAGAAGTTGTCACGGGAGTGAAACTTTACACCTGTGTGTGTAGCGCTTTTCTAGCTGGCATCTCTCTGAAATGGGGACATCCCCAATTCCAAGGGGCCTATTTCTAAATCTCAACCATCAGGGGCTGGGACTTACTCTGCATTCACTGTGGCTGCTGCAAGTACAATCAAAAGGCTCAAGAAAACCCACCCACCAAGCAATCCAAACAGCATCAAAGACCTCTCCAGCCCCAGGCAGACAGAATGCTCCGGGTGAAGCAGGAGTCTGGACCACCCTCGCTTCCAGCTCCCAGTCCAAGCTTGTACTTCCACCTTTCTTAGACGTGGGGCCTCTGGGTTAGAGGATGGCACAGGAACTGTCACTACAGGACAGTTAAATTCAATTTATTTTATTTAATTAAATTTAGTCAAATTCCACTCATTCATTTTTCTCTAAAAGTTGCCTCCACGTATTACCCAGTGTTCTGCCTCAGTTCTGCCCTTGGGAGTGTAACTTCTTACCCAAGATGCAGAACGAGAAATGAGACTGGGGATCAGTATATGTCAGCTGGTTTGGATGTGACGGTTGATGTCTGTGAAAGCTGCCTCAGAACAGGAGGCTGCATACACAGCACGGTGTTCAAAGCCAAGGGGATACAGAGGAGGCAAACGGGTTGTATGACGAGTGAGAGCCACCAGGATAACTCTGAAGATGACTTTGCAAAATGACTGCCTGATACACATTTGGGATTGGAGGGGGGAGTGGAGAAAGCAGGGCACCTGTAGTTAATTCCCTAAACATAAGCAGACTACCCAGCATGTTTTCAGGATCCCCAAGGCTTGGAGAAAAAGGAGGTAATTCAAAAGCAGACAGTTTTGTGTTGCCTAGACTAGTACTAACTAGCATCCTAACCCGTCCCTCTGTTCACTTTCCTCCCTTTTCCACAATACCTACTCCCAGATTTATCTCCAATTTCATCATCCTGGTCCTTAAAGTCATTCAGAGGCTCCCCATTTCATCAGAATCATATTCAAACATCCTAATTTGGCCTATAAGTCCTTCCCTGCCAGCCCCAGACTATCTTTTACCTCTCACTCAGTTCTCCTCACTGCTCTGCTCATCAAACAGTCGTTTCCTGCCCTTACCTTTCTCACTTACTTTCCGGGCTCTTTCCACTTAGCCCCAGATCACCACAGGTTAATTCCTTTAAATCATTCAGGTCTCAGATTAATCGTCGCCTCCTCCAAGAGGCCCTCCGTGGTCATTCCATCTAAAGTAACTTCTTTCTTGCTGCTGAGACCTACAAATACAGGGCGCCTGACTGGCTGCACCAGAGCCAAGACTACAACACTCAGGGTCTGTTCCCAGCCCGTGACTAGGTGTAGAGCGACACTAAGGCAGATCCATTCCCTGGAGACCTGGGTCTTCTCTATCACCAGCTGTGGTTCCAGAACTACCTGACAGCCTTACAAACCTTCCTTATTCTGCACATCAGCACAGGACATGTCCCCGCCCAACCTTCCTTACTTCTCTTGCTCATGCAGGGTCACACCTGGATCCAGTCCAATGGCTCCCCAGCCTCTCCCTGTCCTTTGCCATTTCCTCTCAAAGGCACTTCCCCAGAGAAAAGCTTAGCACGTTAATCCTGCCCTGGTTGGTCTCCAAGATCATGACCAACCTACTATCTACTATCACCTCATCTTGTTTTATTTTCTTCTTAGCAGTGACCACTGAAAAAAAGGCCCTAGAAGGACATGTAGCAATCTGTATTTACCAAGCCCTCCAGCTGGTTCTGGAACATGATCAAGTTGGAGAAAACATGACCTACTATTATACAGCTAACGATAGTCTGAGTAAGAAGCAGGACTCGGCCTTATGAATTACCAGTTTGTATCCCAGCAACCAGTAGCCCTGATAACACAGTCCTTAGATTACAGCTTCGCATAAGGACTTTGTTTAACAAATGAATTCAAATCCTTGCCAGCTTCTTGCATCTAGTTTTTAAACATATAGACTTAACAAATGGACATTAACTTACTAAGTAAGCTGAAGGAATTTCCAGAACTCTGATCTGTTCGAGGCTGAATGCTTCCATGTTTCTAACTGGCTTTGTAGCTTTTAGGCAGTAAAAATAAACTTCTCAATTTATACGGCTCTCCTGTGAGGGAAGCTTAATCTGATGTTCTGCCATTACTAACGCAGGAAAGCGGCAGCACTATCAAGATGGCATCTGGCAAGACGAAATGGTCTTGAAGTTTGTCGCTATCGATTTCTATGTGGTAAACCCATGTCTCGTTCGTTTTCTCCTTTTAGATCAAATGCTATGATCTCCAGGCAGAGAGGCTAAGGTTTTGGTGCTCGGTGATGGCAATGGCTCAGGCACCAAGCAAGCAAGTATGATAGCAAGAGGATGGATTGATTACAGTCAGGAAACTTGTGGACGGTAAGGCAGGAAATACTATCTGGCTGAACACCCAAGATAAAAAGATATAACATGCTTCACTGCTTACCAAGGGGAGGCAGCAGAAGTCTCCTTTCCAACACAAATCCATAAATATCTTTTCCCTGGGGG
Source organism: Martes martes (assembly GCF_963455335.1). Lineage (NCBI taxonomy): Eukaryota > Metazoa > Chordata > Mammalia > Carnivora > Mustelidae > Martes > Martes martes. The sequence continues at coordinate 182,695,659 of NC_137888.1, read as the reverse complement.
AAAAGTATATTAAATCAAGTCCATTACAACTTTAGACACAAGTCAGAATTCCGAAAAGGAGGACTACTTAATGTGTTTTTAAGAACTGAGAAAGGGAACTTTCGCAACGAAATGAATTCAGAGACAAGGAGCTTCCTTCCTAATTAATGACCCCTGGCCTATAAGGCCATTTGTAGAATTTCAAAATGTTCTCCACAACTTTGTTTCTCTCTTACTTCATGAGGTAGATGGTATAAATACACTTCATTGTATAATCACCCTGTGAAATCTAAGTCTGGCTACACTAGCCAGAATCTCTTAAACTTTGCGAATCGAAGTAAGAGCTCTGATGTATTTTTCTAATCTCAAAAACTCAGGAATATGAACATTTTCAGTTTCTCATACTTTTCTCACCAAGTGCAAAGGGTTTGGTCAAAGCACATATCATACCTGGTTAAGCTCTAGAGAGAACAACTCTGACAGGTGACAGTGAAGAAAAAAATAGTTCTACTGCCTTCCTATAAACAGAAAAAAAGAGGAAATGGAAAAGCCCAGGATGACAGATTTTTCAAATACAGTTTTAGTAAAAGGATTATGTCTTTGGGAACTTACACTGTAATTTTACCTTGAACAAGTATAGGGTAGAATGTCTTTGAAAGGGAGCATCTGAACATCGTAAAATGTTTATTCACTCAATGACTATCTGCTGAGTGATGACTTTATCAGCACAGCATAAAAGCCCAGAGTTTTTGGAAGTAAAATAACTAACAACACGTGATAAAAGCCTGGTGTCTTATCGGGACATTTAATACTCATAACAACTGTGTCGAATTGTTTCTATTAATATGCCCATTTCACTGGCAGGAAAAAAAAATAAATGAGACTTGGAGGAGTTAAGTCACTTGCCAAGGTCACACAGCTAAGAGAGAGAGAGCTGGAATTCCATTTGAGGTTGACTAGTAGACAGCCCCAGGGCTAAGCACCACACTCCATTGTCTAATATTGGGCTAAATATCCTGAACAATTAGAATACATGCTCTTGAGGAACTTTACTGGGGAAAACAGATGGGAGGGGAAATCACAACGTGCCAGTTGCTCTGCTGAGTGCTGTATGAGGGGCAAATGTGTGAGATAAAAGCGTGTCGGATGGTAACAAATTCTAGAAGATATAGGGTAGAGCTGGTAGGAAATGGGAGTTTAAACTAAGAAAAAGCAAGAGATCGAGCTCACTTAGATTTGTTTTCTGGCCTGATCTGATATTTGTCCAAGACTTTCCCCTGGAGTTATTCGTTTATTTGCATAAAAATAGGTTTTCAGCACCTACCATGTGCTGATACAGTGGTAAATGTGAACCCTGACTTCATGAAGGTCATAGTCTAGCAGGGAAGGTTAGGTAGTTTGCAAAGATGGTCACACAGTACCTCTCACCACACACACTCTTCTGCACTGTGATTCTGTTACTCCCATGTCAAGAGATGGCATCTGTTTCTCCGCCCCACTGAATCTGGGTAGGGCCTCTGATAGCTCTAATCCCTGTGGGGGAAGTGACACAGAGCTGGTCCTGACCTAGCAGCTTCCATTCCCAGACTTCTAGAAGTCAGTGATGGTATAGGATCCTTCTAGACCACCATGTTGTGGAAAGGCCAAGCTGTGTGGAGAGATGAGAAGAGATATGGGGAGAAAGAGACAGAGACAGGCCCAGGAGGAATAAAGTGCCAGACATGGAAGGAAGCTACCTTAGACAGTCCAGCGACCAATGGCCACAGCTGCTTGGCAGACTCCATGCAAGAACCATGAGGCAGAATCCAGGGAACCCACAGAACCATGGGAGAGAAGAAGGAACTGCTCTTTTAACCGACTATGTAAGCTTGAAGGTGGTTTGTTGCAAGCAATGGATAACAGGAACTGAACTGAATACCAAATTACCTGTAGGACTACATAATTTAGCTAGGAGAGTATAATTTGAGCTCTTCTAACAATGAACATACCCTCACCTTCTGAGGGGTTTTGGAAGGCACAACTGCAGTCAGGGTGAGTCCTGAAGAATGAGGACAAGAAAGAAAAACATGGGAGGGAAAGAGTTTGGGGGAGAAAGGATGGGAATGTACTCATACATTCCAGGAAGTGAGAGAATATCAGTGATCGACTGAGCCACATGCATAAAACAAGGCACGAGGTGGGCTGGAGAGCTCGCAGGTCCTGGCTCATGTGGAGCCTGGTAAGCCATGGTGGCTGGCGGCCACTGTGTTCTGGGAGCAGTGGGAGCCGAGAAGGAGGAGTGACAAAGATTTGTGGTTGCTGCAGTTGGCATCGTGGGGTCTCAGGGGACGTAAACAGGGAGAATGACTGGACAGGAGGCCTTCGAGATTCAAGAGCAGGCGGTCCTAAGGGGAAACTCAGCCTTTACCTTAGGCGTCACGGGGCTGTAAGGTCCTTAGCTAAATAAAATAAAATAAAATGATAAATTTTAAAAATGAGTATGGTGTCCAGGAAATTTACGGAATTTGCTTTCTCAATTCAAACTTTACAATTCACAAAATGAGTTTAAGTGTATAGTCCACACATAAATCTGACCTAATTCAGGGAGTGAAATGGGGCTAAGTTTAATAAACTAAAGAAAACAAAAGAGAAAAAATGGCGTGATTTGAATATGAAACTTAAATGAATTTTTTCACATTTCATGTGGTTTCTTCAGGTCCAAGTTAGCCAAAAATGAGCATGTAATGAGCTTCTTATACTTCAGCTTCTGCTCCAGCTTTCTGCTTCTGCCCAGTCTGTAACTGTATTTTTTTATTCCATTTATATGCTTTTCTCAAAAATGCCCATGTTTTCAATGACCACCGTTTAGACGGACAGACATGCACTGTCATCACAGCCCCAGACACCATCATCGCCCTACACAACGAACACCTAAGACAGGAGAGCTGCTTTCCCGGCACAGCTGCTGCACATCTGGAAGACTCCTTTCCTATGGCATGAGGAGGCCTGTTGGCGGGTGACAGGCTGCACTAAAAGGGAGACCAGCACTTAGCTACCTGAGTCTAGAAACTACAGGAACTTAAAATGCTGTGACAAGAAAAACTGGGAGAATGTACATGTTGCTTACAGTGTTGGGACATGACTGGTCTTCACCTGCTTTGTTTCCTTGCTTTTGTGCATTTTCTAAGAAAAAGAATTGTTTGAGAAATAATGATTAAGAATCATAGTACCAGGGCCACCTGGATGGCTCAGTCAGTTGAGCATTTGCCTTCGGCTCAGGTCACGATCCCAGGGTCCTGGGATCAAGGCAGGTGTCTGGTTCCTTGCTCAGCAGGGAGCCTGTTTCTCCCTCTCCCTGTGCCCCTCCCGCGCCACCACTCATGCTCACTCTCTCTCACTCTCTCTGCTTCACTCTCTTTCTCTCAAATAAATAAAATAAAATCTTAAAAAAAAAAGAATCATAGTACCAGTGTGCTATTATAATGATATTAAAATGATACTTGGCCCAGTCTGAAGTTCTGCAGCTTGGATGCTAAGGTGGTCACACAAGGCCAGTGAGGGAAAGATGTGCCATCAAGTCAAGACAAGCCAATGTGACCTCTATAATGGGGTCTTTTTCAGGCTGAATGACAGGGTTGAGGACTTCTTTAGCCAAGTTAAGTTCAAAATACTGGAACATCATAATTGCTCCTCCTTCTCCCAGGCTTCAACTCCAGCCCCTCTCAATCTAAGTTCCTTAACGTACCATTCCACCAAAATCAGAAAACCTCACTCTTCTGGAGTTTTAGCAAAAGGAGCCAGACCGAAAGACAGAACATACAGTATTTACTCCATAAATGGCTCCGACTGGTCTGGCATATACTGGTCCTTCCTTTTTTGGAACAGGATACAAAAGATGGAGTGGAGGAGACAGGAGGAGGAGGAGGTAGAGGAGAAGGAAACTGATGTGGCCAGCTTTAGGGAAGGGCCTTGGTCTGTCACCCTCAGGGAGGGCCTCGGAAGGGACCACAACACATCTGAGCTCCAGATCTTTTAAATAGATTCTACCCACCAGGACACTGGCCAACAAAATGTGTTTTAATGAAACAAATCAGATCCATGATTTCTTCTCCTGATAGCAGTTGTGAGGAAAAAGTAGATGCACAGAACTTTTTTACCCAGAGGCTGCAATATGATTTTGGAAACATACTACATACATATACACACACACACACGCATGCATGCACCCCCAAAAAAATATTTTTAAAATTTTCTATGTGTTTAGAATGCCTGACAGTCTTCATTCAAAACATATATAATGAGTGAAAATAACTTAATGTCATATTATAGACCAATACTACCACTGAAAAACTCGTCTGGTTTTATCTCAATCCCCTTTGTCCATGAAAATCCGTAAAGTGACCCCAACAAGAACATAGCAAATAAGTTCTTTCTTGGCCTCTAATCTGAGGTAATTTTAACACAGTCATATTTATTTCTTCAATATTTGGAAAAGGTAAGTCTAGAAAATTCACATATTCATGCTTTATTACAGACATATATTAAAAAAAAGGAATTTTGGGGGAAAGACCATATTTCCTTAATCGCTGCATGCAAATTTTATAACAACCACAAAGTGTCACATATTTAGTACCAGATCCAAAATCTAATAACCACACATTTATTACAAAAGATACTAGATTGTTATGTGACTTTCATACTTTATCACAGACTCTGTTTACTGGGTTGTCTTAGAATGAAACATCCTTGATGATAATCATTTGTTTCTACCCAACTGTCATTATTACAGTAAGATCTATTTAGTTTAATTATATACAGGCCCTCTGAAGACATCTGTTAATGTCTGAGCATCTATTTGTTAATTGGTTTTATTTAACATTTGGGATCATTTAGCAAAATGCTTTGTTCAGGGAATGATGGAAGCCAACCAAGCTCAATTAACAAAACGGTCACCAGAGACCATGTTAGGGGACAGCAAAAACAAAATGCTTCCATGCATAGGTATAAGTTTAAAAAAAAATTAATATAGTCCCATGTCTCTAAAGGGGAAAAAGCCACCCAAGTTCCAATTTCACTTATAAATAAATGTATACAACAAAAATATAAAAAAGGATCACATTGTGGTGGCAACAACAACAACAAAAGGAAGCCAGCTAAATATCTTAACAATAACAAAATAACTAACAATACAAGGGTGTATTTACAGAACGAAACACGACATGGTCACTGAAAATCTTGTTGCAGAAAAATATTTAATCGTGTGGTACAATGATTTCAGGATATTGCTAAGTGGAAAAACATAGTATGATCCCAATTTTAATTAATTAATTAATTTTTTTAAAAAGATTTTATTTATTTATTCGACAGAGATCACAAGCAGGCAGAGAGGCAGGCAGAGAGAGAGAGAGAGGAGGAAGTAGACTCCCTGCTGAGCAGAGAGCTCGATGTGGGGCTTGATCCCAGGACCCTGAGATCATGACCTGAGCCGTAGGCAGAGGCTTAACCCACTGAGCCACCCAGGTGCCCCCAATTTTAATTTAAAACGTAGTACACGTGCGCCTGGGTGGCTCAGTGGCTCAGTGGGTTAAAGCCTTTGCCTTCGGCTCAGGTCATGATCCCAGGGTCCTGGGATCGAGCCCCGCATCGGGCTATCTGCTCAGTGGGGAGCCTGCTTCCTCCTCTCCCTCTCTCTCTGCCTACTTGTGATCTCTCTCTCTGTCAAATAAATAAATAAAATCTTAAAAAAAATGTATGTGTACTTATAGAGAAAGAAAAAGGAAACAGTGGAAGCACACAGTCCAAATTTTAATAGTTATCTCTGAGCTAAAAAGTAATAGATGACTTCATTTTATTCTGTGCGCTTGTTTTCTATATGCCAAATCCCCCATAACAACCATGTATTAAATTATGGAACTGAAGTATTTAGGAAATGAAATAGATCTCATAGATACTTAATTCTAAAATTTTAAAAAAATCAGTAATATATAATTTATAATTCCAAAAAGAATGAACATCAAAAAGAGTATGTTTTAGATGCTACTGAAAAAAAAAAAAAGGGTTTCTGCACCAAGTTCCCAGGTAAACATTAAGACTCTTGACTACAAAGTGCAAAGCATATAAGAATAGACATTACGCAGTTTATTTTGGGGTGAGTTTTGTTTTGACTCAACTTCATTTTAAAAAGACATTTTGTTTGGAGCCGGGCAACTGGGTAGCTCAGTCAGTTAAGTGTCTGATTCTTGATCTCAGCTCAGGTCTTCACCTTAGGGTCTTGAGTTCAAGTCCCACATTGGGCTCCATGCTGGGCATGAAGCCTACTTTAAAAATAGAAAGAAAGACAGGAAGGAAGGAAGGAAGGGGGAGAGCGAGGAAGGAGGGAGGGAGGAAGGATATAATAAAAAGACATTTTGTTTTGTTTGGGAAGGACATAAGGCCGTTTTCTTGAGATAATTCTGAGTATCAGCACTACCAGCCCTGTACTCCTCAAGGCTTGCCAAGTATAGCAATAAAGCTGTGAAAGTTGTTTAATTAAAACCATTTCCTTAAAGTAAACAGAACAAGAGTTCATACTGACAAGCACCTGCAGACTTACGAAGGCTGCTCTGCTCTTCTCTAAAGGGGCTACTGGTCGTGCGTGTCCTTAGTGATGGGAAAAGGTGGAAAGTCAGTGTCCTCTATGTTTTCAGAATACACTGCCCAGCAGAAGTGATGACAAACTCAGGGAAAGTACTAATATACTCAAATTTTCTAAAATTTGTATGTTGTGCACACTGAAGAGAGGAATACTGCTGTGTTCAAATGCTTCAAAATAACCCCCGTGAAGCTCGCTCATTTGCTGTGTTCTTGCTGGTCTCACTCTATGGATTTCCATGGATATATCAAGTAGCTGACAAAGAGGAGACAAGACTTGATTTACTTGGTGACTATAAAGGGTTTGGCCCCCTTTCAGAAGACCATGCCAAATCTTGCTACATTTGCTCAGACTTAACTCGTCTTATGATATAGCTTTCTTTCATATTTAGAAGGTCTCACCCAATTCTAAGAAACTGTTGCACATGAAGTTTTAAAACTGTTTTTTAAAGAAGCCTCACTTAAAATCAGATTTAAACACATACTTCACTGGCTTAATATAGCCCTTCTTTAATTTATTTTTACTGTTTTTTTCTTGCTTTCTTTCTTTTTTTTTTTAATGCCCCATACAAGCATGTTGGTCACCCGCAGTTCTTACAGGCTTATGTCAGGTCCCTCTCCACCACAGACATCTCTCCGTCAGGAAAGCACCTCCAGGCCTAGGAAGGGGAAGGGATGCAGAGGTGTCAAGTGAGACTTCCTCTCTTTCTAGCTACTGACAGAGTGATCCCCAAGACCCACATATAACCAGCCTCCACCTTCCCCGTCCTCAGAAGTGCTCGCTCATGACAACATCTAGCTGCAAGGGCCAATTTCCTTTCCCAGTCTGAAATGATGAGAGGAGGAAAGGGAGAAAATATGCTCCCGGAGAATGAATAAACAAGAACCACCACCACCACAAACCCCCAAAACAAGTATGGAAGACCTAAGAGTCATGCCTCTTGCATTAGTGCTGATACGGAAATGTAATCGACAGCATGTCACCGAGCACATTACCCAAAGCTCCTAAGTCACATCCGGCCACCCCTGACGCGGGATGGGCATTTTGTTAAGACTACTTCATATCAGCAAAATAGAAAGAAACATGATATACACCCTAGTTGACTTCATCAAGACATGAAGAACTCCACAATGAACACGTCCTTTCACTTGTGAAAGAAACGGACTTCTTTCTCACCATGGTGACAATGGCAAGAGAAACTTCCAGTTTCTTCTCCATGTAACAAAAGCTGTGTGGTTCAGAAACAGAATAAAGGTGGATACATAATTCAGAAAGTAGAGCCCCAAAGAGGAGTCCCAGAGGAAGGCCTCCAGGAGTGGCAGGAGCTCAACAATTTGGAGGAGGTCTTAGGGAGGTTGCAATCTCTGCGGTCTCTCCTATGATGTGTCCTCAATGAAAGGACAGGCCTTGTGGTCCCTTTACATTAAGTGACTCCCTGAACATGCAGCATTCAAGTCCTCACACCACCCAGGACATACTTCGCACATGCATTTCCTCCATGTGTCCCCCGATAATTTTGTTTTTCTTTTGAAGGTCCATATAATTATAAGCCTAGAAATGTGGTCTGGAAGGTTAACTTCCTGGGGCATAATACAGAAAAATCTCTGAGAATCACAGAATTTGAACAGGCATTCTTTGTACCTCTTTCTCTCTTAATCACTGTATAATGACCACTCTGGTTGGAAAGTTGTATATTTAAATTAAAAAAAAAAAAATCCCACATGAGTGATGAAAATACTCCGCAGCAATTTCTATATCCCTGGTCTTCACTGCTTTCCTCATACCTCCACTAGGGTTTTATTTAGTCTCATCTTATACACTGATATCACATCATACACACATTTAATTTATATAAATCCAGCCAAATGGGCCCAGGGACAGAACAAACAAATGAGGAAGAAAGAGTCAAAATTAATGAGTAAAATCTGGTGGGTGGTCCATTCAAAGAACATGAGTTCCTGAGGGAGATGAGAGGGAATGAGTTCCTTCTGCACCTAGGGCACTGGATAACCCAGTTACTAAAAAGAGGGATGAGAGCCAGGCTGCCTTGGTATGAATCCTTGCTCTACCACTTAAATGAGGCCTGCAGAAACGTAATCTGTTTCTGCCTCAGTTTCCTCATCTGTAAAATGGACATGATGTAGTACCTACCTTAGGTTTGGCCTGAGTGATAAATGAATTCACATTTGGAAAGCCCTTAAACCAGTTCTTGGCATATGGTTAATGCCTATGTTAAGTGTTAGCTGCTGTTATTAATATTTATTTTATTCTTTAACTTTGGCATGGCTCATTTTTTAAAATTCAACAAAATTTATTATTCACTGTGCACTGTATTTCTGCCACTCTGTAAGAAGTGGGGATACAGCGAACATAGCAGAGACCATCCTCCTTACAGGAGCTTAGAGTGTCATGGGCCGGACAGAATAAAATGTTCCAGCCATTTTCTGACTTTAGACCATGGTGGTGAGGCCTGCCACGGAGAAGGATCAGCATCTCACCACATTCCTGGGACTCTGGTGCTTAAAGATACAAAAATGTATGGGTGACTTAAAAGGATTGCCAAAGTTAATTTTGATTCTAAACATTGTTTGCCTTCTGAATTACCTTTTTAGAGGTTCGCCCATATCTGGGATATGCTACCCCTATGCAGGAGCTGCAGTAAGCGAGAGACATTGAAGACCTACAAGGAAGGATGGAAATGAGCTCACATCCTGTGTCTTGTCTAGCCCACCCTCTAAGGAAGCCGCGAACACTCTAGAACATGATACAATCCCCAAAGTGAAAGAGACAGCAATGAGGACTCAGTCTGATACAGAAAATATGAAGGAAAAGCATGCAGATCTCGAATTTTCAGAAGTGGTTGACATAAAGATGATTTAACAGTTGGAGAAAGGTATATGCTGATTCTCTGACCACAGAATAATCTAGAAAGAGAGTTTTACAAAGAGCTATCAAGATAAAGAAACATTAAATTTTATTTTTTTAAAAAAAGAAGTGATTTATCATTCCTCATGTATACCAAAGAGAAATTCAGTGAAGACCTTATGTCACATATCATTATGAATCAATTTTCTTGACCAAACAGAAAAGTTGATTCAACATCTCCACCTTGAAACACTCTATTATCATGACATTTGTTAAATACTGAAAGATCTGACCACTTCCCTTTTCCCCAAATAGCACAAAGAACCCAGATAACAAATGAAGGTTGTACTTTGTAACAAGAATAGACAGGAGATTGAATCACAGCAAAACACTTACAAATCAAGAGAGGGGAAGAAAAGTACCAAGAGAGATTAAATGCACAGAGAACAATAATAGGAAGGAAATCTCTTGTGAAAAGAAGCAGCTGATGGTAACTTAATCGGGACAAAAATGAATTAGATCTACTTCAGTGACTGAGCTCAAGAAGAGGTAATTTCATAAAGTTTATAGAAAGTCACTTGAAAATTATACAACTTGTTTTTGTTCTCTACTTTTAGAGGGAAGGGAAATAAAAATTCTCCGTGAGGGAACTGATCTTCAGAAAAAAAGCATTTATAAACCCAGTTGATGAATGTTACCTATTAACTAGAAGATTATCCTTTATTCTCATTTGGATAGAAAAATCACTTTAGAACTGAGAAAGTCCCTCTGAGTTTCAGGGAGAGATTTTGACCCAGAAATAAAGAGTGGGGGGAATCTTAAAACACATGGGGATGGCAAGTACACAGAGAAAGAAATTAAAATCTGAGTTAAAAGAGTTGAGCCCCAGGTGACTATATGGCTCAACAAAGGTAAGCTGGGGCAAATTCTCAGTTCTGTGAAAATAATATACATGGCATGTAACACAGAACTTGTTGGGTTGTCAGTGACAGAAAACAAATTCTAGGGGCGCCTAGTGGCAGTGACAGAAAACAAATTCTAGTGGCTCAGGCAGTTGAGCGTCTGCCTTCGGCTCAGGTGATGATCCCAGGGTTGTGGGATCGAGTCTTACATTGGGCTCCTTGCTCAGTGGAGAGCCTGCTTCTTCCTCTCCCTCTGCCTGCCTCTCTCCCTGCTTGTGCTCTCTCTCGGTCAAATAAATACACAGAATATTAAAAAAAAAAAGAAAGAAAACAAATTCAAACTTAAAGGGTAACAAAAACTGAAATTTCTCTTCGCTGGGATGATAGCTAAAGAAGATAAAGAGGGCCAGCAGACATTCTCAAACATGAGAATCACCCCAAGGGCTTGCTGGGCCCCACACCAAAGTTTTGGATTCAGTAGTTTCAGGAAGAAGAATCTGCATTTCTAAAAAAAAGTTGCAGGTGTTGCCACACCTACTTGTCCAAGCACTTTGAGGAGCTCTGAGTCAGAGACAGCTGGACTCTAGAATGGAAGCTCTATCACACAGCTTTGCTCCTGGATCTTACTCTGGCTGTCACCAGATGGGAAGGAATACTTAGAGAATCTTGGGCCGCTTGGTGTTAGTTCATGATCCCACAGGCAGGTGGTCTTTGTCATGAGTGTCATCAGGAGAACAGCAGGGAGGCCTCTGACCTGGACTGAGGGACTCTGTCAGGACACCATGCCTGAAAGCAACCTTATGCCAGGGGTGCAGTGAGCAACATCTAGGTTGCTGGTGTAACACCTGGGCCAGGTATAATGGTTCTCTGTGGGCAGGAGCAGGGAGGAGAGGATCCAACTGGGGACACACGGAGCACAATAATGTATCAACAGGATCACAGGGGATCACAAGGAGAAGTATCACCGAAGAAATACGAAAGTCATGGGGAAGCATGATGAGCAAAGAACAGTATGACAGTGTGGTTATCACAGCCCATAATGAAGTCCAGATGCACCATGTACAATCAAATTCTCTTATGATACTGTTTTTTACACATATTATCACTCATCTAAACTCACAGAGCAATGTGGTTCTCACATTTTCTGTGGTGAAGGACAATTTTTTTCTTAAATGCCCTGACAGACACTGACTGATGTTTTTGTAAAATACAATCATCTGAATGGCTAGAAAATCAATCTTCCACTTATCTGTCATGGCAATGGTAATTTGCAATACAAATTCCTAGATGCGGATTCTGTTTCTGTACTTACTACAGACCTGAAACAGCCCACAGGCTGGTGTTTCTACACAAACTGGCCCTGGTCCTATACCACACAGAGCATTCCTACTGTAGACCACAGGGCACCAGGTCTCTGTCATAACTACTCAGCTAAGTAAGGACATGAATGAGCAGAGCTGTGTTCCTATAAAACTTTATTTATAAAAACAGGCATAAGACAAGATTTGGCTATGAAATCCAGTATGCCTACCCCTGCTACAGACCAGTGCTTCTCAAACTCTAATGCACATAGAGTCATCTGGGTGTCCTATGAGAACACTAATTCTAACCCAACAGATCTGAGGTAGGGCTGAGATCCTGCATTTCTAACAGCCTTCAAGCTGATGTCAACATTGGTAGTCTATGGCCTACATTTTGAGGAATAAGGCTGCACAGACTCTTCTTTGTGAACCCTGAGACTAGGATGTGACGTCCATATTAATATGTGCTTTACACTGGGACATCTTTAAGCTTAGAAAGGACTGTATGTGTCAATCAAGCTTCAAAGGGATGATGACAGTCAGGAGAACTTGATAAGGATGCCTTGTTGGAAACAATGACATCAAATGTTGGGTGGTTTCCTATTTTCTCAATCAGCTCATGACATGACACGTAGTAGGTGATCAAGGAACAGTCAAATGACTGCTCACTGATGGTAGGAATATCCAGTTGTGTCTGCTGCGGGGAGGAAGCTAAGATGATAGTGAGGCTCTCATTCAGCATTGTTCAATACATTGGTGCAACTTACAACAGGTAGTGCTTTTTAAGGCTGTATTTGTATAGAAAAACAGAATCACAGTATTCTTTCAGTAAAGGTTTTCTTTTTACACTTCTTTTGTTTTGTTTTACTTTTGCTACTTTCACTCTTCTCATTTGATTGTCAAACACCTCTGTGTTGGAATTTGGTCAACATCTAGATGAACTACTTGGTTGTTCAGTTTAATGGACATGAAGATCCACTCACAAAATGTAATCACTAATCACAGGTCGTAAAACAGAAAAATAACAGAAATGTCTAAATTTAGGCATTTCCGCTCATACCTGCTACCCAAATGTCCACATTCTTGGATTACAATGACAAACTGAAGATTCTACATCACTTATATCTCTAACTCAGAGAAATGTACTACTTGAGATTAACAAGCCAGAGAAATCTAGAAGGTCAAGGGTTAAAGCTCCAAATGGATTTTCTGTTCACTACTTATGATCCTAAGGCCTCTGAGTAGTAGAGCAGATACCTAAATGTTTGCTCAAAAATATTCTACTGGAGTTCTAATTGAGAAAAAGGGACGTGTCCAGAATGCTTACAGATAACGATTAATGAAAGAACTCACAGATAAGCTGGAAGAAAAATAATTAACTTGGACTTGTGCCAGCTGCCCCTTGGGAATGCTAACTAATATGTGTGTTCAAAGTGCTCCATTTCGTAAGACCTCAAAGGTGGAGACAGAGCATCCCCAGGAGAGGGTCCTGGCTATGGAGATAAAATATCCATTGATACTCACAAAGGACCTCTAACTGCAAGACAGTTGCCACCCAAATTAAAGTTGCAGCATAAACTATTCAAGTGGACAAAACCTATTTTTTTTAAGTCTATAATAAAACAAATGACATGGCTTACAACTTTGGTAGAGAAGTAGTGAGTAAACAGAAAGGAAAGAAGGGCAGGTCCAGCGGCTGGTGATATTGGACAGATTCTCCTCACTGGGAGTATTCATGTCATCGCCTACAAACCCAGACTCCACATCTAACAGTCACGGTGCATCTTTCTTGAAGGCAAATATTTCTGAAAGGTCTTCTTGGACAAACCTATCCAAAATAACAAATTTCTGGCATTCTGAGGTCTCCCTCTCAATTTTATTTTTCAACCTCGTAAGTATCACCACCCAGTATATTAGTTATTTCTTTGATATTATGTATTCATTTACTCATTGATTCAACTGTCTATCTTCTCCCTCTGAAAGAGAAGCTCCAAGACTGTTTCACTCACTGCTCTGCAACTCAGTTATATGGATATATGACAGGCATGTATAACACAATAGACTATCATCTGGCTCATGTAGCTGAGTGGGTTTCTGACCTGCTGAGTCATTCTGTGGTCTGGAGAACTAGTCCTGACCTCATAAAGGGGACTTTGAGGAGTTGACCCCAACAAGCTGGGGGGAACTATCTCCTCCATAAAGTCAATTCCTGCTGTGGGATGAGACTTGTCAACCTCCTGGATAACACACTGACGTGTACCTATGGCTGAGTTCCTGCCTTAGTTTTCTGCCTGGTACTCCGGTCTCCCTAGAACCAAGCTTCTGTTCGTGGGATGCTTTGTGTGAGTGCAGCTTGGCCTCAGCTCTACAGCCTGGAGACTGTGGTACTGGCAAACTGTTAACAGAGTGCCCTAAATACTACTTAAGAATCGCCTCCCTGTGTTTGTACTCATTATCTTCTACTCACATGCTGCTTTCAGGTAAGACCTGCCCACTCACAGTTCTCTCTGGAGAGCTGTTACCTGCTGCTGCTGTGTCTGGCTGCTGGACAGGACCTCACCCCAGCATGTGCAAAGAGGCCCTTCCCTTCATTGCTTCCCTGACCCTGGGGCATAAGTCCAGCTCTAGACAATGGTCCCCACCCGGCTGCCCCGTGCCATCAGAGGCTTGCCAGACACACAGTACTGGCATCTAGCTCTGGAAACTGTTTCACAAGGACAACTCATTAACTTATCATGCGTTCCTTCCTGGCTGAGAACATTCAACTGTATGATTTACATGAAAATAAAGAGACTTTCAATATGAATTTGCTCAAAAAGAATTTTTGGAGAACCCACTATGTTCCTTGAACCATTAGAGTGGCTAGAAAAAATGAAGTATAAAATAATAGTTGAACAAAACCAGGAGCTGGAAAAAAAAAAAACTCAAGGAAAAACTGTAAGCTATTTTTAAAGAATATGGAGTAAATGAAAAGTTTAATGAAAGAGCAGCAAGAAGTGGGAGGGCAAAGAAGAAATCCTATCTCTAGGCAATTTCACAGGATTTAAAAACAGAAATATATGAACGAAAGAGATGATTAATTGGTGAGGACTATAAATTGCAAATATCCCGTAGAAAAGAAGAGGGAGATGGGGACAAATTATCACCAGGGTGCCATCTGATACCGGCTAGAGATTAACAAGACACTTACTTTACAAGTTTTGAGCATCCTCCTCTTTACAAAGGAAGATGCATAGAGAAATCTATGGATTCTTAGGAAGAATGTTGGCCAGAAAGAACAAGGGGAAATAAAGGTGACTTTACTCTTCTACTTCTGTTAAGTCTCTTTCTGGACTCAGTGGCACCTCATTGAACTGCATATATCAGGAGGATATCAGGAAGACCTTGAACTGAGCTGTCAGGGAGGCACATCAGTCCACATTTGGAATTCTTAGGTATTTCAGAATCTGGGCAATTCAGCATGATTATGTCAAATATTTAAGAATGACTCATTAATCCTGAGATAATTAAAACAAAGCCAGATCAGCAGCCCACTGAGGTAGTAAATGTGTAAATCACTAAAGGGTGGGGGGGGGGTTCTGGCTTGGCACTGGACTATGGTGATTTTTTTTTTATTGTTATAAAAATCTGTTTTATACCACAAAGTTTTTCATACTTGTTACTATTACATTTATTTGTTAACTATACTGTATTCTGCTTCAGCAAACCAGACTTAACAATGTTCACACATTTTCTGAAAGAGATTTTAAATGCTGAGTTTCTTTAAATAACTTTCTCAATAACAAGATACCTTTAAAACACTGCCCTTTATTAACACGCTAGTAAAAACAACACTGGAAGATGTGTACTATGTAACACCAGATTTTTTTTTAAAGGCCATCAAAATGAAGGGCATTCTAATAATAACCTTAAAAAACAATAAGTATAGATAATTTTTGTAAGGAAATTTAACAAAATTATAATAGTGGCTGTGTTATGGTAATAAAGTTAAGGATGATTTTTTTTAATCTCATACTTTTAATAGGAAGTGTAAATTTCTAAAAGTCAAAAAAATCAATTTTTTTTAAAGTAAAGAAAAATTTCAAAATGCACGAAACAAAGGGACTTAAAGGTGTAAGGAATCATTCTTACCTGAAAAGTGGAAAATTAAGTTAAATTTTTCTCAAGGTTTGTTCATCTAATCCTTAAATATAAAGGCAATATGTCTAAAAAACCATTACCAACACATTTTGAAGGTTCGCAAGAATCAAAATCCTTTCCTTTAGGAAGTATATAAAAGGAAATTATGAAAAGAAAGAATTTTTTTCACTTTACATTCAGGCTAGGGGTTCCTGACTGTCTTTTCTAATAAAGATAAAATGGAGTAACTCTTTCATGTAATCTCTGAAGAGCCATCCATAACTATCCAAAACATTATTCAGGCAATTCTTATCCACAGCAGTCATGTTCTATGATCTTAATAGTGAACACTGAGTCAGCAAATACTAAACCACTGCTCCCAAGGAAATGCAGGGTTAGGTTCCTACAAGCCTCTGGGGATAACATTTTCCTCAAAAGAGCAATACATAATATTGTTCTCTGTGTTTTTCTCCTTTGTTTTTTTTAGATTTTATTTATTTATTTATTTGACAGACAGAGATCACAAGTAGGCAGAAGCAGGCAGAGGGTGAGGGGGAAGCAGGCTCCCCACTGAGCAGAGAGCCCAATGTAGGGCTCAATCCCAGGACCTTTGGATCATGACCTGAGCCGAAGGCAGAGGCTTTAACTCACTGAGCCACCCAGGTGTCCTGTGTGTTTTGTCTTAAGGACACCTTATTTAATATATATTGTTAATTCATTGCTATTGAAACTGTCTTCGGCTCTGGTCATGATTCCAGGGTCCTAGGATCGAGTCCTGCTTCAGGCTCCCTCTCCCACTGCTGCGCCCCCTGATCGTGCACTCTCTCTCTCTGACAAAAAACTAAAATCTAAATTTATTTTTAAAAATTCCTCTCTATCGAATTTATGGCCAATTGCACTCTAACTCACTCTTGAACAAAGCTTATCTCATATATATATATTTTCTCTGTGAGGTGCATCACAAGAGATGTGACTTAGGCGAACTAGACAGCACTGTGCCACTACATGGATCATTTTAAACTGTAAAATAGCCACTCTTCCCATTGATGATAGCCTTCTACGTTCTTCTACCTCTACCTAGTGTGGTGATAAGTTGGTAGGAAATGTTGAAACCTTAAAATCTGCATACATATTCACCCTCAAACTTCTAAGAATTCATCTTATATGAATAATCTGAACTGTATGTAACGTGAAGATTACAGAGGGGTTCAGGGCAGGATTATTTTAACTTAGAAACACCCTGATATATCAAATAAGAGAGGACTGGTTAAGTAAATTTACATATTCATACAACTGAATACTATTCGGCTCCTGAAGATGTTGTAGAGGAGTATACAAGGACAGGGAAAAGGTACGTAAAAAGTGGGAAAAAGCAGACTATATAATAGTGGCAATCATTTTGAGACTAGTTTTGTCAAAAATACTACACTACATAGTCATTTAAAATAGTATATGTAAATGTAACTTGACTTATTTCGGTACTTTTCTATGTTTTATGTTTCCTTAATTTAATCATTAGGAAAAAGGGGATGCTGTTTAATAAAACACCCTAAAAAAAGACAAAAATGATTTTTATTTTGCAAGCCACTATGAGTCAAAAGCTGATTTCTTCAGCGAGCCCACGTGGACGTGTTGTTCATTTAGGAAGAACACAAGCACCCCCAGTTCCTAATTCTCTGGCAGTGGGTAGAGGGGAGTGTAGAGGGAGGAAGAAAGACAATTCACAGTATCTTCCATTCCCAGAATGCAGTGGGGCTCATCCCACCAGACTACAGCTCAGCCCTGTAGAGTAAAGGAACCAGGACCCCTCTCAGCTCAGAGGCTCTTCACCTTGCTCTCCTGCATAATTTTCCCAAGTTTGTTCCCCACATCTAGTGATTCCCCTACCAGACATTATTTGGATTAAAAAGCAATACCTCAAAAATAATAATAGTAAAACTTCGAGATGTTTGATCACTCTACCATTATATGGTAATTCTTAAGACTCAGAGATACCTGACATTAATCCTGATCATTATTTGGTCACCTTGTTAGAAAATGCACTATTTTCTCATTGTTGAATAGAACTATGCCATTTCTCTGTGCAATAACATTAAGAGGGGGGGAAAAAAAAACAACTAACTCTTCTAATCATTATATATTATTTCCAATCTATATGACATTATACTTTAACAGCAGTTCATTTCTCTTTAATAGTCTACAAACTCTTCTCCATACAGAATTTCATAATCAATTACCGTGCATGTTGGGACTAATGATAAAATTAACTAAAATATCCCCAAGTCTGTTAAAATTCTCCAAATTACTTACCATGAAACAAAACAAAGCACATTCAAATTTGAATTTTGAGAAGCAAAACAAAGAGTAAAAATCTTATTTTTTATTTATTTCTGAGAGTATGTTATTAAGGAACACGAAAATAGATTTAGAGTGTTCCAGGGATGCATGAAAAATGAGGTAGCTATCAGACACACTGATCTTCTGTAAGATACAAAACCAAGCACCTTCCCAGGACCCAGCTCTTACTGGGAAGTGCTGGCAGGTAACATGGAATGAGTGTATGTTGAACAAGGACAGCAAGACATATTTGGAAATTTGGAGCAACTGGACATCAGAGAAAGGAATGCAAGACAAGAGGGAAAGGACTTTTAGGAAAGGAAGAGCAGTGAGTATGGGGCAGCTGGCTTTCCATTCTCTAGTTCACATACAGTGTTATCCTACACAGGGGTGAAACCAGATGACAGGTTACCAATTCATAAGCACTAAATCGTTTATATCCTTCTCAGACTAGACTATCAGATAGCCTACCATCATACAGAATGGCTGCCTCGACTTACACTCCTGTCAACTCCATATGAAAGTAAGATTTATTTTCTAAGAGGCCTGTACAAACAGGGATAAGGGAGTTATTTCAAAAATAATGCTCATGTTGTTTAAAGGACTAGTCATTATATTTGAAAATCAATCCCTATAAGAGTTCTATTATCCCCCCCACACACACAAAATAAAGGTTCCCTTTATTTTAAAAAAGGGATTTAATTTTTATTAAATTTTATTTAATAAAGGTATTTTAGCAAATACAAGTTGACTGTAATAAAATGAGTCTTGTTGAAAGCTTCTGACATAAATATGTAAATAATTGAAATAGAGGTTCCTGTGTTTTGCGCTTGAATATATTCTAAATGTATGATAAACAACAATATGTGTGTGAGACATTTAGCACATATTAATCCCAAAATATATTTATTCAAACTAAAGGCATAGGCATGCTGAAAATGTGGCATGCAGTTTTACTTCTCCAGCTTCAAATTCTAAAGACTTTTGAAGCACACACCACAGAGCCAAAATAGCTGAACTCTTCTCAAATTTATACCAGATGATATCCTGTGGTTCTTGCACACATGAATTTCATCCTCCTTTGATTAAGTTGTGTTTTCTTGCTTGTCTGAACATAGAATCACTGCAAGCTACTGAATTGCTTACACATTTCATCGACTTCAAAACAACACAGGCAGTGACACGGATGTCAGTGAACCTCTTTCAGATACCTCCCATCCTGTCCATGACCGCTAATCCCTCCCCTTTCAATATTTATAAATCCAAGCCTTAGAAATGACAATGAAATTGAACATACAATAAAATGTTCAATAAAAGTTTGAATTGTACTTTAAAAGTTTTCATTGTGCTTTAGGAATATCTGCCAAGTACTTACACATACATGATCTCTGTTGATATTCAAAGCAATGCTTCTGGGTGTTACTTTCATGTCTACTTTACAGACAAGGTACCAGAAGTTTAAAGAGCATATTCTAATAGCTAATAAACATATGAAAATGCATTCAACTTCACTGATCATGAGAGAAAGGCACTCAACCACACTGAATACCACCACACATTGATCAGGATGACTGAAACTGGGAAGGTTTGACTATACCAGTATTGGAAAGGATGTGGAGAAACTGGAACTCCTATACACACTCACGAGAGTGTAAACGGGCACATTTGTAGGACCTCTTGGTAGGATCCATTCAGGCTGATTACTTGTGTATGTTATGACCCAGAAACCCTACTTCCAATATACTCCACTGAAATGTGCTCCAAAGGATTTGTATGAGAACATGTTCATAGCAATGTAATAGTCAAAACTGGGTAACACAAATGTCTATCCACAAGAAAGGATAAAGTGTTGTGGTAGTCACACAACAGAATACCATGCAGCAATAAGAATGAGTGAACAATTGCTACGTAAAATGTGGATGAATCTTAAAAATAAAAGTTAAGCGAGGCTAGGAGGAGAGAGTCAAGATGGCGGAGGAGGAACAGACTGAAATGACATCAGGTCGCAGGAGTTCAGCTAGATAGTTATCAAACCATTCAAAATACCTACAAACTCAACAGGAGATCAAAGAGAAGAAGACAAGCGATTCTAGGAACAGAAACTCGACCACTTTCTGAAAGGTAGGACATGTGGAGAAGTGAATCCAAGATTATGGAAAGATAGACCAGAGGGGAGGGGCCAGCTCCCAGCAAGCAACGGAGTAGCAGAGCACAAAATCAGAACTTTTAGAAGTCTGCTCCACTGAGGGACATGGCTCCAGAGGCTAAGCGGGGGTGGAGCAGGGACAGTGTGGTCTCAGGACTCACGGGATCAAAAGATCGGGGGTGTCTGAGTGTGGCAGAGCTCCTAGGTATCAGAGCAGGGAAGATGGCTACAGAGACAGAGCCAAGGTGGGGTGTCTCAGCCCAGGATTACCTTAAACCATGATCCACAGCACAGTCGGGCCACTGCTCTTTGAGCAGGGATCCTACAAGTGGCAGATCCATGGAGACACCTTCCTCCGCTGGAGGCAGGAATCTGCTGGGTTTGGAGACTCCAAAGGAGGCCATGCGTCAGAGACAGAAACGCTCCGTCACAGGCTGGGTGAGCCCAGAGCCTGGCCAGAGACCAGGGAGACGGGAGTGATTGATCCCTTTTCTCTGAAGGCGCACTGAGAAGAGGGACTCTGAGCTCTCGGCTCCTCTGGGCTGGAGTTTGGGAGGCTGCCATGTTCATTCCTGTCCACCAGAACTCTACAGAAAGCATTCAGGTAATAAAAACTCCCGAAAGGGAACCCGAGTAGTTTACTAAGCCTGGCCCCTGGCAAGGACGGCACAATTCCGCCTTGGGCAAAGACATTTGAGAATCACTGTAACAGGCCCCTCCCCCAGAAGATCAGCAAGAAAATCCAGCCAGGACCAAGCTTACCAATCAAGGAGGACAGTGGAACTCCAGAGATAGGGGAAAGCAATGCATGGAATTCATGGCTTTCTCCCCATGATCCTTTAGTCTTGCAAAGTTAAATTAAATTTTTTTAATTTTATTTTTTCTAATTCTAATTTTTAAAAAATTTTCCTCTTTCCTCTTTTAAAGTTTTTTAACTAGTTTATCTTAACAATACTTTTCTAAAATAAAATATTTTTAAACCTTCATTATTATAGTCATATTATATCCTTCATTGTATTTAACCTTATTTTTTGTATACATATAGGGTTTTGTTTCTTTTTCTAAAAATTTGGATACAATTTCTTCTAATAGATCAAAATATACCCTAAATCTAGCACAAGGTTTTGTTCTAGTCTCCCGCCTGAGCACGTTCTCCGCACACAACACCCCCTTTTATTTCTTCTTTCTTTTTCGAACAAACTTATTGTATCAATTCCTTTTTTAGAATTTTTAATTTTCATCTTTACAGTCATATTCCATCCCTTCATCGTGTTTACCCTTATTTTTCTATATATATATAAGTTTTTCTTTCTTTAAAATCTTGGGAGGTAGTTTCTTCTAAGAGACCAAAATACACCCAAAATCAAATCGGTGGCTCTGTTCTATTCACCAGTCTAATATATTTTTTTAAATTTCCTTTTACCCCCTCACTTCTCCCCCTGGTTTGGGGTCTCCTCTGATTTGGTTAGCATACATTTTTCTGGGGTCTTTGCCGCCCTTTTAGTATTTTATTCTCTCATTCATATATTGTTATCTGGATAAAATGACAAGGCAGAAAAAAATCAGCACACACACACACACACACACACACAAAAGAACAAGAGGCAATATCAACAGCTAGGGACCTAACCAATATGGAAATTGGTGATATGTTAGATCTAGAGTTCAGAATGACAATTCTCAAGGTGCTAGCTGGGCTCAAAAAAGGCAAGGAGGATACTAGAGAAACCCTGTCTGGAGAATAAAAGCCCTTTCTGGAGAAATAACCAAATCTAACCAAGTTGAAATAAAAAAATGACTTAATGAGGTGCAATCAAGAATGAAGGCTCTCCCTGCTAGGATAAATGAGCCAGAAGAGAGAATTAGTGATATAGAAGACCAAATGATGGAGAATAAAGAAGCTGAGCAAAAGAGAGACAACTACTGGACCACGAGGGGAGAATTCAAGAGGTAAGTGATACCATAAGACGAAACAATATTAGGATAATTGGGATTCCAGAAGAAAAAAGAGAGAGGGGGGAGAAAGGTATATTGGAGAAAATTATAATAGAGAATTTCCCTAATATGGGAAAGGGAACAAGCATTAAAATCCAGGAGGCACACAGAAACCCCCTCAAAATTAATAAAAATAGGTTCACACCCCATCACCTAATAGTAAAACATACAAGTCTTAGTGACAAAGAGAAAATCCTGAAAGCAGCTCGGGACAAGAAGTCTGTAACATATAATGGTAGAAATATTAGATTGGCATCAGACTTACCCACAGAGACCTGCAGGCCAGAAAGAACTGGCATGATATATTCAGGGCAATAAGTGAGAAAAATATGCTGCCAAGAATACTATATGCAGCTAGGCTATCATTGAAAATAGAAGTAGAGATAAAAAGCTTCCAGGACAAACAAAAACTAAAAGAATTTGCAAACATCCTATCAGCCCTAGAGGAAATACTGAAAGAGGTCCTCTAAGCAAAGAGAAGGCCCAAAAGTAGTAGACCAGAACAAAACAGTAACAGTCACCTTACAAGCAATACAATGGCACTAAATTCATATTTTTCAATAGTTACCCTGAATGTAAATGGACTAAATGCCCCAATCAAAAGACACAGCGTATCAGAATGGATAAAAAACAAAAACCCATCAATATGCTGTCAACAAAAACTCATTTTAGACCAGAAGACACGTCTAGATTTAAAGTGAGGGGGTGGAAAACAATTTACTATGCTAAAGGATATCAAAAGAAAGCTGGAGGTGGCAATCCTTATATTAGATAAATAAGATTTTAAGCCAAAGACTATAATAAGAGATGAGGAAGGACACTATATCATATTCAAAGGGTCTGTCCAAAAAGAAGATCTAATGATTTTAAATATCTATGCCCCTAATATGGGAGCAGGCAACTATATAAACCAATTAATAATAAAATCAAAGAAACACATCAACAATAATACAATAATAGTAGGGGATTTTAACAACCCCCTCACTGAAATGGGCAGATCATTCAAGCAAAAGATCAACAAGGAAATAAAGGCCTTAAATGACACACTGGACCAGATGGACATCATAGATACATTCAGAACATTCCATCCCAAAGCAACAGAATACACATTCTTCTCTAGTGCGCATGGAACATTCTCCAGAATAGATCACATCCTGGGTCACAAATCAGGTGGTCAACCGGTCAACCTTTTGGTCAACTGGTACCAAAAGATTGGGATCATTCCCTGCATATTTTCAGACCACAATGCTCTGAAGCTAGAACTCAATCACAAGAGGAAAGTTGGAAAGATCTCAAATACATGGAGGCTAAAGAGCATCCTACTGAAGAATGAATGGGTCAGCCAGGAAATTAAAGAAGAATTGAAAAAAATCATGGAAACAAATGATAATAAAAACACAACTGTTCAAAATCTGTGGGACACAGCAAAAGCAATCCTGAGAGGAAAGTATATAGCCATAGAAGCTTTTCTCAAGAAATAAGAAAGGTCTCAAGTACACAACTTAACCCTACACCTAAAGGAGCTGGAAAAAGAACAGCAGATAAAGTCTAAACCCAGCAGGAGAAGAGAAATAATAAAGATGAGAGCAGAAATCAATAAAATAGAAACCAAAAGAACAGGAGAACACATCAACGAAACTTGGAGCTGGTTCTTTGAAAGAATTAATAAAATTGATAAACTCATGGCCAGACTTATCAAAATAAAAACAGAAAGGATCCAAAGTAATAAAATCACGAATGAAAGAGGAGAGATCACAACCAACACCAAAGAAATACAAACAATTACAAGAACATATTATAAGCAACTATACACCAGCAAATTCGACAAGCTGGAAGAAATGGATGCATTCCTAGAGACATAGAAACTATACAAACTGAACCAGGAAGAAATAGAAAACCTGAACAGACCCATAACCAGTAAGGAGATTGAAGCAGTCATCAAAAATCTCCTAGCAGTGGTGCGTGGGTGGCTCAGTGGGTTAAAGCCTCTGCCTTCAGCTCAGGACATGATCCCAGAATCCTGGGATTGATCCCCGCATCGGGCTCTCTGCTCTGCAGGGAGCCTGCTTCCTCCTCTCTCTCTGCCTGCCTCCCTGCCTACTTGTGATCTCTGTCAAATAAATAAATAAATATTTTTAAAAAAATCTCCCAACAAACAAGAGCCCAGGGCCAGATGGCTTTCCAGGGGAATTCTACCAAACATTTAAAGAAGAATTAACACCGGGACACCTGGGTGGCTCAGTTGGTTAAGCAGCTGCCTTCGGCTCAGGTCATGATCCCAGCGTCCTGGGATCGAGTCCCACATTGGGCTCCTTGCCCCGCGGGGGGCCTGCTTCTCCCTCTGCCACTCTGTCTGCCTATGCTTGCTCGTGCGCGCTCTCTCTCTGACAAATAAATAAATAAAATCTTTAAAAAATAAAAATAAAAATAAAAGAAGAATTAACACCTATTCTCCTGAAACTGTTCCAAAAAATAGAAATGAAGGAAAGCATCCAAACTCATTTTTATGAGGCCAGCATTACCAGCATTATGTTGATCCCAAAACCAGACAAAGACCCCATCAAAAAGGAGAATTACAGACCAATAACCTTGATGAACATGGATGCAAAAATTCTCACCAAATACTAGCCAATAGGATCCAACAGCACATTAAAAGGTTATTCACCACGATGAAGTGAGATTTATGCCTGGGCTGCAAGGTTGGTTTAACCACCACAAATCAATCAATGTGATACAATAGCTTAATAAAAGAAAGAACAAGAAACATATGATACTCTCAATAGGTTGCAGAAAAAGCAGTTGACAAAGTACAGCATCCTTTCTTTTTTTTTTTTTTAAGATTTTATTTATTTATTTGAGAGAGAGAGAGAGAGAATAAAAGAGAGAGAGAGCATGATAGGAGAGAGGTCAGGGAGAAGCAGACTCCCTGCTGAGCAGGTAGCCTGATGTGGGACTCGATCCCAGGATTCCAGGATCATGACCTGAGCCAAAGACAGTTGCTTAAACAACTGAGCCACCCAGGTGCCCAGTACGGCATCCTTTCTTTCTTTTTTTTTTTTTTTTCTTTTTTTAAAATTTATTTATTTGACAGACAGAGATCACAAGTAGGCAGAGAGGCAGGCAGAGAGAGAAGAGGAAACAGGCTCTCTGCTGAGCAGAGGGCCTGATGCGGGACTCGATCCCAAGACCCTGGGATCATGACCTGAGCCGAAGGCAGAGGCTTTAACCCACTGAGCCACCCAGGCGCCCCAACGGCATCCTTTCTTGATCAAAACTCTTCACAGTGTAG
Source organism: Martes martes (assembly GCF_963455335.1). Classification (NCBI taxonomy): domain Eukaryota; kingdom Metazoa; phylum Chordata; class Mammalia; order Carnivora; family Mustelidae; genus Martes; species Martes martes. Next base: position 182,670,116 of record NC_137888.1, on the reverse strand, counting down.
GGATAGAAGGTACATACCTCAATATCATCAAAGCAATCTATGAATATCATTCTCAATGGGGAAAAACAGAGAGCTCTTCTCCTAAGGTCAGGAACACGGCAGGGATGTCCACTATCACCACTGCTATCCAACATAGTCTAGCTGTCTTAGCCTCAGCAATCAGAAAACAAAACGGAATAAAAAGCATCTAAATTGGCAAAGAAAAAGTCAACTCTTTGCAGATGGCATGATTCTTTATGTGGAAAACCCAAAAGACTCCACTCCAAAACTGCCAGAACTCATACAGGAATTCAATAAAGTGTCAGTATATAAAATTAATGCACAGAAAGCAGTTGCATTTCTTTCTTTCTTTCTTTCTTTTTTAAAGAAACATATATTCTTTTTTTTTTTTTTTTTTTTTTAGATTTTAGTTATTTAACAGAGGGAAAGATCACAAGTAGGCAGAGAGACAGTCAGAGAGAGAGAGGGGGAATCAGGCTGCCCGCTGAGCAGAGGGCCCTATGTGGGGCTCGATCGCAGGACCCTGAGATCATGACCTAAGCCAAAGGCAGAGGCTTAACCCACTGAGCCACCCAGGTGCCCCTCAGTTGCATTTCTATACACAAACAACAAGACAGAAGAAAGAGAAGTTAAGGAATCGATCCCATTTACAACTGCACCCAAAACTATAAGATACCTAGGAATTAACCTAACCACAGAAGCAAAGAATCTGTACTCAGAAAACTATAAAGTATTCATGAACGAAATTGAGGAAGACACAAAGAAATGGAAAAGCTTTCCATGCTCATAGATTGGAAGAACAATTGTGAAAATGTCTATGCTACCTAAAGCAATCTACACATTTAATGCAATCTCCTTCAAAATACCATTAATTTTTTTCAGAGAAATGGAACAAATAATCCTAAAATTAATGTGAAACCAGAAAAGACCCTGAATAGCCAGAGGAATGTTGAAAAAGAATGCCAAAGTTGGCAGCATCACAACTCTAGACTTCAAGCTCTATTACAAAACTCTAATCATCAAGACAGTATGGTACTGGCACTAAAACAGACACATAGATCAGTGGAACAGAATAGAAAGCCTAGAGATAGACCCTCAACTCTATGGTCAACTAATCTTTGACAAAGCAGGAAAGAATGTCCAATGGAAAAAAGACAGTCTCTTCAACAAATGGTGTTTGGAAAACTGGACAGCCACATGCAGAAAAATGAAAGTGGACCACATCCTTACACCACACACAAAAACAGACTCAAATTGGATGAAAGACCTCAATGTAAGACAGGAATCCATCCAAATCCTTGAGGAGAACAGAGGCAGCAACCTCTTCAACCTCAGCCGTAGCAACTTTTTCCTAGAAACATTGCCAAAGGCAAAGAAAGCAAGGGCACAAATGAACTGTTGGGACTTCATCAAGATCCAAAACTTTTGCCCAGCAAAGGAAACAGTCAACAAAACCAAAAGACAATTGACAGAATGGGAGAAGATATTCACAAATAACAAATCAGATAAAGGGCTAGTATCCAAAATCTATAAAGAACTTATCCAAACTCAACACCCAAAGAACAAATAATCCAATCAAGAAACAGGCAGAGGACATGAATGGACATTTCTTGAAAGAACACATCCAGATGGCCAACAGACACATGAAAAAATGCTCGACATCACTCGGCATCAGGGAAATACAAATCAAAACCACAGTGAGATACTATTTCATACCAGTCAGAATGGCTAAAATTAAGAAGTCACAAAACGACAGAATATGGAGAGGATGTGGAGAAAGGGGAACCCTCCTACACTGTTGGTGGGAATGCAAGCTGATGCAGCCACTCTGGAAAACAACATGGACGTCCCTCGCAAAGTTGAAAATAGAGCTACCCTACAACCCAGCAATTGCACTCCTTGGTATTTATACTAAAGATACAAATGTAGTGATCTGAAGGTTGCCATGCATCTGAATGTTTATAGCAGCAATGTCCACAGTAGCCAAATATGGAAAGAACCTAGATGTCCATCAACAGATGAATGGATAAAGAAGATGTGGTATATATACACAATATACATCAAAAGAAATGAAATCTTGCCACTTGTAACAACATGGATGGAACTAGAGGGTATTATGCTGAGCGAAAGAAGTCAGTCAGAGAAAGACATTTATCATATGCTTTCCCTGATATGAGGAATTTGAGAGGCAAAGTGGGGGGTTGGGGGGATAAGGAAGGAAAAAATGAAATAAGATGGGATCGGAAGGGAGACAAACCATAAGAGACTCTTAATCTCACAAAACAAACTGAAGGTTCCTGGGAGGGTGGGGGGTATGGAGAGGATGGTTGGGTTATGGACATCAGGGAGGGTATGTGAAATGGTGAGTGCTGTGAAGTGTATAAGCCTGACGATTTACAGACCTTGTATCCCTTGGGCAAATAATACATTATATGTTTTTTTTTTAATTAAATTTTTTATTTATTTTCAGCGTAACAGTATTCATTGTTTTTTCACCACACCCAGTGCTCCATGCAATCTGTGCCCTCCCTAATACCCACCACCTGGTTCCCCCACCCTCCCACCCCGCCCCTTCAAAACCCTCAGGTTGTTTTTCAGAGTCCATAGTCTCTCATGGACATCAGGGAGGGTATGTGAAATGGTGAGTGCTGTGAAGTGTGTAAGCCTGACGATTTACAGACCTTGTATCCCTTGGGCAAAAAATACATTATATGTTAATAAAAATAATTAATAAAAAAAAAGTTAAGTGACAGAGGGCTAACACAAAAGAGCATACGCTCTGCAATCCTGTTTCTATTAAGCTGAAATGTATATTAAGGCAAAAGAAACTGATGACAGAAGTCGGGACAGCTATGTTACCTTTGGGGACAAAGCAAAGAAGGAGAACATGGAGCTGAAGTGCATTATTTGCTTCCAAGATGCTGGTTGTCTAAGTCTGCCTAGGCTGCTGTAACAAACTACCATAGACTGAGCGGTATGACAACAGTTATTTTTCACAATTCTAGAGGCTGCAAGTCCAAGAGGAAGGCACTGGCAGATTCAGTGTCTCTTGAGAGCCCACTTCCTGGTACAGAAATGGCCATAATCTAGATATACCCTCACATGGAGGAAGGGGTGAAGGAGCTATCTGGGGTCTCCTTTATAAGGGTATTACTCCCACTCATGATGCTCCACCCTCATGATGTAATTATCTGCCAAAGACCCTACTTCGTAATATCACCACTTTGGGGGTTAGGATTTCAACATATGAATTCTGGTGGGATGTAAAATTTAGTTCTTAACACTGGTCATGTTCTATTTTGTGACCCGGCTGCCAGTTACATGGCTATGTTCACTTCATGATAACTCATCAAGCTATATACTATTGATTTGCGTACTGTTCTGTATGTAGGTCATACTTCAAGAAAAATTTATTAAGAATTTTAAATGATAACATCATATAAAATTATTCCTCCTTTAAATGGGAAATGTATATGTGTATCTTAATTAATGTAATAAGCCACTCTCTGGTTAAATGTTCCCACCACAAAAAAGAAACTATAATTACAGAACAGGATGGAAACTAATGCTATACTGTGATCATACTGCAATATACAGATGTATCAAATCAACACTTTATTCAACTCAAACTTATATGATGTTATGTAATCAATTATATCTCAATTTAAAAATTTAAATAACATTGAACTCCAAATACTGAAAAAAAAAAAAAGAAAAGAAGCAGCACTCTGAGGTAATAAGTACTGTTATTATTTCATTTTATATAAATGAGGAAACTGAGATATATAGAAATAAAATTACGTGCTCAAGCTCCCACAAGCAGTAAGTGGTAAAGATGTGACTGGAACTTGGGCAGTCTGGCACCAGAGCCCCATTAAGAACACATTCCTTTTTGAACTAGTACTTAGGGCTTATGTGGAACATTTCTTCCTGGATATTTAAAGAGCTTTGAAAAAACACTATACATTAATTATACTGCAACCAAAAATAATAATATTTAAAGAAATAAAACTTAAAAAATAAAGAGTTTTAAAACATGACTCTGAGTTAGATCTAAACCAGAAGCATGGACACATCAGGAGCAGTGACTTTGTGACTGTCAATCATGCACTACTGGTTTCTGAAATCAGGCCTTCAGAGGGCAACAAATTTGCTTTACTTTGCCCAAAAGAGTTGGGGTGACTATTGATTCCTGTCAACCGTCTTTTCCTTTTATCCATTTGTGTAAGATGTTTTACATACTCCAGATGTCATTTGTACTCATTTTCTATACCTTTGGAATTCTAAGTTTAGAATTAGAAATAAAAGCCCAAACATTTTTTAGGAAGACAAAAACTTAAGGATAGCACTCTTTGGAGAGCTTTTCCATTAAGCGTGTTCAAATTCTTTACAGATTACCACAAATACCTTACTTCTACTTCTTAGTTTACATGGTTTTTACTCCATATGATTTACAGAATGCTAGTGCTTAGAATTCTGTATGGTAAAAACAATGGAGATCAGATCTATTATACCGCCAGAAGAACACACTCTCTTGCCTTTCTCTTATTTCTAGCCCAACTTGAAAATAAGAAAATTAAAAAAAGACTTAAAGTGAGTTCTGTTTTATAAGGGAGCTATCTTGAAGATTCTTGTTTTAGACAGTTTGGCAGAGGAGCTCTGTTTCACATATACTACAATCAAATAAGGAACATATTAGTGATAAAGGCATTTGTGTTAGGTCCCAGTGCATATCAGCATTTGGGCTAAGAGTCAAGCAAAATAAATACAAGTTTCAGCTCTATGGCTGGTATTATGTGCATAAATATAGGTCAACCCATAATATTGTTCTTGAATGATAACATTTATAACATTTATTACTTGATCAATAGAATTGGTTCACACATATGATGAACAAGTAGTTGTTACTATCAGTTGATTCAAGTTAAACAACAACAGGCCTTTTGCAATTTTGGGTTTCAGTTAATTCAACTGACTAATCCTTACATCTAACAAGAAAATCAATACCTCTGTAATAATTAGCTTTGGGTTTTTGGGATTCTCTACTTCTGGGCAGCTGAATGGGGTTCTACCTGAAATAATTACTGCTAGAACTACCACCAGTTTTCTTGCAAAATCAAGTCAATTCATCTATAGTATTTTTAAGTCTCTGTTCTCTGAAATCTTTTAAACAATGCCAGGATTGAAAATACCCATTACATTTCTATGCCTTTTTTTCTGTCCAAATTTCAAGATTTGGAAAATTTACAGTGAGATGAGCTATGCATTCATTTTCCTGATATAGCATGAGAAAAATAAAATAACTCCCACATATCTTTCTCTATCCAAGATGACAGGCAATCTCAAAAAAGTTTAAATACTCTAAGCATTTGAAAATATTCCATAGGGTAAAATCAAAATTTTTTCAGAGACTGTTTTAAAAAAAAAAATGGCTCTGCAAGTGACTTTTCCTTCCTTTCCTGCATTTTTATAAAATTAAAATTCCAGATCAGCGGCTAAGAAAAGATATTCCAAAGAAAATGCAATGATTGTCCTGGTAGGTTTACTCCCTCGATAGCTCTCTATTATTCTTAGCACCGAATTTCCGTAGACACTAAAAGTTCAGTATTTTATCACAGTTGCCCTGTTCTCTGAATACTTTGTGGTTCATGCACTTTAAAGAGCTGTGTGTTACTTATATCCATGGTATTTAGAGATTTCAATTTATAGGACACTCTTTGGGAGGAAAATTATTCTTTCCTTTAGTAAATAAGAAGGGGTGCCTAGGTGGCTTAGCCGGTTAAACATCTGCCTTTGGACCAGGTCATGGCCCCAGGGTCCTGGGATCGAGCCCATATCAGGCTCCCTGTTCAGTGGGGAGTCTGTTTTTCCCTCTCTCTCTAGCCCCTTTCTCTCACTCCTGCTCTCTCTGTCTGTATCTCAAATAAATAAATAAAATCTTTTTAAAAAAGAAAATAATAAGAAGAAGGGTTAAATAAATTAATGACTGGGAAGCCATTGATAAAATTCCTACTTAACCAATGAGAACAAAGTACTTATATAAACAGAAAACCAACTGCAAACACTTTCTTCATGGCTGGGTGACTTCAGATTTTGATGACTCTGCTCCTCCTGGAAAGCACTGGAGAAATAAAGATTAGCAGCTGATAATACCCTACCACTTATTTTGTGAATCAGAAGGACAAGAGTGAGCAAAAATATAAGGTGAACAACTATCTGAGTCATAATGAAAACAGACAAGCATACTACTAATATAAAACAAAATTTCATATATGTGAACCAAAAGACTATTGTCGGTACACTTATTAATGAGAAGCTTCCATATTAAGTTCAGACCACATTTCTTTAAAAAGAAATCTGGTCTCATTTTCATTTATGATTTTCCTTGTGATGGTTCACATTTCCCAGGTCTTCAGCTATATTAAGAACCAAGAGATGGGGCGCCTGGGTGGCTCAGTGGGTTAAAGCCTCTGCCTTTGGCTCAGGTCATGATCCCAGGGTCCTGGGATCGAGCCCCGCATCGGGCTCTCTGCTCAGCAGGGATCCTGCTTCCCCCTCTCTCTGCCTGCCTCTCTGCCTACTTGTGATCTCTCTCTCTCTCTGTCAAATAAATAAATAAAAATCTTAAAAAAAAAAAAAAGAACCAGGAGAATGTCTCAGATACTCTAACAATATCAAGATAATGATTCTCAAAGTCTAAAGTCAAATGGCGGTGGCACAAACACTACCTCACAGAACTGTAAGGGGAAATAAATGATATGTATAATTCATTCAAACCATGTTAGTCTTCTCCTTGTCATAAATGTCCATCTTAGCCTTGTTGTCATAGACAAGTGAGTACCAGCAGTTGAAACAAAGCATATGGGTATTCAACTTGAAAAGCATTTACTGAAGCCCTACTATGTGCTAGCATGGGTGTGATAGCTATATTATAGGCTCATAAAGCAACATTCTATGCTAGCTAGCACATATTACACATGATGAAAATTAAAAAACACACAGAAGAATGTGGGGTCATTACTTTCTAGTGACATACAGTTTTGTAATCCTTTAATTTTCTTCTGTCTCCAACTGTATGATAACACTTGCAGGAAGTCAGAGACTGGGTCCTCTAAGTCACGTAAGGGCAGGACTAATCGCTTCAGTAAACATTACTCAAATAATGTTTCATGCCAACCAATGGTTCACTGTCTGGTGCACTCCCCTTTTTGTATTCCCTCCTTCTCTCAGAACTTTGGAAGCACAGCACCTGAAATAAAATCTGGAGGCACTTATAAGCCTTTCACCTGAAATGGGTAAACCATTGTGTACTCCAAGCAGATGCAGGATTTGCATCTGCATCTGCAGCTGCAACGTAAAGGTGTTGGCTTATCACCACTGAGCAGGAAAAAGGCAGTTCTTGACCCCGAAAAATCAGAACATTACGCAATCTCCCTACAAAGACAGAGGTTACCTTTGGATCGGCAGTCAGCAGTTTGAAAGCTTGATACACTTGAGCTTCCTTTACGCCACCACCAAGATCCAAGAAGTTGGCTGGCTTCCCACCATTCAGGAAGATAATGTCACAAGTAGCCATGGCTAGTCCAGCACCATTCACTAGGAAATGTAAATGGCACACAAGACAGGATGAATTTAGCAACACGAAAGGGTGCATGAACCATTTCCTTCCCCTGTAACACCAAAGAGAGCCCTGTCTCTCCCAGGTCAATCTGTCCTGCCTGGAACCAGGTAAATTCATGGACTTGTAGGACAAATCAGGAAATGTGCACACGAAACTTAAACAAAACAAAAAAACATGGGAATATGAAGACAGTTTTGTTGAGAAGCTAAATCAATCTGGGAAACAGATAAAAGGGAGAAGGGTTTACATCATTAATTTGGGCTATTAGAAGAGGGAGTTTTGGGTTCTGGAAAAAACAACAGAACTCAAGAGAACCAAGGAAGGCTGCAAGAAGTTGCTTGGGTCTGTGAATTACCTTCTTTTGATATCCTTCAAGAGACCCGAGTAAAAAATGGAATTTGTTTAATTTTTTGCTTGCTGAGAATATGATCCTTTGAATGTAGCATCCCTCTGGGGTTGAGCCACGGGGGTCCCCACTTCAATAGGGCTCCATACTTTTCTACACTCAGTGCAACCATGCATGTTATAGGTTATGTGGATTAACTTGGAAAACAAATGAATAAATGATAGCATCAAAATAATATTCTTATCCCTCTGTTCCTTCTCCAAATTAATAAAAGAAATGTTCGTTAGTAACCTGATCACTAAAACTGAATTGAAATGTGCTTACTCTTAGGGGCTTTTTTTTTTTTTTAAAGAAAATTTAAAAAAATAAGAAGAAAATAAATAAAGAGTTTTAACACTGCAATTCTTATTTTCCAGAGCTGAGTTATATTGACTAATTGTACTTCTTTGGCTTCTTATACTTAATTACATGGAATTATTTTCCTCAGTTAGAAAGGAAAAAAACAAAAACAAAAAACAAAAAAAAAGCAGACCTCCTGAACACAGCAGAAACTCTCAAGGTAAAATATACTTCACTTTTTCTGACCCTTGAATTCCTCAGACAAACCTGTGAACTGTGACTAATTTAATTAAGTTTGGGTGGCTACAATAAAAATGGTTTACATACGATCTTAAAACAATTTGAAATGTGTTAATCGTTGCTTTTGAGGCTGCTAACTTGGTCAAATCATGCATACTCCCACAGAGGCCACAAAGAATCTGTATTTAATTTGTTCTAAACACACCATTATATCATTCTCCTTTCTAAATGCCTACAAATATTGAGAGCACATTAGCTTATCCAGATCAGAACAATGTGAGTGATCTGGTACATTACAGTTATTACTGCGATACAAAGCAAGAGCTTTTGGTTATCACTTGTAATTAGATGTCATTTTCTATTGTATGGCTCAGCAGACTACTGGATGAGGTCTGTTCAATTCTGAATATAATAATCCTGTTGGTTTAATGAGCTACAAATCTTTTTTATTTTAATTCCATTAAGATTAAGACCTCAGTTTCCAGTGCAATGAATTGGTTTCACCAGAAACACAGATGTGTATAAATCTTAGCTCTATAAGCTGTGGACAATAACAGAAATTGTATTGCCTCTATAGGCTCATTCTTATCTCAGCTGAATAAGCCATTTTCACAAATTTAGATGAGTATGATAAAATCAATTGTTTTATTAATAAACTGGATAATAGATTAAACATTTTATCATTTGGTTATTATAAAAGCTGAAACTACAGTATAATGATTCAAGTACATGTTCTCTTCTACTTCCTCTGAGAAATTTTATCTTAAAACCAAATTTCAGAAGAGTTCCTAGCATATTAACACTGATTGGAGCAGCAAAGATTTTGATTTTTATTAAGCAAAATTTAACTGAGATGTTTTAAAATAGTATTTCTCAGCTGGGGTGATTTTACTTACCAGAAGATATTTGCCAGTGTTTCGTGACATCTCTGGTTGTAACAATGGGGGCCTGGGGGTGTCCCAGTGGCACAAAAAGATCAGGGACACTGCCAAATACCTCACAATGTATAGGACAGCCTCCCATTGTAAAGAATTTTCCCACCCCAATTGTCAATAGTGTCAGACTTGAGAAACCCTGCTTTAAACCAGTGACCACTGGGCAAAATGAACACTGGGAAGAAACTCAGAAACTGTTTCCCAAGACTTTGGGGCTACAGAAACTCCTATTTCCATTGGCTACTGGGAAATACCATTTCAGAAAGGTTCAGAAATCTGGACTACTTAAAATTCTGCAAAAATCCACAAATGATGCTTTTGATAGAACTACATTCTTACCAAAGCAGGCAATGTTCCCGTCCAGTCCTATATATTTTAGATCATATTTGGCAGCTTCGTTTTCAATGGGTTCATTCTCTGATTTGTCGTCCATGGCAAATATGTCCTTTTGTCTGAATTCTGCATTGTCATCAAAGTTTATCTTTGCATCAAAACAGACAACTAAATAAGGGGGAAAAAAAGGCACAAACATGAATATCTCTTAAGGGTATACAAATTAGTTCCCTAGGCTGGCAGGCACAGAAGAAAGAAAAATAAGATTCTGTCATTTTTCTCTCAGGATAGGGACAGGAGAAGCTGTTACAGCTTTCTTGATTTTAAGCTTTAGGGCTACAAGGACAAATATGGTGGCATAGTCCCTGTTCTCATTACATTCTAAAAAAGAGCACAGTAATCTATACCTGTTGGTCTCTGTTTAATAAAATAATAATGTAAGTTGTGGTCACCCATGAAAAGTTATAGGCTGTCAAAAAAATAAATAAAATAAATAAAAGCTATAGACTGCCAGGTCTACATACAGCTTTGATTTGCCATTTTTATTACATTTTTTATTTTTATTTTTATTTTCATTTCTTATTTTATTTTTAGTATATAACCACTAATCATCGCTTTTATTTTTTATGCAAAAAGAAACTAGATAATAATGCTTAAACCCACTGTCCTCCTTTGTCCTTCTGATGCTACAAAGAGAAATTTCTATTTAATCAGTATCCTCACTAATATCTCTGAAAGATTTAATGCAAAGAACACCAGGTTAGAATCAATAGTTTTTTAGTTGATCCTTAACTAACTCTGTAACTTGATAAAAAAATAAATAAATAATAACCTACTTCCTCTTTGGGTCTCAGTTTTCTTATTTAGAAAATGTAAAAAATAATCCTTAAACTGACTGATACACTTACTTTGGGGTCAGCTCAAACTAGGACCATCAACCTGATGTGTACACGATATGACTCTTTTGATCCAAGTTATAAAACACTAAGAGACTGAGACAGATGAGACATGGTAGAAGGTGGCCAGGCATTACCAGCACTACTGTCTCTAGTCTCTGGTGCAGGTAGAAATCTCCCACTCTCTCAATGGCCAAGAGCACTGGACACAGTTGAAAATAACCGAGTGATATGGATGCACCGAGGGAAGAGCGTTTTCTTTGGTTTACAAGATATCTCCTATATGAACTCTCAGGGAGAGACTGCAGTGAGGAGGGGTGATATGCAGGTTTCTGGGATCTGACCCCATTTATTATATCCCTTTGGGGTTTAGTTGTCCATGATGACATTCCATTCTAACCTTCTTTTACTCTACTTCAGATACTGATAGACAGGGACCTTTGACTTAGACTTTAGAGAAATGACCCCTTCTCCTCCAGCATGGCTGAAAGGCACCTTCTTCTTTGAAGAGAAGCAACCTGGAATAATTCATTCAAAAGTAATGACCATGGTCTGTTAATCCCATTTGCTTACAATGACGAGAAAATACTGTCACATTACAACATCCTAGAGTTACACACCCTTTCTAGAGATTTTATACAAGGGCCTCTCTACCACAAAAATGAAGCACTTTGGTACAAATCTCTGTACAACTGGCATTTTAACATCTAAGAATACTTAGCATAAATAAAAGCCCAAACCACAAATTATTTAAATTATTAAAGTAGCACTGACTGACAAGGGAGGATCTTATATAGAAGTTAATGTCTGCCAGAGTTCTTAGTCTTGCCACTAAATGTCCAACCGCTTTACCCACACACTGTGAACACATGGAGCAAATGAGTAATTACTGTCCAGAATACTGCAATCTTAATGATGGAATCCTACAATTACCAAAGGAATTGGCCAACGTTCTCTGCTTGCTACAGTGGCATTTTGTCAGCAGTTAATGACTGGTATAATAATCAATAGGAAAGCAACTTCATTCTTGGCTTTCCACTAGGCTTATAAATAAATTTTAATTAATTTATTAGTAATTATAGCTCCTCCATTACTCACTGGCAAGACTACTTGTAACCGACACCTTCAAAATGAATGGGCAAAGGCTATCAAATTGACTTCCTGACTGAAGAGTTTCAAATAAAAGAATTCTTGGTCAAGATCAATAAACTAGTAAATCAACATAGGTCCAGGCTGATCTTTGCCCCTTACACAGACTACAGTTCCAAGCTACTTGAGAGAACATAATTAATGGATATGCATGTGAAGATTAGAAGGCAGCCCCACCTACCCTCCGCAAAGCCAGATTTTCAAAAGATGCTTTTTCCTGCAGTATGATGTATATGTCGCGGACAGAAATGAGTGCACTGTTTGGGGGAAACCTGAGAATTAAATCAGAGCTTAAAGATGATGATATAAGATAAAAGGGGTGCCTACAGGTGGAAATCAAGGTGCATCTACAGGTATTAGACTTGTGGGATAAATGACCTCTCCGCACTGGCTCCTTGCCCGTTGTTCCCTCTTTGTAAAGAAAACTAAATGGCATAACGAGGCCAGTGTACATTATATCCTAGTGCTTTGGGAAGTAACAGACACTACATACATAGGAAGCGAGGGGACTCAGGAATTAAGAAGGGTGACCCAAAACTGAATTGTCACCCTCAAAGCCTTAATCTTTTTCTGTGGGTGGAACCCAGGGAGAGAAAAACACCTTAAGGAGGTACAGGGACTCCTTCAGACACACATTTGTTACACCTGCTCAATATTTTAAAAGAAGTCCCAAACATACAAAGTGCTTTCCTGCCTCGGTATCTCAGTGTACAACGCTGTATCACCCGGATGTTTTCCCTTGAGCTTCACCACTTAGTGAACTCTGGCATCAAACACATCTGGGTATGAATGACAATTCAGACACTTTAGAGTCAGGTAGCTGTCATCACCTCTCTTAAGCACAGCGGCCTGGTCTATAAAATGGAAACCAGGGTATTTTCTACTGCGTGGTGTTGGTGTGCAAACTGGGGACTGTGTGCAAAGCCCTTGACAGCACAAACACTGGCCTTTATACCACCGCACACACTGGCCTTATACTCAGCTTCCCAATGCTGCAGCCCAAGCCATAGCCTTGTCCTGTACTACAAATGACCTGTCCTTGGTCCCATTCCCTTATAATCCTAAACTTCCATTTACAGTGAATCTAAATTAATGTCTCCTGGAGTTCAGAGATGTACAGATTACCTGTGATTTTCAGTGAAATGCCATATTCAGAATATGTAAGAATTTCCCATGGGAAGGATTTTTAGGGTTAGCATTTCAGGCAGTGTGACTGATGGAGAAGGAGATTTTAGCCCAAAGGTTGAGGGTGGAAGAGATGCCTTTGATGACCCTCAAAACACACCACACCTTTCCATAAGGCCCGGGTGGCTAAAGATTGGTACAAAACAGCCCCAAATGAAAATCTCAGTCCGGGTGTGGCAAAGTATAGTCCTTGGGACAGCTTGCTGTCTATTTTCCTAAATAGGGTTGGACTGGAATACAACCACGTCCATTCGTTTACATATTTCTATGGCTGCTGTCCCAAAGCAACAGCAGAGATGACTCATAATTGAGACTCTATGGTCCTTCACAGAAAAAAGACAGCTAATTCCCACTAAGTCACACTTCACATGCTGTAATAGCCACAGGCATCATACTTATTACAGTGAAAGAGAAACTTAGGAAAGTGCATCTAATGGCACAAAAATAAAAGAGCATAAGGGACGAAATAAACAAAAAGTTACAGTTTGCACAAAAGGAGTAGATTAATCCTTGAATGTTGATTCACTCTTATATGCTTATTCCCCCCTGTAAGACCTGTCCAAGTACACTTTTAGAATGAGTGTGTTAAAAATGGATTGATGGCTATGTCAACAGTAGGGCAATAAAATAAACTTGCTTGCACAAACCTTAGCTTTTTCATTTATTAAAACAACAAACTACACGAAAATGTATTTTTCAAGGTACCGAACTTCGTTCAGACATAAGATATTCAAAGTCACATTAATGAAACCTCAATTCTATAGAAAATTCATCTTAAACAAAGGCCATTCTGTGTACAAAGTGGGTGAAAAAACATACCTATTAATATTTATAAAACAATTTTCACCATCAAAAGCACATTGTTACATGCTTGATAGATTATACAAATGAATTTTCCTTCTGAACAAATATCAAAGACAGCTGCGGTACTTATATTCACAGGGAGTTTTGTTTTTTTGTTTAGTGGTGTGGGATTCTGTGAGCTGCTAATTCACCAACCTAGATGAAGAAGCTGACTGGCAGTTAGCAGCCTCTGACCCTAGAGTTTTAACAGAAGAATGTGCTACAGAATTAAACAAAAGAAAAATACATTTCAGAGGGGAGACTCACACATAAAAGAAACATAAAAACAGCAGGAAATAAGATTGTCATAATTAGTTTGAAAAATAATCTGTCTTCAAGCAATGTACTGCATTTGATTTGTGATAAATAACCATAATATGCTATTGAAATGCACCTTGCCGTGATGGCCTTAAAATGCTGATACTTTCAAATTAGTCCCACTTTCCATTAAATATTGATGTTCCAAGAGTTGTATACTTTTTAGAACTTTTTTTGAGTTGCTGCAAAAGAGAAAATAGATGTGAGGCGGGAGGGGGATTCGGGTGAAGGTAGAGAACTGAAAATGTTCTTGAAAATAGAGTCTTGTGTATAAAGAGAGAAACAGAGAGAAACACCCACCAACAACATGGGCACTTGCTAACACGAAGCAACAGGGTTGCTATTTAGGGAAATTAATCTGAAGCAAGAAAGGGATCTGATGTGCGAGTTAACTTTGGATCACTCAGCCTTAGTTCTCATGGAGTCTTGGCCAGGTAGTCAGTTTTAAATTGGGTTTCATTCCAATAGCTTGGTGAATGGATTTGGGCTGAGCAGGAATTCTTAATCTTGGGACTACTGGTAGGTTAGGTGAGATCATTATCTACAGGGGACAGGGGTGTGCTGTGTACTGTAGGATGTTTAGCAACATCCCTGGCCTCCACCCACGAGAGGCAAGTAGCATCCTGCACACCCAGTTGTGATAAACAAAAATGGATATTAACAAGACTCAGTGTTGTGATCACATGCAATCACTGTGTTGTATACCTGAAACTAATATAATGCCATATGTCAGTTAAAAAAAATGTGTCTAGACATTGCCAAACATCCCCTGAGGGGACGATACGTCTACCCTCCTCATTGAGAAACACTATTTCAGAGACACCAAGTCTGGCTGAAAGTGGGAAGAAATGGAATAGAGCATAAAATCTCACAGCGGCTTGTAAAACAGATGAATGAACGGATAGGTAGATAAATAATGCTAAAGAAAACCCTGCTTTAATGTTTTTTAAAAAAATTTATTTAAGTAATCTCTGCACCCCATGTGGGAATCAAACTCATGAACCTGACTGAGATCAAGAGTCGCATGCTCTTCCGACTGAGCTAGCCAGGCACCCCAAGAAAACCCTGCTTCTAACTTGGTCACATGTTTTTGTTTTTAAGATTTTGTTTGTTTATTTGACACAGAGAGAGAGAGAGATTGAGCACAAGCAAGGGGAGTGGGAGAGGGAGAAACAGGATCCCTGCTGAGCAAGGAGAACTTGGCCACATGTTTAATGAATTAATTCTGGCAACACAACTGGACAAGCAAGGAAAAGAGTTAATTTCTCTTTGACTATTTAATTAACAGCTTATTTTCATTTCAATAAAATGTAGACCATTCTGGTAGACATGTGACTCTATCCCTTTTTCCATTGAGAAACTGTCTTCTCTTTTACATGTGATTCCAGCTCAGTGGCTGGCCTAAATACAGATATGGGATCCAAGTAGGGCCAATCAGAATCATTTGAAAAGACTGCTGCGTGGTTGCCGGAGGAGAATGATGAAAAATGGGAGCCATCTTAGGTGTCCCTCCAGAGAGCCTGGCCGACAAAAAAAAACAATTCAGAGGCAACCGGGCTAGAAGATCAGGGCTTCATGCCCTAAACCAGCCCACTCCCTGTTATATGAGGAAAATAAGTATCCTTACCTGACCTGGAAGCTTCTTAACAAAAACTAGACGGATGTTAGGTTTTTGTCACTAACAACCATTATAATTCTAACAGTTACGAAACTACATACAGTCAATAGTGCCAAATCATATTCTTTGAATCAAATTATTAATCACATTGTTAAAAATAATTCTGGGACAGCATTTGTTCCGTCATATTAAAAATTTCCCATAGGTGACCAAGTAGCATAGATGTTATCAAGATCATTTTTCTTCATCCAACTGAGTATTATCTGTTGTGCAACTACATGACCAGTCACGTGGATTTTTAAAAAAAAATATTCCTCATTAACCAATGGAAGACAGAAGAAACTCTCTTAAAAAGAAGCTTTGCAATAGAGAAGTTTAAAGTAAAAATGTTTATTTTTTTTAAAGATTTTATTTATTTATTTGACAGACAGACATCTGTAGGCAGAGAGGCAGGCAGAAAGAGAGGAAGGGAAGCAGGCTCCCACTGAGCAGAGAGCCCGTTGCGGGGCTCTATCCCAGGACCCTGGGATCATGACCTGAGCCGAAGGCAAAGGCTTAACCCGTTGAGCCACCCAGGCGTCCCCATAAAGTAAAAATGTTTAGTGTGATGCCAAGCTCCTTAAACTTCTAAATTAAGTCATTATTAAATCAAATTTTAATGTGAAATGTTATATGCTCTGCTATTACTGATCTAAATGAAAAAAAAATTAAATATTCACATTATAAATATTAAGATTATTAATACTGTTAGGATATAAATGACTTTTTTTTTACAGCTTCTAAATAAAGGATTGCTTTAGGGGATTGTGACAATGATGAAGATCAATTTATACATTTGGTCATTAATCACCGTTTCCTAATTGGGTTTAATTTGACTACTGCTCATTAGAGTTATAAACCAACACACTCATTTAATTGTGATTATAATTCAATAGCTGAACTTTTATGGTACAATGAACAAATTAATAGCTAAAGATAATTTTGCTCTTAAAAATATCACATAAGACTTATGCTTTAATGAACCAAATACACGGAATGTATTTTATGATGATTCCTTCAAAAAAGCTCAAGAATTTTCCTTTCTCTTGATAATTAAAAAGAAAACTTCAGATTTCATGAGGTTTTACAAATACATTCTAGGAAAAGTTTCTTGCACCCTTATTGCCTGCATCAGACTGCAGTCTGCGACTGACAATTTACCAAAGGTTTGGATGAAAGTAGTATTAGAGCCTGACTTTTAACCAATTCTTTGGCTGAATTTCCTTTTTAAGTACGAAATAATCAGGTCACTTGTGAATCCTAGTTTGAAAAGCAAACCATGACTTTGAAGAACTTATACTCAACTTCCCTCCCTTTTGTTTCTTGGATTTAATTAATAGCCACTCAATGCAGCATGAATTTTGACTAATTTCTACTTAGCTGGAAACTACGTATAGATCACTCTGATAAAAATAAATTACTAGTTTAAGAGAAAAAAGGTAAAATAGCAGTCTGGCATATAAAAATCAACACACACTGTACTGAGAGAGACACAGGTTCAAATCCCAGCTCCAGTAATGGGATGCCTATGGAAGAGTCACATTAATTTTTAATCCTCTATAAAATGGAGACAATAACTCCACACTTTTTGGGATTGCTACAAGTAATAAGAAAGAATATATATAAAAGCTTATCACAGTATGTGTCATATGAGTTCAAAACAGTTTTCTTCCACTTCACTTCTTCTCTATATAAAGTACTAATGATTTTATAGTCAAACAGAATTTTTAAAATATTTATGAATAAAAGGTAATTTGCTTACAAATAACCTACCACAGATATTTATCTGGTGGTCACTTGTGCAAACCATGAAATACATTATTTTCAATGGCTTCCTAAACATTACTATTCGTCGGTCCTAACCTGAAATTTAAAAAAATAACAAAAAAATAGACAAATAGATTGAAATCCATACCTTTTCTGGATTACTCCCTTTTTTTAGAGCTATCATCTAGTTTAAAATTTTTAAAATTTTTTAAATTTATTCATTTGAGAGAGCGCATGTGAGGGAGCAAGAGCACCAGCAGGGAGAGGGGGAAGCAGACTCCCCAATGAGTAAGGAGCCTGACATGGGGCTTGATCCCAGGACCCTGAGATCATGACCTGAGCTGAAGGCAGATGCTTCATGGACTGAGCCACCTAGTTGCCCCTAATTTAACTGTTTTTAAATGAAAATGGAGAATTTATTAGACAAATACAGGGGCCTCCACCAGAAATGCCACAAGACTCATGGAAGAAGATCAGGACTGTCTTTCATTAGTTCAAGTGCAATTGGTGATGATTATAATTTTAAGCAGAGCCTTAATTTTTGTATGAAATTTTACATTTTTTTTTGTTTTTACTTTTAATATCCATTATCTTATTTGATTTTCAGGATAAGAAATAAAATATAATCATAGCTAATGTTTTTGTACCAACTCTTACCACCTGCCAAGCCTTGTTGTAGGAACATTAATTATTCTCACAACAATCTTCTAAGGTAGGTACTATTATTATTGTCCCCATTTTGTACTTCCAGTATAGCTATCATACAGTGTTATATTAGTTTCAGGTGTACAGTACAGTGAGTCGACAGTTCTATACATTACTCAGTGGTCATCACAGTGAGCAGACTCTCAATTCCCTTCACCTATTTCATGTATCACCACCCGTACACACACATACACTGACCTCCCCTCTGGCAACCACCAGTTTGTCCTCTGTATTTAAGTGTCTGTTTTGTTTGTCCCCTTTTTGTTGTTGTTTGTTTTCTATCTTAAATTCCACATATGAGTGATATACGGTATTTGTCTTAGTCTGACTTATTTTACGTAGCATGATACACTCTAGATCCATTCATGTTGCTGCAAATGGTAAGATTTCATTCATTTTTATGACTGAATCATATTTCACAGTGTGTGTGTGTGTGTGTGTACAGACCACTTCTTTATCCACTCATTTATAGATGGGTACTTGGGTTGCTTCCATATATCTTGATTGTAATGAATAATATGGCAATGAACGTAAGGACGCATATATATTTTTGAATTAGTGCTTTCATTTTCTTTGGGTAAATAAATATTGAGTAATGGAATTCCAGGGTCATATGATAATTCTATGTTTAATTTTTTGAATAACCTCCATACTGTTTTCCATGGTGGCTGTACCAGCTTACACTCGCACCAACAGTGCACAGGGTTTTTTTCCACATCCTTACAAACATTTGTTTCTCATGTTTTCTATTTAAGCCATTCTGACAAGTATGAAGTGATATCTCCTTGGGGTTTTGATTTGTTTCCCTGATGAAGAATATGTTTAACATCTTTTCATGTGCCTGTTGGCCATCTGTATGTCTTCTTTGGAAAAATGTCTATTCATGTCTTCTGCCCATTTTTAATTGGTGTTGAGCTGTATAAGTACCTTATATATTTTGGATATTAACCCCTCATCAGATATATCATTTACAAATATCTTCTCCCATTCATTGGTTATCTTTTTGTTTTGTTGATGGTTTCCCTTGCTGTATAAAAGCTTTTTATTTTGATGTAGTCCCAATAGTTTATTTTGGCTTTTGTTTCCCTTGCTTCAAGAGACATATCTAGAAAAATGTTCCTACAGCCAATGTCAGAGAAATTACTTCATGGGCTCTTTTTTAGGATTTTTATGATTTCAGGTATCACATTTAGATTTTTAATCCATTTCAAGCTTATTTTGGTGTAAGGTGTAAGACTGTGGTCCAGTTTCATTCTTTTGCATAGAAGTTGTCTGGTTTTCCCAACATCATTTGTTGAAGAAACTGTCTTCCCATTGCATTTTCTTACCTCCTTTGTCATAAATTGACTGTATAATCATGGGTTTCTGTTCCATCGATCTGTGTATCTATTTTTGTGCAAGTACCATATTCTTTTGTTTACTATAGCTTTGGGTTATATCTGGAAATCTGGGATTGTGATACTTCCAGTTTTGTTCTTTTTCAAGATTGCTTTGGCTATTTAAGGACTTTTGTTTCTCCATACAAATTTTAGGAATATTTGTTATAGTTCTGTGAAAAATGCTGTTGGTTTTTTAACAGGGATTGCATTATATCTGTAGATTGCTTTGGGTATACGGACATTTTAACAGTATTTGTTGTCCCAATTCATGAACATGGAATGAATATCTTTTTCCATTTATTTGTATCATCTTCAACTTCTTTCAACAATGTTTTATAGTTTTTTTTTTTAATATAGGACCTTTCACCTTGGTTAAATTAAATTCATTCCTAGGTATTTTACTATTTTTGGTGCAATTATAAATGAAATTATTTTCTTAATTTCTCTTTCTGCCATTTCATTATCAGTGTATAGGAATGCAATGGATTTCTCTATATTGATTTCATGTCCTGCTACTTTACTGAATTCCTTCATCAGTTCTAGCAGTTTTTTGGTGGAGTCGTATTTGGGTTTTCTATGTGTAGTATCATGTCATCTGCAAATAGTGAAAGTTTTACTTCTTCCCTTCCAATCTGGATTTCCTTTATTTTTGCCTCATTGCTGTGGCTAGGACTTCCAGTACTCTGTTGAATAAAACTGGTGAGAGGACATCCTTGTCTTGTTCCACCATTGAGCATGCTACTAGCTATGGGTTTTTCAGAGATGACCTTATTATGTTGAGATATGCTCCCTCTAAACCTAGTTCGTTGAGGGTTTTTATCATAAATGGATGTTGTACTTTGTCAAATACTTTTTCTGCATCTATTGAAATGATCTTAAGGTTTTTATCCTTTCTCCTATTGATGTGATGTATCATACTACTTAACTTACAAATACTGAACTACTCTTGCGTCCCAGGAATAAATCCCACCTGATCATGGTGAATGATTTTTTTAATATATTATTGAATTTGGTTTTCTGGTATTTTATTGAGGATTTTTGCATCTATGTTCATCAGCGATATTAGCCTGTGATTTGCTTTTTTTGGTGGTGTCTTCATCTGTTTTTTGTGTCAAAGTAGTGCTGGGCCTCACAGAATAAATTTGGAAACCTTCCTTCCCTTTCTAACTTTTGGAATAGTTTGAGACAAATAGGTATTAACTATTATTTAAAGGTTTGATAGGATTCACCTGGGAAGCCCTCTGGTCCTAAACATTTTTTGTTGGGTGTTCTTCCTGGATTACCTGAGAAGAGGACCTATATCTTATTAATGTCAGGGACTGGTCTGTTTTCTGCCTGACATTGAATGTATACACAAACACCAGTCACTTCACTCTACAAGACAGTTATCATTTTTACCACTCTTTTGGATTAAAAACAAAACAAAAACCAAACTCCAAGGCTTAGCCCAGGTCTGGGGCCAGAATACGGCAGGTCCAGAATTTGAACCCAGTCCCCTTTGTAAAGCACCATACTGTGCTTGTCTTGGCCTGCAACTTGGTTGTACTTGCACAGAGCAGATCACCAAATTTACTCAATGGTAAATCTCTATTCACTGATGACCCACAACATGCTAGACAGCATAGGAGACACTGGGGGTGAAGTGTGCTAAAAAACATAATGTCCGTGGAACTTTCATTCCGGTATCCCTGTCCTAACCACCTGATACCCCACCCTCTACCACCAAACACACACACATTCACAAGCTTTTACTATCAAATTAATAGGAACTTATTGAATATCAGCTTTCAAGCATTTCCAGCTCCCTAAAAGGTGCCTTCATTACACTCCAATGCAGAGGCTTCTGTTCCTACCCAGGATTTTACCTCAGTATAAGCAAAAAAGGCCCTGGAAAAACAAGGGAGTGTCGGTGGATGGATGTTTCTAAATAAAATAAGAAGGTGCTTCCCCTGAGGCCTGGCACTGCGACGCAAACCAACTCCAGGGCTGATGTGTTCAATTGCAGAATGGAAGTGTCTGAGACCACAGCCAAAAGTAAATTAATGAAATGAATGCAAAGCTGCTGCTACAGTCTTTTGTCCAATTTAATTTACAGTTTGCATAAATAATCATATTCATTTGTTGTTGTTGTTCTTGCTGGTGGTTTGTTTTTTTTTTTTCTTTTTTTTGGTTACCTTGTCCTTCTGGGGTTTCACCAAAGGGATTCACTTCCACTTGAGTTGCATCAATTTTCAGGAAGAGATTGTACAGCTTCTTAATTTGATCTGCAGCCTAAATGGGATCAAATACAACAATTACACCAAAGCAGTAAAAGAACATTTATTTTGCTGGATTAATGAAACCTTAAAAATAACAAGTTATGTCTTTACGTTCAGGTAGGTTTTCTGAAGGGAAAAAGAGAAAAGCACAATTATTTTAATTTCCACTGCTATTCATTAGAAGGAACTGCTCAACTTTCCTCCAGACACCAGGAAAGACCATTATCAGGAAAACAAAAATATTTTCAGTCTGGTCTAAAAACATTAATCTTTTTGTAAATCATCATGTCCCTATTAGCTGAGCTATGCTGCAGTATGAGCCACAATCATTAATTCAAACAAGCTCCATTTAAGTAAAAGGTAAACACGATTGTGAGAGTTTATAATGACCATGTTTTCCTTATTATGCTGGAATAAAATAGTTATTACATGCATCAGTCCAAACCTATAATCTGGAAACAACAATTATGGAGTGTCTAATGGAAACTGCGGCAAGCCAGGAAGATGAAAGTCCTACACGGTAGAGTTAGGGAACGGCACAGTTCAAACTAAACAGTTTGTCCTGAAGGCATAAACCATAAACAACAACAACATCCAGAGTCTCCCTGATGTTATGTCCTGACTTCATTTTTCCTGCTACTTGAAATTCACTCACTCACTCATTCTTTTCAACCAACTTTTATGAATGCCATCCGTCACAGCATGCTGGCATTGTGTGAAGTGGGGCGAGGGGAAGTCATCATGAATGGGGCCTTGACAGGACCCTGGAAGGCTCACACCGAGACAGAACACAGCCTGTGATGCAACTGAGCACTGCTGTGCATCCATGGCTCGGTGCTGGGCATGAGTTTCATTCTCGGCTCCACCTTCTGGTCTAGCTATCATTCTCCCTTGGCAATATTTTCGCTCATTGTTCCAGCCCTGCATTTTTGCCCTCAGATTCATTTCCAGCTTTTCCTCATCCCTACTTTGGGTATCAGGGGAGCTGACACTTGAAGACTGAGTTTCTAAGGCTTGTGGGCTGGATAGCTTCCAGCTCAGTTCAGCCAACTGGAAGCAGTGATAGGGGACGAGAGGTAGGAGAAAGGGAAAAGCTAGGGTCCTTCCAACACTCTCTTACTGCCTTGCAGAAGCATCTTCTCCTCTGGCTTTAGCAATCACCAGAGACCCACCAGGGGTTCTACCTTCTGTATCCCATGGTGCAGTAACCACTGCCTCACTTCGCTTTGCCAGCATGCAGGGAGAAACAATTTCTTGCTACGTTTTTGCTCTACCTTGCCTCTCGGTCCACCCTGAAATTTCTCAACCCTGAAATTTCGCACTATGTAACCAATTCCCTAGAACAAAGTCCCACTGTGGTGAACACTGAGAGAGCTTTCTTTGTTCCAGTATTGACTGAAGAACTCCTGGAAATGAAATTCACTTATTGTCTTCACTTATTTTATGCATATTTATAAACTTTCCTAAATCCTAATTTGAATCCAGGCCTCTACAGATAGACAAACATACAAAATGTGTAAGACTGAATATTTTTTTAATACTGATTTTTTCTGCCTAGATAATATATGTCCATGATATAAACTTCCCAAGGTATGCAAGAGTCTCCCTCTAAACCTTCCCCGGGCTCCCCGGCCACACAGCTCCCCACGACTCATCCTGCAGCAGCCATCATACTCACTGACCGGTGATTCAATGAAAGGTATATGCATATGCATATTCTCCATTTGCCTTTTTTAAAAAAAACCAAACTTGGTTCTATACCTTATTTCTTTACTTAAATGATTTTTTTAAAAGATTTTATTTATTTATTTGACAGATGGAGATCACAAGTAGACAGAGAGGCAGGCAGAGAGAGAGGAAGGGAAGCAGGCTCTGCACTGAGCAGAGAGCCCGATGCCAGGCTCAATCCCAGGACCCTGAGATCATGACCTGAGCCGAAGGCAGAGGCTCTAACCCACTGAGCCACCCAGGCGCCCCTATTTCTTTATTTAAATGATTTTATAAAGCCTTCATCGGCAACACAAATAGAGTGATCTTATTCTTATAAGTGGCCACATAATACCTTACATGAATATATAATTCATTCAGCCTGTCTCTTAAACAATAGCCATTTGGTTTCCAATCCTTTGACATTACTTAAAATGCAGCCTTTTCTATCTCTGTATGTGCGTTATACGTGTGATTGAAAATCTGTAGGATAAATTACCCAGAGTGGAGCAAAAAAGGGGTGTGGAAATTTTAAATAATAAAAAATCATTTTATTATTCTTGGTAGAAGCTCTCCCTAGTTTCCTAGCCTGCAACTCAGTATCAGAGAAATTGTTTTTCTATGCACAACCATCAGCTATCTCAATCTCTGCCAGTACGCCAGGTAAGAGTGGGTATCTCATATAGATCTTTGATTGGAACTGCTCTTACTATTAATGAATTTGAGCTCTATTCAATATTCTTTATTAAAAGACATTTGTATTTCCTTTTCTCTGAATTTTGTCCATTTCTCTGTTGCGATTTTAGTCTTCTTTCTCACTGAGTTATAAGAAGCGTTTTTACACGTCGAAGTTAGCTCTTCATCTCATATAAATTGCAAATATTTTTCTCCTTTAACATTTGCCTTTCATCCATGTGTCTGTTAATTCTGCCACATGGAATCTGGTAATAATAATGCCACTCTTTTCTTTCATGGCTTCTAGCTTTAGGTCAGACTTTAAGAAGGCTGGTCCCACCCTGAGAGTGGAAAAACAATTTTCCAATTTTTTCAAATGCCCTAAGATTTCTCTTATTACATGTTTACTTTTTTTTTATCCAAATGTATTTTATTTGAGCTAGTGTAAAGCTGATAAGTCACTCACTGCAAAATAGATTTATATTTTTAGGGATTTTCTAGGCCATCGATACGAGCTTGCAACGTAAGCCACATGAAAGAGGCACATTGTCTGTCCTGGGCATGGGGGCACCAACAATAAATACTGGCTCAATCAATGATTAATAGTAAGGAGAAACCCTAAAATGGAAAAAAATTCTGGGTGCATGCATATATAAGATATTATCCCAGCTACTTTAAAATTTTCTTCTTTTTTAAAATGCACGTACTATTAAATGCAGGATCTTAATCTTTTTTTTAAGTGTATACTTTGGCAGTCTCCAATCTATTCACAACGTCACCAGAAAAACCCCAGAACGTTTTCATCCTGCAAAGCTGAAACACTATACCCATCAAATAACAACTCTCCATGCTCCCCTCCCCTGATCTGACAGCCACCATTCTACTTTCTGTCACTAGGTATCTGATGAGTCTAGGGACCTCATAGAAATGGAATCATACACATACTTATCTTTTTGTAACTGGCTAATTTCACTTAGCACAATGCCCTCAAGCCTCATCCACACCTTGTCAGAACCAACCCTTTTTTTCAAGGCTGAACAACCTTCCACTGCATGTACATACCACACTTGGTTTATCTATTCATTTGTCAGTGGATACCTGGGTCACTTCAAAACTGAAGCCTGTATCAACCAAGCTTACCATGAGACCTGAATTTTCTAAACATGAATGCCATTTTAATTGTGCACTAACACAGCATTTGGCTTATATTCACCGTTATAACTATTTATTACCATACAAAGACAGACTCTAAACACTTTTTTGAGCAGGACTGAAGCATGATTAGATTTGTGTCATAAGATCTCTAAGGGAAATGTGTTATAAAATCTATGTTGTACCATCTAAAAGGGAGAACCAGCCAGCTTGGAGACAGAACATGCCTTATTCCAGAGGCCATCCAGTAAATGGCTATAAAGGCTAGGCAGGGAAAATGTGTCAGTCTGAGCAGGTGTAATAATAGAAAATGGCAGGCCCTGGGGCAAGCTGAGGTTAGCTCCCCAGCTTTCTAAACATGTTCAAATTTTAAAAATAAATTAAACACAAGTCAAAGAAAACATTCTGCTGTTTACCTTATAGTCAGCCAGCTTCCTACTGCCACCTACTTCCTCAGTTCAAAACCACACTATACAGAAAATTTGTTTTCTTTTCTTTTGCCACCAATTAATGTTATTTTAAGGTTGTTTGTTAAGCAATTAAAAAAATTAAGATGCCTAAAATCAACTATCCTTTGAGCCATATGCACAAAACCCTGAAAAATTTACAAGTACCTTCAAAAACGTTTTAGCAGGTTAAAAATTGTAGAAATATTTTCGTTTTATTCCGGGAACTAATATCATCAACACTCACACACAGTTTTTAAAGCCAGCCAGGGGGACAAACCATTCTCAGACGCACTAGTGAATTATTTATTAACAGCACCTATCAAATCTTTTCATCAGCTTAAATACTAAATAAAGATGCATATTGGCAATTCATGGTGTCTGTGTTTTCAGAAATTAATAATACAGAGTACAACTAAGACACACTTGAGAAATCTGTGAATTTTTAGTCATTTTCAGCTTCCCTGTGGCTTTAGTCTTTTCAACCAATTCTTGCTGAAATGAATTTTGTCAGGAACACATACTTGGCAGTTTTTGTGCAAGGTGGTATTTTTTGTTGTTGTTATTAAGTCTAATGTGAATGTCTCGTGTTCACAGACAACAGGCATGAGTTACAGGAAAGATATTAATAACTTTACAAAATGATCATGTTATAAGTTGTTCATTCATAAGAGCTCTTCCTCCAGATGCCTACACCATGTCCTCGATGAGATTTAAGTGACTTTCAAGGTCACACTGAATCTGAGGGGGCTCAAAGATACCATTTCTTGATCAAAGGATCAGTAATTGTTGCTCCTTTAAATGTCTTCTCTTCTGGGGAGCTTCCTTTGCTTATTGGACACTGGCTTTCTGGAATATGTCGCTGACCCCTGTGGCTTGAGAATGCTTCCCAAAGTAGAGGTTCCCAATGTACCACTCCAGCACACATATATTCTCCTTTCTACTGTGCAAATATAATCAGCTGTCCCCAGGTGAACAAATTCCAACACACCTACAACAGATCATCCTTGCTGTCCTTCACACTCCCTCTCCCTGTAATTGCTGCCAGCAGCTGACCGCTGTTCTGTGAGCCCCTGGAGAACAATGGCTATTTCTCATCATCTCTGCTTCCCAGGGTCCAGCAGAGTCAGCAGCACCCAGGCAGCGCTTGCTCCAACTTTGCTGAGCAAATGAAGATTTAAAGCCTTTCATGTAGTGGGTGACAAACCAGGGGGAAAAAAAAGAAATGAATTAAAAAATGTCTTTCCTCGATACATTCAGTTAAAAATACAATGACATTATAGTTCCTAATGAGCCCTGAGAACTTGCATGTTCATTGTCCTTTCACAGGTAATTCATTTAAAAGCTAGAGTGTTTGGGCTACTGAGGAAACATGACTCAAGCATTTAAGAGCTATGACTCTTAAGTTCTCTTACAATATAGCAGAGGGAAGAAAGTATCTTCGGGCATACCTAATACCGTTAGTGCCTTCTCTAGAATTCTCTGTTGTGTTCACCTCCGGGGCTGTCAAGCCATGGTGTTGGCGGATTCGCCCATTGCAGACTTTTTGTCCTGCCCTTAAAGCTCCCCATCACCAGCTCCCTAGGAGACTGTGCAAAGCGGACATCTGGGATGTGCTCTTGCACTTATTCATGCATACGACAAATGTTTCTAGGGCACCTAATGCATCTGCTGAGCATTTTGCTGCCAACGCAGCAGCGAGCAAGGCTGACAAAGTCCCTTCTGTGGTGTAGGTAAGGATCTGCAAAGATGAATGCAAATAAGTAGAGAAACAGAGATGTGCAGAGGCATATGGAGGAGGGGAGTGGGGCGATGAGGCACATTCTGGAGCTGACTGCAGGGCAGCATGGCTAGAACATGGTGACCATATGGCAGAGTGGTCTTGGGGACCACCACTCCTACACAAGACACCCCACAATAAATGTCCAGTGAGCGGCTGAGCTAGTTAGTGATCTCATTCTCAGGGGGTGAATCCAACCCTGCAGCCCTTCCTCAAGAATATACCATAACCTCCTTTCAGCAGGTCACTAACTTGGCATCTCCTTGACAGTCTGGGAATGACAGTTAGTTCCTCTACCTGTCCACTGAGTCTTGGCTCTCTCTCCTACTAAGTTTTGGTTCCAGATGTTCCTGACCCTTCTACCATCTTGAACTTTTTGCTTTCCAAGGGAGTCTTTCCTCCCAGGTTCAAGTAAGTGCTATCCTAATTTAAACACACATATTTGTGAAAGTCTCTGATTTACCCTTCTATGACTTGCCTTATTGTCACCCTTAAATTTTGAGAGATATAATAATCAAAAGAAAAAGTAAAGACAGAAAGAGAAGAGTGTGAAATTTGTTTTTATTTTTTTAAGATTTTATTTATTTATTTGACCGAGAGAGACATAGTAAGAGAGGAAACACAAGCAAGGGGAGTGGGAGAGGGAGAAGCAGGTTTCTGCTGAGCCAGGATCCCATGCAGGGCTCCATCACAGGACCCTGGAGTCATGACCTGAGCCGAAGGCAGATGCTTAATGACTGAGCCACCCAACGCCCCTGAAATCTGTTCTTTTAGAGGACTGTTGCCCAAATAAATTAAAGGAAATGCTCTGTAACCATCTGGAGCCCCAGGGGAACATATACACACTCACACATACACACTCTGACACACACACACTCTCTCTCACATATACATACACACAGGACCTAGGGTTACTAAGGTGGTTTCTCTTAGTTGTGTAGGAGTTAAAAAACAGCCAGTATACAGCAGAAAAAAGACAGTCTCTTCAATAAATGGTGCTGGGAAAATTGGACAGCTATATGTAGAAGAAGGAAACTCGACCATACAAAGATAAACTTACACCGTACACAAAGATAAACTCAAAGTAGATAAAAGACCTCAATGTGAGACAGGAATCCATCAGAATCATAGAGGAGAACATAGGCAGTAACCTCTTCGATATCAGCCACAGCAACTTCTTTCAAGATATGTCTCCAAAGGCAAAGGAAACAAAAGCGAAAATGAACTTTTGGGACTTCACAAGATCAAAAGCTTCTGCACAGCAAAGGAAACAGTCAACAAAACAAAGAGGCAACCCATGGAATGGGAGAAGATATTTGCAAATGGCAGTACAGGTGAAAGGTTGATATCCAGGATCTATAAAGAACTTCTCAAATTCAACACACACAAAACAGATAATCACGTCAAAAAATGGGCAGAAGACATGAACAGACACTTCTCCAATGAAGACATACAAATAGCTATCAGACACATGAAAAAAATGTTCATCATCACTAGCCATCAGGGAGATTCAAATTAAAACCACATTGAGATACCACCTTACACCAGTTAGAATGGCCAAAATTAGCAAGACAGGAAACAACGTGTGTTGGAGAGGATGTGGAGAAAGGGGAACCATTTTACACTGTTGGTGTGAATGCAAGTTGGTGCAGCCAATTTGGAGAACAGTGTGGAGATTCCTTAAGAAATTAAAAATAGAGCTTCCCTATGACACTGCAATTGCACTACTGGGTATTGACCCCAAAGATACAGATGTAGTGAAAAGAAGGGCCATCTGTACCCCAATGTTCATAGCAGCAATGGCCACGGTCGCCAAACTGTGGAAAGAACCAAGATACCCTTCAACGGATGAAATGATAAGGAAGATGTGGCCCATATACACCATGGAGTATTATGCCTCCATCAGAAAGAATGAATACCCAACATTTGTATCAACATGGACGGGACTGGAAGAGATTATGCTGAGTGAAATAAGTCAAGCAGAGAGAGTCAGTTATCATATGGTTTCACTTATTTGTGGAGCATAACAAATAACACGGAAAAGAGAAGGGCGTTGAGGGAAATTGGAAGGGGAGATGAACCATGAGAGACTATGGACTCGAAAAACAATCTGAGGGTTTTGAAGGGGCGGGGGTGGGAGGTTGGGGGAGCCTGGTGGTGGGTATTATGGAGGGCACGTATTACATGGAGCACTGGGTGTGGTGCATAAACAATGAATTCTGTTACACTGAAAAGAAATTTAAAAAAAAAATGTCAAGGGCAGGGGTGAGAAATAAGTATAAACAGATTTGAAAAATCTGTTTATATACTCAGATCTATTCAGAAAAATGATGTCGTTCATATGATGACGGGAGGACCAATGTCAGTTATTCAAACCAGTAAGTTTGTAAATATGCATGATAATAAAAGCACCTGTCTTACTTGTAAAAAAATAAAAAAAAAAATAAATTAAAACAGCCAGTAAGTTCTGATTTAATTGTGAGACAAAGAAGCTTGCTTATGTAAACATACAATCAGGCTCCGTGGGCTGGACCAAGGGCAATGCAGGACTGTGATGCTCAAGAAAAATTCTCTCACTCAACAGCTCTGAGGACAATTTTTCTGTCTTTGAAGCCAAGGGGTATAATTATTAAATTGGCATAATTTAAGCTGTTTTCAGTGAAATATCACTTTCAGACCATTAATATTCATCTCAAATCCCATTAGCTATGAAAGAATAGCAATTAGTTAAGTAATGTGTATTATTAGTAACAACAACAGCTGACCTTTCTGGAGTACTGAATAAGCACTTCCCCACATCAGCGTGCTCAATCCTGACAATATGCCCTGTTTCACAGATGATGACACTAATGTTTAGATAGGCAGAGTCACGCATGCTGGGAGGCAGTGCTCGATTCAAACTCAGGTCTGCCTGACTCGACAGCCCATGCGTCTAAGACTCCATGGCCTGGTCTAATTTCTGGGCTGCACTAACCCTGCAGTTACTGTGTGAGACTAACACACACAGCAAAATGCACATGTCTGCGTGCAACACTCACCCGTGCCCACATACCCACACACATAGGAACACATCTCAGCAGCATCCTGTTCTGGCATACAAGGGAAATAGTGTTCTTCGTCATAAACAATGGGGGCACAGCTGTCAAACAATAAATCATCCTGTGTCCTGGGAGTCATAGATATCAGAGGAAAGGAAGCAAGGTAGTAAATGCTTCCTGAAACAAGTCCTTCACAGTGGCCTCCACATACTCAGGTACCTGGTTTTTCAAAGGCCCAAGGAAGCCTAGATTTTCTGCCATCCGCTGAGCTTGGCTGTCCTTTACCCCTTCCATAATGTCAACTTGCTCCTAGTAAAAATGAATCAAAGAAGGAAAATTCAGACAGGCAAATGAAAAGATTCACAACCTTGAAAGAAAATGCTTAGTATTTATTTGCAAAATGAGTAATTAAAGTGTGGCACCTTTCCAAAGATCTCTGAGCAGGGCTACCGCAGCTGCCTATAGGGTATGTTTTAATTAGCAGACCATCTAAAAAACAGCCCTTCCAAAAACTATATAATTCTTCAGGGTGGCATGCTGACAAGACAATCGGATGCCAGTTTTCACTTTTAATTACTATACAGATGGCACTGACGAATATTTAGTCAGTTAATTTTTATGACATTTTTTGGAAAGCTTCCAAAGTAAGGTTTTCCTGCCTAACATTGCTGTTAAGTTTAGAGCCTGTCATACATAGGTTAAATATTACCATATGATTTAAACAGTCTATTGATGATGATAATTATTAATAATACCTTAGCTCTACAAAGCACCATTTTCTCCAAGATACAAAGTGCTCTTCATATACATTATCTCATGTATTCTCTTCACAAATGGATTGGCTTGTTTAAATCACATTAATTTTGAAAATGGCTAGGCATTATTGGTAAGCCAACATGTAAAGTCTCAATTTAACTTCCAAGGCAGTTAAGCTAAAGATGTGATATTGGTGAAAAACATTCTAACACCAGTCACCAGAATATCAGTATCTGATCTAAACAAAGAGGTTCAGGAAATAAAATTCTCACTTTTTGAAAAGAAACGAAATCATTTTCTAAAAGAAATAATGAATCCTTCTGCTAAAAATTTCTTTTTCTTTCTTTTCTGGTAAAAATTTCTAACATGATTTTTTTGATATTAAGAACTCAGAATTAAAGAAAACAGAATTACAGTTCTCAAGACCATAGATGCTTCTTCTTACAAATGAGGTAGGTTGAGAGGCACTTTTTACACATTAACCTCATTCTTCCTCACAATTCTATGGGGTGGAAATTACCTCCACTTCCACTTTAGTGATTCAGAAAATGAGGCATAGAAACACTGAGACACTTGCAGGCTGGTTAGGATTTGACCTCAGCCAGATCTGTGGCTAGAAACGAGGGCAAGATTTAAAGGATTGAGACAAACTGATAGAATCTGAACTTTTGAAGGACTCCGTTTTATATCAGCAGCACTGGGAGACATGGAAGCAGTCTCTAGCTCACATTCTCTCCTAGGAGAGAATTTCTGGATCCTGCATACTATGAAGTGGGATAGAGTTAACCCAGAAAAATGGAAAACTCACAGTCCTCCCCCATTGGTTAATTCTTGGGGCTGTGTGGATAGAAGAAATGAGGAAGGAAGAAAAAGCAGGAAGGATGAATAAAGGAAGAGAAGGAAAAAGCAAAGACGACGACCTTGGGTAGGGAATACCTTCATTCTACCCAACTTCAACTAAGCACTCAGTTAAGAAAAAGGATTCAAGTCTTCATGCTGTAAATCCCAGAAGCGAATGTACTATTACCAGCCTCAGACTGCACATTAAATCTTTAACAGCTTGTGCAACAATAATCAATGAACACAGCATAGCCAGGAATCTTAACGTACCTTAAAAATAAGTTCTGGATTAGAAGCTGCCACCTCTTCAATGTCAACGCCCCCCTGAGGGCTACCCACCATTACTGGGCCATTGCAGGACCGGTCCATCAGAATGGCCAGGTAGGTTTCTCTGGAAATGTCCAAGGCTTCAGCAACCATCACCTGACATATTAGTGAGAAAGTCAAATTAATTCAGCATTAAGCTGAGTTCCACCTGGAAATCTACATAAACTTGCTTTACAAATCAAAGAGCTTCATTTTCAGGCTCTTTAAACCCAGTGAGCTAGCGTCCAGAGATTTGAGAGTTCTGCCCTCATGGTACAGAATGCCCATCTGCACCTCCTTAATTGATCCTGCTAACTTGCTCAAGTGACAGGTATTTGGTTTGCCTCAAGGAACCTTCCTACTCTAATCTTCTCTTTTTCTTCCTTGAGAAACCTTGACACTTAAGAAAAACTCCGGGGAAGCAGTTGTTATTTTAATTTGAGACATTAACTGTACGTACATGATTTTTACTACACTGATTTTTCTCAGATCGCACTGGTAGAAAACCAAGTTTGTTGCCAACTTTCCACAGTACGTCTGATGCTTCCTATGTTTGTATACCTCTATCTCATGGATCACTGTATTTTTAATTCAATTTCTACTTCCTTTAAAATTACAAATATATTATTTGCTTGTTCAAAAATAATGCAAAAGGTACCAAAAGTATATACACAAGACAGTGACAGCACCCCCATGCTGCACATACACAGCCCTTGGGCATCAGGAGAGAGGGTGATTAGGAGCCTATATGGAACCTATGTGATCATCAGAAAAAGAAGCAACTTTCTCTGGGAGGCCATGATCCTGTGCATGCCAGGACCGTGCCTGGGCAAGAGGCAAGGGTATGGAAGGATTGCATTCTATGATCACTGTCTCAGCCCTCTGTCCCTTTGCTCAGCACAGCCTCAGCAACCGTGCGGCAGGCCTACCAGGAAAAACCACTGTTAACTTTGTATCTCTTTCCTATGCATCTACAAGCATTACAGTAGTGGAGACATCCCACACATGGAAACGTATTATACATACTTGAATGCCTCTTTTCTCTTGTCCTTTTTTTTTTTTTTTTAAAGATTTTATTTATTTGACACATAGAGAGAGATCACAAGTAGGCAGAGAGGCAGCCAGAGAGAGAGGGGGAAGCAGGCTCCCCGATGAGCAGAGAGCCCGATACAGGGCTTGATCCCAGGACCCTGAGACCATGACCTGAACTGAAGGTAGAGGCTTAACCCACTGAGCCACCCAGGTACCCTTCTCTTGTTCTTAATCTTAGTACTACAACTTGGAGATCTCTCCAAGGTCCTCTGTCTTCTTTGTGACTAGATGGTACTTATATGACAATATTTATTTAATTATGTCCCAACTGACAGTTACTTATGTGGACTTCATATCTCTAAAAGCCTACTTCAGTGTTTATTTTTATATATATACCTTTGCTTATGTGTTCTAGTATCCCTGTAGATAAGGTATCCAGAAGACTCTTCATATTCGCAATTTTGATAAGTACTACCAAACTGCCCTAGAGAGAGAGAGAGGCTGTACCAACTGACACTCCAAAAAAAAAACCTGGTAAAAGATGTCTTTGATCACTTAAAAAAAAGAATATTCATAACTAATCACTACTAGTAATGAAAATAAAAAAGCACTTTCATTGCTTTTCCTGAAAATAGTTCAGTAAAAGATTTCACCAAAAAAAGTCACAGATTAAACAGCACTATATATTAACTACCTAGATGCCATCAAACCACTAATTTTTAAGACACATGTAATGGGATAAATATATGATGGTCTAAAAAGCTATGAAGTAATGAATACAGAACTTCTTTTCAAACACATCACCAGTTAAAAATAAAATATAGGAGGCTTCATATTGATTCTTTTATCATAAATGGTAACTCATGACTATGTAAGAAATACTTCTTGGCACACAGTGTTGGGATTTTCACAGAAGCATGCTGTTTTCTGTTCACTTTCTAATAAGAGTTAGTCTAGAGAAGGAAATTTAACAATTTTCAGTAGTTATTCTGAGAAGCAACACAACACTGTAACTTTTTAGGATGTCATTCAAGAGTCCTATTCTTAATCTTCTAAAATGTTGACAGATGTGCTCTGCATTCCATCAAATTTCTATTTGTAAAGACCAGCTGCTGTCTCCAAAGTCTCCTGCTTGGTAGAAATAATGTATGACTCTTTAAGAAAATAGTCCCGGGAAAATGATGATTATCAGTGGATAATTCAAGATACATCATTATTATTGAGATCAGTTTTTTGACATTACCATGCCCTCCATATGGCCCAGGAAGTCAGAATATATTAGGCATTGTTGCAGAGAGAATCTAAATGGATTTCATGAACACTCATCCCACGAGGACCTGAGTTGATATATTTCAGAAATGTGACTTCATCTGTGACTGACACAAATATCATCAACACAACCTTTTTGTGGAGTCCTCCAGGATGGGAAGCTTTGGGGAACTACTGGACCACTGAACCGGGTTGGTTGGTTTTTGTTTTTCGTATCATGCTATTGAAACTGTGATCTGTGGATGAGTATTAGCACAAAAATTATTTGTAACAGAACTGTAATTAGAAAAGATTAAAAATATACTCGGTTCTTCCATTTCTCTCGCTGTAGAGTAGTAACCTTCGCTGGTACTGAATCATGAAGAACGTGGTGAGTAGAACAGTCTCACCTCCCATATTATTACCCAAGGGAACACAAGAGAAGTGCATTGGCACAGACTTAGAAAAAAATATCCAAAGTGTGTGATGTATGTATGTGTTTATACAACTTCTCAAACAATCTTAGAAATCTAAAGTTTCTATAATGGGGGGACTTCTATCTACTGTCCAAGATTTCATAAGTTAAAAAAAAAAAATCCATGTTCCTTAAAGTCGTACACAATGTTATTGTTATAGGAATGTGTTAACAAAAACCATACACAGAAAAAGGACAGACACGATATATGCCATTATTTCAGGGGAGTGAGAAGCCAAAGAATTTCTGCTTTCAAATTTCTATATTTCTGTAAGATTGGAATTTTTTTACATGTTTGAATTACTTTTACAAAGAGAGGAAAAAAACAATACACTACTTAAAAAAACAACACATTATAGCTGTTTCCTGGCAATGACTCAATGTACAAGCATATACTTATCGCTAGCCTTTTAGAAACCTATCTACAAACTAATTTTATGCATTACCATACAGCGTGAATCTGCTTTAGGTATTTTAATATGTTTTTAAAAAGTACCACAAACTCTAATCTAAAAACTCATATAGCCATATAAAACAATGAATTCCTACAAACAAAAACACGAATCATGTCCTCTGTGGACAAATTTTGAAGAAGTTAACACAGGTAAAGACTCATAGCCAGATTTAAAAGGCAAATAAAAGCACTGTGTTGGGCCAAACAAAAGTCAAAACAAAACACTTTTGAGTTTTAAAACAGTTCTTACATCTGAGGAGGAGTGGGAAAGGGAAACCACCACAACCAGTTTCCTTGGTATGCTGTCTTGCCATTTATAAAAGCTTTATGTTCTCAGAATGAAGGAGCTAATGACCACCAGGATTTCCATCTCCCTCTTTCAGACCAAGAGAGACCCAAGAGAGCCCCCGCCATGGTACACTAAGAACCAACTGGCAATTTTTTGTTTTTTTGGTCATCTCAAAAATTTTCTACCCTTCTCACTCTGAGAAATTGAAAACAGAATACACTGCCTCAGGTTCCCCAAGCAGGCACACTGATGGTGGAGACCATCATCGGTGATGCTGTGTCCACAAAGCAGAGAGAGACTCCCCAAAAGCCTGGATCCCCATTCACTGTTATGACAGCGTCTTCTAACTATCTGTGCCTGCCAGGACTGGGGTGTGGGATCTTGTCATCACACAGGAGCCAACGCTCAGAAGGGTTCCCATCTTGGTCTTTTGGTGTAATGTTTTGCTGGAGCGGACTTGAAATTTGAACAAAGGCCCCTGTATGTTTTTGAACTGAGTCCTGCAAATCAAGTAGCCAGCAGTGGTGTCTCTGAGTACCAGGAGGGTGCATAAGGTGGACAGGCTGACAGGAGCAGAGTTAGGTTCTGGCCTTGGCTCTGCACCCACAATTTTATGACTGAGGTGGGCCACTTGATTTGGGGTTTTATGTTCCGTGTGTGTGCGTATGTGCACGAGGTGCCCCCTAGAGACACTTGGGAACCCCAGCAGACCACTCACCCACGATACGTGCAGTGATAATAGTGGATTTCAGTGGTATTAATCTCAAAGTAAGGTAAAGTGACACTTAGAAAACCAATCACAGCAGGTAACTCTGATTCTCAGGACGAGGGTGGGGTTATGGAGGAGCAGAGAATGTCCACACCGAGGAGTAAGAGCTGTCACTCAAAGCCCGTTCAGCTTTAAACAACCTGGGCCTGCGTTCTGGAAGGGAAAGCCGTCGATTCCATCACTCACCCACATCTACTTTTACTAAATGCTAATGATAATAAACACTCGTACTATTACAGAACCCTTACGTTTCTCCTCAAAGTCATACCACAACCTAAATAGATCATAGGAGGTTTAAAAAATAAAATGGTGTATCAACGAAGTGTAGTGCTTCATCAGGTTGTCAAAATTGAAATAGGATTTTCTCTTCTTCTTTCTAACACATACAAAGAAAATGACCCACAGCATTCGTATTACCTTGTTAACTTTCACACCTTCTTTTGGAGTTTGTTTTGTTGCTAGATTATACCCAATCATCTGTTTAGCCAGCTGTCCCACAACTTGAGGGCTGAGAGAGAGAGAGAGAAAGGAAAAGAAATCAATGTCTATGCTGAAAATTATTTTAAAGCAGACTGCATGCCATGTCCTCATGTCCAGCTCCACATTCATCGAGTCCGTAGGGCTTTCTGCTCATGTACTAGGTGCCTAGCCCTCTTCCGGAGGCTCACGGAGAAAAAAAATACATATTGGGGGGGAGGAGGAAAGAGAAAGGAAGGGAAGGGAGAGGAGGGAAGGGGAGGGGAGAAAAGGAGGAGAGAGGGAAAGGGGGCAGGGAAAGGGGAAGGAAGGAGAGGGGAGGGAAGGGAGATTCTTGCTTCCTTCTGCTATTCTCTCTCCCCAAAATAAGTTACTTTCATAGTAGAAAGACACTGCTGAAATGCATAACAGAATTATATATGAGGTCAATAACAAAGACCTGACTTGGGCAGTGTGAGAAGTATTGGCCACTGAGGGGCACAAGGGAGAGGGTGAGATTCAAAGTAGATAATGAAAAGATAAGTGACAGAAAGGAAAGGGAAAGTGGGCAGTGCTGGGCCCTGATACCCGAAGGCTTGGACTATCATACAGGAGGGACAACTGAAGGCATTGGTACTGGGGAGCTACTGCAGGTTCTAGAATAGGCAAGTGACAATATGGAGGCCGCATTTATGTTGTTGTTTTCAACATTTATGATGAATCACTGATTGTCTACAACAGAAGGAGCGTTGAGTTTTCACCAATTAGTACAGAAAATATCCTTTTGTGAGATAAAGAATACTTGGGCACCACAGAGTCCTCTTACCTTTAATTCATTTCCTTTTTTGCTACCTCTTGCTCCCAACCCCATTCTGACCATCTTTCTCAGTGTTTCCTTCAGTCATGAGCAAAATCTCCCATAACTGCTTAGCCCAAAGACCCAGAATTAAAGACTTACTCTTTTGTTAAATGAACGCCTCCTTTCAAACCGCTACTGAAGACACCTTTTCCTCTTCCTCCAGCTAAGATCTGGGCTTTTAAAACAAATTCTTTTGCATCTGAAAAAGAAAACCCAGAGTTGGTAGTGGATTTTATTTATTTATTTATTTATTTATTTATTTATTTATTTTCAGCAACAAACAATGTGGAAGTGCATATACCTTCCAAAAATGGTAAACGCTCACTTAAATTAACTTTGAAAATAAAGGCATAAGGAACTTCAAAAAAACAATAGCTCACCCAAATACAAAGTCTTTATCGAGGACATTAAAATATCCTACCAGTTTAATCTAATACTCAACCATCCCAAGAGAAAACAAGGCATGTGTTCCCTTGATCTTTTGAGTGTCAGAAGATGCTAAATAAATCCAGGCCAGAGGTATTAATTTTACTGTGTAATGACACTCCCATGTTGCAGAGGCACTAATCTGCCAGTCAGAAAAGCTAACTACCTGTCAACCAGCTGAGATGTCAAAGGGAAGGCTGGAGTACATGGGGGAGAGGTTTAAGACAAGATGCAAAGGGAGTAGTTAATAACTGTATTCTGGGAAACCAACAGATTTCTGAGTGGATGTTCTAGATATTGATGGGACTGGATGAGGGAGGAAGAAATGGATTAAAATTGAAAGCAAGCAATATTTCTGAAGGTTGGCAGTGTAACAAAACATCCTAGGGGAACATGGTGGTGGGATTTTCATTTCTTTTTTTCTTTTAAGATTTTATTTATTTGTTTGACAGACAGAGATCACAAGTAGGCAGAGAGGCAGGCAGAGAGACAGGAAGGGAAGCAGGCTCCCTGCTGAGCACAGAGCCTGATGCGGGGCTCGATCCCAGGACCCTGGAATCATGATCTGAGCCGAAGGTAGAGGCTTTAACCCACTGAGCTACCCAGGTGCCCAAGGGATTTTCATTTCTTGACACACTCAAGGAATGGGGGATGTGACTGCTTTTGACCTTTGTGAACCGACTCGTAAGCTCAAATATCTTCATGGGCCTGGCTCAAAAGCTACATGTGTGAAGCAGCCCAGTGACAGAAATGAGGTCTTCAGCAAACAGGACAGCTGCCCACCCCTCATACATCCATGGAAAAAAAAATAAGAGAAAAAACAGGCAGCTTTCAAATCAAACAGGTTTCATAAAACAAATAGTACATACATTTCTTCTGGTCACAACTGGCACTCTCTGTCGGTCATTCATCTTCGTCTAAATTCAGAAAACTAAGTCAATCTTCTATAAGGTTCTATGAGTTTTCTGGTTTAACAGCAGGTTCAGAATCTGCAGACTGGGCTGCCATCAGGCCTCCATCCCATATCCCACTGTTGACCACTAGCAAGTTACTTAATGTCTCCAAGACCCAGTTTACTCCATTGTGAAGAAGCCATGGGACTTTTTTGAGAATTAAATCATACATGTGAATACTTTATCTCAAGAGCCTGAAAACTCTTATGATTAATGAAAGACTACTGCCATAGTTAGCTCATTTTATTACTTTACTATATTATAAAGAATCAAAAGGATCATTGCCACTTGGGCAGATATGGATAAGTAATAATATTAATAATAAGAAGAGGAGAAGGGAGTTGAGGGAAATTGGAAGGGGAGGTGAACCATGAGAGACCATGGACTCTGTAAAACCACCTGAGGGTTTTGAAGGGGCAGGGGGTGGGAGGTTGGGGGAACCAGGTGGTACGTATTAGGGAGGGCACGGATTGCATGGAGCACTGGGTGTGGTGCAAAAACAATGAATACTGTTATGCTGAAAAGAAATAAAAAATTTAAAAAAAAATAATAAGAAGTTTGCTGTGTCTGCCACCATTCACGTAAGGTGAGGACTCCTCCGTGAGTGTTGGCCGTTTTAGCTATCTCTGTTAAGGCTCTTGTTACTCAAGGCAAGCAGGCAAAGGTTACCAGAGAAGGAGCCATAGAGTGTTTTATCATGAAGGCAACAGGGAGCTACAGAAAGATCTGGCATTATGACAGCACTGGGTAAGACAGCCACTCCAGATGACGTAGTCAGTTATTAGGATTCACTGTCTTTATTAGTTGGTCTTCCTTTCTCCTATATTTGCTTACACTCCGGAAACTAGGGTGCACTTTCCTTCAGAAACAAGCAGAGCACCTTCTTTGATGCCCTTGACGCCCTCCAACACTTGCTGCTGCCATAGATATGAACCATTATAACATCCGTCAAACCCACATCTTACAAACTGGCTCGAGTCTAAGTGGGTAATGAACTAGCTATGATGACAACTTATTATGAGAAAACACACGAGGAAAGAAACCAAGTAGAACGAATTTATTTTGTAGTTAGGCCACGGCGTGTAAGGACAGCAGTAAGAGCAAGGACTGTGGAGTTAAACAGACCTAAACTTTCCAACCTCTGCCCATCACTTTCTCCATAGACAGGAAGAGAATGAGGCTCAGAGAGGTAGAACTGTTTTTCCTGTCTGTAACATGGTTATAATGAAGTAATCGTCAGTGGTAGGATGATGTGAGGAATAAATGAAAAACAGTAGGTAAAGTGCTTATCTCAATGCCTGGCACATTTAAAAGAAGTCAAAACATGATAGCTATCATCACTAACTGTTTTCAGCAATTAACCCAAAAAATGGCATTTGGAATTTGTCTTTTTGGAAGACATTTCTTAATTCCCTTTTGAAGACAAGAAGTAGAAAAAATAATTTTTGCTGTCTACTCAAATTTTTAATTGTGATCATTTCAAATTCTTTAAAAATGGTAACCAGCATTCCACTGCCATTATCAATTTTCATATGCTTGTCATCCAGAAGAAAGAGATGCTTTTCTTTATGAGCTTTCCAGTGGCAAAAGTTGAAAGCCAGACAGAATACCTAATTGGGCACTGTTAATTGGCACTACATAGGCTTAATTAAATCAGCCTTAGGCACAAACCATCAAGACAAAGGAACAGTTGTAGCCTCAGTGAAGTGTTGTCAATTACACGTGTCACCATTTGACTATGCGTCAAAGGACTCCATGCCACCCAGCTGGTAGACTGAACAGCCACTTGGAGACTGGGCATCCATACTGGGACAAGTGTCAAAAGACAAAGGAAAAGACTATATCCAATCTAGGTACATCTCCTGCATCTTATACCCCAGGCCAAAAATAAGTTCACTAAAATCATCTCTTCTTGTTAGATCTCAAGTGCTAAATCAGTATAGTATGTCAATAGCCCAAAGAAAAGCAAGTTTTTCTCATCTGGACTGAAACTCACATGAAGTAATTTAATTCAGTTATTTACTCAAAGGGCTGAAAATTAAGTGGCCAAACCCTACTGAACAGTATCTAGTCTTTTCATTCAGTATTAATCAAGTTGATTTCACACAATGTCACAGTTTCCATTTTATTTAAAGATCTGATTTCTCCAAATACACAAATTTCTGGGTTGTTTTTTGTTTGTTTGTTTTTCACATTACCTTCCAATTCCCAGGTAAAATTACAAAAAAAATCCCCGACATGAAATCCAATTTTTGTCTAACACAAGATGATTTAACCATACTTTAGGATAACAAGCTAAAAAAGAGACAGAGGGGAGAAAAAATAGCTACTCTAATAGATTTTGTATGGAAAGATAGTGCACTTACATACTGATAACCATATTACCGAGCCCAAGTTAGTAAAACCTGAGTGTGTATAACACTGAATTCCTTGCCCATAACTACTACTCTTATATGCAGCAGCCTGAATGTGCAGTGAATTCACTTTATTTTCTTCCTTTTCTGGTGAGTTTCTGATAATGAAGAGTGCTCACAAACAACTAGGATTCCGCTTGGTTATATGGGAACCAGTTACTGTAATTTATATACATTTTAGGAGAAGAATTGTAAGCAACATATTTGATAAGCTTCTAAGTGTGTAAGATTCTCAACTACCATATCACTTATGAGAATAATATTTGTAGCCATTTAGGAAGCCTAAAAAAACCCATGCTGTGATCTTCTTGTTTGATTCTATTAGGTATATTAAAATAATGCTTTCTCAAATGTTTTCTTCTCATACCTTACCACAAGTGTCATTCTAATTACAGTAACACAGTTTTATACCAATTTTTATAGTCCCTCAATAGTCCCAGGCTGGAT
This sequence comes from Martes martes, assembly GCF_963455335.1. Lineage (NCBI taxonomy): Eukaryota > Metazoa > Chordata > Mammalia > Carnivora > Mustelidae > Martes > Martes martes. Next base: position 182,627,623 of record NC_137888.1, on the reverse strand, counting down.
AATAAATATCCTTGGAAGCATTATTAAATCTAAAAGAAAAAAAAATAAATTCATTAAGGGAAGCATAACCTAAAGAGAATAAATATGAAATGTTTTTAATCAGACAAGTTTTATAAAACTAGTTCACTCTGCTTTTTAGAGATGGCATTCTGAAAATATACTTATACAAAATAATGCTTATAAGAAACAGTTTAGAACCACAATGCAAAAGGACCTAGAAAATGTCTGAAAATGTTCATTAGGAGTATCGATAAGAATGTTATTTTCAACTATCTTTTTAAAACAGTTTAGTGAATTCAACATTGCTCTCTTCAAAAACGTAACAGCTTCCTAAATGTAAATGCAGCACTGTATGGATGGAGGCTACAAAGGTGATCATCTATTTTGGGCCGGTAACATTGGAGTTGTTGGGGGAAGTACAAATTCCATGGTTCACCGCCGGAGCAAAATTGAAATAACCAGTTTTCAGCACAATTCATGGCATAATTTCCAGCATGGTGATCAGCTTTCATGAGGTTTGACAGGATTCTTAATTGAGAAAGTTACAATGTATTTCAGATTGACCTACTACTGGAAGGCAAGGAGAAGGAAGAGGGTGAAGAAAGAAGAGTCGAAGATATTACAGAATGAGGAAACTTTGTAAAGGACATACAATTATAGGGTGATAAGGTAGAGGCCTAAGTGCCAATTTCCCAAAGAAAATGAGTTAACTTCTGTGATTTCATGATGACCCTAAAACCCAAACTTAAAATTGGAGAATTACCTATCTTTGATTACTGTAATATCTCCTGTGGATGGAGTTCTATTTCCTCAAGTTATAATGTGGTCACTGGGAATTAGATAATATTACAATGACCCTTTCCATATGCTCAGTGGCATCCCTGAAACTAAAACAATTATTTCAACTTTCAACATGTCTGACATGGGCTTGCCCAACATTGGAACAAAGAATTTCAAGTATGCAAAATGTCAGAATAAACTATTTCACCATTGGTCACATCCCTTGATTGATCCCTGGATCCCCAAGAGGTACTTGGATCCCCTACCCATCAAAGATTTAAATTGCATATACCTGAAACAGTCATTTTTAAAGTAAAAGATGGAACTAGGGCCATCTCTAGGATAAGTTTTGTGACAAGAACAGCTAGGAAGTTGTTTAGGGAGACATTATTTTAGTAGTTTTTTGTTTGTTTGAGAGAGAGAGAGAGTGGGGGAGGGGCAGAGAGAGAAGGAGGAGAGAGAGCATCTTAAAGGATGCCCCATCAAGGGGCCCCATGTGGGGCTCCATCTCACAACCCTGCCATCATGACCTGAGCTGAAGCCAACAGTCAGATGCTTAACCAAGTGACCCATCCAGGCACTCCAGGGAGACCTTATTTTACATTAAGAAATCCTTCACTGATAAAGCTTTTATGTAAGTTTTAAATCTTAAATTTCCTATCAAATATTATAGTCAATTAATTCCATATTATCTAAAGTAATTCCTTCATCTGGAGAGTGTAGGGGCATGATAATACCACCTGGAACAGTTTAGGTAATAATGTCATCATAAGACAACACATTTTGCTTTTAAGGAAATAATTTTAATTTTAGTTCCTATAAAAGTTTCTAAGTTAAAGTTTGACAAATCATCATTTTTTTCATTTTGCCATACTTAAAAAATATTACACATGTATTATTATATTACAGCTCTGATTAAAATCTGTAATGATAAACTAGCCTACTCGTCTGATCATATCACTGATGTTATTAATTGCTTTCATAACTATTAATACAGACTTCATTGGTGATAAAATTTTTAAAGCTAGACAGAAGTTACCTCAGAAAAGCTCAATTCAATTGTAATATCTTACTCTTTCTATAGTATAAGATTAATAAAACAATCTTACATGTTGGCTATTAAATTAAAAGATGTATTTCTTGGGTGCCTGGGTGGCTCAGTCATTAAGCATCTACCTTCAGCTCAGGTCACGATCCCAGAGTCCTGGGATCAAGCCCCGCATCTGGCCCCCAGCTTGGTGGGAAGCCTGCTTCCCCTTATCCCACTTAGCTTGCTGTGTTCCCTCTCTTACTGTATCTCTCTCTCTAAAAATAAATAAATAAATAAATAAAATCTTAAAAAAAAAAAAGATGTATTTCCTTTTTAAAAAGATTTTATTTATGTATTTTAGCGGGTGTCTGGGTGGCTCAGTTGATTAAGTATCTGCCTTTGGCTCAGGTCATGATCTCAGTGTCCTAGGATTAAGCATTGGGCTCTCTGCTCAGTGTGAGGTCTACTTCTCCCTCTCCCTCTGTGCGGTCTCTCTCAAATAAATAAAAATCTTGTAAAAAAAGAATAATAAAATGAGTCTCTTGTAGACATCCTATCAACGGGCATTACTTTTTAAATCCAATCTGATAACCTGTGTCTTTTGATTTGAGCATTTAGCCCATTTACATTCAAAGTAACTATTAAAAGATATGAATTTAGTGCCATCGTATTACCTGTAAAGTCACTGTTTCTGTATACTGCCTCTGTTCCTTTCTGGTCTATGTTACTTTTGGGCTCTCTGTTTGCTTAAAGGATCCCCTTTAATATTTCTTGCAGGGCAGGTTTAGTGATCACAAATTCTTTTAGTTTCTGTTTGTCCTGGAAGCTCTTTATCTCCCTATTCTGAAAACAGCCTTGCTGGATTAAGTATTCATGGCTGCATATTTTTCTCATTTAGCACCCTGAATATATCATGCCAATTCCTTCTGGCCTGCCAGGTCTCTGTGGAGAGGTGTGCTGCCAGCCTTATGTTTCTACCTCTGTAGGTTAAGGACCTGATTTCAGGATTTTCTCTTTGTCTTTGAAATTTGCAAGCTTCACTATTATATGTCTAGGTGTTGACCTATTTTTATTGATTTTGGGAGGGGTTTTCTATGTTTCCTAGACTTGAATGCCTGTTTCCCTCCCCAGATTAGGGAAGTCTGCATCTATAATTTGCTCAAATATACCTTCTGCCCCTCTCTTTCCTCTTCCTCTGGGACCCAATAATTCTAATATTTTTTTCCCTTTATGGTATCACTTATCTCTCAAATATTTCCCCGGGATCCAGTAGATGTTTATCTCTGTTTCTTGGTTTATTTAGTCTCCATCATCTTGTCTTCTATATCACTGATTCTCTCTTCTGCCTCATTTATCCTAGCAGTTAGAGCCTCCATTTTTTTTAATGGAAGTTTTTATTCCTCCTTTGTTTTTGTTTCTCTTAGAGCCTCCATTTTTTATTGCATCTCATTAATAGCCTTTTTTATTTTGATCTGATTAGATTTTAGCTCTTTTGTTTCTTCAGAAGGGGATTCTCTAGTGTCTTCATGCTTTTTTCAAGCTCAGTTAGTATCTTTATAATCGTTATTATGAATTCTAGTTCTGACATCTTACTTATGTTCATAATGACTAGGTCCCTGGCAGTTAGTCCTGCCTCTTATTCTCTTTTTTGGGGTGAGTTTGTTCGTCTTGTCATTCTGTCAAGAGAAGAATACATGAACAAGAGAACAAAATGCAAAAATAGCAACAACAACCCTCCCAAAATTTACACTAAACAAATCAGAAAAGATCAGAAACTGGGGGGGAAAAAAAAAAGAAAGAAAAAAGAGAGAATATAATCAAACAAGTGAACAGAACAGAGCAATACACTAGATCTTAGGTGTATTTTGCTCTGTTTATTAGAAAAAACTAGATCCCAAAATTGTAAAGAAAGAAAAACTTATATATATACAAAAATAAAACCAAATACAATGAAAGGAAGCCAAAAATGAAAAAAAAAATGTGTATATAAATGTAAATGTAAAAATTAAAATTAAAAAAGACTTAAAAAAGAGTTGTTAAGGGGTGCCTGGGTGGCTCAGTCGTTAAGTGTCTGCCTTTGGCTCAGGTCATGATCCTAGCATCGTAGGATCGAGCCCCACATCAGGCTCCCTGCTTGGCAGGAAGCCTGCTTCTCCCTCTCCCACTTTCCCTGCTTATATTCCCTCTCTCACTGTCTTTTTCTCTATCAAATAAGTAAATAAAATATTTTTTTAAAAAAGAGTTGTTAAAATAAGAAATTAGTTGAAAAGGGAAAAATATTTTTAATTGAAAGACTAAAACAATCCTGAGAAAAAAACATGAATTCTATATATTATCTTTCCCTAGTGCTGGATTTTTGCAGTTCTGCGTGATCCATAAACTTGGTCTTAGCTGGATGTTCCTGCTGGTCTTCTGGGGAATGTGCCTGTTGCACTGACTCTTGGGTGTCTTTGCCCAGATGTAATTGCAACCCTCTTGCCAGTGGGCCAGGTTCAGTGAAAGCAGCTCTGGAGCTGATAGGGGTAAAAAATGGTAGCGACCCCATCTCCAGCCCCAGAGCTGAAGGCTCGCACACCTGGCTCTTCAGTGTGCCCTCAGGAAAAAGCAGTCAATCATTCTTATCTTCCTGGTTTCTGTCTGCACTCTGTGTTCATCCAGCCTGTGACTGAGCATTTTTATCTCAGGCACTCAACCTTACTTCAAGTCTCCAAACTTGGGGTCTCACTGAAGTTCTGCCGCCTGCTGGGCCCCTGCTCAGAGAGTGGTCATCTGACCATTGGCCACACCCAGATTTCAAGATGTTTCTTTCTCTTTCACAGAAATATTACTAGTATTCTGAGATCTCCCACATTCTTGATCAGAAATCTTGTCTTTTCCCTATTTGTCTTGGTATGTCAGTTCCTCTACTTGGCCCTCTATTTGGTGAGAGGTGCCATATGCTACTGTCTGGACTCTGCCATCTGCTACCATTCTGCCACCGATGGTCACAGTATCACTGGTTTCCTCTAGGCTTCTCCCTTGCCACAATCAAGGAAGATCTTTCAGCTTCCCACAAGTGTTCAAGGAAAGTAGCTGAGCCCTCAGTGACACAGCTTTTCCCTTTATAGGCCAGACTCTGTGCCAGATGCACACATTCTCTAGGGGACAATGGCACAGTCATGCACTGCCACACTCTAACCCCAAGACCTCTATCCCTCAAAGCTGCAAGGTCACCTCCAGGGTGACTCACAGAGATCATCTCACAGAGCCCTTCCACTAACCAGCTCTGCTCCGTAGAGACCCGTCTGTCAGACAGGCCCCTATGTCTGATTTCCTTCTCGCAGGCCTCTGAGCCCGCGCAAATCAAGAAATAGGGCTGAGTACTTGTTCTGTACTACTGAAAAAGTCACCGCTGTTAAAAAGCACCTAGAATGTTCTCAGAAAATTAGGAGGTCCACCTACCCAGTGCTCATAGAAAACCTATTGGTTTTCTATGCTCTATTGGTAGAGCAGTCCCATTTCTATAAAAATCAACTAGAAAAATAAGGATCTTTCACTGCAACATAATTATAATAGTGAAACAATTGAAAAGAGCCAAAATATCCATCAGGATGTGGACATTTGGAGTTGGAAAAAAAATTGTTTATAGCCACGTAAAGAAATAATACTATATATTCATTAACAATGATTAAATATATCTTAAATATATCTTTTGTGTGAACGTGGGAATACGTCCACACACACTATATGCTCCAAATAGACCTTAATGATCAGTATTTAAAAAAACAAATACATTTGCGACTAGTTATATAGTCACGATGAAATCTAAATGAACACTCAACTATTAACTGAGGTTATCTTAAGGTGCTAAGCACTGGTATTACAGGTGGAGCATTATATCCTTTCAATACCGATTTACATTTTTCCCAATTATCACATGTTGTCCTAAAAACAAATAAAAAATAAAAACTTAAAATGTGAGATAAACATAGGCAGTTATCCATAGTAGTGTATCTTGATTGTTTCAATGTTCCCTGCTATATAAGCCTTTTTAACTCTATCATATGAGTCAGGGACGCCTATATATGCAGAGGCCTCCAGAAGACATCTTTGGGAAACACGGCTCCACATCTACCAACATGACATCCTAAAGTGTCATGCAACAAAACCGAGAGTGACTGGAGAATGTGCTACCCTTTTCAAACATCTGCTGAGGATCTACTCTGTGGAAATTCAGATTAAAAAAAGAAGTCAGGGTCCCTGCCTTTCAGAAACTTAAAACCTCCTGAAGAAAAGAGATACAATTACTAATAAATAATAAGACTGTAATAAATGTTAAGAACACAGTGTAGTGAGAAGTGTAGTGCCGAGTCAAGGAAGAGATGGGTTTTCCAGTTAGACTGGGCTGGGAAGTGAAGACATGAAGGGGTCAACAACCGAGAAAGGTTACTTTGCTTTTCCATCTGTATTTGCTAGGCTTCTTAGTTATCTATTTAAATTAGACATCATGAGAACACCACCTCAAATAAACCAGTAAAGCACACCAAGATTCAGCACTGCAAATCACTCACATTTGTTATTTCAGATCTTCAGAAAATCTCTCCATATTAAGTTTATTTCCCTATATTCAAGAACAGAAAATAAACAGAAAAACACACTTAAGGCCTTTGTTAAATTTCATTTTTTTCCCTAAGTGCTTTTAAGATAACCCATAATTTTATCATAGTGGTCTTAAAAAAAAAAGAAGAAGAAGAAGAAGGAAAAAAAAACACCCAAAAGCAGGTAAGCTAACTCTGAAACAGGGCTCCTGTAACAGCTCCCAAGGGATCAGTGAAATTCAAACCATGCCACGTTTAACGGCAGCAATAATGAAGGACATGTCCACTGACTCCCAACCTGCAAATAAACACAGATTCCAGACTTAAAATCTGCTACAATTCCAAATGCCAGAGATACAGAATTCCAAACAATGGCTTGGTGATGTTGCCATAAAAAAGAACCCAGACACTTTCTATTTTCCATGTTAGGGTGGTAAAGTGGTGTATGACCCACTGGAATTCAACAGAGACCAGAAATGACCTATGCCAAGAGAGATGGGAGATCCCAGACCCCTTGCCCATGATGCACACATCTACTGAGGTCCAGTCTCATTTGTTATGTCACTTTCAAATTACATTGAGTTTTAAATTGCAGTGTCTTGCTCTTTTATTGCCTGTCCAGATCCATTCATAGTGTCTGAAATCTAAGTCTATTGCTTGAATGTTAAACACAAAGAAGACTTTGGATTATATCCTGGAGGGCAAAACTGTGGAACTTCCATGAACTGGGAAGAGTTTATATTTGGTTGACTTTCAAGGGTTGTGAAGGTTGGAAAAATACTTACTTTTTCCTTTTCTATGACAGCTTTCTTTGGTTTCCTCCTTCCCTTCCTTCCTTCCTTTCCTTTCCTTCCTCCTCTTGTCCTTACAGTTTTGTAAATACATCCAAGATACTCAAGTGCATGTTCAACTATATCTAAGATCACTGTCTTCATTTTCAACAGGTCCATTCAATAGCCACAGAGATGAGCACTGACTTCAAACTCTACCTCCCATCACCTCCTCCTCAGATCTACACTCAAATAAGGACTTACATGTTTATATACCCAAGAATTGGAATGCTTGATAAATCAACCTGTTCTATACCTAACCTCACACACCATAAAACCTACACCTATTTTCTTGGGACTGTCTTCACAATATTTTTTTCTGATTATCTCTGAAGCATTCAAGCTAGAATAGCCCCTTTCTTTTTCCTTTTTTTTTTTTTTTTTTTGCTAGGACTTTCAGCATCTTAAAAAAAAAAAAATGCCTCATTCAAGCAAGAAATCATACTAGAGGGAGACAGGCCAAGTGTTACAAATAGGAAATTAAGGAAATCATAAACTGCTATGTATTTTACTTCCTGGGGAAAAATAATAATATTTTTTTGAGTTGACTTTGGAATTGCAACACCTAGAACAACATAGAAAAATACCCAAGAGCTAGTATCCACATCTGGTAAAATTCAAAGAAAATTCTGGCAGCTTTTAAGTTCCAGTGGTATCGGTGTGGCAGAGAAATTGAGTCCTATTTCACACTTGACCTATCAAGCCGTCCAATATGAGGATACCCTTTGAAAATACCAATCATTTACTGTGAAGATTCATGCACATTTCATTATTGCAGCTGGAAAACTAGTATCTAAGTCTATTCCTCCTACCCACTGACAGCTCATTCTCCTTTCGAAATGTAGCCAATATTTGTTCTATACCCCACACTATACTCAACACCATAGTTGTTAACTGTGTGCCACCTTAGTTTCCTGCAGTGTGATATCAGACATCCAGAAGTAAACAGCACACTCACAGAATTACCTGAAATATTGTCCTTCCATCCTCCACTGCTGGTGTCCTTAGACCCAGCGGCAGCCTCTCCCAGGTCCCTGACCCTTTCCGTTGGCCTCCCAGCACGAGGTGGAACAGGCTAATGCATAAACATGATTTGACTGTGGGGAGGGAGGGAGAGCCTACTACCTTAGAAGAATTTCCCAGGACACTGGTCCATAGAGCAAAAACAGGATAAGCCCCAAATAGGGGATAGCCTAGCCTTACACAAAGGGAGTAACTTTTAAAACGAGGAAAATTAACATTCAGGATTACACAGTCTAACAAAGCAGATGCCAGTTCTCTGAAGGGCCTTCTAGATCAAAGGAGATGCCGGGCCAAGGACGATCAACAGTGCCAGGGAGGAGTTCTGTCACTTTTAATGAAGCCACTCTCAGTTGTGCTAATCACACTCCTCATACCTTCTCTTGTGTGGAAGTTTCCACTGAAGAGCACACACAACACGATGCAGAATGGGAGCAGCTCATTCCCCTGAAAATGACCAAATGAGAGTGCCAAGCACATAGTGGGCCCTCAGCGTATGGTCATTCATTTATAATCATAAATTATAAACTTAACTTTGTTCTGTGAAATCACATTTACAGTGTCTGCAAGGCATTCATTATGGAAGGAGATTTGCACTAAGTGTATTCATTATCTACACTTAACAAACAACCCAGCTGAGGTTGAGTTATGTGTTATTCACACAGCTAGCAAGAAGCAGAGTCAGAATTTTTAAGCCAGAAAGATAATTCCAGAGACTGTGCCTTAACCCCTTCACACAGAGCCTCGTTACACACAAACTCCTAGCATTTTATTATGATGATTTCTGATCACATAAAGAAGCATAACACCATCAAGTAAACACCCCCATCCTCACCACTTGGGATTCCACCACTGTTCACATCTCACTGCATTTGCCTTCTCACCTACCTCTCCATCATCAAAGCCCACCCTATTTTTCTGCTGCATTACAAAGTAGCAGACGTCAGTACTATTACCCTTAAACTCTTCAGCACACATATCAGTAACTAAAGTTTGATATTTGTTTATAGTTCCTTTTTGGGGAGAGAGAAAATTTACATGCATGAAATATCCAAATCTGAAGTATGTCATTAAGTTTTTGACAAATGCATTTATCTGTATGACTCAAATTCCAATCAAGAAATACATGACTATTTGTGAGAACATATCGCTTGAGTGTCTTTGCCATGAAATATCTAAATAGATGAACACGGACAATGGATATCCTAAGTCTCTTGCTGAAACTCAACACAGCAACATATTGAATTCAGACACCTCAGCACAAATGTCAGTGTTGACCTATCACAGGCACCCAACAGATCTGTGACTAGTCAAATTCCACCAGTGTGGAATAAAGGAATCACCTTCCCCTACCAACACCTCTGAATCAGAACCTCGCCCAAAGCATTCCTAAGTCACAGTTAGTGATATGCAAAGTACTGATTTCAAAACGGACTTTTTTTTTGAAACAATGAGCATATGTAACTTTTTAAAAACAACTAGTTAATTTACTACATGAATTTTTACAGCAGTGATGCTTTGTAAGCTCAGAGAAAACTATCCGTGATAGCCACACCAAAGCTGTTTCCCTTGTACCACACCTGTGCCCGGATCTTGGTGTGGCTACCCCATTTTGAAAGGGGAAATGAATTCTCCTGGGGATACTTGTACCCTCCTGAAAAGCCAGGATGATGCCGGGAGCCTTGGTCTGTGCTGAAGCGAAAGAATGATGAAAACAACCCTCTCTAACCCAAAGCTTTTCTGTGCTGCCGCTTGCCTGAAGCTTAGCGTTGTGGGACTCCAGACTTTTGATAAGCCTGTGGGGTTTTTGAAAGAAAACCACCAGTAAGTATTTGGAGGATAAAAGACAAAACATATCTGTGTCACAAACCACAGTACCTTACCCTTTTGCAAACTTTAGAAAATGCAGATATAAATGCCTAAAAGTCTAAAACAATATAAGGCCCACATCAACAGTGGTTATCTATATGGGGTAAAGGTTCAACTGACTTTTACCACCTTCTGTAAACCTGCACCTCTTACAATGACTGCTTATGCCACTTAATAATCAGAGAAAAACTATTACCAGATTTTAAAAAAATACATGTTTACTTGACTTGATAAAAACAATTACAATATTATTGCCAGGCCAGGCCAGGGGAGGGGAGGAAGCTCGCTCTAAACCAAAATATGTAACATTAAATATATGTTCGTGTGGGGTGTCTAGGTGGCTTAGTCGGTTAAACGTCCGCCTTCAGCTCAGGTCATGATTCCAGAATCCTGGGATCAAGTCCCATTTTGGGCTCCCTGCTCAGCCAGGAGTCTGCTTTTCCCTCTACCTTTCCTCCTGCTTGTGCACGGTGTCTTTCTCTCTCCTTCACACTCTCTCTCAAATAAATAGAATCTTTAAAATAAATAAACAAATAAACAAACAAATATATGTTCATGTGTACACCCATAATATATATACTGAGGATAAGTGAGGGACAAAATATACCAAGTATGATTCTGACGATATAGAAGGGAGAGGATTATGGTTAACTTCTTCTTTTTGACTACAAATCTGCTACAGGGAACATGCATTATTTCCACAAATAGGAGAAAATAACAGCTACCTTGAAAATGCTCTTACTATGCACTAGATTGTAAGGGTGCCTGAGATGTACACAGACACTGCCATTCAGCTGTACTGGCCTTGCCACCACTTCATTGCATGGAGGAGTGACTGAGGGTAAAGGGTGGGGCAAAACACAGCCACTTTTCATTCTGCAGCTAAAGCTCTGGTCAAAGCCAGTCTCACCGTTCCTTGAGCCTGGAGGTCACATATATCACTGCCTGCCAGAATTAGCTGCATCTGGTCCAGGCAAGCCACATTCATCCTGTCACTGTGCCTCAAGTTTCCAAAAGGTGACATAAGGGGGGGCTGTGGCGCCCTCTGGAGGTGCCCTCCAGCACCTACATTCCAAGAGGTACATGCAGAAGTGTCAAATCATATCCTTCCATGTACATAAGTGCACCATCCCTCATAAGTCCTGCCTAAAGAAGACAACACGTTGGAGATGATTACAGTGCAGATGAGTTCATGAGCCATGGGTCAGAAAGCTTTGGATAAGAACTCGGGCTCTGCCCCTTAGTAGCCAGCTGAGTGTCCCTGACCAGAGAAGAGAGCCTCAATTTTCTTATCTATGAAATAAAGCAGATAAAAGTAGCACTTGCCTCACACAGTTGCTGTATGAGTATTAAATGAAGAAAAACAACTGTTAAGTTATGTAAAGTACTTAACACAATGCCTGGCTTAAATTTACTCATAGTATCCTTACTTACACTGGCTTATAATTACACTTACCTCTCAAATATCAAGTTCACAGCATGTGATGATCATAATGATGAATACGCTATCCACTGGGCAAAATAATTTTTGTAATAAATAATAAATCTACTCTTACTGAGTTTTGCAAGAGTTAAGAGCACATTAAGATACCTACGACTTGTATTTGTTCCAATCACAATCATTCAGACACGATAAATAAAACGTGCTCATGGTTGATAAGGAGAGATGAGCTCATATCAATTAAAAAGGGTCAGATGCCTTCAAGAGAAGCCCAAACTCAAGAGACATTTAGCACTGCCCTGCCCTCTCCCAGATGCACAATCACTTTTGTAAGTAAAATGACTATCTCTGGATCCCAGAGAGCATTCGCCTGCCACAGACACGTACCACGTTTTTAGTTATATTTGCATTTTGTTTAGTTCCTAGGTCTCCTTGTTCCCTTACTTTTTGCCTGTCTCCCCTTTGATATATCCATGTCTGCTGGCTGGCATGAATGGCCCTGACTACCCACCACGTTTCCTGGCAGAGAAAGTGTCCCTTGACTCCATCTGGAGCTGCTCAGCTTCAGGCCTCACTGGCAGGCTGAGGCTTGTACCAGCACATGCCTCCCTCCCCCAACACACATGCTGGGCCTGCTCCAGCCCCGCGGCAGCCTGCAGGGGAGGGAAAACGAGCTGGAGAGAAAGCTAGACACTGAGCATGGCTGGCATTTGGCACATCAGCATTGGGCTATGTGGCTATCTGTCCTCTAGTGCCCTTACGGCTGTTAAGACTGTCACTATGGTGGCTGGGGCTGCTTTAGGTGTTTTAAAAATACTGGGGCTCCTGGGTGGCTCAGTGGGTTAAAGCCTCTGCCTTCGGCTCAGTTCATGATCTCAGGGTCCTGGGATCGAGCCCTGCATCAGGCTCTCTGCTCGGCAGGGAGACTGCTTCCTCCCTCTCTCTCTGCCTGTCTCTCTGCCTACCTGTGATCTCTGTCAAATAAATAAATAAAATCTTTAAAAAAATAAAAAATAAAAATAAATAATAAATAATTAATTAAAAAATAAAAATACCATATATTCAGCACTGATTTTGCCCCCAGAATGGTTAAAGGACTTTATATACCACAACTCATTGAATGTTTCCATTAGCCCTCTGTAGGAGACACTACTCCCAGAGAACAGGACACTGACACTGGAAGTCAGTCCCTTGTTTCAGATGAAAAAATGTAAACTCCAGAGCACAGGATCCATCCAGAGCTGAAGCTCTATCCGTTCCACCTAAGCACAACTGTCTGTTACCCTCAGCCATTCAAGGCTGGGAGAGTCAAAGAGTTTGGGAGTAGAGAGAGGTGACAGTGGGCAGAGAGAAGGCAAACTATCCACTTTCAGGTTGGACCAGGATTCCCGATGACAGCTTCTAGGGGAACTGGCTACCAATTACAATGGTAAAAGGATAATGGCCCAATAGCAGCATTAACAACAATCTCCTGTTTTAAGCTATGGCAGGCTACACCCATCTTGTAGTTCACAAGGATTAGCTTTAAGGACAACTCCTTTTACTAAGCAACCACATGTTTTTTTGACTTAACACAACTGATCACCTTGTAATAAAACCAAGCCCCCTCCATCAGTGTATTCCCTCAATACTTTTACTATACATGTTTAAAAAAAAAAAAAAAAAGACAGCAATCTAAACTGACGGACTGCCAAAGTCAGGGAGGAATTCTGTGAAGTCATAGGTGATACCAGTTCTGCCTTCTCTGTGGCCCCATTACTGCAGACAGGAACGTCTATATGACAAGAACTCAGCGAACAACGTCAGGGTTCCTGCATTTAAACTCAGGCTCAACTATCTACCTAGCTGTGCAAAAATTTAAGAGTCAGCCTCTTTAAACCTACATTTTTCCACTGCAGTATCAAGAGGATAACAGTAAATACCTCACAGGTTACTGGGAGAATCCAAGGATGCGATCTACATAGAGACTTGGCACAATGTCTGGCAACACAGGAGATGACTAAGGAATGTGAACTATGATGGGCTTTCTGCCTGACATCCCTTGACCTGGCCCGAAACAGTTCCTCAACAATCCATCAGCCTTCACATCTTCCTCTAACAAATGCCACTACTGTTTGAGCCCCGACTAAGGGACAAAGAATGTACTGGGTACTTGATGTCTGTATCTCTAATCCTCCCAATAAGCCCATAATTTAGAAATGATTGTCTCCAGTTCACAGTTGAAAACACTGGAGTTCAAAAGGCAACAAGTGACTTGTTGGGATGTGTGACATCCAGCCAGTGCTTTTTCCATTACAGCTTCCAGCCCAAACAAGAGAGGGATGTGAATGTTATCTTGCTGCCCAGGGCAGCAGTTCATCTGCTGAAGGTGTCCCCAGAAATTAGCTCTGGCGATCAGCATTGGCCTTCAGGCTCTGCCAGCCCTGCAATCTCGTCCACAGCAGACCCTTGGCTATGGACACCGCAGCACAGGAATGTTCACCATGTCGATGTGTTTGGGAGAGGTAGGGGCAGCCCTTTGCAGCCCTTTGCTGCAAAGAGGAGCCCACAGAGGGTTTTACGTTACATACTTAGTTAAGTGCCACATTTATAAAAATCCATTTTTTCCATAAGCCTTCAAGTTCAACTTGAAATTCACATCATTCTACTTAGAAGTTTAAAATTTTAACGTTCACTTTCAAGGAGGGGCATTAGATTAAGGTCCAAACAACTCAAGTTGGGCACACTAAAATCCCCCTCAACCATCGACGTCATTTGCAAATTTAATGTTTCTTGAACATTTTCAACTGAATTTACAAATCAAATATATCCATTTTCTTTTCTTTAGCACATCCATGGTTTGACCTAACACGCAAAACCTCCCCCAGTATTAAACTGCACTAGTAATTCCCTGCAATTTAAGATAAAAGATACAATAAACTTTGAAGGCATTACAACACTGTTGATAATCTTTGTCAAAAAACTTATCTTTCCACATGAAACATACAATAGTCGTGCCAATCACACAATTAAATATATAAAGTGGAATCAATGTCTACTGTGTTCCTTTACGTGTCAAATTCCCTTAAACATTACAAACATGTCAACTAAAAAATGTATGCAGAGTACTACCAATTGATTAGGATTCACCACATGGGTCCTAGAAATTTCACGTGCTGCTTACTAATTCCAGAACCTTCACAGTCCCTCAGCGTTATCACTTTCACTTGATGGTCAAGCTGGCTATAATCAGCCATAACCAAATCACAAGTCTGTAACTAGCTGCGAGGGAAACTGGGAAAGGCAGTGTTTCCTCCATGCAGCCACGGACTTAGTGAAAAACTGAGAAGGCCCAGCACATGAGAACAAACGGTACTCACAGCATGCCTGCTGGAGTCTGATACATGGTTGCCGAGGGAAGTAGGGAAGTGCCTCTCAGAGGCACATCAATGTCAATCTGACAGCACCCCAAAACTGAAGATGTTGGGGTATGTGTGGTATGCAGATAGCATAACTGGGAAATCGGTCACATTGACAGGTTATAGTACACTGATTCAGGAAATAAGTACATAATAAAATATAAGTGCGTATATATAAGAGGATAATGAGAGTCAGGTTTCTCAACAGAGGAGAAAGTATTTCCACACATGGAAAAGTGGGAGGCTAGAAAGAACTCTTGAGATTTAGGATTGAAGTCAGAAGTATCGATATAAACACAATGGCTTTTGTAAGATGTGAAGACAAAGAAATGGTTATTGATATATTTATATATAAGTAAATGTGTATATGTAAGACTGTGTGCACATTTATTTTATATGTTTATATGTATATCTATATGTGTGTGCACATGTATATACATATGTGTGTGTATAGACACCCAACTGTCTCCTGAGATGGCCTAAAAATAGTAACACCTTCACAATAATAAGCACTATTACATGACCAGATCTTGGATAACAGATACCACCTTTACTAGAAAGAACTATGGATTGTTAGAAAAATGGCTGGTTCAAGGGCTAGAACAAGGGAGGATTAAGTTGAAACAAGGATATTTGTGACAGAAGGTAAGAAAATGCTCATAGAAACGATCAAGCATTTCAAAAAGATTTAGGAATGGTTGACAATGCACTGAATAAAACAGGAGTTCATAGGTTTTTGCTGACGGACATACATACACGCATACATACATACAGAAGAAAAACTCTTTCTTCAGTAGAATGCCAACTTATAAATGCAGAACAAATGATAGAAATGAAAATTACCAGTGGGCAATCATCAGAGAGGTACCTGGTTCACGCAACATCAATGAAGGTGAACACTGATGGGTAAAAGTTAGATGAGGAACATAATATTGGTGTAATTGCAGAATACCTCCCAATAAAATTCTAATCAATTACTAGGGAAAAACGTCAAATCTAAGGTGGAGAAACCTGTTAAACACCATCCTGACCAGTGGTGGGACAGGTCATGCACTCCCCAATGTGACCAACTGTGAACAGCTGACTATTATTGTTACGGCATTTTGACCAAGAACACAGGAACTGAATCTGGCCGTGAGAGGATCCTGGATTGACACAGGCTCAGAGAAAATCTATAGAAGGAAAGACCTAGATGCTTTTAAACAAGGATTTGAAAAACAGGGAAAGACGAAGGAAATGTTCTGGAGCAGAGGAAATTGGATAGATAATGACAACTGCACACAACATATATCGCTGACTTGGATCCTGCTTCAGGACAGAAAAACAGACACTCATCTGGACAGCTGGTGTAACCTGAATGGGCTTTGTAGGCTAGATTGTAAAAGTGAACCAGCTGCTTCCTGACTTGGGCGGTTGAACGGTGACAATGTGAGAGAGTTTCCTTGTTTTGGGGGGAAACACACACCACAGTATTGAGGATGGCGGGGCACCAGGTCTGTAGGCTTGCTAAAGTTAACAGCTGGAGAATCTGGGTGAAAGTGATCTGGGAGTTGTTCTCATGGTAATTTAAATTCTCCATAATTTGAAATTATTTCAAAATAAAGCATTAGATCAAAAAAACTCAGGGATCTATTGTTCAGGAAGAAGGGGAGCCCTGATAACTGAGAAAGAGAGAGCTCCTGGTCTCTGCTGATCAGGCCCCAAATCATACTACTGCATCTGCCTGTGCTTCTTGGCTTTCTTCAACTCTACAGCCATAACCCTTCTTTCTCACTGTCTCTGCCCCAGCTGTTCACCTTAACAAGATCATTTCCTTCCCTCTGGTCCACCCATGAGACTTCCAACCTGCCTTTTGTCCAAACCAGTCTGAGTCACCACAGGTAACACATTTTGGGATAGATAACAAAGCATTTTCAACATCATAGTACTGGCACAGCGTTTAAGGGTTTCTCCACACAATCCTACCCTGAGGCAGAAATTGAGCAGGATAGAAGAATGGAAGTAACACACCCAAGAAACCTGGAGAACAAACGTAATACCCAGGAAATGTGGGGAGAATGAGAAGCACAAACTGTAGCAGATGAAAGAGAAGTGAGAGCAGGTTTCTGAAATACAGCCTCAGGCACCTTTATAGCATGCACAAAGACCATCCACTATTACCTCAAAGACCTGCCTGAACTGGTATTTATCCAAAAAGTCTGATGAATGAGTCTCTCAACTACAATTCTAGACATGGCCCTTATAAGTATCAGTTAGGTTTGCAGACCTATCACTTTTGGGAAAATGAATAAAGACTAAGGAAAAAATATTCCTAATTCCAAATCCAATGGATTCTGTCCTGAATAACCTAATAGAAGGATGGACACTTTAAGAAGTACTAACATCACAAATTATGTAGTCACTAACATCATGTCCTAATGAACAGAGATTGTGGCTGATGCCTATAATGAAGAGAACATGGTTATTAATAAATGAACACTTTGTCTCTTTTTGCATCAAACTTAGAGTCCATGATTTAAATCCTACCACTCTGTGCTTTGAACACCAAGATGAATAAAACAGCCAGTGGCCTCACTGAAAAAGCAGACAGACAGGGCGCCTGGGTGGCTCAGTGGGTTAAAGCCGCTGCCTTCGGCTCAGGTCATGATCCCAAGGTCCTGGGATCGAGCCCCGTATTGGGCTCTCTGCTCAGCAGGGAGCCTGCTTCCTCCCTTCTCTCTCTGCCTGCCTCTCTGCCTACTTGTGATCTGTCTGTTAAGTAAATAAAAAATCTTTAAAAAAAAAAAAAAAGCAGACAGACAGGTAAACTAACAAATTTCATAAAAAGCATATATAACATCAAATTGTTCACCATTCCTAGGTTTACCAAATGAAGTATCAGAACTTAGGTTAGATTTCTACTATAACTTATTGTATTTTTTTAAAGGTTTGTTTATTTATTTGAGAGAGAGAGAACACAAGAAGGAGGGGGAGAGGAAGAGAATCTCAAGCAGACACATGCTGAGCCTGGAGCCTGACGCGGGGCTTTATCTCACGATCCTGAGATTGTGACCCTGAGATCCTGACCCGAGCCAAAACCAAGAGTTGGATGCTTAAGGAACTGCACCACCCAGGTGCCCCAACTTATTCTATTTTATTTATTTATTTTTTAAGATTTTATTTATTTATTTGAGAGAGAATGAGTGAGAGAGAGCATGAGAGAGGAGAAGGTCAGAGGGAGAAGCAAACTCCCCAAGGAGCTGGGAGCCCGATGCAGAACTCGATCCTGGAAGTCTAGGATCATGACCTGAGCCCAAGGCAGTCGCTCAACCAACTGAGCCACCCAGGCACCCAACTTATTCTATTTTAAAACTGGGAACCAAATTAGGGAAACTGTACATACTGTGGAATGCATCATTTAAATCTATTGAGCCACGTGTGATAGGTCACTTATCAGTGGCTTCCACGGTCCCTGGCTGAACTTTATCAGGATCACCTGTAGTGCCTCTTCATAATTTAGAAATCCACAACTGATGAATCAAAATCCCAGGAATCAGATTCAGAATTCAGTTTTTAAGAGTTCCTCAGCGAGTTTTGATGATGTATCCAAGGTTGAGAACTTCTGATTTAAATTAACTGTCACTAATTCTACCATGAGGGACCTTCGCACACCACAACACTAGCTGGCAAAATAAAAATCAGTCTCTTGGCTGTGAAATTCATAAGACTTCTGATTAATTCATCTGAATGTGATTAAACTGCTTCCCTCCAGCCTGGGTTTGTGGATGGTGAGCAACTGAAATGTGTGCCACCGTATTCATTATTAATGCTACTCCTTTCCCAAGCCTGTCCCTTTGACCTCTCTTTATTCCTCCTGGTCTCCTATATGAGTTTATAGTTACTTGTTATGTGCAATTACATCATGCTGAGTATGAGGACACCCCACAAGCTGTTAGCTATATTAACTTAATAATAGATTTCAGGGTGTGATTTCCAATTAATTTCATTTTCCATATGCACATACAGCTCCATGGGAAGCCAGAATTATAGAGTAGCCATATGGTGCCTCATAAGTAACAATTAAAACTAATTTTCTATTCTTTGACACTAAAAAAAAAAAAAAAAAAAAAAATCACACGGTTTAAATGCCACAGAAAAAATTGAAACTTCAACAGCATTCCACAGCATCTGATGCTCTCTAGAAAGATGTCCCACTTTTCACATTTTGGTCCTGATACTCCAGCTTCTAGCTTGGCAGTGGTTTGGTGAGGACTGGGATCCCACCTGGCTTTTAGCATGCATGTTTCCTCACGGCTGTTAAACTGGTGAAATGTCTGTGAGCAGCTACGAGAAAGCGCTGGGCTTTCTCATTCATAGCGGTGAGCTGGGTTAAGAGTAGCTTCCTTTCGAAACAGATGATTTCTGGTACTAGAACTTTTCTACTGACCCATTTCCAAAAGGCAGTGTCTGAAACAACACCACAATCTGCCCAAGCAAAGAGGAAAACTAAGGAGTCCCACTGAAATCAAGTTATGTTTTTCAAGGACTGAACATGATTCTTCTAGGCTGGGGAGGGCTGGGGGGAGAACCACTTCCCTCTGGATAGTTTGACTGGTGTGGTAACTCAAATGGAGGGTCCTTTAATACTCATCACAGGGTATGAGTTTGTCAATTTCCAAGGGTCCAATTTTGGCAGATTCATCACTTGGAAGTTTAAAAAAAAAAATAAAGCAAAACATATCAAAACTCAATTTAGGATAAACAGTGTGATAGAAAATAAAAATATTCCATTTTATTAGACTTTCACAATTTCCAATGCTAAACTTGTCAAGTTTTTATGTGAGAGCAAATAATATCACAGTGTAGATCTACTCTAAAGAACACCTTGACTGTTTGGCTGAGAACATGACTAAATCTCATTATGTCATATTTCATGGTGAGTCTCCTCCACGGTTAATATACCTAGGCAGGAGTCACAGACAAAAACATGAAGGGGTAAGCAAGAGGTCAGAAAACTCTTCAGGTTTTCATATGGATGAGTGAAAAAGTCATCTACATGGGGTTTTTTTGTTAGGGAAAAAAAAGTGTCAGAGGTAAAACTTGGTGAAATCAATATCAAAAATTTCATCAATAAAAACTGTAATGTCAATGGCAACAGACGAATGGATAAAGAAGATGTAGTGCGCGCGTGCGCACACACACACACGGGAATATTACTCAGCCATCAAAAAGATGAAATCTTGCCACTTGCAACGACGTGGATAGAACTAGAGGGTATTATGCTGAGTGAAATAAGTCAATCAGAAAAAGAAATTTATCATACGATTTCACTCACATGTGGAATTTTAAAAACAAAACAGGAGCATAGGAGAAGGGAGGGGAAAATAAAACAAAACGGTATTAGAGAGGGAGACAAACCATAAGAGATTCTTAACCATAGGAAAAGAACTGAAGGTTGCTGGAGGCAGGTGGATGGGGGGATGGGATAACTCGGTGATGGGCATTAAGGAGGGCATATGATGTAATGAGCATTGGATGTTATATAAGACTGATGAATCACTGACCTCTACCTCTGAAACTAATAATGCCCTGTATGTTAATTATTCCATTTAAATTTTAAAAATTAAATTTAAAAAGACTATCAGGGTTTCAAAAAGAAAAACTATGGGTTGAATTGTGTCCCCCCAAAACTCGTATATTGAAGTTCTGATCCCATAGTAACTCAGAAAGTAATCACAGCAGATGTAAATCATTAAGATGAGGTCATTAGGGTGAGCCCTGATCCAACATGAATGGTGTCCTTATAAAAGGGGTATGTTCATATACACACACAGAGGAACCCCATGTCAAGAGGAAGGCAGGGACTGGGGTGATGGCTGCACCGGCCAAGGAAGAACAGCAAACTACCAGCAGATAGGAAAGAGGCAGGGCACAGGGTTTTCCACACACCTGAAGAGGGAACCAACCCTGCCCGTGCCAGACTTCTAGCCTCTAGGACTGGGATACAATAAATTTCTGTTTTTAAGCCACCCAGTGTGTATTACTTTGTTATAGCAGACCTAGGAAACTAATACACTCTATGTTGGGAAGGTGAAAAACAAGAGAGCTGAGTTCAGGCCCTGACTCTACCACCACTCAGCTCTGTGACCTTGGGCAAGAGATTTCTCTAAACTGGATTTACTCTCCCAGACAACAGCCTAATGAAAATACCCTCCTCACAGCGATGTGGTGAGGGCAATGCACAGTGCTCAGCATGTTGATGAGTGTCCTGTAGCCCCACACCACAAACCCCGCCCCAGAGGAAGCTTGGCCTCTCTGAGTGTGCAGAGAGCTCAAGTCATTTTTCTAGCACATGTTTCCAATCCCTCCAGCATATGTGCATTATCACCCAGGGTCTCCTTTTTCATACCTGTAGAATGACAAACTCCTCTCTTATTTCTGGTTTGTTTGTTTGTTTGTTTTGCCCAGCCAAGAGACGTTGAAG
Organism: Martes martes; assembly: GCF_963455335.1. Taxonomy (NCBI): domain Eukaryota; kingdom Metazoa; phylum Chordata; class Mammalia; order Carnivora; family Mustelidae; genus Martes; species Martes martes. Next base: position 182,606,215 of record NC_137888.1, on the reverse strand, counting down.
TTGGCAGTGACCCCTATTAATAATACTAAGCAGACAAGTTCTCCTGACCCCTAACCTGGCTCTATTTATTTCCTTCCTCCTCAGCCCCACTTACAAAATGAATTAAAAAAAATTTTAAAAAACACAACAAACATTAAATCAGCAACTTAATATTAACACAACTCATCTAGAATGTCAAGCTTCTAACCCTGCCAGATGCTTGGAGAACATTAAAAATAAAAAAAATCCTCTTTGATCACTAACTTCATTTTCTATAGGGAGCACCACAACCTCCCAGACATCTAGCATCATATTCATTGTCTTATTCCCAGAGGCTACTTGCATCTTGTTCTAATGACTCCTACAAACTTACTGAGCAAAAGTACTGTAATAAGCATTTTGTCTGTTATCTTTCTGTGGTAAAGAGTTAATGACGACTAAACATAGCAGTTATTTACCCCTATTTGTGGACCCCGATGAACACCAAGAAAATGAAGTGGGTTCTTTGATATCTTTTGCTCTGTTGCATTAATTTTTGATTAAATAACACCAATACTGAGACAATATTACATGTGGCATTCCATGCTGAGCAAATATCAATGCTCTCAATAACTACCAAAAAAAAAATCCCCTCTTGGGGTGCCTGGGTGGCTCAGTCAGTTAATCATCTGCCTTTGACTCCGGTCGTGATCTCGGGGTCCTGGAATGAAGCCCCACTTCGAGCTCCCTGATCAGCAGGGAGTCTGCTTCACCCTCTCCTTCTGCCTTCCCCCCCCCCATTCATGCATGCTTTCTCTCTCACAAATAAATAAAATCTTTAACAACAAAAATATTTCCTTCTTATCTGAGGAAACAAAAGCACAAAACTTAGCAGCTGCAACATGCTACCTGTTTTGTTAACTAACCATATAAACAAAAGTGAGCTGGACGTTTCTACGCATCTTCAAAATTCCAGTGAAAATAAATACTTGGAAAAACAAACATTTGATCACATTCTTCTCCTCTCAACATTCACTCATCATCCAATCATTCCCTCTTAGTTCCCCCCCATACACACATTATTCCCATGCCCTCCATGAAACTGACTAAAAAGAAATTCTTAGAGTTTCACTTTTCAGTGGGGCATACTCAGAACCGGCATGAGATGAAACAGCTGTGAGTAGTACGTGCATCCCAGATATCTGGGCTCCTGTCGTTATCAGTTTAAAAATGCAGATAAATACACGTATGACACACACTGTGTAAATAAATCTAATGGTAGTCTGCTACCATACCTACGTTACGAGTTTCCAAAATCCAATCTACCACTTTTGAGGTTATCAGTCAACCATGAGGCTATCAGATCACAAAGTTAGACCCAAAGACTGGGCCAGACCAACATTTGGTTTCTGTCTAACTTTTGGCCCCTCTTTCTATACCCCTGCTTCCACTCCTTTTTAAATTTTTTTTAAATTTTTTTTTTTATGGGAGAAATGGGAACAGATCAATGAGAGGATGAAGAGCCACTGCTCACTGAAAGCCACCAACGCCTTTGCAAAATCCCTCCCTCAGGCAGAGGACTGGAACGCTTTTTCACTGTGAACTCTTTCTGTGTGATCTGCCCTCCCTGTGGTTTCCCTGCATGCTTGCCCTGGAAAACGCACCCTGAGAGCCCAACTTCCCCAATTTACATCCTCTTTAGCAAAAGAGTCTCCCAATTTTATGTACAAACAATAAAGTAGTACGGTATTAATGATCACTAGTAATTATTTATTCATTATTAGTTACATTCAAAAGACTCCACATTCAATATAATTTGTAATTTATAATGCCTATAATTTGTACTTCATTATTTTAAATGTGTTTTTATTATAGTTTATTATAGCCTGGGTCAGAAATCACTGTCTGAGGGAATAGTCTTTGGAATTCTGCTGTGAAGAGTGCAGATCACTGTGTTGCAGGGAGAACCAAGCCTCCTCTTCTACTTTGAGGCAGTTGGGTCATCTGTAAAATGATCTATTGTTTCTCATTCCCTGAATTTTCAGGTATCTTAGAGCAATATTTTTGCACCTTTAACAAGGACAGCAGGACCAGCAGAGATGCTTAAGTAAATATGGTATGTCCACACACTGGGATGAATGAATAAATTTCCCTATATAATGACCTCTAAGATACTGTTCAGTGAAAAATGGCAAGGTATGTGTTAAGCTGACCAAGCCTCACTGAAATTTTTAAGGGACCTTCATTTGAAGCAGAAAGGTACTAGATATCCCTGAAGACTTCTTCTGTCAATTAATTACTATATGTGAAAAGGAATCAAGGGGGAGGAATAAAAAAAATACTTCAAAATTATTTTCATTTTTTGTTCTAGAAAAGTTAAGTGCATCTGCGATTGCAATGTCATCTGAGCAAGCTAACACGCTCTTTTTGTAAATAGCGCGGGCTGTCCACGTGGGAAGTAAGGAGTCTTCATTTTGTTGGACAACTCTCTTCCTCCTGGAACATTGTATCTCAAGTGTTAGATCCTAGCATACACACTGCTTTGAGCTGATTTACAGGGCTCACTGGATGTTGGGTGTTTCGTTGGTTTTTGTTTTTGTTTTTGTTTTTTCCTGCTAGTGTTCACTCTAATCTTTATTTCATATTTGAATTTGATTTAGATTTTCAGCACCCTACAAAGCAGTATACTGAAATAAAGGAGGCAATAAGCCAGGATGACACGCTACAATGGTGGAACTGGACAGAAACCAAATGTCATAATTCTAATCTCTAAATTCACCATAATGGAAAGGGTTTCTAAAGGAAAAACTCTTTGTAGGAGCTTCTCATGCCTGTCTTATTATCTGGTTTAGAATCCACACAAAACACTTGGAGCTTGAAGCCCATGTACTCTAACATGAGAAAAGTCTCATAATTTTTTAAAAAGCTGATGACATAAACATATACTGTTATTTGTAATCTTAGAATAGCACCTCTCCTTTTCAGTGAAAATAAAAAGTACTTTGTATTCTGATAGCACTTTTATTCTTCCTGCTGGATTTTTTAAAATAATGAAACAGATACTAGATTTCCAATCTGTGGCATTTGAAATTCGAAGTAATGGGCAATTCTTGGTCACCTAACAAAATCAATTAAACCTTATCTTAAGTTGAATTTCTACATGAATGCATTATTAGATGTTTATATGCTATGTGCCAGGCACTGCACTAGGCGCTGGGGATCTGGAAGTAAACAGACAGGGTCCTCGCTTTCACTGGACTTTTGTCTAGTAAGGGAAAAAGTCATTCCACAAATAATTTCATAAACTATTTGATGTAGTCTACATATACTGTAGATAAAACCTTCCTGATTTATGAAGAAGAATAATGAAAACTCTACCAAATATAGTGAAGCTTTCTTTTCAACAAATGTGTAGGAGCATTACAGGATGGCCTAGAGGTTTCTGTGTAAAAACCGGTTACTTTATGATATCAGTCTTATCCCAACTCTATAATCCGGTATTAGTTATTCAAATACCAATGTGCCATGTGTTTAAAAATGTAATAGCTTTCACTGGTCACTGGTCTGAATCCAAACCACCTAACACTGGCTACAAACACATTGTTTCCATAATGCATCAGTGTGAGAAACACCACTGTCCCCACAATAACTTACCTATACTTCTGCTACCGTGTTTATCACATTGTACTAGAGGTGTTGGTCACCTTCACACCTTGCGTGCACAAACGATGTCTCATTCATGATGCAACACACGCACCTTCCCAGTGCCTGGCACTCTGCAGCTGCTCCATAGAGCTAAATGGATCTGTAGCATGGAGTGAACTCAACGCTACAAGGCAGCTGTCAGTCAACGTCACAGAGCATATTCACAGCTTAAACTGGAAATGCCCGGAACCTCCTGTCCATCCCAGGAAGCTGCCATCTCTGAAAATTGTTCCTTCCACTTATTTTGATTTACTGCGGTGCACTCTATTCCAGTCACCATGGTGGCAAACCCAGTCCAATCAGACAAGAGTGCAGGACAGTGGAAGGAACCACACACCTGTCCACAGAAGACAAGACTTTATATTCAAAGACAAGCAACTGCAGGGGGATGCTTAGGCATCAGGCAGCTGATGAGTCTTTTCTGTGAACCCTTCATTCTCTGATGATAGTGAAAACTCCAGTGTATCTTTGGACTTACATAGACCTCTGGCCTTTAACTTCTCAGGTTGTAAATTTAGAATAAGTATAGAAAAATCAACCAGAAAATCATACAAGAGAAAAATGGTTATAATTCTCATACATCAAATGACGGTTTTTGTTTCTTTTTTAAAGATTTATTTACTTGAGAGAGAGAGAGAATGAGCAGGGGGAAAGAACAGAGGCAGAGAGAGAAGCAGGGTACCCACTGAGCCAGAAGCCCAAAATGGGGCTCGATCCTAGGACCCTGGCATCATAACCTGAATTGAAGCCATACGCTTATCTGAGTGAGCCACCCAGGCGTCCAAATGGTGGGTTTTAATACAATCATTACAATTACACTTGGGAGGGAATATTTAACTACATGAGAAAATTTTCATATACCACGTTAATGTAAAACAGCAGACTACAACTATATAAAGTGTGATCTTGATTGTGTGAAATAGAACTACATGAAAATATTTGCACATAGAGAAATAAAGGTAATGAATAAATTATTATCCCTCTGACTCTTAATCTCACAAAACAAACTGAGGGTTGCTGGGGGGAGGAGGGGAGGAAGAGGATGGTTGGGTTATAGACACTGGGGAGGGTATGCGGTATGGTGAGTGCTATGAAGTGTGTAAACCTGGCGATTCACAGACCTGTACCCCTGGGGCTAGTAATACATTATATGTTAATAAAAAAATAAAAAATTATAAAGAAATTATTATCTCTCTGGGGACAAAGCAAATAGATGAGTTTTACTTTCTTCCTTATAATCCCCTCTCACTTCAACTTTTTCTACTATGACCATGCATTACTTAGAGAAATTCTGAAAATAATGCACCTTTTTTCTAAAAATTAAAAGCACATTTCTTCACAGCTTTAATAGTGAATTTTGGAAAGCAACAATTCCTCACTACCTTCCACTAATAATAGTTTCTATTTTTTTAATTGAATTATGTTCATTAAAAAAACATATACCAGAAGTAAAAAGGAGCCATTGCGTTTTCCTCCATAGCAAATAAAATTAACTTCTAAGAAATTAAAAATATCTAATAAGCTAGGGTTTTATAGATTACTGGTTACATTTATAATTATGGATGTGTTCTATACTACATTTTTAACACTTCATAAATGAAGTATGTTTAACCTCCTTTCAAAGGGAGGGGAAAAAACCACTGGAAATTAACACAATATTTTTTTCTCTAAGATTTTATTTATTCACTTGAGAGCAAGAGAGCACAAGCACGGGGAGAGGCAGAGGGAGAGGGAGAATCAACCCCCCACCACCACCATCACTGAGCTCGAAGTCCAGGTGGCACTCAATTCCAGGACCCTGGGACATGACCTGATCTGAAGGCAGACACTTAGCCCACTGACCCACCCACGTGCCACTGAAGCTCTTTCTATCCTTCCTTTTTTTTTCTTATCTCTCTTTTTTTCCTTCCTTCCTTCCTTCCTTCCTTTCCTTTTTTCCTTTCTTAACATATAATGTATTATTTGTTTCAGGGGTAGAGGTCTGTGATTCGTCAGTCTTACACAATTCATAATGCTCACCATAGCACACACCCTCCCCAATGTCCACCACCTAAAGACCATATCCCTCCCACCCCCTCTCCTCCAGCAACCCTCACTATGTTTCCTGAAATTAAGAGTCTCTTATGGTTTGTCTCCCTCTCTGGTTTCACCTTGTTTCATTTTCCCATCCTTCCCCTATGATCATCTGTCTTGTTTCTCAAATTCTTTCTATCACTGAGATCATATGATAATTGTCTTTCTCTGATGGACTTATTTTGCTTAGCATAATACCCGCTAGTACCATCCATGTCATTGCAAATGGCAAGATTTCGGGTTTTTTGATGGCTGCATAATATACCATAGTGTGTGTGCATGTGTGTATTCATTCATCTGTTCACAGACATTGAGGCTTTTTCCATAGTTTGGCTATTGTGTACATTGCTGCTATAAACACTGGGGTGCATATGCCCCTTCAGATTACTACATTTGTATCTTTGGGGTAAATACCCAGTAGTGCAATTGCTGGGTCGTAGAGTAGCTCTATTTTCAACTTTTTGAGGAACCTCCATACTGTTTTCCAGAGTGGTTGCACCGGCTTGCATTCCCACCAACAGTGTAGTAGCCTTCCCCTTTCTCCGCATCCTCACCAACATCTGTCATTTCCTGACCTGTTAATTTTAGGTCTGGTGTGAGGTGGTATCTCATTGTGCTTTTGATTTGTATTTCTCTGGTACCGAGTGATGTGGAGCACTTTTTCATGTGTCTGTTGGCCATCTGGCTGTCTTCTTTGCAGAAATGTCTGTTCATGTCCTCTGCCCATTTCTTGACTGGATTATTTGTTCTTTGGATGTTGAGTTTGATAAGTTCTTTATAGATTTTGGATACTAGCCCTTTATCTGATATGTCATTTGCAAATATCTTCTCCCATTCTGTCGGTTGTGTTTTGGTTCTGTTGACTGTTTCCTTTGCTGTGCAAAAGATTTTGATCTTGATGCAATCCCAATAGTTCATTTGTGCCCTTGCTTCTTTTGCCTTTGGCGATGTTTCTAGGAAGAAGTTGCTGCAGCTGAGGTCAAAGAGGTTGCTGCCTGTGTTCTCCTCAAGGATTTTGATGGATTCCTGTCTCACATGGAGGTCTTTCATCCATTTTGAGTCTATTTTTGTGTGTGGTATAAGGAAATGGTCCAGTTTCATTCTCCTACATGTGACTGTCCAATTTTCCTAACACTATTTGTTGAAGAGACTGTCTTTTTTCCATTGGACATTTTTTCCTGCTTTGTCAAAGATTAGTTGACCATAGAGTTGAGGGTCTATTTCTGGGCTTTCTATTCTGTTCCATTGATTTATGTGTCTGTTTTTGTGCCAGTACCATACTGTCTTGATGATGACAGCTTTGTAATAGAGCTTGAAGTTCACAACTGTGATGCCACCAGCTTTGTTTTTCTTTTTCAACATTCTTCTTGCTATTTGGGGTTTTTTCTGGTTCCATATAAATTTTAAGATTATTTGTTCCATTTCTTTGAAAAAAAATTGATGGTATTTTGATGGGGATTGCATTATATGTGTAGATCGCTCTAGGTAGCATAGATATTTTCACAATATTTGTTCTTCCAATCCATGAGCAAGGAACGCTCTCCCATTTCTTTGTGTCTTCCTCAATTAGTGTCATGAGTATTCTATAGTTTTCTGAGAACAGATTCTTAGCCTCTTTGGTTAGATTTATTTCTAGGTATCTTATGGTTTGGGGTGCAATTGTAAATGGGATAGACTCCTTAATTTCTCTTTCTTCTGTCTTGTTGGTGTTATAGAAATACAACTGATTTCTGTGCACTGATTTTATACCCTGACAGCTTACTGAATTCCTATATGAGTTCTAGCAGTTTTAGGGTGGAGTCTTTTGGGTTTTCCACATAAAGAATAATATCATCTACAAAGAGTGAGAGTTTGACTACTTCTTTGCTGATTCGGATGCCTTTAATTTCTTTTTGTTGTCTGATGGCTGAGGCTAGGACTTCTAGTACTATGTTGAATAGCAGTGGTGACAGTGGACATTCCTGCCATGCTCCTGACCTTACGGGAAAAGCTCTCGGTTTTTCCCCATTGAGAATAACACAGTATTTTTTTTTTAAAGATTTTATTCATTTATTTGACAGACAGAGGTCACAAGTAGGCAGAGAGGCAGGCACAGAGAGAGAGGGGGAGGAAGCAGGCTCCCTGCTGAGCAGAGAGCCCTATGTGGGGCTCGATCCCAGCACCCTGAGACCATGACCCGAGCCGAAGGCAGAGGCTCAACCCACTGAGCCATCCAGGTGCCCCAAACACAGTATTTTTTTAAATTTATTTTTCTGATAGAGAGAGACACAGCGAGAGAGGGAACAGAAACAGGGGGAGTGGGAGAGGGAGAAGCAGGCTTCCCACTGAGCAAGGAGCTCCATGCGGGGCTTGATCCCAGAAACCCTGGGATCATGACCAGAGCCGAAGGCAGACGCTTAACAACTGAGCCACTGAGGCACCCCGAGAATAACAAAATATTTTAAAAGGTAAGATATTCTGTATTTTTATACGGTGGAACTATACTTATGTGAAAAATTTCAAGACAACAAAACAAACAGGAATTTGAAAACATTTTGGTAATCTTTTTGTTCTGTTCACTCTTCTTTCCAATGTCAGAGAAGAAAACTCGAGTCTCTCTCCAATTTATTCCATTTGGAAAGAGGCTGCTTAAAGTCTACCAGAGAAACAGAGCCTAAGTCAGATGTCCCACCTTGCCCTCTGTTGAAAGTCTCTGTTGAGACTGTCAGCTTTTCCTTTTGATCTTTCTTTGCACCTGAAGAACATAAAATTGATTTTTTTCCCCCAGATGAACCAAAGTAGAGGAGGGGCAATGTTTTATTAAAAGGTTCTTCATTCATTCAGCATAAACCATCTTCTTTATTTATATACAAAGAAAGTCTGTCTCTTTGTTCTTCAGAAAATGTTTTCAGGAACTATCACTCTGAAAAGTTAATTCAATTGCATGTAACCCCAAAAAGAGATGGAGAGAAAAGAAAAGATGGTGATGACAACCCTATTAGCCACCTCAGCTATGAATAAAGATGGGAGTTAATAAGCTCTCTCAAGAAGCACTGGTAGAAATAAAACTCCACCAAAATAGAAAACATGGGCACTATGGAGACCAGTCTTATGTGACTTTTGTTGCTCAAGAGCAGGAGGCAACAATGGCAAAAGAACTGTGGTGTTAGAGTCACTGAACATTTTTCAATTTAAGAAAAATTCACTGTTGGGCTTAAATGTGCTGAAGGAAAGGGGACTTGTGTTACAAAAAAGGCAACAGAATAAGGAAAATCTGAAATGATCCCACAAATGAGGAAAGATTGAGGGGTATGGTTTCAACCAAATGGTGAGACCCAGCTGGCTCTTAACTCTAAAGTAAGAGCATCAAATAAATTTTAATGTAGAAAGTAAGGAAAGGATGAAAAATAAGTAAAAGACTAAAAAGTAATATGATTCTTTGATCCTACATAAGCCTGAGGTTCCATAGCAACACAGAAAGAGACAAATGAAAAAGAAAATGTGAGAGAGCAAAGGCTTTCAACATCCTGGTCTTAATGAAAACTTAAGAGAGTTGTTTTTTGTTTTTTTTTAATAGATTTTATTTTTTGAGACCAGTTTAAAGTGCATAGCAAAACTGAGCAGTAAGTATGGAAATTTCTCATACACCCCATCTCCCCCTGCACAGCCTACACCATTGTTTACATCCCCCACCAGAGGGTGCCGTTGGTATAACTGAGGAACCTACAGTGGCATCATAATCACCCAAAGTCCACACTTTACATTACGAATCACTCTTGGTGTGGTACATCCAAAGGTTTGGACAAATGTATAATGACATGTATCCATTATTATGGTATCACAGAATAGTTTCACTCCCCCAAAAATCCTCTGTCCTCTGCCTACTCATCCTCTCCTCCCCCAAGCCCCCGGCAACCGATGATCTTTCTACTGTCTCCACAATTTTGCCTTTTCCATAATGTCAAATAGTTGGAATTATACAGTATGTAGCCTTTTCAGATTGGTTTCTTTCACTTACCAATAGGGATTTTAGTTTCTTCAATGTCTTTTCATGGGTTGGCAGCTCCTTTCTTTTTAGTTAAAAAATATTCCATTGTCTGGATGTTCCACAGTTTATTTATCCATTCACCTACCGAGGGATGTCTCGGTTGCTTCCAAGCTTCGGCAATTATGAGTGAATTTGCTATGTAAATATTGGTGTGCAAGTTTTTGTGTCGACAAGCGACTCATTTTTTAAAGAAAAGTCACAAATATTTTCTGAACACAAACTATGAATCCTTCAAGTTATCTTGCCTCATTCTTCCAAAAGTAGGAAGCTTTTAAAAATAAATATTAAAAGCTCTCTAAACGAATTGAGAGCTATTTGGGGAAAACATTCTTAAACCTAGGTTAAAACTACATTAGAAACCTATTTGGGGATGATGATGGGACTGTTGAGCTTTTCTTTTATGACCCCCAATCCTATCTGGAATCCTGAAATTCTCAACCTTACCAAAGCAAATGCATTAATTCTCTCCTTTTATAATTCATTAATTCAACAATTTCTCACAAGAGGCCAAGAAAAATTACAAAAAGTCCCTCAGTATATTCTGGATCAAAATTTCTAAAATCTTAGAACATAATCTCTCTAGCAATCATAGAATTACTGTTTATTACAACTCTTTGATTATTAGACTAGTTTGTTACAATTATTTGGAATAACAGATCCCTGTTTTCCCAACTTGACTGTAACTACTAAGAATACGAGGATCAAGAGAGACTTAATATTTCTCTTTCTGGATATACAGATCTAATCATATTTATTGACAGGGCAACATTGCTGCCCCCAATGGGCCTAAAAGGAAGGGCTGTATCCCCAGTGGTCTCATAGGATAGAGCACCATTGAAATAAAAAAACAAAGAACATTATTCTTCAGCCTTAAAACCTAACAGAATCTGTTTTAGACTTCCTTGAAACATGTGCTCCCTTTCCTCATTCTGATTTCTCCCTTTTGGAACGGGAATTTCTGTCCTATGCCTGTCTCCACCTTATACTTTGGAAACAGAAAACTTGTCTGGTTTCATAGGTTCACAGGTGGAAAGGATACTGCTTCAAGATGAATCACATTAGAGTCTCACCTGTGGCTGATTTAGATATTTAGATAAGATTTCAGAGTTGATGCTGGAATGGTTCAATACATGTGGGGCTGTTGGGAATGGGATGAGTATAGTCTGCACGCAGAAAGGACATGAAATGAAACAGGGGGAGACTAGAGGACAGAATGTCATTGCTGAAATTTTGTTCCCCCCCCACCCCAAATTCAAATGTTGAAGTCCCAGTGAAGTAAATGAGGTAATTAGGGTGGAGCCCTATCCATTATAATTGGTGTCCTGATAAGAAGAGGGAGACATAAGGGATGGGTGGACAGAGAAAAGAGAATGTGAGGACACAGAGAGAAGGCCCCCATCTGTAAGCCAAGGAGAGAGGCCTCGGTTTGAAATCAACGTTGCTGACACCTTGATCTTGGAAGTCTAGCCTCAAAACTGTGAGAAACATATTTCTGTATTATATTTATATATATTATATATATCATGATATATGTATGTAATACCATGTATGTGTATCATGTATATGTATGTATATGTAGTATATGTATCACATATACATGTGTATGTCATGTAATGTATATTACATATATGTGATATATGTGTAATGCCATATAATATACACATATATATTTAAAATTATATATAGTAAGCTTGATATGCCTGCCATTTACATTATCCCTGAATTGCTGTTAGCTGAGGATACATCCATGTTCCTTCAACTACAGGTAAACACCTGCTCTTTTCTCAGGGATCGTGTAATAAAGAACTTGGTCATGCCCAAAGAATAGTCTGGACTTTACCCTCAACTTCTGAAAAGTAACCATGTCATTCCTGATAGAGAGCATCTTTGTTTAGGGCAAGGGCTGTTAGGATGGGCCCAGCCATACCCAATAGTCTTAGGGTAAGAGCTGGCCATGCCAGAAAGATCAACCATGTGTTTTAGGGTGGGGACTCTGGAACACACAGAAGCTGAGATCAAGACATGGGCAATCAATCGACCAACCAACCATGCCTATGTAACAGAGCCCTCTTGTTGGTAATATTGTGTGTAATGTCACACATCAGTGTGGGGAAGGTCCCATGTCCTGACTGTACAGGAAAGGGGCAAAGGAACTGCATGTATGGAACCCTCCCGTGCCCTGCCTTATGCTAATTTTAATCTGTATCCTTTCTTTGTAATAAACTATAACCATGAGGATAACAGCTTTCATTGAGCTCTGCAAGGCCTTTTAGCAAACCATGAAAATATGTGGTTTTGGGGAACCCCAAAACTCAATCTGACGTCAGAAGTGAAGATGGTCTTGGAGACTAAGCCCTCTAACACTAGTTCTGGAAGGGAAACAATCTCAGATACCACTATTTCTAATATTTCTTCTACCTACCTGAAACATTTTAACCATGATTTTCTTCTCACTGCACCACAGCACACAGTCCTAATTTGCCTGGTAATCGCAGTGGTTCTAAAGTCAGGGCAATACTGTCCCTCCCAGAATATCTGGCAATGCCTGGACATTTTTAGTTGTCTCAACGAAGCGTTGTTCTCAGCATCTACTGAGTAGAGGCCAAGGAGGCTGCTCAGTGTGGCATGATGCACAGACAGCCCCGCAACAAAGAATTATCTGACCCTAGGGCACCTGGGTGTCGCAGTGGGTTAAGCCTCTGCCTTCAACTCTGGTCATGGTCTCAGGGTCCTGGGATCTAGCCCAGCATCAGGCTCTCTGCTCAGCAGGGAGCCAGCTTCCCCCTCTCCTCTCTCTGCCTGCTGCTCTGCCTACTTGTGATCTCTCTTTCTGTCAAATAAATAAGTAAAATATCTTTTAAAAAGAATTATCTGACCCAATTATACATAATGTGAAGTTTAAAAAACCCAGCATTATATACTTGACTATTGCTGGACGATCACCTGGATGTGAGATGACATCTTTAGAACAGTGAGGGGAGAGGACCCTGAACTCCAAGGGAACAATGTTTAAATGCCACGTCCACAAAAACCACCTTTGTTTGACACTGGGTAGACAAACCATCCAAACTTTTGCTCTCAATTTTCTCATTTTTAAAATGAAACTAATAATAGGATTCATTCCAAAGGATTGTTTATGGGAAAAATAAAATCACACATTAAAATCAGTTAGCAAAAATTCTGGACCGAATGAGCACTAGCTGAATATTCACTACATGCCACTTGATTTTCCTTACATCATGAAATCCATTTAAAAAAAAATTTTTTTTAACTGACTGAAACACTGGTAAAAACAGGTTCACAAATCAAGTTTTCTTGATTTGTTACAGAACAGATAGATGACTCCTTTAGGTCATGAATCTGAGCTGCCAACGAATTAAATATTTCTTTCAATGCATCATTTGTCTTCTGTACCCTGAGCATTTTTTTCTTTTTCCTTATCATCACCACACATGGTAGCTTTTGTGCATGTCCATTTTCTACAAGAAACAAAGTTTATATCATAACACCTGAGAGTCATGATAGAAGCAATGACAAGGGACAATAAACCAAACAATCCAGAGCTGGCAGTACCAAGCAGTCCATGGAAAAACAAATTTCTCCTGTATGACCCATCTCCCAAAGATTACAAATCCCCCATAACGAATGACTGAAATCATTTAGGTCATAGAACCGCCTATGCACGTTACATCTGAGAACGGGAAAGCTTTAATTTATTTCCTTTTATATCTGTCTTCCACCACTTTCCATCCATATGAATTCCTCATGCAAAGGACATAACTTTTCCCTCTTAGGCCCCCAAATCTACACATGGCATGTTGTATGTGTTAATTTGTATCTTTTGGATGGATGGGAGAACAGATGGACAGATGGCCAAATGGATGAAAAGCGTAACAGCAACTGGAGGAACAAATAAATGAATAAATGAATAATTAAAATGGCTTTTTCTTCAGCTTATAAACAGCAGTATTACCAATTTTTGCTTGAACTGGCACGAAATTAAAATATGAGGGTTCTTACAATATATACACAGGACATAATTGTTTGACAACAGAACGTGGTTTACAGCCATAGTCTGAACAAGGAATAAAGGTTCTCTCCCACTTTCAGATCAGTAAAGCGGGCTTGACAACTGCTTAGAAATAAGCTACTTCTCATTCTGCAGCACAGGAGTACATACTCCAGGTTAAAACATCTAGGAATAGAGGAATATTCATACTTAATCAGTCTCACTAGGCTAAAATCAAGGTGCTAGCAGGGCTGTGTGACTTTTCGGAGGATGTAGGGGAGAATCTGTGTCCTTTCCCATTTAGATTATTAACAGAATTCAATTCCTGGAGTTGTAGTACTGAGATCCTTGTTTACCTGCTGACTGTCAGCTCAAAGTTGTTTCCAGGTTCTAGAGATCATATATATTTCTTGGCTGGTGACTGTCTTCCTCCATCTTCAAAGCCAGTAACAGTGGGTCAAGTCCTTAACATATTCAAGTGCATATTTCCTCCTTTTTTAATCTCATATCTCTGACCTACCATGGAAAGATTCTCCACTTTCAAGTACTTGTATGATTAGGCTGACCCCACTCAGGGGCCGGGGATGCGCTCCATCTCAGCATTCATACGTAATCATATCTGCAAAATTCCCTTTGCCATATAAACCAAGATAGTCACAAGTTCTGAGGCTTAAGAGCATGGACAACTTGGGGGGTTATTTTTCTGCCTATCCCATGATATAAAGATACACAAGTGAACGGGACAGAATTGAGAATGTAGAAATAAATCCTTATACTTATAATCAACCGATTTCTGACAAAACTGACAAGCCAACTGACTGGGGGAAGCACAGTTTGCTTAAAAAAATGACTGAGGAACAATCACAAGATGATGGGACATAGATCTTCAACTTATACCAATTCATCCATATGAATTCCTCATGCAAAGGACATAACTTTTCCCTCTTAGGCCCCTAAATCTACACATAAATAAATGCTAAAAATAATAAAGTCTTTAGGAGAAAATCTTTGAGACCTGGGTATGGTAAAAACTTCTTAGATATAACATCCAAAACACACGGTTCAAGAAAGGAAAAAGCTGTTAAGTTGAACCTCATTAAAATTCTAAACTTCTGCACTTCAAACATCAACATTAGAAAAATGAAATGACCAGCAATAGTCTGGGAGAAAAAAAAACTGCAAAACACATATCCAGCAAAGGACTTGGCTCCATAATTTATAAATAACACTCACAACTCAATAATAAGGAGACAAAATTCAATCAAAAAATGAGTCAAAGATATGACCACTTTGCCAAAGAATTTAGATGAATGGCTAATAAGTAAGTACATGAAAAGATGCACATCATGTTGGTAGTAAAATGCAAATGAAAACCACAATGAACTACCATTTCATACTTTCTAGAATAACTATACTATAAGAGACAGAAAATAACAAATATTGGTGCAGATATAAAGAAATTGGAAACCTCCTACACTGCTGATAGAAATGTAAAATAGTACATTACTTTGGGAAACAGTCTGGTAGTTTCTCAAAAAGTTAAACACAGTTACCATATGACTCATAAGTTCCCATACTAGGTAACTAACCAAAAGAAATGAAAAAATATATCCACACAAAGACCCAAACATGAATATTCACAGCAGCATTATTAACAATGGCTCCAAACTGGAAACAATCTATATGTCTGCCAACTGGTGAATGAACAGACAAAATGTAGTATTACCCATTCAGTGGAACAATATCCAGTGATAGAGAAACAACTACTGACAGAGGCTGTCAAATATGAACCTCAAAAACATTAAGCTAAGCAAAAGTAGCCAGATATAAAAGGCCACAAATCATATGACTTCATGTAAATGCAATGTCCAGGAGAGGCAAATTTAGAGGCAAAAAGTATATTAGGGGTTGCCTGCAGTTGGGAGTGGGAATAAGGATTAATCATAAATGGCAGTGGGGATCTTACTGGCGGTGGAGGGATGAAAATGTTCTGAAACTTATGATTATGGTTGCACAACTCAACAAAGTTGCTATAAGTCATCAAATCGTATACCTGAAATGAGAAAACTATGCTGTGAAAAACATTCTTCCATAGAGTTGCTTAAAAAACAATTTATAAAAATGAAAAACAGCCATGAAATCCATGAGAAGCATCCCAGTATGAAGTATAAGATCTTAGAAAATTATCAAAATTATGTCATGAACAATGAATTTAAGGATAAAAACTTAATTTCATCCAGACAAACTTAATTTCATCCAGAAAAATCTGAAGAAAATGAATGACAAAGTCAGCATCTGGTAGAATCTGGGAAGCTGTTCTCTGGTCTATAATGAACTCAACTAGAAAACTGGGGCATTTCCCATCATGCCACTCTCTACACATAAAATACACATCCATGAAGACCGCTGAACTGGATATCCAGTTCCATGGACATCTGAGCCACTTTTAACCTGGCTTTCTAGATAACCGCAGTTAGCTGGATATAATGGAAAAGACGGGTTTCTTTGTTTGTGTGGATGTGCTATAACTATGTAAACATAATTACTCCCCAATTAACAGAGAGGTGAACAGAGGACAGAACTCCTCAGCATAGGTCTCCCCAAGAAATCACAGATCAAGCCTCCTCTGTGGGACAGTTTCATTGAGTTTTCAGAGAAGTCATTCATTCATAACCCAGAGACCCTCTTTGAAGAGAAAGACAAATTACTCTATGATATGATTTGCATAAAGCAAAAATACGGTAACATTTCACATGGGCCAGTAAACAATCTGCCCAATTTTTACAGAAAAAAGGTAGACTTAGGAAAGTTTCCCAATTCAGAACCGAACAGTTTTAAGAAATACTTCCCATTCACAAATGTGTTGAAACATTCTTCTCTTTAAATAGCAAATAGATAGATGAATTTAGATAAACATATTTAAATTCCCAGAGCAATCTTGAGGAGCTGCAACCGTTTGGGAAAATGTCAAGAACACCCTCTGCTTGAGAAAACTGCTCTGCTCTGCAAGATGGAGATTATCTCAAGGAAAATAGAAACCTTCTCAAAGAACCTTATTGAGTATCACATTTTTCCCAACTGTTGATTTTAGAGAATTTCACTTGAGAGTTATTTCCACTCTGCCAGCTAAATATAAATATCTCTGGCCAAATGGATTAGGGGGAGAAAGCAAGTAAGTTGAGAAGACAGAAAATACTATAGGTTCACTTGACTCATAACTTCAGCACTTCAATTCTCATGGAGAATTGGTAACAAAATTGTTCAAATGAACTTCTACTATCAATACCAGAACAGTGATTAAAAAAACAAACAAACAAAAAAAAAAAACAAAAAAAAAAACCTCAAAATGGCTTGATCACCCAAATGTAAACAACTCTGCAGGTTGACCTTACCCAAGTGGATAGCATAGGTAAAGAATTAAGTTCACCTACAGCAGTTAAGAATAAAGTTCACTTTGCGATAAAAAAATAAACTGTTGAGAAGAGAATCACAAATTCTATGAGAAAATTAAAGAAGAGGCATAAAAACCCCATGCTGAGCATAAAAATAAACAAGTAGTACTTCCCAGATATCTAAAATCATGCCAGCATCATAAATAAAAGGACTTTTAAGACTACAAAGCTATGCTCTTTAAAAAGTTAGGATTCAGAGAGCACCTCTGTTAAGTCTTAAGTAGAATCACCAACTGGGGGGTGGGGTGGGGAAGAATCAGATAAAGTGAAAGAAGACAGAAAAGCAATGATGTGTGAAAAGAAAATTGGCTTTAAGTATTACCTTTTCATAGCTTCTAAATGCTAAATAAAAGACGTCTGGTTATTATGATGCAGACACTTAAAGCTTGGTGGCAGTTTGACCAGTGGAAACCCTACAGAATGTTTTTTCTTTAATGCTCTGGACAAAAATCTGATAGCCAAGGAAGCTCTATCAGAACCTCCATCTAAACTGGATCTTGCCTTTTCAGTAATGGCAGGACTCTGGTACAGCTCCAGGCCAGAGGGCCAGCCACAGTATAGTCTAGCCAGTCATTATCTTAGATATTTTACATGCACTTACTCTTTCCATTTTATTTTACTTGGTAAATGCAATCAAATCTCCATGTGCCCAAAGAACTAAAGGCCAAGAAGAGGGAAGGGGACTCACTTTAGTTCTTAATCTTAGGAGGAGGAGGAGAACTTTAGGAGGAAGCTAAAGGAGTAGCATACCCTTCCAACCAAGTGAAGAGAGCTTGGTGAGAGTGGATGGGGTAGAGGAAGGCTAGGGGTTATTCTGTATCTTCCTTTTTCTGTGTGATTATTTCTCTGATTTGGTCATAAAATAACATCTTAAAGTTCTCCCGCTTAAAAATAAATCACATGCTTACTTTTCATTAAGATGATTAATTATAGGGCGCTTGGGTGGCTCAGTCGGATAAGTGTCTGCTTTCAGCTCAGGTCATGATCCCAGGGTCCTGGGATTGAGAGCCGTGTTGGGCTCCCTGCTCAGCAGGGAGTCTGCTTCTCCCTCTCCCCCTGCTCTCTCTAATGAATAAAATCTCTAAATAAAAAAAGATGATTATACATTGCATAATGAATAGCATAAATTGGATAATATAATCAACACACAGGAATACAGATTTCATATATCGCATATGTATATAAATTTATATATGTATATAAATAATTTAAGCTTAACTTAAATACATATATATGTGTGTGTATGTATATACATATATTTAAAATTTTAAAGGCTATTTTCGTATCCAAGAGGTAAAGAAATTGATGAAATTTATTCATTAAGAATAAAAGCTTGTGTCTGCTGAATTTGTCTAGTTATCTAATAAATATTTAGACAAAATAGTGATAAAAATGTATGTTTTCAAAATGCCTTAGACTGGCTTATCTGAAAAATGAAAGCATATTTTTTGTAAAAGTATACGCCAAGTACATTCTGTATTTTAGGGTGGAATCTCTGGCAAGCCAGGGTGAGAGGGAGGGGGCAGAGATGTCTGCAGGAAGGAAAAGAATACAAAGCAGTATGTGTTGCCAAGGTGGCCAGGGCTTCAGGAAAGAGCACAGCTGGTTCACTTTCCCCGGAAGATGGGATGTCACCAAAAAGGCCACAGGGACCACCGTGTCTAGGAACACTCCATGAGGTAGGAGACAGAGAGAAGACGGAAGGAACGGCACACCAGGAATTTAGCTGCAGGCTTTCTCTGTCTTCTGTCTCCTTTTTCTCACAGGTCAGAACTTAACAGAAATTGATGAGAGGAGCCCGACCCTCAGAAGGTCTGGTGTGGTTCAGCTTGGGCCTCAGAGAAGACAGAGGGGGCGACCCATTCCTGCAAGATGGGGAAGCCACAGGAGAGGCTACAGTTCTAAAAAAGGTCCAGAAGCCCCTGGTTAGTTGCGGTTCATTCCAAAGGCTGAAATTTATATCATGAAATCCTAACATTTTCTAAAAGAGAGAGTAATTATAAATTTTAGTATATGTATATCAGAATTTATATTAAAATAAAGCTGAAAATAAAATAGTTTCACTTCCTCATTAGCCAATCTTTTTACAATTCAGTTTTCAGGAGGATAAGGGGTCCAAGTTCACAATTTATAAATCATGGCAAAATGAGGCAATTATGAGATTAAGAGTAGAAGAATTTAGAATGTCAAGTGGCATTAATTTAAGTGGGGATAAGTTCTCTACACCTAATTTAATTAATGCCAAGTGCTCGTAGAACTTTGTTTTTCTGCAGTGAAACTTGAAATTGGATGAGACTAACATAGTAATCATAGTCTAATACTCCGCCCTGCAGAACTACAGGTATTATTTCTCACCATTAAAAAAACCCTTATCACTTACATTGAGTGTAATACAAAATACAGGGGTGGGGGGTTCCAAACAGATTTAAATAAGCTTACTGCAGTCAAATCACAAACCAAGAAACCTTCAAAAGGGGCTCTGACCTAGCTCATTCCCCCCTGAGAGGAAAGACTATTCTGGGAGCATAGTGCTATTCCGTGCTGCTATTCCCTTGATCTAGCACTTCAAGGCTTTCAAACAAATCAGAATATTGTTGTAGAAAAATAAAATATGCACTCAGTATGGGAAATAGAGACCATGCCAACTGTTGACCAGATCTCAATGCATCTTTAAGAACCATGCTAGTACAAAAAAAAAAAAAAGAGAGAGAGAGAGAGAGAGAGAGAACGAAAGAAAGAAAAGAAAAGAAAAGAAAAGAAAAGAAAAGTAGAACACATGACATTGAGTAGTGAGTAAAATTGTGCCTAGCATTCTGAGTAAAGTAGATGTATTACGAATATTTAAGTCATAGTTGTCAGCCAGTATAACACAAGACTAAAAAGCTAGGGCAGTAAGAGAGAAAGCATAATAGAGAAAGAAAGAGAGAGAGAGAGAGAGAGGAAGGAAGGAAGGGAGGGAGGGAGGGAGGGAAGGAGGGTCATGGAAGGAAAGGAAAGAAGGAAAGAGACAAGAGATGGAAGGAGGGAGGAAAGGCGGAGGGGAGAGGAGGAAGGAAGGAAGGAAGAGACAGAGACACACACACAGAAAAATGAAAAAGGGAAGGGAAGTGAAAGAAAGGAAGAAGGGAGGGAGGGAAAACCATCAAACTAGAATAATCTCTGGAAAATCTCAATATATTGGAAATTTTATAATTTTGTACAACCTTGCTTTATTTAGTCCTTATTTAATTCCACAAATGCCATATGACTACACAGCAGACCTTTGAGCAACATGAGGATTAGGAGCACCAAACCTCTCCATAGTAAAAAATCTGCATAAAACTTTGACTCCTCCCTAAACTTAATTTCTAAAAGCCTACTGTTCACTGGAAGCCTTCTGATAACATACACAATTGATGAATACATATTTTGTATGTATTAGGTACTGTATTCTTATAATAAAGTAAGCTAGAGAGAGAAAATATTCTTAAGAAAATCATAAGAGAGAAAAAATACACTGACAGGACTGTACCATGTTTATCAGAAAAAGCCACGTATAAGCGGACCCACTCATTTCAAACCCAGGCAGCTCAGGGGTCAACTGTATTACAAGACTTTAAAAACACCAAACTTCCTATAATAAAGCATACTGAGGTTGAGCAGAAGCCCAGAGAGAGCATCTTGCTCCCTGTCCATGATAACTCATTCATATCACAGGTAGACACTGCAAACATAAATCTGAACTATATGCCAGACTTTTCTAGTAGGATCACTGTGCTCTTGTGTAGAGTTCACTGGTTAAGACAGCCAAACAGAACTTTGTGGGTTTTTTAAAATTTATTTATTTTTGTTTATTTGTGTATAGTTGACAGATAGTGCTACAATAGTTTCAGATGTATGAATTTTATTTTCAATTATTTGATATTTGGTGTAGGGCCAAGGTCTTTATTCCCTCATCTGTAAAATGGGTGCTATAGAAATCTGCAGAAAATCCCACCTTACAGGGCTCCATTAAGGGTTAAATTAAATAAAGAATATAAAAGCACACAGTATCTGATAAGTGGAAAGTACCATGGCTCCTTTCACTAGGATGTGGCCTAATCTAAAACAGAAGATTTCCCCCCAGGGTATATAAGAAAAGAGCACTATTTTTATAATCTAAAGACCAAGATTTAAATGTCAAATCTATACATAATCAGACAATTTTTTTTTACTTGCAGTCACTGTCTATAGAGGGTTGAATGATGGCTCCCCAAAGGAGTTGGTGAATGTCAGGTTATTTGGAAAAAGCATCTTGGCACTAAATTGAGTATCTCCAAATGAGATAATCCTGGATTAGGCAAGTGAGCCCTAAATCTAGTGACAATTGTCTTCACAAGAGAAAGGCAGAGAGAGATTTGAGAGTTGAGAGCATTGTGAAGAAAGAGACAGAGACTGAGGCGATGTATCTACAAACCCAGTATTACCATGGATGGCTGGCAGACGCCACAAACTAATAAAGTAGCATGGAAAAGACAGAAATTCCCTCAGAACCTCCAGGAGAAACCAACCCTGCCAACACCCTGACTTCAGACTTCCAGCCTCCAGAACTGTGAGAGAATCAGTTTCAGTTTTTTTAAGCTACCCATTTTGTGATCCTTTGTCACAACAGCCCTAGGAAACCAATAAATCCAAATGTGTTCTCTTCAGACTCCATGAACTCAAAGGCGGTGATGTTCTAGAAGGTATCTAATGTGATGTCTGGCATGGGAAAGTCCCTCAATAGAAGTGAGCTTTCCTTCTACTGCCTCATGCTCTCAGCCTAGCCATGTACTTCAACTTCAACTCAAGGCTCCCAAACCATCTATCGCAGAGAAAAACCAACCATTTCCCGAGAGAGAACTATGTAGACTATCCCTGGCCAGGGCAATACAGACCACAGCTCTTTCCCTGACCAAAACGCCACTGTGCCATATTTTTTTCTGCTGACTTTTAGTCCCTTACTGCCTACAGTGCTTCTTCATGAACCTCTGCCTGGAACTAGTCCCCCACCTGACCTTGCCTCTGTATCTTCAGTCTCCTGGTTGTCTGCACTACTGGATTTGGCCCCCATGGAAGGCAAAAAAGCCTTTAAGTTTTTCTTTACTTTATAGTTCTTTTCAGAGTTTTTATATTGATGGAATTTCATTCAGTCTTTACCAGACCTTATGAAGTAGACAGATTATTTAACTTTTATTGCATATGATTCAAGAGTTTTAAGCAGTAATGTGACTTTCCCAAGTCACAAAGATGCCAGAATTAGCAGGAATGGAACAAAAATTGTAATTGTCACTCCTAAATCTATGTTTTATTTTGTTTTCAACTATGTTTACAGATGCACCATTTGCTTAAATAAGAGTCAATAAATGTCCAATGCCAATAAATTACATGTGGACCCTTAAAGATGAAAATAACATTTTATACAGAATCAAGGAGGGCACGTATTGCATGGAGCACTGAGTGTTACTCGTAAACAACGAATCTTGGAACACCACATCAAAAACTAATGAGGTACTATATGGTGACTAACATAACACAATTTGAAAAAAATCAATTCTCCAGAATAGCATAAAATACACTGGATAAAGACAAGAGATGGCTACAAGACAGAGTGGACTTTGATAAAAGGAATTTGGGTAAAATATCTAGCAGAATAGCAGACTCTGATATATAAAAGGAATTTGGGTAAAATATCTAGCAGAATAGCGGACTCTGATATATAAAAGGAATTTGGGTAAAATATCTAGCAGAATAGCATGAGAAAGCAAACAGAATCACTCAGAGGAGTGATAACTCCTGATTTTTTAATACAGACATTGGAAAAATGCCCACAGATAAGGGTTGAGGGCATTCTCAAGGAGACAAATCGTGAAATTTCGTTCACAAAGAAGCCACTGGAGATCTATCTGTGTACAACTTTGCACATATTATTTGTGTGTTGGCTACAATATAAAGGAGGCTATTCATATCTTCAAGGAGCCTATAATCTAAGCTCATCTGTACAAAGAGCTACAATAGACAGCATCCAGCTAGGTCTCAAATAATATGATACAAACTTCTTGCTATGTCTCTATCAGAATGAGTACTCATCTCCAAAAAACAGTAGACATGCTGATAAAAACAACATGAATGACAATACACATCTTCGGAGAAGATGTGGGTAAACAGACACAAGTTCACATTCACTTTGACGAAGAGTGATTCGATTATCACTTTGATTCAGACTATATACTGATACGGGGCGCCTGAGTGGCTCAGTCAGCCGAGTGTGCGACTCTTGGTTTCGGTTCAGGTCACGATCTCGTGGCCATGAGGTCAAGCCCCACGTTGAGCCCTGCGTCAGGCTCAGTGCTCAGTGTGGAGTCAGCTTGAGATTTTCTCCCTCTGTCCTTCCCCTTGCTCTCTCTCTCACTCCAGTAAATAAACAAATTTTTTAAGAAAGTGTACACTGACCAACCTCTCAGAGGCGGTAAGTCTCAAAAGACTGTCAAAAGTCCTACCCTCAGCAACCAGAAATCCTTCTCTTACAAGACTAGTCACTACAGTGAAAAGGACACATGAACTAAGGATGTTCATGGCAGGGTTGTTTATACTAGAAAAATCCAGTCACCTTTAATGTTTAAGAAAATAGGACTAGTTAAATAAGACAGAGTGCAGCTAATAATGACTTCGTATATATTTATGGTAAAGAGCTCTCCAGTCCCTGGGAAGAAAAGATGATCACGACACCTTAAGTAAAATGGGTAGGTAAGTCCATTGCAAACCACAGTTTGTGGCCGTGCGTATGCCCTTACACATCTGAAGACCAGAAACCAGACTGACAATAGTAGAAATCTGTGAATGGGATAATTCTAACTGCTCTTTTTTTTTTTTAAATTGAAGACAAAAGTGGCTAAATAAATTAATTAAAATATAATGAGAGATATAGGGAGCCTGGGTGGCTCGGTTGGTTGAGTGTCTGTCTTCGGCTCAGGTCATGATCCCGGGGTTCTGGGATCAAGTCCTGCATCAGGCTCCTTGCTCAGTGGGAAGTCTGCTTCTCTCTCTCCCTTTGCCCCTCCCCTTGCTTGTGCTCGCGCGCTCGCTCTCTCTCTCTCTCTCTCTCTCAAATAAATAAAATCTTAAAAGCAAAACAAAGCAAACATAATGAGAGATACAAATACATGCAAATCGGTTTTAGCTATCCTTTTGGCCAGTATTTGCTGAGTGCTTCCTCAGAGCTCTGTAGGAGACATAAACAAAGCCAAAGCTCTGAGTCTGAAGTGAATCCTGAAACCACCGGTGGAGAGACAGCCCTTGATTAACTACTGATATTATCTCGACTTCCAGGGTCAGAATGTCATCTGTGGGTCACCAAATTTGGAACTGGTTCATCTTCTAAAACCTATCCTTGGTCAGTTTCGAACACAATCCAGTTGAACATTATAGCGTGTCAATCATAATTTCACAACTGAGTTGTCAGAAAAAAAAAAATATTTACTGCACTTGGAAATGTCAAGTGTAACCCAATAAATGTCAAATGAAATTGAATTGTTTGCAGGAACTTATGGGTGTGTAAACGGGAAGCCTGGGCAAGACCCTCTGAAAATAAGATCCCATGTATTTGGTTGAGTTTGTGCTCCTGATATCCAGGGTTTTTTCTCCCTTCATGATACCCTGCATAGTCAACCATGTTACCTTCCTCTGAAGAGAACTTTATCCTTTAAATACTTGGCTGTCCAGTCACTCTGTGGATACACACATTTCTCACACACGTATCTCTGCGCAGCGATCCAGGGAAGTTACTAAGGCATGTAACCAATGCTGCTTAACACATTCTTAAGACTTTCCTATGGCAGTCTTTTCTCAAAAGCAGACTCCAAAGATGGAGCCAAATTAATAAGGCAGAGGACCAAAAGTGCTGAGTACATGGCTGCTTTCTTTAAGCTGAAAAGGATCTTGACAATCAGATGTGGCACGCACATGTCTGTAGTCAATACAATGTACTCTCTTCTGCCACATTTGTTTGTCAGAAGGACTAGGAAGTCTGTCAATCACAAACGTACTTTCCCAGGACTCTTAATTTTCTAAGAGATTAGATGTTCCATATTTTTTTGAAAAGAGAAGGGCATGCAATAAAGTGATTCTTTGTTTTAACGTAACCAATATTTACTGAGCTCTCCCTTGTGTCAAGTTCTTTACACCAGGGATACAATGGAGAATACTGAGCCCTGAACTTTTGGATCTCAAAATCAAGTTAAAGAGACAGATGAGAAACAGACAAAGATAAAACAGCATACAATGAGGAAAATGTCTGGAATGGCAGCATCTCAAACTTGAGTATCTTCTAACTTGAACGTAGAAGGTCAGAGAAGTTTCTTGCAGTATAGTCTAAGAACGAGGCGAGCACTAATATACCAAAGGAAGAGAAGAATAACGTGTATGCAAAGACCCCAAGAAGCTTATGGGTTCAGTCAGGTAAAGACGGCTTGTACCAATATGGCTAACCATCACACGTGCATTTAAGATGTCAAAATGATGAACGAATGAGTCATCAGTTCAGTTCAAAAAACCTGGAGAATGAAACATTAACTTACAGCACCCAAATTAGGAAAACAACTTAGAGAGTCTGCTTGTCTCTCAAGGTCAATCAAGCTAAGGATGTCCTTTGAAAGTTGTGCACATAACACTTGACAGTAAGTAATGCAGACATTTTGCAACATGCGTGGCGTATCAAGACAGCACACATACATTTGTGTGAATGGCATTCCACACCTTCAAAACCACCTTTTACATGAGACATTATGTTTCTCCTCTAAGACAATTTTCTACATCTCCTCACTTTGTCTGTCAAACTTCCGTCAAACTTCCATCACCTTCACCAGTAACTAGATCATACCAGAGTGGTGAATTGGGGGTGTTTATTTATATGCAATGATGAAAGGGAAAATATCTTACAGTGCCTTTCTTTTACCTCTACCTCTGAGTCCACTGTACTCCTCCCTCCTCCTCTGAAGACTGAGACTCCATCTGAGACTGACTAGTAGTCCTGGGATGTTCAGTCACCGAGGGCTGGTGGATGATACCATTACTTCCTGCCATGCCACCCCTAAAAGGCCAAACTGACTCCATACCTGTCACCCATATCTTTGTCCTGTCTCCAACTCGGGCACAGTGACTCTGGTCAGAATTGCCATCATTGCTGGTCTTGTCTCCTGAAAACTCTCCCGACTTCTGCCCTTGGCTCCTCAACAGGCTTCCTTCAGCACACCCAGGGGATCCTTTCAAAATATCATGGCATCGCTCTGCTCCAAACCACAGCAAAGTTTCTTGAAATAACCACGTAACCTAGTAACTCTACCCCAGTGATCCACTCTCAGTTTTCTTTTGCTGTTGTAACAGATTCTGGCAAATTTAATGGCTTAGACAATACTCATTAATAATCTCACAGTGTTGCAGGGCTGATGTCTGGCACAGTGTGACTGGATTCTCTGCTCAGAGGCTCACTGGGCTAAAATCAAGGTATTATCCAGTTCTGAGATACATTTTTGAGGTTCAGGGTCATCTTCCAAGCTCATTGGTTAGCGGCAGAACTCAGGTCCTTAACCTACTGGACTGGTTTCCATTTCCTCGACCAATGGCTCTTCATCTTCAAGTCAAAAGAGTCCGGCAAATCCTTCTCACGCTTCAAATCTCTCTGACTTCTGCTATACCACTCTGAATTCCTCTTCTACCTTCCCCTTCTGCTCATAAGGACTCATGCGATCACACTGGGTCTACCAAGTTAATCCAGAATTCTCTCCATATCTTAGGGTCAACTTAGTAAACTTAATTATGTCTGCAAAGTCTCTTTTGCCATGGAATGTCACATAATCACAGGTGCAACACTAGGAGTGAAGGTCATGGGGCCAAAATTCTGCCTACCATACTATCCAAGAGAATTAAAGATATATTCTACACAAAGATTTGCACATATATGTTCCTAGCAGCACTAATCACAACAGATAAAAATTCAGAACAACCTGTATGTCCACTAGCTGGTGAGTCAATACACCAAATGTGATATATCCAGACAATGGAACACTATTCAGCAACACAAAGAACAAACCACTAATATGTTCAATGACATGAATGAATCTCAAAAACATTAAACTAAGTAAAAGAAGCAAGAAACAAGAGACTTCATGTATTGTATAATTCAATTTAGAGAAAAGGCAAATCTGTACAGACAAAAGGAAATTAATGGGTCTCTATGGCTGGGAATGGGAACAGGACTAACAGTAAATAGACATGAAGGATATGATTGGAGGGTGAAAACATTCTAAAACCAGACTGGGGTGAAGGCTGTATAACCTGATACATTTATTAGTAAAATTCATTGAATTATACCCTTGAAATGGATGAATTTTATGATATGTAAAATAGCACTTCATAAACTTGTTTAAAAAATTAAAAATAAATGAGTAAAACCATTGTAAAGCAGTTCTTCTGTTCATGCAAATTGAAAGTTAGCATCCTTCCAATGGCTTACAAGTTCATACATGACCATTCCCAGTACCTCAATGTTACCTCATTTCCTACTGCACTCTCTTTCCAGTTTGTCCATTCCTCCCATACTGACCTTACGGATTCCTCTATACACAGTCCTGCCTCAGGGCCTTTCAATTTATCCTATCAACCCAAACCTCGGAGTTAGCCTGTCAAGGAGACTTTGGATCGAGCTCTCTCTTAAATCAGTTCTGAATCAACATGGTCTTGACCATGGAAGAAACATGAGGACACTCACGGCTTCCCTCTACTTCTCTTTGCTCTCCTACAGGGCAAAGGAATGTATAATGAAAAATGATCACACTGTGAAAATCAGTGCTCACTTAGAGAGTGAGCAAAGGACATTCTTCAGAACAGAGCTACTCCATCATCTGTCTCCAGCTGCCACTGGATGCCAATAAGCTGCTGGAATATAATAGCTGACTACATCAAGAATGCACAAATCACTGCCATGCTGAAATGCTTTCTCCCTGCTGCCACTCTTGCTCCCCTGTCCAGTATGTGTCCTGGCGAATTTCAATTACTTCCAGGATAGATTATCCTCAACATCTGCAAAATAATGCCAACATGAACCAACCTATACCCTAAACTAACAAAAGGTCACCCTCACTTTATCAGAACCACTTGTGCAATAAAATAAATTGCAAAGTAATTCTAAAAGAAACCATTATTTCCACTTTTTAAATCTGACTTCCTTCTCTCTCTCTCTCTTTCTGTAACAAGGATAGAGAATACTACTTGTAATGCTCAATATATCCTCAGAGGCTGTCACTACTGACCATCAGGACAGGCTCTTTCCTTCTTACTATGGCCAAATCCCTCACCAGAGTCACAGAACTGAAACTTCAGAATTTGGAGAACAGTACTAGTTAACCTCAGAATGCTGTTGTACAATTTCTCAACAAGTTGCATGAGACAAAATTCTCTTTTTGCAAATGAAGTGCTTTATTTAAAAAAAAAGTGAGCTATTAATAATGAAATTTGTTGATTTTGAGAGATCAGAAACAAGCAACCTTTGTATCAGAGTCCAACATGCCAATCTCAATCCCTAGGCAGTCAATTAATCTATCTTCCTCAATTGATCTGATTTCCATGACCCCAATGGGCTATTTTTTTTTAATGCTTCTAATGAGTATTTTAAAGAAGATAAGAATGTCTCTTCTCCTATTTTTTTCTCCTATTTTTTTTGTATTTGCTCTGTTAGATGACCTTTTCAAATGCTCTAGAACATTTTCAGAGGCTTTTTTGTTTTTGTATGATGGCAATGCAGTATGAAGATTAGGAATACATGCTGAGGGGCACCTGGGTGGCTCAGTGGGTTAAGCCTCTGCCTTCGGCTCAGGTCATGATCTCAGGGTCCTGGGATCAAGCCCCGCATCAGGCTCTCTGCTCAGCAGGGAGCCTGCTTCCTCCTCTCTCTCTCTCTGCCTGCCTCTTTGCCTACTTGTGATCTCTGTCTGTCAAATAAATAAATAAAATCTAGGAATACATGCTGAGATAGGCACAGGTTTAGATCCCAAATTTGACATTACAACACTCTGAGATTTACGGTTACACACCTAATAAATGACAGGCGAGAGGTATAAACCAACGCAAGTTGGCTCTAGGGTCTATAGGCTGAGTCACTAGTCTAAGCTGTCTCTCAGCTTGGACTACAACTCTTCTACCAGCACAACCAACATCATCTTCATCATCACTATCAGAGAGCTGCAGTATAGATAGTAATTAATACCGTTTTTAAATTAATCAGGTCAAACTCTTGAAAAGCCACATTCAGCAAATGCCATCCAATAAAAAGCCACCACATGCTTTCATTTCTCTAATGCCATTCCAGTGCAGGAGAGAAGAAAATGTCATAAACCTCATTTTGCCGACTGGGGAACTGAGCTAAAAATGATTAAGTCTTCTAGCATCAGCTGATGACTGAGAGGCAGAGGGAGACTAATGAAGCTCGACTCTATTCACCTGGTATTATCACTCATCTTAAAAATATTTAAGCTTCCCAAATGAAAATAGGGAGGACTGTTTCCGGCCGTCTGATCTACCTGGAGAAAAACAAGGCCAGGCTGGCTTGCTAAGCACATTGGAATAAATAAAATATGAAGACATGAGTAAGGGCCTATCATAAAGAATTCCCACATTGTGTCTGCAGTCAGCATAATAACTTTGGCGTTTCTTACCGTTTTGCATTCAGCCTGGGTAATTCAGTGACACCTTAAAAGTGACAGATGAACATGAAAAAGAGCTGACATCTCTTGCAAGATTTGAGGAGATGCCAAAAGGACCCTAGCAAAGTAGTGACAGCTGCAAGGGAGGACGACAGAGCTTAAAAAGCAACTAACCACTTACTTTTTTTAGGTTTAATTTTTGCATGAAAAACACAACAGAAACAACATGAGATGGTAATAGAAGGGGAAAAAATCAAAAAGCCCTTTATTTTTCTTTTCTTTTTTCTTCACTTTTTTCCTTTTCTTCCTTTCTTTCTTTCTTTTTATTTTTTTAAGAGCATGAGGGGAAGGGGCAAAGGGAAAGGGAAAGAGAGAATCTTAAGCAGGTTCCACACCCAGTGCCAAGCCCAACACAGGGCTCAATCTCACAACCCCGATATCGTGACCAGAGCTGAAATCAAGAGTCAGATACATCCAAGTGCCCCAAAGCCCTTCCTAACTGAACAGTTAACATGTCTAAATCTGGCCATAACCAAAATGAATGACAGTCAAATGTGCCAGTGATGCTGGCAGTCCCCATTCTATTGTTCTTTGGCAAATATGTTTATCTAACTATTCAAAACATTCAAGAAAACAAGGTTCTTAAAGACTCCACCAGACTTTTACTTAGGAAGGCCCTAAAAAGTTCCAGAGCTTTATAGTACTTACCTAAAAGTCTGCTACAAGCGTATTTGCCAACATTTCACTAAAACAAACCTTTTAAAATTAATAAATTACCTGTCAACTCCCATAAAAACAGATGGTCACTTGGAGACAGGAGAAGATGTTATCATTCTGTTTTACACAGCTGTTCAGGCTAGGAAAAGATCATTTCATTTTCTATAACATAGAAGAAACCCTGCCCAAGATTTCCAATAGTATGCATAAAAATGAAAATTTCATGCAGCTGCTTCTATGTTACACATCTGGTTATTGCTGAGGAAACATCTCTTATAGTAAAATAATGTCATTATAATAAATAAAAACTAAAATTGGTCTTTTGTTTTCTCTTAATAAACATCAAGCTATTTCTCAATATTTTGCTATCAAAAGATTCAGCAAAATTGCTGGGTATTCCTACATTGGGACATTCTAATATGCTAGATGACCCAATTAAGAATCTATTAGCCACCTCTTATCAAGTGCACACACAGGAGTATCTGATACCACAATTGTTTCTTCCAGTTATTCCTTTCAAGAAGGTGTTTTAGAAATTTTATCAGAAATCTAACCCATGAAACAGTAAGTCAACACAACATTAATGTCACACATCTGAAATGAGATTTTGATTTGTTAGTCTCCAACACATTACTTACATTACTATAAATCGCATGAAGATGAAGACATGTGGCACCTAAGAATAGTTATGAAATAACCAACACCATGAGCATGCCTGTATTTATGCTCCAAGCTCTTTTGGTTCTAAATTTTTAGCAAAAGACATGAAATTTGATAGCTAAATATATGGCTACTTTTTTCACAATACTTGCCAGGAGCACCAATGCTTAAGTCTTCGAAATGTCCACAAAATATGTCTGTGACATTCAACTATTATTAGAGAGGGGGGATCTGTATGGCAGGGGGATTCATTTAAGATTGGCAAAATAATTAAAATGGTGACAGGCCACTTTGAGTTAACTGTTAGGCAGTGAACTGCATCAGGAAGTTTTACTATCACTCCCTGTTTAATATCTTCCAAAGAATTCTACCAGAAAAAATTCAAACCCTTTAGAGAGCCAACAATGTCCCAGTAGCCTCCTAGACCCTTCTTTTTCTCCAACTTCAACTAACTTTACACAAGACTCCATGGTCATCTTTCTGTCCTTTGAAGTCACCAAGCTCAAGACCGGTACCTATTTGTCCCAAAGACCTTGGGACATTCCCCCCTAAGATCTTTGTAGCTGTATAGCATTCATATCACAAAAGTCACTTCCACAGAGAAGGAAGCCTTCCTTGACCACTGACCTTAATCCCACCCTTCAATCTCTGGCCTGCTACCTCCTCCTTTATTTTCTTTACAGCACTGATAACCTTCAGACATTATTTTATAATTATTTGCACATTTATTTATTTATTGTCTCCTCCCACCAGAACTTAAAGTTCTTCCCAGGAGATGTCTTATTCTTAGTTATATCTCTGGCACCAAGTACCTACACATAACAAATATACGCTGAATGAAGGAACTAATGTTTTTCACCAAACTGACTAATAATGTGATCAAAGTGGCCAATCCATTTGAACCCAACTTGTGTCTTGGATACCCATCCACTGGCCTCATAATCAGACTTAATTATAGGATGGGGTGAGGAGTCATGAAGCCAAAAGGACATGCCCAGAGCCTATTCTGTTGAAGTTTCTGTCGAAATGGTCCCCCACTGTGGTCTTCTTCTTGAGATCTAGTTTTGAAGGGGAAGAATATGGTGCTGCGAACACTCACAGGTTGAAGGTCTGGCCAAGGGATGACTATCTGCAGGAGGAATGGATGGATCTGCACATGAGTGCATATGAGGCACCTCACAATACTGAATGGTGCTGGGGACAAGACAAAGCACAGGCCGGGGCACCTGGGTGGCTCAGACAGTTAAGTGTCTGATTTCAGCTCATGATCTCAGGGTCCTAGGATTGAGGCCTGCATCAGGCTTTCCTGCTCAGTGGGAAGTCTGCTTATCCCCCTGCCCCTCGCCCTCCTCATATTTTCTCTCTCAAATAAATAAAATCTTAAAAGAAAAAGAACAATAACAACCACAAAAACAACAACAACAACAGAAGAAGAAAAAGAAGAGGAAGATGAAGAGGAGGAAGAGGAAGAAGAAAAAAAAGAAGCAGTAGCACCAGCAGCATCAGCAAAGGCCAGGGGTTGGTAATCTATGCTGCACATTCTTGCAGTAATATGCCAGTAAGAGGAAATTAGATCAAGCCTTCCAGGTCATTATAAAGGTATCTTTGCCAAGGTAAGACATTTTATTCTATTGTGGACATATTTTAGTCCATTTGGTAGACTGTAAGCTTGATTTATTAACTTTGTATTTCGCATGCATGGGATGCATGCCTCTGTTTGTACTCTTGTCCTACAAATGTTGGGGGTGGGCTTGTGGGTTCTTGATCCTGTCCGTTGAGTTCTCAGAGTCTGTTTCCTCACTAGAAAAAGAGAATTCCTATCTTGCCAACACCTCATATTATGTAAAGGACAAATGAGATAATCTATAAAAATCTATAGAAATCAGAATTTTAAAATATTTGTATTGTGTTCCTTCCCACATGCCTCCCTATACACTCTAGCAAGTGAGGACAATAATAATTTTCACTGCCAATCTCAGAGCTACTGTGGTCTTTGAAAAACTTCGGAGCTAGACAGAGTTTTGCTTTTCATTTCATTTTTTTCACCATATTAGGTATTCATAAAATTATTTCTCTAACCTGCAAAATTTCACATCCTTCCAGAGGGAAAAAGATATCAACCTGGCTAAGAGTTTAGACATTAAAAGGGAGAGAGAACTTTCTGGGAAAAAAAAAAAAAAAAAACAACTTCTAGAATTATTCACAGTTATTTATAGCTATAGAGGCAGGCTAGCTGAAAAATGCCTCTTCTACTATTTAGCCCTCTGAATACAGACTTGTTTTCCAGCACATAATATACATGAGTGTTGTGCACTTATTGATCTCTGATCAGGTGCTAGAATGAACTGAACATGAAGAACACCCCTGGGGCTGTTTTAGATCTCCGAGGCTATCTATCCAGAAGCCTTTCCTCCCATCCCAGAGAAAGGATGATCTCAGAGATTTAATAAATCAAGAGCACAAACAGAACATAGAAAGAAGCTAGGATAAATAAAGAAAAACTCAAAAACTTAAAGAAAGCACAGAAGTAAGCTGGCTAGAATGCCAGTAAGCTAGCCAACACAGGACTAGGAGAAATGGAAAAAGATTTCAGTGGACTAAGGTTCAAAAAGGCTGCATTTTAGAGGGTCAAAACCATTTTACAAAATGCATTAAACTCATCAAACGGAGGACACTAACCACTATTAGAAAAATCACAAATTGCCAAAAGTAAATAATGAAAATCTGTATCAAAGTGCCCTTTAGAAGTTTATCGCAACATAAACTTTTCGATTTGCTAAATAACCAGTTATTTTTAGCTCATCAGTCAGGACTAAAAATAATGTAAATTCAGCAGAAAAGTTACATGTAAATATTAATAGCAATAATAATTAAGAAAGCTCAAATTCACTGAGTGGTTATAATTTTCACACACTGATCCAATTGTGTTAACACAATGAGTATCACAACTAACATAATGAGGACATTCACAGCAAATCTCTGATGCAAGAAATAGTATTAGTACCTTTTTAGAAGGGAAAACTGTGGCAGAGAGGACTTAAGTAACTTGCCCAAGATCTCCTACCAGTAAATTAGAAGAAAAATGCAGCCAACAGTCGAGAGAGCTAAGTGGTAGGATGAAGAACAATATTAGAAAACCGACACTTTATCTGCCATGCCTTCCACAAAGGTGCATTTATCACCACCACATACAAGAGTGCCAGGCAGGGGCGCCTGGGTGGCTCAGTGGGTTAAAGCCTCTGCCTTGGGCTCAGGTCATGATCCCAGAGTCCTGGGATCTAGCCTCGCATTGGGCTCTCTGCTCAGCAGGAAGCCTGCTTCTCCCTCTCTCTGCCTGCCTCTCTGCCTACTTGTGATCTCTGTCAAATAAATAAAATCTTAAAAAAAAAAAAAGAGTACCAGGCATCGTGGATGAAAAAAATGAATTCAGGCCTGGAAACGGAATGTCCTGGTGGAGGAGGAAAAGGGCTTCATTGACAGGACCTCACAGAACACCATCACGGACATTCTCTCGTGTGATTCTCACAACACACCCGTTATTCCCCATTCACAGAGGAAGAGACTGAGCTCAAATATGCCAAACAAGTTACTCAGAGTCACACAAGTATTCAGTGGCATTCCCCACATGTAAACTGGTATTAATTCAATGTTAATTCACCCAGTATCTCCAAAGAGTCGGGGAGAACTGGTCCTCCTTGTCATTCAAGATATTAAACTAAACAGCTGGGGAAAAGGAGTTGGCAGTATATAATAATCATGCATACATCGTGCTCTCTCCCTTAAAATGGGAGGGGGAACGACTGAATGTGAAAGCCACTGCTCAAATCCAGGCTTTCTGAATCTTATTCAGATATTGTGTCCACCACACCATGTACAGTCACCCGACACTACCTAGGAAACTTACGATATAAATGTAAAATGTAAACCATGATGGGTGCAGCTCTTGGCAAATCAAAACCAAGAGAACCGGATGCATTTCCCAGTATCAGTGGTTTTCCCTATAGAAACAAAGTGCTATGGTGAGCTGAGGTGGCCGGTGCTGGCTATTAGGAAGCGGGCTGTGTTAGTGGCAATCATTTTTTTCTAATACAACCTGCTTACATTATTATAGGATTAGGTCTGTATACAGCAAACTCCACACTGATTCCACTGACTCCTATGGCAGTGTTTCAAAGAGAAATATCATCTTGGGTGATTATAAGACAGAATGTATTTGCAAGTACTGGTTTATTATAGTATTCTTGCAATAATTATTAAAATTTGTTATTCTCCTCTCTAGGATATTCAGATCATCACACTCCAGTAAACAGCATATCCAATTGGTCTAACACATCCTCAACTCCTTTCTTCATCTACCAAATCCCACACAACAACAGCAAGTCCCTTGACCTGTTACCTCCAAAATCTATCTCAAAGTCATCCTCTTCTATCTACCTCCTCTGTCACCCTCATGATGCAAACGGCCATCTTCTCTCACATGCATGATCATGAGAACAGCCTACCTCTTTCTGCAGCCCTATTATATTAATCCATTTACCACAGGACAATCTATAATAGAAAACAACTCCGTGTCCTTGGAAAATCCAGTTTGCCTTGGATTTTCTTGATTATAGCAATGAAAATCCCTTATCACAGGAACCCTCTCATTCCCAGGCAATTCAAGATGGCTGGTCACACCAGTCTATGGTGAACTTTTTATAAAATAGGTAAGAGCTGGTCATTGTGGTGGCTGAATGAATCATGCCCCCCATTCTTCACCTTTCCCTGGAAGCACACCCACTGCCATGTGCACTTACAATTCCTTCCACTAGAGGCCCTTAGTCCCAATGAGCCAGAGGTTAGCAGATATGATGCACAGAGACTTGAAACCTACTTGTGGTTAGGCTTGTTCTTGTGCACATTGGCCACTTCCCTGCAGAGCTATGCCCCACTTAGCCCACTGGTCCAAGGAAGATATGAGACACCTGAAGTGGACTTGGACCCAACCAGCAGCCTGCAGCCACACCCAGTGGGGCCCTGAATGAGCCAAAATGCAAACATTCAAGGAAGAACAAATGACTCACTGAGTTTTGTAGTGGCTTGACATCTAGTGTTGCTTAGATGCTTAGCTGATAAGGATTTTATAAAATTCTTTCAGCCGTTCTCCATTTCAGTTAGAATAAAATCCAAATGCTTACCTAGGCTTATAAAAATCTGCGTCTCAGATCTCACCCCACTGTCCTTCTCCAAACATTAATCTCACTGGTCTGTTTTCTGTTTTCCAAACTGACAAAGCTGTCCAGCTCAGGATCTTGGCCCCATCCGTCACCTCTGCTGGAACACCTTACTCCCCATTCTTCTCATGCCTGGTTCCTTCCGTTCTTACATATCAACTTAAAATCACCCCTCAAAGAAGACTTCTGGACCATCCTTAGTCTTCCATGACTACCACTCATTTGTTTCTGTCACAAAACTCACAATCCGTAAATTGTTTGCTAATTTGTTTGTTCTCTGTATTCCTGCCAACTTCACGTATGGAAAATATGTTCTCAGTAAGTTGCTGAATATCAATTGAATGGAACCCAATGGTCCAGAAAATCTGTTAATCTGATACTCTCCTGGTTTTAAGTGTAAAAGATTTTTATTACTGAAAACAGAAAGTGAAAACCGATAAGACAGTAGAACTATAGATGATGTTTATCAGTCATTGATATTGTTTTAAATTAAAAGTTGAAAGGGGATTTAACAGGGAAAAAACATTAGCCGAATGTTAAATTTATAAAAACCAGAAAGAATTATACCAGACTTTTAGATGTACCGCTCTTTCTAAATGAATAGTACTTAATATCAAACTCCTGTAACAGAGTCCTACACTACCACCACCAAAATTACTGTGCTTAAATCAAAGGAAGCTGAACAAATAAAAAGTTGCTTGGTCTTATGAAACTATAAGCCCTCTAGCCACAGAAGTTAAAACAGAAACAATGAAAGTATCAGTCTCTATCATTAGAGATCCATACTATTGGTCAAGTGGAAAATTTCAGCAATCCACCTTCTTCAGGAACTTCAGTGTTCACAAAAGACCCCTTTTAAACTCTAACCACTGCGAAGTTCAAAGGCACTGAATCATGACAGTGGATGCTTCTATATTGAGAACATCTCTGTAATGGGAAACACAAAAGACCTAGATGCTTGTTCAGCAGATGGGTGCTGCTTATGGTATTCATGGTAGGGGCAGGGAAGACACCAGAACTCTTGAGAGTCTGGACTAACAAAATCAACAGATCCGAGAGACAGGATGTCAGACAGGTCTCAAGCAGGAAGGGAGCCTGCCTTAGTCGAGACTAAGCTTTAGGAATCAAGAAGATGGGCAGACATGGATCAGAGTCCCTGGGTGAAGGCAAGCAGCTTCTTGAGTAGGGCTACAGATGCTAGAGGCCCTGATTCCTTGGCTTTGGGCTCAGTGGTAAAGGTCTTTGACTGATTTTCTATCATTCAGAAAGTCTATTTTTTCCCCCTGGAATTTGTAAAGCACACTTACAGAGTTACTAAACGTGCGACTCAGAGTCCAGCTTGCCTGAACCTCTTAGAGGATTCTTCTATAAACTACATGATGACTTTCCTCTGAAATGTCTTAGGAGGATTCTATGAGACAAAACAGACAAAGCACTTAACAACATTTATTAAACATACATCACGTTCTCAAGACAATGTTAGCTGATATATTTCCCACCACCTTACACATGTATCCAGTAACTATCTGCTGACTGCATGAGTAAAGGAAAGTCTCAGCCTCTGCTTAAGTGTGCTCCTCTGCTTGAAAAGGGGGGAAAAAAACAAAAACAAACATGTACCGGTAAACAAATGTGTCTTCTAAGACATCAATTAAGATGATAGATATGAACATTCCAGTGACAAAACAACAACAACACACCATTTCATTTTGTAAATGGACCCACTGGTATTCTGGTTTATACATCATTCTCATGAGTTTCGTTGCTAAGTATCTAAACTCTTTAGTCTGATGAATTCTGATTAAATACCCAAAAGCTTCCTAACCTGCAAATGCAAAAAGCAATTTGGGGTTTACTTAAAGTAGTACCGGTTTGAGGGGTTGTCCACAGAATCCTATCATGGAAGGTAGCCATTTACAATCCCCTCAGGCAGCATACTTCTCTTTCCCACCAGTAACTACCTTGCTGATGCCTCTGTTCATGATTTTCCACCTTTCTGCCATGGCCCATGGGGCTGCTACTCCCTTAAGTTTTGCCCTCTCCCTAGATGGAGCTTAAGGACATGACCCAATGGCAGTAGAAAAAAAATAAAAATAAAATACATGCAATAAATAGCAATACAAATAAATACAATAAAAAGCAAAACAAAGGGCACCATGAATAAATGTATGGCTAAGGTGAAAACCTAAAACAAAAAAAACAAACAAAAAACAAAACAAAACAAAAACAACCCTACAGGGTGTGGGCAACAGAGAAGTCCCTCTAGGCCACTGTTACCCTAGATGGAAGGTTCCTTGGGGTGTCTATTCTCTTACTGATTTTTCCAATTTGTAGCCATTTACGGAACACATAATATGTTTGAGGTACCAGGATTGCAAAGATGAATGGGAAACAGCCCTGGGTCTGGAACAGAGATGCAAACTTTGTCCCATGCAAGCATTTTACTCCCCACTCCTGTGGTCATTTCTAATAGTGTCAGGAAGGCCCGTTCATCACCTGTTCATCCTTCATTTAATAGCTGCATGAATTAATGGGATAATACTTATAGATATTATATTCTGTCCTACTAAACAGGCTTCATATGAAAGACAGTTGTTCTCAAAATGTCATCCTTAGGGATGCCTTGGTAGCTCAATCCATTAACCATCCACTCTTGATTTTGGCTTGAGTCATGATCTCAGGGTAGTGAGATCAAGCCCTGCATCAGGCTCTGCACTGAGAGTGGAGCCTACTTAAGATTCTCCTCTCCTCTCCTTCTGCCCCTCTCGCCCCCACCCTGCTTGTATGTGCACTCTCTCTCTCAAAAGAAAAAAAAAGGAAAGAAAAGAAAAAACAAATTTGTCATCTTTAAAGTTACTCTTTTTGTAACATGACCACATACTTTATTATTTAAAAAGAGACAGTTACGAGAGTGGCACTGCTATTGGGATTTCTATATAGTATTACTATTAATAACAGTTCTGGAATAACAGACACATCTATGTCTGTCCTAAGCAGACCGACAGGGATAGTCATCTGTGCTTAGAGACATGTATGAAAATTTTAAAAAGATGATTCCATCCTGGTTTATGGGAATACATATTATCTATTTCCTACATGAAAAGTATTCTATGAGAGGTAGGACCACAGCTATCTTGTAAGGAATATGCTTCTTCTGGGATACAGACCCCACATGTCAAATTACAGCTAATACCCCCACCCTGTGCACACTGACATGTGGAGCATATCACTTACCACAGCAGCAGAAACCATGGCAATATGACAACATCTGAACTGTTGGTGGGATGTAAATTTGGTGCAGCCATGAAGGAAAACAGTATGGAGGATCCACACAAAACTAAAAGTAGAACTATTATATGGTCCATCAATTACACTTCTGGGTAATTATATGAAGGAAATGAAAACACTAACTTGAAAAGGTATCTGTGCCCCCACATTTGCCACAGCACTATTTACAACAGCCAAGATACAAAAAGAATTTAAGTGTCTTTCAATGGATGAATGGATAAAGAAAACACACACACACACACACACACACACACACACACACACACACCCCGGAACACTATTCAGCCATAAAATAGAAGGAAATGCTGCCATGTGCAATAAAATGGATGGACTTTAAAGGTATTATGCTAAGTGAAATAAGTCAAGACAGAGAAAGACAAATACTGCATGTTCTCACTTATATGAGGAACCTAAAAAAAAACAAGACAAAACAAAGAACTCATAGAAACAGAAAAGAGACCAGTGATTGTCAGAGGCAAGGGATGTGAGGTGGGTAAAATGGGTGAAGGGGGTCAAAAGGTACAAATTTCCAGTTATCAAATAAATAAATCATGCAGATATAATGCACAGTATGCTGACTATAGCTAATGTTACTATACTGTATCTTTGAAAGTTGGTAGGAAGTAGATCTTAGAAATTCTCCTCACAAGAAAACAAAACAAAACAAAATCTTAATTATGTGTTGGTGATAGATGCTAACCAGATTTAATTTGGTGATCATATCCCACTATATACACATAGTGAACCATTATGTGAAACCAATAAAATGTCCTATGTCCCCTATATCTCAATTCAAATATATAAATGTATACGAAGACAACACCTACTCATGTTTCTTATGAGCCAGACACTACAGTAAGACCTAGGTCACCCCCCCACCATCAAACCCATGGGAAGATAATATTGACATCCCATATTTCACACATGAGGAAAAGGAGCCCTACAGCATTTAAATGTAGCTTGTAAGGGGGTAGAGCAAGGCTTGAAACCAACGCTGTCTCCTCCTGAGCCCACCTACTTAAATACCACCACATGCCTCCAGAAGATAGCACTGAGGGGTGACAGTAAAACTGGACCAAGATGGACAGGTGATAATTATAATGATAATGATCCCAGCTACCCATTAGTGAGACTCTGCTAAGCTTTACACATACATGACTTCATTTCACTGCTTTCTCTCTTTTTTAAAAAATATTTTATTTATTTATTTACTTGAGTGAGACTGAGAGGGCACATGAGCAGGGAGAGAGGCAGAGGGAGAAGGAGTCCTGAGCGTGGAGCCCAACTTAGGGATCAATCTCACAACACTGAGATCATGACCGAGCTGAAATCAAGAGCTGGACACTCAACTGAGCCACCCAGGCGCCCCTTCATTTCACTTTTATAGCTATCCTACGAAGCAAGTATTATGAATAAACCCATTTTACAGATGGGGAAACAGAGGATTCTAGAGGTTAAGTCACTTGCCTCCAGCCACACAGTTAGGATGGGGCAAGCTCAGGATGTGAACTTAAGACCAACTCCAGAGGAATCACTGGGTTAGAAGGCACTCTGTGGAGGAAAGAACACAGACAAAGGTAGGGAAAAAGTGATATGGCCACACAACAGAAAACAAGCACAAAGAAGGGGACAGTGGGGGAAAGACAGACCATGTCAAACACAAGTGGCCATATGAGTTTCACCTGAATCCACTGAACAGGGAAGCACAGTAAGGAATTCTGGGCAAGAGGAAAGCCCTGAAGAGATCTGGATTTTCTCATGTTTATGATGCTTATGTGTAGGTTATTTATAAAGAAAATATGTATTTATGTGAAGCTGTTTTTCAGTGCTACATCTAGCACCTGAAGACTGGGAACAGTTTGAGTTTTGCATATGAAATACTTTCAGCACTGTTATTTTTCCCCTGTTATCCACATCCCATCTGCTTCTTTCTCCCCATACTGAAGTAACTGGTATATTCACTCAAATAAAATCCTGAAGACAAAAAATATCCTAATACTTGGCCCACATTTAATTTGAAAGAACAGACTCAACAAATCCCTTAGCTTGTTCAATGTCGAATAAAAGTAAAAAAACAAAACAAAACAAAACATAATTGAGGTAGCTTGTTGCTCATCTGGTTTTCAATCTGGTTTTCATTCTAAGGTAGATCAAGCAATACAGATTTTAAACTTTCTCAATTCATTTCCTGACTTTTTTGTAAGTAACCTAGAAAACTCAAGTGGAGCCTTAGTACTATTTATGAACATCTGTTAAACATTGCCAGCTCCTGTAACAACCACCTTAGGGAATAGCGTAGCATCTTAAAAGCATAATTCCTTAGGTAATATTTACTCTCTTGTAATGTAAGAAAAGAATGGTTTTCATTTTCTTTCAAAATTATACAACTTTTGATTTCACATATACCACCATCTCCCATCAACCAAGAGCACAAGAGTAATATATTCATTTTCAAATCAGCTGACACGCTGTACACTAAATATAGTTTAACACTTGGGGACTATTGCAAAATCACTGAGCATTTTTATTTTTAATCCACTGTTGATGTTTTTAATAACAGGTATTATATCCTTTTTATTATACCTGAGAACATGTGCTCATTCGGACCAAAAATGAAGGAAGAAAAGAAAGGAAATTGGGAAGTGCCTCATTTGTAGAAGGCATGTGCTACATTTCCATGTTTTTTTTATCTGAATCATTTCTTGAAGTATGTGTTCTTATCCTCGAATTTACAGTCAAGTCCGTATGGCTGAAGTAATCAAAACAGAGCTGGAGGGGAGAGGTCTGTTCTGACTGCACAGGCCAGGCTCAGTCTAAGCCAGGAAGCAGAGGGACAATTCTCCTCCAAATTCTAAGTCCTGCAGAGAATGCTATGTGATCACCAAATCCATTCCCCCCTCTTCCTACATGTGCCTTGAGACTCCACCTCCCAGTCTCTCTTGCCGTTCTTCACGGTGATCGCTTGATGAGCTTTAGCCAATAGAATGGGAGCTAAAGCACCGTGGCCCATACAGAATCCCAACATGGGGGGCGCCTGGGTGGCTCAGTGGGTTAAAGCCTGGGCTTTCGGCTCGGGTCATGGTCTCAGGGTCCTGCGATCGAGCCCCGCATCGGGCTCTCTGCTCAGCGGGGAGCCTGCTTCCCCCTCTCTCTTTCTGCCTGCCTGTCTGCCTACTTGTGATCTCTCTTTCTCTCTCTCTGTCAAATAAATAAATAAAATCTTAAAAAAAAAAAAAATCCTGACATGGAACTGGTCATGCTCTTCTCACCTGTTAAGTGGCTGGAATGAACACAATTGCCAGGTCATGTCTGGGAACCACGTGGTGAAGAGAGCAGGGCAGAATGACAGGAGGCTCGATCTGTGAGTCGGCACTTAGAGGCAAACTGAGAAGACCACGATGGACTTCTACATGATTAAGAAATAATCCCTTTATTGTATAAAACTAATGGGAATTTGACAATTTATGGGGTACAGGAGCTAGCATCACCTAAGATGCCGAGACAGAAAAAAATAATCTAACTAAGTCACAATAAAAAATAACATAGCCAATCTGGGAATTACTATACAACCATTAAAACAGTGTTTGTTTGTTTGTTTGTTTAAAAGAAAAAAAAACTTAACACTTGGGTAATGTTCATGGTATAATGTAAAATTCTTAAAGTAGAATTACAAAACTGTATGCATTGTATTTTTCCAAACTTTAAAACAAACACTGTCTCTCAATTATGTTTATGTGTGTATGTATACAGGAATTAATGTTGCTGGCTAAATGAATGAATGAGTGCATAAGAAAAATGGAGGGAAATATATGAATATTAAGGCAGGTTCCCTCTGGATAATAGGGTGTGAGGAGGTTTTTACATCTTTGTACTTTCCTGTATTTTTTAAAATCAAAATAATTGAGCACATTATGTTTATAATCAGAAGAGATTTGTCTGTTTACATGTAAGATTTCATTAAAAAGGCCACTATATCTAGACAGACAGATAATATGGAGCTAGTTCCTATGCCCACTTAGCCCAGGTAAAGCTGTTCTACACTTACAACCGTATAAACCACCCTCTGGACATTCAGAGCTACCAAGCTGTACACTGGGTGAGTGAGAGACCCCAGGGAACAGTAATTCACGGGAAAATCCTGGAAAATGAGACCATGTGGCAACATAACTTCTTTGTTCATTTACCATGAGGTAGCTCTAAGAAACAAGTTAATAAATAACTCCATTAACGACACACTGAGA
This sequence comes from Martes martes, assembly GCF_963455335.1. Classification (NCBI taxonomy): domain Eukaryota; kingdom Metazoa; phylum Chordata; class Mammalia; order Carnivora; family Mustelidae; genus Martes; species Martes martes. The sequence continues at coordinate 182,562,180 of NC_137888.1, read as the reverse complement.
AAACAGAAAGTGAAATTATGTCAGTTACCGTGGATACACAATCATGGGCATGTGGAGATCTGATGCTATTCAGAAACAGTCCCTAAAGGAAAACCTTTCCCTCTGGTTTAAATGAAGATTACATGAGATCATACTTACTGAAGGCTCAACATAATGCCAGGCACATGGCAAGAGGCCAGAGGTTAAATGACATCACTATTATGTGTACTGTTTAACATGTGAGGAGAATAATTAATCCTTGCTTGACTATACTGCCAAAATTCAAGTTGAGGCACTGACTTTCAAAGTGCCATTCTCATTAGTTTCTCAGGAAACTGAGAAGAAACCATATGCACTTCCACAAAGCCTGCCTGCTCACAACCTGTCTTATGGACTCTAGAGGTCTCCTGCTGCTTCTACTCAGTGAACATCACAGGACAATTAGGGAAAAGATGCTCTAGCACAGAGAAATTCTAAGGAGATGACCAGAGAAGTCCGTGTATATTTGGAGACTCAAGAAGAAAAGAAAGGAACATTTTATAAAACAGGGGATCTTTTTGGAAAAATATGTACAATAGAAAATAATACTAAAAGCTACAAATTGTTGAATGGGTTCCTCTCTTCATAAAGACAGTTAAGGAAAGCCTTTAATGTCAATTAAAGTGTTTCTTTACTGATCATTTATAAGTAAACATGACCATGAGCAAGTGAACATTTTCTGAGTAACAATAATATTTATTGAGCGTTTATTATGTCTCAGGGTCTGCTAAGCACTTTTTGTCTGGATGAGTTAGAGTTCCTAGCAGAAGGCAACAAAAATTAACTGAAATAAGTATGACATAAACTGCAGAAAATATATTGGGGAGGTGCACCTAGGAGATGGGAGAATCAGTCTCAGAAAATAGGAAGGCATCACAGGGGTCTAGCAGTCAAATTTCACCATGGGAACCACCTATCTCATGAGGACACCACCATGACTCCTAGAAAGCAGACACTGATTCAAACTCTGATGGGCCACGCATGCCATGACTCTTGTTTCTTGCAGTCCTGACTTCAGATTCAAAAAAACGGACAGCAGATATGAAGGTAAAATCAAGATTTACTATACAGAAATCAATGTTATCCTCACCTGTCCTTATAAGACAATCATGACCATCATCTCAGCACAAAGGACGTGAGACCTTTTGCAAAATCTTCACCATATAATGTATATGACAAAGCCATAAAATCAAGGTTTGCCATGTATTTAATTGCCTATAGGACTAATAGTACATGTCAATCAGTAGTCAATGAGCAGCAGTTTCCTTTTTATATAAAATACAATTCCTTTAATGCTGTAAGTAATTCACCAGGCTTTAGGATGTGATTATATAAAACTCAAAGAATAAGTTATCATATTGACAAATGGAAACATGTTGTAGCTGAAAGCAATCCAAAGTTAACCAAGTTCAATAAAAGCTCCTTATCTCCACTTTAGGATGCATGTCATTAGCTCAGAGAAGATTAATTTTCCCATTCATATTTCAATTTCTTTCCTGGCAAAAAATAAAACTACGAGTTTTTGCATTACAATCTTCTTGCTTAATCAAATGTTGAGAGTCTCACATCAACATGATTGAAATAATTAATTATGCAGATTCCTAAAACTAAAAGGTAGTACTCCTAGATAAGTTTCATCTATACTTATATGCAATTACTCCATTAAGACAAGCTTTCAAGTTACACGACAGACACATTTTTCATTCATCTCTAAAAAGAAGTGAAAGGTAATGCATACGGTAGGTATTCCTAATTATCTATTGTTGTATACATTAAATCTAATCCATAGGGGATGAAAGTGTAATTAATAAACCTTCTGAGAAAATTCTATGCAAGGGGCATGATGCCCTCCTTAAAGCATGATTACAAAAGGTAGTTCATACAAACTGCTGCAGAAATGAATACTATCCACATATTAAAAACTTAATTCATCAAACCAGATATACTCTCTCAATCAGACATAAGTCTATTTTCTATGCAAGAAAATGAGACTCTCACTCAATATCTTATCATTATGAACTGTGTTTCACAAAAAGGTTTGAATTACCCATTTCAAACAAATGCTCAAATGAACAAGCTTTCCATAACTATATGGCAAAACATTCTACTGCCCAAAGAGATACAACAAAATGAATCACTAAGAAAATATCTGCAGATTACACAGTTTCTATAAATTGTGCCTTAGAACCTGCCACATCTAGTTTTAATTCAATCTTCTAATTTTATTAATATGCATTTTCCATCTTCAACATGCTGACTCACACATAAAAATCTCCCAAGAATATCATCATTAAGTTAGCAAAGAGGAAACTGCTTGGGGAGGAGATTAAATCTAATCTGGCTGGGTAGAAATCCTATCTTTGTCATTTATTAGCTGTACAACTTCGGCAAGTTTTTAACCTTACCCCTACCTATCTCCTTGCTTAGCAAACTAATAACACTATACTAACAGTGGCAATATTTAGGGAAGGAACAGAAGATGGTGTCAACGGAAGAGGTTCCTGGGCTTGTGTTGATCCACAAATACAACTTGATAATTATTATATCATCCTAAATACCACAAGAATGAATCTGAGGATTGTGCAGAAAAAACTCCACAACTGAGGGTAGAAAGGAGGCCACACCGAGGAGGGTAGGACATGCAGAGACACTGCCTGGGAGAGAAACAGATTGTGACCGCTGTGGTGGAGGGGAGCCACAGCTGCAGAGGGGGCAAGAAATAGACTAGCACATAGCAGAACACACAGGGAAGGCGGATCCCCTAGGAAATTAACTTGAAGGGTGAGAGAGCCCAAATTTCATGGGTGCTTTCAACCAGTGGGGCTTGAAGCCTAGAATTTTGAAGGTCAGCATGCTTGGCTCTGAGACAGCTCATAGGACATTGGGGCTGCTCCTGGAGAAGGGGCTGGGCAAACAGACCACAGACACACAGCATGGGAACAGCGATCTGAAGGGCACCTGGGGCACACATTGGGGAGGTTAATTCTTCATCTTGGAGCATGTCCCAGAAGGGCAGCATTTGTGGAGAGACCCCTCCAAAAACAGGGGAGCCAGTGGGTGCCATCTTCCTCCCCCACTCCTCAGCATAAGCACAAGGCCACCTGTGGGAACAGCACAGTGCGAACACTTGCTACAAACCTTGCTAGCACCAAGCTCTGGCCATGCTCCCCTGCCTGTAGCCCTGCATTCCAGCAGAACCACCCTTCCTGGTCTGCCCTCTCCCATGCAGCAGGCCCCCTCCTAAGAAGACTGTCCCAAACCCCTGCCCACAATGAATCTCCCAACCCAGGAGGTTTGCAGAACCTTGGTTCTGGTGGCAGCAACAACAGGTCTCATTTCACATGCAGACCACAGCACACCTAGTTAAAACTTACCACATTCAGGCCAAGGACCAAACACTGCCCATAACAGGCAAAAAGAGTCTCTGCGGACAACTGGACTAGAGAATAAAGCAGCGAGAACAAAACAGCAGAGAACACACAGCACATGTTGGAGAAACTTCCAGAAGCTCCAGACCCTCAGAAACAGGGGACACTACATGACAAGGCACTATGGATCTCATCCTCACAAGACCATTACCCTCAGGAAGAGGTGAAGTAGCTGACTTTCTTAACACAGTGAAATAGGCACAGAGACTTAGAGGATATAACAAGACAGAGAAATCTATTCCAAAAGAAGAATAGGACAAGACCATAGCCAGAGATCTGTAACAGGCCTGAGGAAGAATTTAAAGTAGTGATCACAAGTATGCTCCCTGGACTTGAGAAAAGAGTGGAAGACATAAATAAGACCTTAACACAGAGATAAGGAATAACAGCAGAAATAAAGTGAAATGAGAAACACATTTGATGGAATGAACAGTAGGATGGAAGCAGAGGAAAAGTTAGTGACCTCAAAGAGTAATGGAAAGTAATCAAGCTGAACAAAAGAGAGAAAAAATAATTATGCAAAACAAGAATAGACTTAGGGAACTCAGGGACACCACTTAACATAATAACTTTGTATTATAGGAGTCCCAAAGAAGAGAGAGAAAATGGGGGAGAAGAAATAATAGCTGAAAAATTCCCTAATCTGGGGAAGGAAACAGTTACACAGACTTAAGAGGCACAGAGAACTCCCATCAAAATCAACCAAAACAGACCCACACTAGGACATACTGTAATTAAACTGGCAAAATACACTGATGTAGAAAAAATTTTAAAAGCAGCAAGATAAAAAAAGAAGACAGTAACTTACAAGGGAAACCCAAGGAGATTTCTCAACCAAAAACTTTCTAAGCTAAAAGGAAGTGGCATGATACATTCAAAGTGCTAAAAGGGAAAAAAAAAAAAAATGTGCAACCAAGAATATCCAGTAAGGCTATCAGTCAGAATAGGAGGAGAGATAGAGAGTTAAAGATAAAGAGATAAAGAGTTTCCCAGACAATCAAAAATTAAAGGAATTTATGACTACCAAAGCCAGCCCTACAAGAAATACTAAAGGGATTATTTGAGTGGAAAGGAGAGACCAGAGTGACAGTATAAAGATTGGAAACACAAAAGCAGTAAAAATGAATACTTCTGTAAAGAATCAGTCAAGGAACTCACAAAATAAAGGGATAAAAAATATGACACTATATACCTAACATGTGGGGAAGAGAGGAATAAAGCCTGGGTTCACACTTAAACAACCATCAACTTAATCTAGACTGCTATATGCAGAAGAGGTTACATACAGACCTAATGGCAACCATATATCAAAAAAAAAACAATAAATATGCAAAGAATAAAGAGAAAGAAATCCAAATATATCACTAAAGAAAATCAGCAAGACATGAAAGAGAAAAAAAGAAGGATCAGAGAAATTCTTCAGAAACAACCACCAAATAATAAAATAACATAAAAAAACCTTTCCACTGATTACTTTGAATATAAATAGACTGAACACTGATCAAAAGACAGAGGGTAACAGAATGGATAAAAAAGCAAGACTTGTCTATATGTTGTCTAAAAGAGACTCATTTTAGACCTAACGATACTTGAAAACTGAAAGTGAGGAGATGGAGAAACATCTATCATGCAAATGGGTGTCAACAGAAAGCCAGAGTAGCAATACTTTTATCAGACAAAACAGACATTAAAATAAAGACTGTAACAAGAGACAAAGATGGACACTAGATAAAAATAAGGGGGAAATCCAATAAGAAGGTATAACAATTGTGAATATTTATGCACCCAACACAGAAGCACCCAAATAGTTAAGTTAATAAAAACATAAAGGAATGAATTGATAATAATGTAATAATAGTAGGGGATTTTAACATTTCACATACATTAATGGACAGATCATCCAAAGAGAAAATCAATAAGGAAACGATGGCTTTTAATGAAACACTGGAATGGATGGATTTAACAGATATATTCAGAACATTCCATCCTAAAACAGCAGAATACACATTCTTGTCAAGTGCACATGGGACATTCTCCAGATGAGATCACACATTAGTCCATAAACAAGCCTCAACAAATTCAAGAATGAAGTCATACCATGCATCTTTTCTGACTATGATGGTGTGAAACTAGAAGTCAACAACAAGAAAAAATATGGAAAGACCACAAATACATGGAGGTTAAATAACATTCTACTAAACAATGAATGGATCAACCAGGAAATAAAGAAAAAAATTAAAAAGCGCATGGAAACAAATGAAAATGAAAACACAATGGTGCAAAACCTTTAGGATGCAGCAAAAGCAGTTCTAAGAAAGAAGTTTATAGCAACACAGGCCTACCTCAAGAAGCAAAGAAAATCTCAATATACCTTAAAGGAGCTAGAAAAAGAACAACAAACAAAATCCCAAATCAGCAGAAGGAAGGAAATGATAATGGTAAGAGTGGAAATAAATGATATAGAATAGATTGATGAAACAGCTAGTTCTTTGAAAAGATCAACAAAATTAATAAACCTTTAGTCAGATTCATCAAAAACCCAAAGAGAGAGAACACTCAAACAAAACCACAAATGAAAGAGAAGAAATAGCAACCAACAGCACAGAAATTCAAAGGATTATAAGGGAATGTTATGAAAAATTACATGCCAACAAACTGGACAACGTAGAAGAAATGGATAAATTTCAAGAAACATATAACCTATGGGGGGAAAAAAAAGGGAAGAAATAGAAAATCTGAACAAATGGATAACCAGCAAAGTAACTGAATCAGTAATGAAAAAAACAAAACAACAACAACAAAAAAATCAACGAACAAAAGTCCAGAACCAGATGGCTTTAAGGCAAATTCTACCAAAGAGTTAAAGGAAAGTTAATACTTATTCTTCTCAAACTATTCTAAAAAACAGAAAAGGAAAGAAAATTTCAGAATGCATTCTATGAAGCCAGCATTATCCTGATACCAAAATCAGATAAAGACATCATCACAAAAGAGAACCAGAGGCTAATATCCTTGATGAACACAGTTGCAAAAATACTTAATAAAACACTAGCAAACAAACTTCAACAATACATTTTAAAAAGTCAGTCACCACAATCAAGTGGGATTTATTCCTGAGCTGCAAGGGCGGTTCAATATTCATAAATCAATCAACATGATATATCACATCAACAAGAGAAAGGGTAAGTACCATACGATCATTTAAATAGATGCAGAAAGAGCATCTGACCAACTACAACATCTATTCATGATAAAAACCCTCAACAAAGTAGCTTTAGAGGGACCATACTTCAACATAAAAAAGGCCACATATGAAAAACCCACAACTATCATCATCATCAATAGGGGAAAACAGAGCTTTTCTCCTAAGGTCAGAAATAAAAAAAGGATCTCCACAGTCACCACTTCTATTCAACATAGCACTGGAAGTCCTAGCCACAGCAATCAGACAACAAAAAGAAATAAAAGGCATCCAGATCAGTAAGGAAGAAGTAAAACTTTCACTATTTGCTGAAGACATGATACTATATACAGAAAACCTAAAAGGCTGCACCAAAAAACTACTAGAACTGACACACGAATTCAGTGAAGTTGTAGGACACAATATCACTGTACAGAAATCTGTTGCATTTCTACACACCAATAAAGAGCAGCAAAAAGAGAAGTTAAGAAAACATTCCCATTTACAGTTGCACCAATAATAAGATACCTAGGAATAAACCTAATCAAAGAGGTCAAAGAGTTACACTCTGAAAAATATAAAACACTGATGAAAGAAATTGGAGACAACACCAAGAAATGGAAAGATATTCCACATTCATAGATTAGAATAAATATTGTTAAAATGTTTATACTTTAAAAAAAAAAGTCTATACTATTCAAAGCAATCTACACATTTAATGAAATCCCCATCAAAATACCAACATTTTTCACAGAACTAGAGCAATTCTAAAATCTGTATAAAATCACAAAAGACACCTTATAGTCAAAATAATCTTTAAAAAGAACAGCGAAGTTGGAGGCATCACAATTCAGACTTCAAGATACATTACAAAACTATAGTGATCAAAATAGTATACTACTGGCACAAAAACAGACACACAGATTAACAGAACAGAGTAGAAAACTCAGAAATGAACCCACAGCTTGATGGTCAGTTAATCTATAACAAAACAGGAAAGAATATCCAGTGAAAAAAAGATAGCTTTCTTCAACAAATGGTGTCAGGAAAACTGGACAGCAACATGCAAAAGAATGAAACTAGACTACTATTTTACACCATACAAAAATAAATCCAAAATGGATTAAAAACCTAAATGTGAGACCTGAAACCATAAAAATCTTAGAAGAGAACACAGGCAGCAACTTCTCTGATGCTGGCCATAGCTACGTCTAGATATAACTTCTGAGGACAGGGAAACACAAAGGCAAAAATAAACCTCTGGAACTACATCAAAATAAAAAGCTTCTACACAGTGAAGAAAACAATCGATAAAACTAAAAGGTAACCTATGAAATGGGAGAAGATATTTGCAAATGACATATCCGATAAAGGGTTAGTATCCAAAATATATAAAGAACTTAACTCAATACTTGAACACAAATAATCCAAATGAAAAATGGGCAGACATGAATACATATTTTTCCAAAGAAGACATACAGACCAGATGCTCATCATCACTTAGTATCAAGGAAATGCAAATCAAAACCACAGTGAGCTATCACCTCACACTTGTCAGAGTGGCTAAAACCAACAACACAAGAAACAACAGGTGTTGGTGAGGATGTGGAGAAAAAGGAATCCTTGTGCGCTGTGGGTGGGAATACAAACTGGTGCAGCTACTGTGGAAAACAGTATGGAGTTTTCTCAAAAAGTTAAAAATAGAACTACCAGTTGGTCCAGAAATTGCAGTACTGGGTATTTACCCAAAGAATACAAAAATACTAATTCAAAGGGATGCGTGCATTCCTAAGTTTACTGCAACATTACTTACAATACCTAAGATATGGAATGAGCCCAAATGTCCATCCATTGACAAATGGATAAAAAAGATGTGGGTGTGTGTGCGTGTATGTGTGCGTAGATATAGATGTATAGATAATAGATATATAATGGAATATTATTCACCCATAAAAAAGAATTAAATCTTGTGATTTGCAAGGACATGAATGGAGCTAGAGTGTCATCATGCTAAGCGAACTAAGTTAGAGAAAGACAAATACTGTATGATCTCACTCATATGTGGAATTTAAGAAACAAAACAAGTGAGCAAAAGAGAAAAAAAGAGAGAGACAAGTCAAGAAATGGACTCTTAATGACAGAGAATAAATTAATGGTTACCAGAGGGGAATGGGCTAAATAGGTGGTGGGATTAAGGGGTGAACTTGTCGTGATGGGCAGCCGTTGATGTATGGAAGTGCTGAGTCACTATATCATACACCTGAAGGTAATATAACACTGTATATTAACTAACTGGAATTAAAACAGAAAATTAGGGGTGCCTGGGTGGCTCAGTGGGTTAAAGCCTCTGCCTTCGGCTCAGGTCATGATCTCAGGGTCCTGGAATCGAGCCCCGCATTGGGCTCTCTGCTCAGCGGGGAGCCTGCTTCCCTTCCCCTCTCGCTGCCTGCCTCTCTGCCTGCTTGTGATCTCTGTCTGTCAAATAAACAAATAAAATCTTTAAAAAAACAAACAAAAAATTAGAGGGGGAAAAAAAGATCATTGGAGGAATCTCAGATGGGTAAGTAGGGGGAGATAAGGAGAGAAAGTCTGGAAGAACTGGGAGATGACAAATTCTATTTGGGCCAGGAGAGAGGGAGACAGCCGTAAACAGGTGGCCCACAGGCAACCAGGAATGTGGGTTCAGACACAAAGAAACAGAGAATCCTGGAAATCATAGGCATGACTAATACTAACAATTGCTTTCAAAATATTTTACATGTATCATTGTATTTCAATATTTCAAACACATCCAAATATGAATAAATTAGAAAGGTAAACAAATGCATTTCAATCATTTACAAGCTTCTCAAATTAAAAAAACGAACTCTCTTAACACATGGTCCAAAAAGTACTGATTCTCACATGTCTCTGATTTGTCTATGAATTTGGATCATGACAGCCATGAATCCCTTGGAATCATATGCTGATAATGATGATGATAGCAAGAAATTCTTATATCACACTTACACACGTTAAGCATATTATCTTTGTATACGATTTTTGTCCTTTAAAATATAATTGTGGGCAGATGTCCCATTTTCAAGGCAATCAGACACACGTGTGATCCAGCTTTAACCTTAACCTCAAATCTGTTTAGTAAAACTTGTGCTATTGGTTCTTGTCTGTCTTGTAGCAATAAGCAGGTCAACACTGCGAAGTTTTGCCAGATTCTTCTTGTTTTGTTCTCTCTAGCCAATCTCAGTGACTTTTATACTTACAATCTACTCGTTTCATTTTTAACCAACTAGACTTGGCACCATCTCTTCTTCCGATACTTTAAATATTCCCTCTGATCAAATCTGTCTATTATACAACAAAAGCCAGAGGAGATCTTCCTTCCTCCAAAACTCCTCACTGAGTAAGAGGATTACTCATTCATTCAGGAAATGAGGGACCTGGGTTAGTTCTTTAAATTCCCTTTCTGCTCTAAACACCATCAGAGAGGTACTCCCATGGCCATACCTCGTCAATGAGTATCACAGGTATGCACGGCCAAGGTAGAGACACAATTGGGTTAATCTCAATCCTTTTATCCACTTTGATTTTCTTAAAACCCCTGCTCCAGAACAAAAATGGCTTTTTGAAAAGTTTAACGTTTTTAGCTTTAGCTTTACTTCTATTTAAACTTGCTTTATTGTCTGTGTCTTTCCCTGCCTTCACTTGGGCCCCAGCATATAAATGCCACCTTGTTAAATTCTGCAGAGCAAAAATTCCATCTTACAAACACAGTACACAATGCCCAACAACAAGGCAGTGGCTAAATAAATGCTTATAAAACAAACCAGTGACAAAGAAGCCAATTCGCTCAGTAAACTCAAATCTCCCTTGAAAATCTGAAAGATAAGCCCTCCGTGCTGTGTTATGCCTAAGTGGGGAGGGGCCAGTAATCAGCTGGCTTCTAGAATTCCCTTAGGGACCCTTGGACCTGGAATACTAGTATGTCAGCACATTTGTGGAAATAATGGGGAAAATGAAGACCAAAGACCGACTTGAACTTTACATTTCTTTGTTCTCATTACCCATTCCCTAAACCACAGGAGTATAAAACAAAAATGATCCTTTCATGTAAAAAGGCTGGAATACTAACCTTTACTGAGTCTATTCCCACACTGCACAGAGGAGCTCTCATCCAGGTGTAGGTTGAATTTTACTGTTTTTTTTTCCACCATGAAAACCAATTTTGATAGCCTTTGAAAATGAAACCAATTTCCATTTCTTAAACTATAAGTCACTCTCAATTTCTACATTTAGCATCTGAAAATTACAAATTAATTTCCTTCTAGAATGTAAGTTCTAAAAAGAAAGAGGGCTTGCTTATCTTCCACAGCTATAGCCATGGTGCCTAATACAGTGGCTAACAATCGATAAATATTTGTTGAAAGGAAGAATAAACATTCATTTCAACCCACACAACACAGAAAGGATCTGGCATATAAGCATCTGGGGGAACTCTGTAAGGGAGATAAAGAACAATTACCAGCTAAAGTACCTCATTGCTTACTCTTAAAAGAGTTTAAAAAATTGGGAGATTGAAATACGGAGCCTGTCTCTATCTTGCACTTTCAAACTTTTGCTACAGCTGCCTGGCAAGGGCAGTTAGCAGATGCTGCATTCTTTATTTCTAGTGGAAAGCAACCACTCTCCAAGGCTCCAGGCAAAGAATACACATGTACATCCTTCTATCCAGATCTGTGCTGTCCCGTATGGTAGCCACTAGCCCCACATATCCATGGAGCTCCTGAAATGTGGCTAGTGTGACATGAGATGGGCTGGAAATGTAAAACACAAACCAGAGTCCTGAAGAGTAGGACAGAAACCGGATGTGCACTATCCGACTGATAACTCTTTTGCATTAATTACATGTTGAAATAACAGTTTGGATATAGTGGGATAAACAAAATATATTACTAAAATTAATTTCACCCATTTATTTTTAGTTCTCTTAAAGTGACCTAGAAAACTGTTAAATACTTATGTGGCTCATGTTCTATTTCTACTGGACAGTGCTAAACCAGACTGGCAGTAAAGAGAGTCTGTATACCACCAGAAGGAATATTCATGAAAAAATAGCAGGATCAGATTCCTAATTTCTCAATCTATAATTAGGAAATTAATTAGATTTTCTATCACATACCAATGGACAGTCCCCCTTAAAGGCTCACAACAGTACTCAAGACTAACACATTAGTCTTGATTTCTAGATAAGGAAACTGAGGCACAAGAAGGAAAAGGCACTCATACAAAGTTACAGAGCTGGTAAATGGGAGGGCAAAACCCTGATGCAAAGCCAGCCTGGCTTCCAAATGCATGTGCTTCTCCTTCTTCTCCTCCAGTCACAGAGAGAACTTTCTCCATGTTCTAGAGGCTTCAATAAGGATGCCAAACATCTTTTCTGCCTTCCCCTGCTGTGGCCTTCTCCTTGACACTCGACACCATTCACCCGTATTTCTCCCTGCCACTAACCCACAGATAAAGAAAACTAGATGAAAAGGTGGCAGAAAAATTCAGGAAAATTACCAGAGTGACATCCCATACACTGCTATCTCGTAAAAAAGAATCAAGTTTTCCTAATTGGGCTTTTTTTAGCCTTTGCAACTCAAAAGCCCACCATCATATCTATCTTCGTTAGTAATAACCCATGACAAAGAAAATGCACCTACTGGTTCACTGCTACCTGTGAGGTCACTAACTTGGGCAAGTGTGATTTTACCTGTTGTGAATTAACTTACTTAGTTTCTTAGCAGCCTCCAGAGCTTCCTTTGCAGTGTCTGCTACAAAGAATCTTTGAACTCGAACTCCATGGTCAGACATCAGTTTCTTGCTCTGGTATTCCTGCAGGTTCAGCCATCTTCGGGGGGTTAATTGAACTGCCTAGAGACATTGAGAGAGAGAGAGGTAAGAACACTTAAAAATAATAAGAAAAATAATAGTCAATGCATGTAGCCAGTCTTACAGGTACCCTAAAATGACAATCAGCAATATGAGTTTTGTTTAAAAGGGGAAAAACACATACACACATACACACACACATATATATATAAATTATTTATGCTTAATTGTTTTTCTAATCAAAAATGTTAAGGACAACTACATACACAACATATGGATACAGGTTTAAAGAAACGATGAGAACTGAATAGGGTCTATTATCTAGCTAACAAGAATGCACCTATGTCAATATCCTAGTTTTTTTTTTTTTAAATATCCTAGTTTTGACACTTACTAAAACTAAATAAGATGTCAACATGATGTCAATAAGATGTCAATAAGTATTTAAGAATAAAAGATTATTTTTAAAAAATATTAAGAACTCTACTATATAGGATATGCTTCCTGCCATTCCCACCCCCAATAAAGGTCAGAGCATTATTTTAATAACTGTGTGCACATCATTAATCATTGTAAGATATCTTAGAAATTTTTTTAACACTTTGAGGTTCAATGGGCCACAGATTAATCCACTTCTTAGTTTTTAATGGAAGTTAGGCATAATCATTATACTTCTAATAATATTCTCTCTCTCACACACCAAATATCAGGATCGTAACCTGAAACAATCATCATTACTTAAACTACTTCTTAAAAACTGCAACTTGTGTTATTAAAGTAACTGTTGAAGCATCATGTAGAGGTGATTTTCCAATACGAACTATCAGTTTCTAATCTGTGCTGAAAGAAAGTAATCAAAGAGCAGAATAACATGAACAAGTAAATTCTTCTTATTTTACTCAGTAAAATCAAAGTATTCCTGATCAAACTTATACACCCCATTTTTAGAAGGAAAAAGATGAAAAAAAAGAATATATCTAGTTTAATCTCATTTTCAACCATGAGTCATGATGAAAACACAAACACTACTCACAGTGGATAAGATAACAATGCCATTAATGCATAAACCAAAAAAATCAATCACAAACTAAATCACAAGATTGGTGGAGGAAAATCACTTGACATACTTCCTGGTGGCTTCTGTCAATGGCCTTGGTGGATGGCCAAGACAATATCGCACAGACCATTAACAGGTCCACAGGGCTTTACAACATGGAACAATTAGGTTTCAGGACCTCAAATGTGTCCTTAAAATGGCACTTTCTTCTGGAATCTCCAAGCTACAATGCACTCATCGGTCTCTTCTGGACCAGGGACATTCCGAGAAGGCTCCAGAACACTTACAACTAAACCAGGTTTTACTCAAGGGCAGAGTGTATCTTCAATTTCTTTGTATTTTTAAGAAGAATGTGATGGGTGTTTGGCATATGGAAAATACTCAAGAAATACCAGTTAGATGGCCAAATGAATAAACCCTGCCTTTTGTCCTTTTGTTTCCAGCTACAGGTAATTTTTCATTTCCAGAAAGTGACTTTGTCTAAAAACAGATAAGTAAAAGTTCTTCAGACCTTAAAAAAAAAAAACAAAAAACTACACACTTGTAAAAAACTCAAATTTCAACATAATCGAGCCTAAAGAAATCTCTCTACTCCAGCATTCTGAATACTGGTAATAATGTTTTAAATGTTGAAGTTACCTACATTTCTTCTTCAGAAATAAATAACATTTGAGTCAAAATAAATCATCAGACAAATGATGCTCACATCAGATACTGTACGAGTTATTAACTTTATGATTTGTTAATCTTACTTCTGAATTTTTAAGTCTTGATGAAACATTAGTAATTTGAAAAACACAAAATTTCACACATGAACATACTCATTGACTTAAGAGTCTTAATAACACATCATATAAGAAAAATTAAAGTTTAAGGCATTTACTCAAAGCTTCCTAATGAAAGAAAAGATTAAGCATTAGATATGCACTATATTCTGGGACCATTTTTAAAAGGCAGATGGGGAAGGATCAATAGATTAAGTCTATGTTGACACATCAACTTAGAGCCATTAACAAGAAGGTAAAAACTACATTTGAAAAGAGCATGTGAGAGACGAAAAACAGCCACTAAAAACAGAGTGGTCTGGTCAATTCCTTTTCATTAGAACACTCGCTGTATTAATTCTGGATATGTTAATGCAATCTGCTGCAAACTAATTGCAATTGATCCAGAGACCAGCTTCATAGACATATAATACATATTGACCGTTTCTGCATTGACTCAGATGAAAGTCTGCTTAAAGTCTGTTGCTGTTAAATTGAAAACCAACACAGTGAACATAGTTCCAAGCCACTGCAGACACCCAAGCTATCACTCCACAAAGTGATCATTTTACAGAATAATGTCTACCTTTGTCAAACCTAAGCTCAGAAGAGCAGGGTCTGTGGCTAGGTCTAAAACTTCATCACTTCAACTGTGATTTACTAAAAATCTGTAGCATACCCAGAGAGGAAAAGGTTAATTCTACTCTGCATTTTCAGGGGGAAGAAAAAGAGAAGAGAAATTTACTAAGTAAGTGGATGGTGTAAAGTACACTGGAAATGTATCCAACGCTGAATCATAAAGGCAATAATAAGAACAGTTTCCTCTCCTTATTATGGAGCACGAGCCATGTGCTAGGCATTCTGCTAAGCACACACGTTATCTAATAGTCAAAATCACTGAGAAAAGTGAAGTATTACTATTTCTTCTGCAGCTATGATTAACGCAAACCGACAAATTCTGCAGTTAATCTTCCTCCTTCCAGATACTTCCTTGCCTTAGATGAAGTTAGGCACAGCTGTGTAACTAGTTCTGGTCAATGAAACATGAATATACATAGTGTGCAACTCATCTGGACCAACATTTGATTACCAACACTTCCCCCCTAAGTTCTCCCTCTCTCTCGACATGGGGAATGGGAATATTTACGTTGGCAGCTAATCTTTCAGTCAGGGGTCACAGTGAAGACAGACACATTCCCACATCCCTCACAATGAATATATAATGAAAAATAATCCCTTGTGGATTTCCAGCCGCTGAGATTCTGGAGAATACTTGTGACTGTGGCGGAACCTAGCCTATCTGTAGCATCCTGACGAATAAAACCATCTTACAAATCAGGAAACCCAGGCTGAGGGTTAAGTCACTGGCCAAAGATCACAGGCAGCTGTCAAGCAGCAAAACTTCTCTAATCCACACTACTGATCTACTGAGTCATACTGTTGGTTCCCTGTGCTTATATTCTGGTCCCACATTCCCAGGGGCCCCCTGATGATAAAGAATGAGACTGGGATAAGTGAGACTGTATTCTTCTCTTCAAAGCTTGAGGTCTAAAGGTGGGAAGTAATCTATAGGGATCCTCTAGTGAGCCAGAGGGAGGAAGACAACTAGACTAATCCCCATTTCCCTCCTTTCATACAGATTTTGGCAAAGCATCCATATCAGGAAGAGCATCATGTTCTCAAAACAATTGGGGAGGGTGGGCACCTGGGGTGAGTTCCATCTAGATGTTCATGCTGACCTTTCCATGGCTCCCTTCCCTCCCATGTTTCTTCACCAGAGCAAGCACTTCCAAGCTTGGAAGGGAAGTGGGAAATACAACTTAAAAGTATGGCATAAAGATTTAAGGGCCTGTGGGAACGAGGAAGCACAGGCAGAAGAAAAAGAATGAAAAATGAGGGGCAAGACAAAGAAAAACAAGAGATAAAAAGACAATGACTAAGCAGGCAAAAATTCATGAGAAAACTCAAAGCACAAAATTAGACAGCTATATAGAAAAAAATGACACGACCGAGAAATCATCCTTCGCCCCATGGTTTTAAAATTAGAGGTGTAGAGACTACTGAAATAGCAGCACAGGAGGAAAAAAAATCAATAGAGGGAGTCGAGAAAATGTCATTGAGCGGGGTGCCCCCCAAAGGGAGACTCAGTGAGCCACATCTGCCCACTGGCTCTCGGCACCCCCTCGGTCTTTCTGCCTGCAGCCTCATGCTCACAGCAGTGCTTCTTCACTCAGGAAGGCAGCAGAGTTGAGGCTCGGGAAGAGCTGAAAACCCACTAGGGATCAGGAAAATAGAAATTAAAATAAAAATGAAGGTTTCATGACGTCACTGATGAAGGTATGGTGGAACGCAGCTTCCCACACGCTCCCCAGACAAAGAGGACACCAGTGCGACCAGCTTCAAAACCAATCTGACGGACAGCATTGATGAAAACTAAAACAACCACATACTCTGAACTGAAACATCTCCTTTTGGGTGCTTAACCTAGCGAAACGTGTACTAGGGACATACACCAGGATCTCGTATACAGTGTTGTGTATAATACAGGATAAAGCCAGAAGGTAACCTAGAGGTCTACCAAATAGGAAATGGGCTGAATAAACCACAATGTATTCTAGCAACAGGAAGCATTCAAAATATCTGTGGCAACACAACAGCACCCAGTATGAGGTCCCCCACATCCTCAGTTCTTTTGCAGGTAGGGTGCCAAAACTTTCAAGCAACCACATACAACCCTCCAGGACCCTTTTCCCTTGCTGAGAGGTCCTGGGAGCCACGTGTGGAGAGGGTGGAGTCACAGGGATGAAGCAGCCTGCATTACTGACTTACTGTCCAGACTGCTGCCTTGGCCTTGGAGTCATCAGCCACACATTTGCACGAATGAGAAATAAACCTTTGATGTGTTTACCACTGAGATCTTGGGAAGAACTTGTAATCGCCTCATTGACTAGCCTAGACTGATAAGTATGAACGTCTTAACATTGATTGTTCTCCAAGGCACATTACTGAAAGAAAACAGCCAGCTTCAATATTTAAAGTAGATTAACATTTATATTTCCAACACACGTGTCCACACACAAAGCAACGTTCTCTATCTTTTAAGAACAGAGAGAGGTATAAGTGCATGTACGGGGAAAGGTCCAGATGAAGTTCGCCTAATGCCAGTAAACTTGAGGAGGGCAGACCAGAAAGATGGCAGTCAAAGCGAGATTTACCCTAAGCTATAATTTTTAAGACAATTCTCATAGAAAAACATTCATTTATTATTTGTGCAATGAAAATCAATCTACTCAGAAACAACGGTGAGAGGAAGTAATCAAACCCAGGCTTTAACCCAAGCGCACAGCCTGGAGCATCTATTAACTTGTCTGGGAAATGAAGGGCTTGAACCCGCACTTCAGTGCAGCAGAATTCTCCAAATGTGGTGTGAAATCAGGCGGGGGAGGGCAAAGGCTTACATTCTCCGTTACACAGAACGACCACCCCTAATATCAACTCCTGCTGGGAGATAGGAAGAGGCTCTTAAACCTCATTTCAAGCTCTCAACTGCAATGACGACAGTGGAATACAAACAAGGAATTAGCTGTAAACGCAGAGCAAAATATATTCCCCTCTCGTTGCAAGCATGGCAAGGAAGGCAGATGCTCAGTGGGCTGTGGCAGGCCAAAAGTTGGTATGTGTTTGTTATATTTTAGTTTTTGCCAATGTTATTCTGTATGTAAATTAGCACCCATAAATCTACCTTAGTCACGTTACCTAGGAAATAGTAGGCTTCAAATAAACGTGTTGGTGCACATGCAAAGACAGATATAACTCAATGTGTCTCAATATGGGCATCACAAAATAAAAGATCTGCTTGCTTAAACCAGCCTTTGATGAAGATGCCACTTCACTATCACTCTATATAAGAGAGTCAGAGGAATCCTGTTTATAAGAGGAAAATGATAATAATAGCAGCACTAATAATAATAATAAAAATAATAGTGCTTTTCTGTTTAACCCTGAATGTTAGTCTATCAACTCATCCTTCAGAAAGACAACATGTTGAAGACACACAGAAAAGCAACACCGTGCTACAAGCCTAAACCTATGGAAAAGAAAAAAACGCGGTCAGATGTGGAAGAAAGCGAAGGAACCTGGGTACCGACACTCTGCTACAATTTACTGTATGTTCAGGCTAAAGTAGGGGGCCTTCATTTGGAGTCACCTTTGGAAATACAGCATCCGTTTTATCTAGAACTGGCATGTTCCTGACCCTTCGCCATTTGGGTTACCCCCACTTTGTACAGAGAAAGGAAATGAACTCACCAATTACTCAGTGCCCTGCGGCTGAGTTCGTATGCTCTAGCAGGTGCACAGAGACCATGGTCATTTACAAAGAGGAAGAGACTAACAGTCCCCTCCTCACAGGCCGCCCTGAGGATTAAATGAGTTAATATGTACAGATCTACTGGAATAATGCTCAACAGATCATAAGTACTCAAAAGAATTCTCTGTTGTTGTTATTATTTTTTAAGAATTTATTTAAGGGAGCGCCTGGGTGGCTCGGTGGGTTAAAGCCTCTGCCTTCGGCTCAGGTCACGGTCTCAGGGTCCTGGGATTAAGCCCTGCATCGGGGCTCTGTTCAGTGGGGAACCTGTTTCCCCCTCTCTCTCTGCCTGCCTCTCTGCCTACATGTGATCTCTGTCAAATATGTATTTGACAGAGAGAGAGACAGCAAGAAAGGGAACACAAGCAGGGAAGTGGGAGAGGGAGAAGCAGGCTTCCCGCGGAACAGGGAGCCCGATTTGGGGCTCGATCCCAGGACCCCAGAATCATGAACTGAGCCAAGGCAGACAGTTAAGCACTGAGCCGCCCAGGCATCCCTCTGCTACCATTATTTAATGTAGAAATACAAAGGGGGAGAGAAAGTATAACATGGAGACACTAAAAAATCCCTAAAATAAAAATAGTAGGTGATCCCATAAATGATAAAGAAGTGCCTACAGTGTCCTGCTGTTCGCTTTAAACACATCTGGGGAAGTATTTTTAAACTCTAATGGTGGAATCTCTATACTTAAATCACTCAACAGCCACAGAAAGGGAAAGAACAGTAATTTATAAAAGGAAGGGCTGGACAAAGCTAATTAAAATGTGCCATTTGTGCTAAGTGCCTTGACTTTCTGTCTCATTTGAGCCAGGGTACTCCCACCTCACAGATGAGCAAATGCATAGTCCATGGCTACTCAGCCAGGTGAGTGGAGTCAGGATTTGAATCCCAGTTTAAAAAACCCATGAACTTTCTATTATTCCAAATGATTCTTTTTTATTTTTATTTTTTATTTTTTTGGTGTGGAGGGGCGGGGGTCAGTCTGTGAATCCATATCAATAAAAAGGACTTGGAAGGACCACAGACAAAAACCATACTCCTGACCTAAAAATACAGTGTTCCATTTAAAAGGAAGGAAGACAAGGCAGCAGACAAAGTGAGAGCACTAACGGGGGGCAGGAGGGCCATCCCAAAACATTGGTACAGACGGAATGTGTAATTTCACAAAAACAGGAGGCTAGAGAAGCAAAGTCACATTTCCTGATGAAGAGAAACAAGAATTAGGCTTCTCTTTTTTTTTTTAAGATTTTATTTATTTATTTGACAGAGAGAGAGAAAGAGAGATCACAAGTAGGCAGACAGGCAGGCAGGCAGAGAGAGAGGGGGGTGGGGGAAGCAGGCTCCCCGCCGAGCAGAGAGCCCCATGTGAGGCTCGATCTCAGAACCTTAAGATCATGACCTGAGCCGAAGGCAGAGGCCTAACCCACTAAGCCACCCAGGTGCCCCTATGCTTCTCTTTATAAGAGATCAGACTAGGATCAGATGAGAAGCCTGGGCCACTTCTGCTCCTCTAGTTCTGTGTCTCTGATAGTACCACACCTGCCTGTCTAAGGACCCCACAGTAAAAAGGGGGCAGAATCTGTTAAAATATATATAGGGGTGCCTGGGTGGCTCAGTGGGTTAAAGCCTCTGCCTTCGGCTCAGGTCACGATCCCAGGGTCCTGGGATCGAGCCCCACATCGGGCTCTCTGCTCAGTAGGGAGCCTGCTTCCTCTTCTCTCTCTGCCTGCTTCCTCCTCTCTCTCTGCCTGCTTCTCTGCCTACTTGTGATCTTTGTCTGTCAAATGAATAAATAAAATCTTTAAAATATATACATATATATTTTAATGGATTCTATTATATATATATGTATATATATAAAATATATATTTATATATTTATATCTCCTGTCCTACCAGGAAAGAAATGAAAGTTCAACTTTCAGACCATCCAGAAACTGGATCATAGCATTCATGATTAGGATTAATGCTTCTTGACAAAATCTTCTATTTTTAAACCAAACTGAATTCTAGCTAACATGCAGGAGTGCCATGAAGTTACAGAAACTCTACTATACACTTGACAAGCATTACCCCATTTAATTCTCACAACAACCCTACAAGGAAGAAACTGACAGAAGTCCATTTTACAGATGGGCAAAGTGAGGCTCAGAGAAGCTAAGTGCTGCTAAGACTAACAGAGACACTTAGAGGCAGGGCCTTTTTTCAAATGCAGGTGTGCCTGACTCCACAGTCTGCTCTTCAGTGAAACACTAACAGTGAACGCCCCCTCCTGCCAGTCCACAAAAGTGGGTCCTAAGCAATGACAGGGGCAGGAGGAGAAACCGGTGCCAGTGTATAGATTTCACTGGGGAAAGGTACAGAGCTGTCCTGAATATGAGGCTGGAGGAGAAAATGGGAAGCTCTGTATGAGAGAAAGCTTCCTGGATGGGTTTCACTAAGTCAAAAGAATTAAGATTCTCAAAGATACCACCTTCTTCTTTTTATCCTAGGTTCAGCAGAAAAGCAGCATGTTTTTTTTTAAGGAACAAAGAAAGGTAAAACTCTTTGTAGTAAGGACAAATGCCCAAAGGAGAGTGCATTCCATAACTCTGTACTGCTGCTCTGCCAGCAGCAAGAAAGAAGGGGAGGGGGAAAAAATACAACCTTGATAAACATTAGCATATTAACACAACAGCAGAAACAAATGTATAAAAGGCACTAAAAATACTAAACAGCATCATTTCAAAAATGCCTGCCCGTCCCCTAGTGGAGAGTGTGCCACCTCAACTATGTTGCAGAAGAAAATCACCTTAATTTTATACTGTGAACAGAAGTGGGCGAGATTAATTTACATGAAGAAAGAAAACAAATCTAGAGTAAATATATACATGCATTTAACTCTTACTAAGGAAACCGGCAGAATCTGTACTTTGTTCATTCACGCGAACAGTTTGCTACTGGGCATTTAAAACGTAGTCATAATATAATGAGGTCTACTGGTCAACAGCACAGACAAGGTCTTTGCTGTCACAGAGCTCAGGTCCTAGGAGGGGAGGCAGAGAGGAAGACGTGAACACAGAAGTGGAGAATGTACTGACAGAGTGGGAAGTGCTCTGGAGGAAAAAACATATACACGAGGAATTATTGAGGCAAAGAGCATACAGTGTGGTGACCTGGGAGGAAAGGCCATCTGTGCAAAGACCTCAAGATAGAATGGAGAGAGGCATGTGCAGAAGTGGAGGAGAAACCTAGCAGGTGTGATCCAAGGCCCTGAGGCAGGAAAGGGTTAGCAGGGGCAGGAGCTAGTAGGGAATAGGTCAGAGAGGAGGGGAGAAAGGGGGGCAGGGACCAGACCATGAAGGGGCGTGGAAGCTGCAGTCCAAAGTCTAGATGTTATTCACTCAGTTTTTAAGTTGGGGAGTGAGATCAAGTTCACATTTTGGAAAAGTCACTCTGTTTTCTGTTTAGAGAAGGGAACCAGTTACGAGAGCCCAGTTAAACCAGCCCAGAGTCAGCCACCTTTTTCTATAAACAGCAGAATAGAAATAGTAAAGAGGAAAGAGTCAAACAGTAAATCTGGCTTTGAGGCCAGAGAGTCTCTGCTGCAACTCCACCTTAGTCGCAAAAGCAGGCAGAAATAATATATAAAAGAATAGACATGGCTGTGTTCCAGCAATGCTTTATTTGCAGAAACAGTTTTGGCTGAGACTAGTTTGCAGACCCTCAACTAAATAACAGAGAAGAGCGGAGGAAGTAGAACAGAGAAATGAAGGGATTCAGGGTATAGTTTGGTGATGAAGCAAAGCCTACTCATGAATTAGATGTGGGCTTTAAGGTAAAGGGGAATCTAGTATTAGATATAAACACACACACTGACACCCACTTGACACAGTTATATAAACCCAGTGAATTTTATGTACCTGCTAACTATAACATTTCTTTAGCAACAATCTTACCTTGGGTTTTTTGCCCAAACTGGCCTTTGCATCACACTTAATTTTTGAGAGTCCCATCCATCATTTCACCATATAAGAGCTTCTTGGTCTTTGATCTTACAACCATCTTCCATTATTTACTATTAATCCCAGTGAGCAACATGCAAACTGCCCTGCTTTGGCCCCATCTTGCTACACTGGCCCATCGGCAGCTTCTTTCCAAGGAGAAAACACGAGGCCTCCCTTGATTAAACAAACACCATGGGGAGGGAAAGCGGGATGGAAGGAGGAGGGAAGGCAGGCAGGCATAAGGATTATTTTGAGCTGAGGGTAACTGAAAAGCAGACACAAGAAAAACTCTCTGCTCCCTTTTCCCCTCCACCCAAAAAGGCAGGATGATTCCTAATCATGAGACAAATCTATACTCTGAGTCCAGAGACTAAGTCATAGTCTCTTAAGTCTATTAAGCCATAGTGACTTAATCACAGGAGTCACCATAACAAACTTTACTAACCCTTATCTTCCATTAGCATCCCCATAGATTTACCTTCCTACAATTTGCTGCCCCTAGAAGTTCAAAGTCCTTTTCCTTGGTCTTAGCACTTCTCTGCAAATTTACTCTTCTTCTATTAAGATGCAACATCAGCCAAAGTTCCGACCACCCCTTTGAGTCACAGATCGGTGAGTGTTCCCAGGGATACGTGTACCTGTTAATAAACTTGTTTGTTTTTCTCTAGCTACTCCGTCCTTTAGTAGACTAATCTGCAGGACCTGAGTCAGTGAATCTAAGATGATTAAAGGGAAAAGTGTTTTCCTCATCTACATATACAAGTTGTCATATCCAAAGCTTAGAAGGTGACATGTCAAGTTTAGGATAGTAACACTGTGAGAGAGTCAGAGAAGGCCCTGGGTTTGGGGAAGGGGCACCAGGAGATTTCAACTTTATCAGTTAGACTTTACGTGTTTTACTAAAAGTGATCTGAGCAAAGACAAGAAAATGGCAATATTTAAAAACTTCTTCATACTGGACACACAGATGACTGTGACATTAATCTCAACATTCTGCATTTTCTCTAAATAAAAATAATTATACATTTAGCATAACAAATTTGATAACTACACAATTCCATAAAGAAGGATTTATTAATCAATAAAATGAAAAAAGTAAGGTATGAAACATAATTTTAATCAGAAAAAAACAAGAAAATTATATACAGAAGAACCCTGAGATCATGGTGGACCAGCAGCTCATGATGAGTACCTGAGGCCTTGAGGTGTTACTCCACCTGCTACCAAGCTGGCACTGCTTCAACAAGCCAGTGTGAAGCTTAGGCACTGCCATCCACGTGCTTAGGCACTGCCCTTCCTGCACCCTGATACTGCATCTTTGTAGAACACATGAGCTCAGGGAAGGAGCGGTAGACACGGGCTCTCATCTATGGACTGCCTAGGGCTTCAGCCAAGTGCCTTGATTTTATGACCACTTTATGCTCACAAAAATCTGGCTTATGGCAAAAGTGAGTAACTCTGGAAGTTATGTCCCAAAAATTAGGTCACTGTTTCATCCCACAAAAGTGTGTGTCTGTGTGTGTGTGTGTGTATACGCATGATTTCTTCAACTCACTCAAGTGAATCTTGCTATCAGAGTCTCTCTGGTAGCAAAAGGGGGGTTTAAGATTCTAAAAATAGTCTCAAGTATAGTGCTAACCTGAAATCAAATTCAAAAGATACAATAATAGAACAGCCATGAGCTCAACCTTGATCAATCTGAGGCCATTAATTGCTCAGCTAACCCCAGCCATGTTTTTTACACATTTACACATGCATCAGAGCAGACAATTACTCTCACTACTTTTGAAGATCAGAAGGGAAAATATTACATATTTTTCCTCAACCACATTCAGTAAAAACATCATCAGTTATGAAAAGACCTACAGGGGTGTTTTTCAAGTTCTCGACCTGGAATGAGTTTGTGATATTGAGCAAGTGAAGCACGGCTATTATTAGTAAAACAGAATACCCAACCTTCCAGGATTGCTGGGAGGAAACACACATGTAAAGTATGTGATGGGGCTTTGTCATACATGTGTTCAGCATAGCCATGACAATGAGTCAAATATGACATCTGAGTGATAAGATCTAGCTCCTTCATAAATCCCTGCCCCCTTTCTTCCTCCACTTCCTTCAGTTCCCAATTTGTTAGGCCTCCTCAAATTACTCCCCAAAGTCCCATCCAATAAATTCAGGGAAAGCTTGCAAGGGGCAGACTTTATTTCAATCAACCCACTCATGTTCCTTCTAACAATCTAATAGTGCTTAATAGTTCAGGATACATTTGAGTTTAATGGGATTTACCTGATAGAAATAGACTTCTCATCGCTTCTTTATAGTGGCAGTTTTGAGCGACCTAGCTAACTCAATCTCACGGGTTCGCCTGTCACCTTGGCGTGCTGAAGAAATGACTCAGAGAGTAGTAAATGAGTGACCTTTGCTAGAGAAATTCCTGAGACTGTCTCTTTGACATTTTGAAGGTTTGCTGTACAGAATGGTAATTGGTGTCTGCAAGGTTCCAAGTCTACTATTTGTATTTAGAAATTGATTCCATTCTTGTTGATGAATAAAATATTGCCACTACGAAAAACTAGATTTTAGAATTTTCTATTAAGAAAGGTGACAACATTATAGAGAGTACTCCTTTTTTTCACATTTCCATTGTCAGAATCCCCATTTACAGAAGAAATTACAATCTCGAGTATTAAATCTCATCGCCCTCCCCAATACTCTACATTTAATGGCCTAGTTATGAAAGAAAAGTGAACGCCAAATCTTTCAATTCACATTAGTCATCTCTTCTCGGGCAATAATTTGAGTTTCTTTAGCCTGAGTGGAGGAGGGGGGAGGAAGGAATCACAAAATCTTACCTACATCTGTGCAAGTAAACCTCAGAAGTAAAATTCAGGCAAGCTTTCAGAAAACTTGGTAACATGAAAATGAAACTTCAAAATAATCCCTGAAAAGAGAATTTATATATAGTGCAGAATACATGGCATTCACTATCCTCCAGAAAACTTTTGAAAGAATTACTGTCATTCATTTGAAAAGTCCACTGTAATGATAGAAAAATCCAAAAAGCACACACAGACAAGAGGACAATCTGACCCTTGCAAAACAGACAATCTGACACTTTATAACCAAGCAGCAAAGAAAATAATATTCTAACCGTAGCATATCCTCTTAAAATTGGGAGATTCAATAAAAGAAAGCAATCTCAAGAATGTTTAATCCTCATCGTTTTTCTTTTAGGAACCTACAGTGAAATGCTATATGACATTACTACAATTTAACAACTGATTCAAACCAGAAGCTAACAGAAAAAAATGAGACACAAAAGAGGAAAATATGACATTTGCTCAGTAATGTCCTGATGACAGATTCAGGAGCTGATAGTGAAAATGGGCTTAAGAGGGAGAGGTGAAGACTCGGGCTGTCTTTGCCCAGGCCACTTATGCCAAGTGACCTTTCAACCTTGTTTACTTCATGTTAAACGAGAGTATCAGCCATCACAACCTTACAAGGTTGTTGGAAAGTGAAATAAAGATTTCCATGAAATCCTTTTTCAATGGGGTCTGAGAGCAAGAAGCAACCCCAGAGGCAAGAAATGCTACCACTGTGGAAATATGGTGTTCCATTACTTTCCAGCTAGCCAGATCCAGTCAGTATCCAATGGCTACCAAAGGATAAATATCTCCTCTCTTGAGGACTTTCTTCTTTGTTTCAGTGAAGGCAGACAGTCATCTAAAAATTCAACTCTATAGATTCTGCTACTGTTGAGGCACTAGACCCTCCCAAGACAGAGGAAACACCCCCAAGGAAGTGCTGCCACACTGAAGGTTGAAGAAGTAACCTGACACCTTGTGACCAACCCCCAAGAACAATCCACTGGACACAAAGAATCACATACTTCACAGGGCCAGACATAGTGCCAAGCAGAGGGGGGTACAGAAAGGAAGAACTCGAGTTTGGAATAATACATCTAAACAAATTATTCATGGAAGCACTGGGGAAAATAATAAAGAAGGCAGTGGGTGCCTGGCAAACCAGAAATTGAGAGGAATCCCTGAAGAATGGTAGCAAATAAGAAAGAGATTGAAGTAGAATCCCACAGCTAAAAGAGCACAGGATAGGACTTTACCAAAGGTGGAAATAGCTCTGATTATATTTTAAACCTGAAAGCTAGAGACACAGAGAACAGAAGAGGCGCTGACACAACATTAGGAAGACCAGTGTAGCACAGGGTATGCTCCTAGACATAAACAGTAAGTGTGGGGCATGGGGGCCCAAGAGATGACACTGTGCCCCAGGTGACTTCTGACACACTGGGGGAAAACCCAGCTAAATGGCACCTACCACGTGGCCACACCCTTTGCAGCTCTCCCACAGTTACTGATGTTGGACTGCTCTAAGCTCAGTATCAAGAATTATTCAACAATGGAGGCCCACGGACATCATCAAAGAGAAGCAAACAGAAGAACCAACACCTGAAGAAAAAAGTTCACAGAGGGATACAACATAAAACCACTCTGAGAAGTACAATAAATTAGAGAGATATGAGAAGACATTATAACCACCAAAAAATTAACTACAAATCTTGAAAATTTAAAATTGACCACTGAAAGAAAGAAAGAGGCAATGTTAAAAATAGGGAGAATATAATCAGAAAACAAATTTGTGAGCTAGAAATTGAAGAAGGAAGGTTCCCACGTATTTGGGAAATACATAAGCTTGCTTTCCTTAGTTAGAGATTCTCAATACGCGTCTTATTAAAGGTCCTGAGAAGTTCAACCATTAAAAAAAAAAACAATGTAACAATATTTTATACGGTTTTCCCACACTTGGACCCTATTAATGATGTGCTGGTTATTAAGCTATTATTATTATTATTATTATTATTATTATTTTATCAGCTTCAAAACCTCTCTTCTAG
Organism: Martes martes; assembly: GCF_963455335.1. Classification (NCBI taxonomy): domain Eukaryota; kingdom Metazoa; phylum Chordata; class Mammalia; order Carnivora; family Mustelidae; genus Martes; species Martes martes. The sequence goes on along the minus strand of NC_137888.1, from coordinate 182,534,592 downwards.
GTGCTCACTGCTTGGTGGGCTGAAACTCTGCAAATTACTTTCTCCTTTGCCAGGTGTCTTCCTACTAGGTTGCACTAATGCAGGGCACCACTGAGAGAATAACAGGCTGGAGGACAGAGAAATTATCTGCTCCTTCTGGTTTGCCTGGTGTTCTAGCATCAGAGTCCCAGCCCCAGCTCTTCGACCTAACGAGTAGCAGTTGCTTCCAAGAGCAGTTAGGTGCAGTTAATAGGTTCTGCCAGCATTCCCCAACCAGCCTCAGCCATGGGAACCAGCCAGGCAGTGCCTCTACCTTCCTTAATGCTCTGGGTTCCCACTCGGCAGGATGCCCCCTTCCATGTTTCCAAGCTCTACCAGAGTCCCAACTGTTTCCATTTTTTCCAGGCATGGTAGCTACTTCCTGTGATTACAAGCTCTGCTTGAGTCAGAGTCTTTTTGCCCTTCCAGTACTTCCTTAATCAACTCTCTAGGTTAAATTATCCCTGTTAAAATAACTAGTGTAGTTTCCTTATTTCTGACTAGATCCAAATGATCAAAGCAGGAGTAGAAAGGAATGTATGAATACAGAGCAATTTGGTCAATGCTTCTCCCTGTTTCATACATTCTAACCTGTAACTAATACTATATACTTACAGAGTTAGGACACCACCTCCATCTAGCAAACACTTGTTTTTTCAAGGATGAATGCCCAACACCTAAAGCACTGTAAGACACGCAGTAGGTACTCACTTCAGTTTTTTACTAAATGAATGCATGTATGAACATACAACATGGACAAAGGTAGACCTGCCCCCAGAGTCTCTCAGGATGACAGCTGGAAGGGATATTTTGATAAGTTATTTGGGGCGAATGGATGAGACACCCAGAAGGGTGTGGTCAATCAGCCTACAGAGGGTCCCTAAACTTGCACAGAAGAGAAGGTAGTCTAGTTGACGACAGGGCATTCTAATGAGTGGAAATACAAGTCTGGGGACAGAGTGAACTGTTGCCCACAACAACAGCATCAGAGGAGAGGTTGAGAGGGAAAGAGAAAAGAAGGAACAAGAGACACGCTTCACAAGAAAGTCTGAGGTAGGCTGTCACGGGTTTGCCAAGCCTCAACATTTCCCCTCAGCATAATCTGTTTCAGTAATGCTTTGGCATAAGAACATTCTTTCTGTCAAGTATAAAGAGATACTGAGCCCTACAGTAAGTTATGTGCTGGACATGACGATGTTTCCTAATACCAAACATATGTCATTCTTCACCAACTCTAGATGTCTAGCAACTCAACTCTGTTGCTAACTCCCAGGGTCAGCGCAGACCTCAGTTTAAGAGCTTGGCCCCACAAGATGACCCCCACCTCAGACAACAGCTGCAAATGAGGTTCCTTGCCTACCCACACTTCTTCCCAGCCAACTATAAATGCAGAGATTCCCATGAACCCCTCCTCAAGTTCAGTAGTTCATTAAGATAACTCCTAGAACTCAGGAAAGCATTTCACTTGCTACTAACAAAGATACAATTCAGCAACAGCCCAATGTGAGAGATAGAGAAGGCAAAGTATAGGGTATAGCACAGCGCTGCTCTACCCTCTCTGGACACACCACCCTCCAGGCAGCACTGAGATGAGTTCACCATTCTTGAAGCTCCCCTAATCTCCTTGTTCCAGAGTTTTATTTGAGGTTTCATTACACGGGAATGACTAACTACATGACTGCCCACTGCTGATTGAACACCATCATCTCCAGGCCCCCGCCCATACCCAGGGATGGGGTAAGGGAGGGGACTGAAATCTCCAATCTTCTAAGCTCCCCCAGCCAATCCCCAGAAACCACCTAAGGTGTTTAGAGAGCATATACTCAGGTGTGGGTAAAGGGGCTTGTTACAAATAACAAAAGACATTCCTACCACTCAGGAAATTCCAAAGGTTTTGGGGCTTTGTCTCAAAGACCAAATACATATTTTGTCATTGTGCCGTGCATCATGTGATAGAAAAGTATCCTGCAATCCTAAAGACACAAAAGGTAAGTGTTATGATACAGACATGAAATGCGTCTTGTGCTTGTTAAAAAAGGATTTAGAGTACTGTAACTATATAAGGCACAAAGCCCCATTTATTATAAAGAAGTGAAACCAATTTTATGAAGCCACATGAAAAATCACTCCTAATTACCTGTTCTACATATTTCAAAAAAGTGTTAATACGAATTCTAATTGCACTGTATTGCTTATATTATTTGTAAGAAACATAAAGGCCTTAGTTACAAATGTATTAAGAACAGAGCTAGAGAAAATCATGTTGTCAAAAAGAAAACCACAGGTCCAAAATGGCATTACTTGGGCCAGACCAAGGCACCAAACCAGGGCTTAATACCTAACCTAACTACAGTTTCAACCTACTCCAGAGTAAGTCTTAACCTGTCAATCAGGCATTTTCTGAAAAGCACCAATTACAAAATCTGTCACATGGACCATCTCCATCCTCCATCTCCATCCATCCTTTTTTGCATAAAAAAGACCTCCTATCCTTTGCCACTAAGGGACAGAGATCTTGCCTGAAACAATCCTTTCTTTTCTTTTGCTTATAACTTTCTTGCTCCCCCCCCCCATAATAAATTCCATTTTGGACATCTCTTAGGAGGACACAGCTATTTTCTAGATGAGAGGCTGCCCAAGTCATGGATCAATTAATAAAGCCAATTAGATCTTCAAATTTACTTGACTGACTTGAGTTTTTTTTAACAATGTAAAATGTAGACATTGGTGATTCTGTTACCTAAAAAGATAAAATACTGATAGCCAAAAACGTGAAACATAGAATACAATCAATTCCCTGTCTTTGGAAAACCCTTAGAATAAAAAGATATTGACATGAACGTTACAAGTGTTTAATGACGCCTCTGTTCTCAAGGCATTCCTGGGAGCAAGGATGAAAGATGCACAGTGCTTGTGCCAGTCTTCCCTGAATCTGAACTTATGACAGACATCACTAATCCATCGCCCTCACTGACCCAAAGAATAGCCTTCGCCTCAAAATCCTCATCACACAGAGCTTCATTGGATCCCATCAATACAAGCTGAAATGCCAGGTAAAACCTACTTGCCTAGTGTCTTCATCCACTCCTGCTGTTATAACAAACCACCACAGATTGGAAGGCTTAAACAAGAGACATTTATTTCTCATAGTTCTGGAGCCTGACTGCCAGCATGGTTGGGTTCTGGCAAGAACTCTCTTCCCAGCTTCTAGACAACGGCCTTCTTGCTGAGAAAAGGAGCCTCTCTCCACTTATAAGGCCACTAATCCCATTCATGAGGGCTTTATCTTCATGACTTAGTTTCCCCCCAGGGGCCCAACTCCAAATACCATCACACTGGGTATTAGGCCTTTAACATAAGATTTTGGGGGAAACCTAAACATTCAGTCCGTAGCACCTAGAACACTAAGTCTTTATCAACTTATACAGTGCGAAGGCTTTAGTATTCTGTCTCCCCATTTATGCATTGTCTGTAGCTGCTTTGGGACTACAACCACAGAGCAGTCACAACAGAGACCAGATGGCTACAAAACCTAAAACATCTACTACCTGGTCTTATAAGAAAATGTTTGCTGACCCCTGTCCTATATTTGAGAGATGGAGAAAAAGTCCTTGAGAGCCCAGAGAAGGAAAATGCATCCTTATGCCTTCCCACATCAGCACTGAGAGTCCCACAGGAGAGATTTCTTCCTCAGTAGCTAAGCAGCTTCCCAGTGTAGATAAAATAAGATACTGCTTTAAGTCAAAAGAACCTGTGGATTTTGATGAGCCTCTCTGACTGTCATCAGCCTGCCAGCAATGCCTCTTCTCATGAGTCCAGATCATGGGAGAAGAGGATGAAGACCTGGTCTACTTCAAGAGGCACAGGGCACAAGGGTAGGGAGGGGAAGATGCTAGTTATGCTATTTTATTTCCCAACTGAAAAGATGCTAAATAGCCCACAGATTAAGTCAGCCTGTGATTCCATGGAAGGAAATAAAGATGGGAGATTTCACCCAGGGACTATCAAATCCAAGTTTTCAGTACATGTTCAGCACACTGCCACACACACATGGCTTATGTGAGAACAGTTCCTTCTCTGAATTACAAAAGTAAAAGCAGCATGAGAAGCTCCAGATTGTGAATTTCATTTTTCTAAGCCATTCCATGGCAATTCCAGAAGTGTTCCTTCTCCTCACACTAATATCATTTTTATTATCAGACTATCTCAGGAGTAGACACTACTTTTCCCAAATCCTCATCTATTTTAAGTGCTGAAAAGACTGTGTCCCATTTACCGATGGAGAAAGAGGACTATGAGTACACTTCCCTATCCCCCTCCCATCAATGAATGACCAGCACTAGACCCAGAAGCAGCAGCACCAGCTTTTTCCTGTATAACACCTGCCTATCTCAGGTTACCAGATAAAGGGCCTTTAAAAAGTCTGTTCACATTTATAGGCGTGACTTATAAAATATATGTACACACACCTCACCCAAAACTGGGAGGAGTGTTTTCTTCGTGGGAAGGGCATGCAGTGGGAGAGATGTCATTTTTACTGTAATATCTTATGTATCTTTCAGAACTTTGTACCAAGGGCATACATTACCTTTGCAAATAAATAGTTTTCTCTGGAAAACCTTTCCGGATTCCCTAAATCAGAGGTCAGCAAACTATAGTAACTGGGCACATTTGCCCACCTGCCTATTTTTATAAAGAAAGTTTTACTGGAACACAGGCACATCTATTATCCATTTACATTTTGTTTGGCGCAGCTTTCACACTGTAATGTCGGAGTGGTTACAACAGAAAATGTATGGCCCAGAAGCCTTAAATATTTACTCTATGGTTCTGTACAGAAAGTTTGCTGACCCCCCCCCAAAACCCATATTGGCACTCCCCTCCCAAGCTAACTGTGCTTACTTATAGTCCATCATATGCCCTCATGGCATCTCTCAAAGCACAATTATGTATTTGTGCAATTCGTTAATATCTAGCATGTCCCATGAGATTATAATGGTCTCCAAGGCGAAAACCATGCCTGATACACTCACAAATGCACCCCCAAGCCTGTACAGTCCTGGCATGGAAGAGGTGTTTTGTAAGTATTTGCTAAATGATAGTTAATTGATTAGATATAAGGACCACTGATAAAATGACCCTCGATCTAAAACTGGGGTCACTGACTTGCCTTTTTGGCAGATAAATAACAGTGGTATTCATGACAGTAAAATATATTAGACAAGGCCAGGCACGTCCCTGGACTAACAGTTCACTAGTCATGTTTCTAGAATTATACAGATATCGGCCCACCTGCCCATCATTTATCTCTAAGAAGTCTCTCTCTCTGCATTCTGCCGCATATTATCCACAAATGGCCCAATGAGGAAGTAGAGAAAAGACTCTCCAGAGATGCACTTCTGAGAGTACACATTGAGCAACTACTATGTGCCAGGCAGCATACTGTAAGGACTCTGGAGACAGAGACCTGCTTTTGAGCCCTGGCCCCAGTATGACAGTGACCATAACCATACATAAGAGATGACCAGGGAAGGCAGCTCCATCCAGTGCTTTCATTTCATTTCATTTCATTTCATTAACATCAAGGTAGGAAAAGGATTATCCCTGATTATAGGCGGCAAATTCAAGTACAAGGAGACGAAAACATTTTTCCAAGATCTCCAGCACTCAAACCCACTTTGTAGGCCCTGTGGTCTTAATCACTGTACTGTCAGGTCATCATCTGTGACCAGTGAGAGCCTTTCCCTTGAAACATGTATCACAGTAGCTAACACAAAACATTTATTCACTAAACGCTTTCATCATTATAACTGTTAGATAGCCATAGTCACCTAGACAGCCAAGCAAAGAACCCTACTGGTTTTTCCCAGACTTAATGGATGTGTACAAAAATATTTCATGATCCTTCATATTGAAATACAAATCTGTGCTTCTAAGATTTTGCTTTTCGATCACCCTCCTTGCTAGAATCCACAAGTGTAGAAGGTAGAATGAACATGTACTGCATTTTTTAATTAATGTGCTTAAGCCAGAAACCAAAAGCAAAAACAAATTAATAATGAAAAGAAGATGTTCCTAAGGTTATTCAAAAGGACACGATGATGTTTTTCTGGCTATTTCAGAGGCTGATTCAGGTAAAACTTTTCTAATTCCATGCTAGATGAAGTACTTACTAGCAAAATGTATCTATTAAATATTTATTATATCAATATTCAAAAACATTATAATACACTGCAATCAGTTTCAGTAGTAAAAGTCACTTACACAGAGGTCAAACCTTTAAAACACAGAAAAAGCAAATGAATTTTGCACGTTTTCAAAAACCAGGTTCTAAATCAAAACCCTAATGGTTAATATACCCTGTTTCTTTCATTCTGTTATTTGATTTCCTCATGTCCTATAACCTATCAAATACTGTAAGTCCCCAAGTCTACTTCAAATTAAATAAATATCCCATAATGAAATGTCAAGAAAATATCCAGCTTTAGTAAATATCAATGAAAGAACAATGCTTCCTATCAGTGTCAATAAGTGTTCCTGGCAATTTTAAGGCTCAAACTTCATTAGGCAAATGAGGAAAAATAACATTTCAATAGAGAGCTGTTTGATGCATGGCGCGGGTTGGGAAGGGCTCCCAGAGGAAAAGCTGCATAAATGTAGATCTCACTCAGTGCAGTTCCTTTCCTTCAAGGACAGAATCGTCTCTAGTTTCTACCTAATTATGGTTACTCGCTAACACCCTCAATTTATGTTAACATTTTAGAAGTTTTGTCATATATTGCATATTTTGTCCAGAGGTTATCTGCCTGCTTTGTGTTATCCATTAATCCAATTCAAGTTACTCCATTGCTGGAATCAAGCATCCATTTTATACCAAGCTGTTCAGGAGAGGACAAATTCCCACATGTGGTCTGAACAATATGGAACAGAGCAGAAAGATCACATCTCCAGCCTGGACACCCTCTATTACCCAAGCCCAATTCTGTAAGAGCTTCCTTTTGTACCACATAGATCCTGTGGTGTGTAAGCAGTACCCTGCAGTGCTCAGAGTATCATTAAAAGTTCTGTGAAGCAACAGCAGGAAGTGATTTCTCTTTCCTTTTGAGTTCTTGACGAGGACCACCACCTTCATCAAGCTTCTAGCCAAGCGCCAGTAGGACTCTGAGCAGATTTAAGAATTCTAGTCCCAACAAAGTAAACCATTCTCTCGTAAGCAAAGTTTATTGCCACTTTCTAATTAAGTAAACTCAATAATTTTCTCCTCAACATGAACAAAAATTTCAGCGGTATTTTGGCCCCAAGAGTCCATAAACAATGGCCTAAGCAGAATCTTATTCACCTGGGATAGGCTAACTACTCACTCATATTTTATCCCTTTAACTAAATTAGGATTCAATCTTTGGGCTTACATTAGTATTTCTTAACCTTTTCCCTACCACGTTTATGCCAATAAACTTGATAAGACACAGTAGCCTGAAATGGTATCCTTTACATCTACCTTGCTCAGGAATCTTCTGGAACTCCATGCAGACAATAGCTATTGAGAATGGGCATAGGTGTAGGTACCATGCTATATACTCTTGGCTTACTCTTCCTCTTGGCTCCTGGCTTTACCACTTTAGAGCTCTGCATTCAATCTCTTTGAGCCTTGATTTCTTCAACCATAAGCCAAGAATCATAAAAGAGAATAAGAAATGAGTTACTACATGAACTCATGTAGTAACATGAGTTCATATAGTAATGAGAATAAAATGAGTTACATGTAAGATGCTTAGAAAAGTGCCTGTCATATAATGAGAGCTCAGAAAATATTAGCTATCATGTTTATTAATACTGTGATTATTACAAAATTCAACACTGCTTGCAACACCCTGTTCTGAAAAGCAAACACAGCAAGCACAGGAGGAAAGTGTGATGTCAGAACGCATAAGGAGAACCTTCCCAACCCACCAGTGATTGTTCTGTTCAAAAAGGAACTGTGGTAGAACCATTCTCCTTAAAATCTCCTATCAAACTCTTGTCTTGGATGAGGCTTTGCATTGGTTCTAAATATTTTAGATCTCTTGCCTGCCTTCTAAACCCAACAACTGTGAACAAAGCATATGAAATCCAGACAGGGAAGTGAACAGTGGGAAGGCGTGTATTTACACTGCACAGATCAGACATAAGTGAAAAGAGCTGAGTTCTCAGTGAAGCATGATTCATGGGTGACATATATTCAGACTCAGTCTCCCGGGCAGCACCTCCGATCTCAGTTCTGTTCTTTTTTACTTTGGCTAGGCCGCTTGCAGTCAGCCTCTTACACATATCCTTCCAAGGATACCTTCTGATTTGGGCTGATTTCACACCGAGTCCAGGACTCCCTCTCTCTGTCTCTCTCCTTTGTGGGGTACCCCCCTCACCTTCCAGCTGCCATGGGTACCCAGAACCCTGTCCTCTGGTGCTTCAAAGCACAAAAACTAGGTTTTTCTGTTGGAATTTTAGACCCCACCATGGCCTGCTCTCAAACAAAACAAAACTGGAAACTCAGTACATTTGTCCCTTCTACTTTTAACTGCCTTCCAGGATTTCCATGCTTTCCTTCACTCTCCAAAGCCTTCAAATAGTCGAGTTCCATGGTTTTGCCTTGAGTATATGATCACTAGCTATGGAAAGTTAAGTCTGTTATGAGCTCACACAGTCATGCTGAAAATACAGCCTGATACAAATTCAGGAGGGATTCAAGCAGAGTATGTCTTTTCTATTCCAAATGGCCAGGAAACACTCATTCCAGAGACAGTGTAATATTGATAAATGAGAAAAAGAGTTCTTACCTTAAGACAGGAAGTTACTTCCAGGAACAAACTCCAGAGGAATGAACAAAGACTGGTCAAGGAAGAAGTCTAGTCCTTCTTTGTGAGATCCACACTACGTACACAGCTGGAGAGGTCTGAGTACCCCCTGGAAGTGAGGTACTATAGAGGAACCCCATAAAGGGAAATATTTGCATTCAAATAGGTAGGAAAATGGGAGTCTGAGGCAGAGATTTAGAAAAAGCAACCAGCTGATAATGTAACTTATTCAAGAGGTCAAAAGGAGAAATATGCAAATCTAGACCTAAGACAGCCAACATCAAGATCAGAGATGGCCAAGAGCCTACTAAGTCAGACCAACCAGGAATGGCTGCTTGGCAGCTACGTGAAGAAAGTCCCAGAGGCCTTGTTTGGGCTCACCAGATGAGTGTCATGATTGATTATTGATCTCTGCCACAGGAAGAGAGAGGGGAGAGGTAGCACGACCCCACGTACAATCCAGAATCAAGAATAAGGTTATGGAATTTGAGAAGAATAAGATGGGACAGATTCGTCAACATCATCATTATTAATAACATTGAGTATCTTCAGTGTGCCCAGATGATGTTTAGAGTAATTCAAATTTAAGTGAAATTAAAAAGGGATATCAGACAGACTAAAATAAAAAAGTGCCTTGAATCTTAAAAAGCCCACAGTACATAAACTGCCTCTAATTAGATTCAGGAATATGACTCCTTTTGAAACCAAGCAAGAGAAAACACTTATTCAGAAGATTTCAATGAAAAATTAATAACCACTTGGTTCCACTTTATCATGCACAGACCTCAACAGTGGATTTTAAAAAACGAAAGTACAGTCTGTCTCAGAGAAATTATACTTGTGAGTCCTTCAAGAGCTAGGACATTTTAATCAATAAGGTGTAAGGGCAATTTATTGACTTACATAAATGGACAAAACACTTGCTGTTCAAAATGAGTGAAGCCTGTCACTGGAAATGTTAAAAGTTTCTATAACCATGCTACCAAATTAACAGAAAAGCAAGCAAAACCTGCCCTCCAATCTGATTTTCATTTTCCAGTTAACCAACTCTTTACCTGGATAATGGTAGTGGAGGTTTTTAAAAGTCATTTGGTGTTATGCCCATCTTTTCTGAAGAAATGTGACTTGCCCCAGATAAATACAGTTACGGAAGGGGAGCATCTATACCTCTGATTTCTGGTTCATACGGCTCTCTCCTGCACCACATCATGATGTGCTAAGGAGGATAATTAAACAGGGCAGTTAAGAGGCTAAGTTTCACCACTGAATGAGTACCACAGAATTAACCTACCAGCAGACAAAGTGATGCCGGGGTTTTCTGGGGGTACTGGCAATGTTTTCTTTGGGTTCTGAGGAGTAATATTCCTTTTATGAGTCCATAAGAAACTACACATATGTTGTAGAGACTTTTTTTTTAAGTATTCTGTGCTATTTCACAATTTTTAAAAGTTTGAAATGAAAATGTTTGTTTTGAAGACTCGTGGTCCTGAGTTTAAATCTAGACTCTCATTTACAAATTGGTTGAATTTAGGCAAACTATTGAATCTCTCTAAGCTTCAGTTTCTTCTTTGGTAAAATGAAATTGATGGTTAATAATAATGATGATAAAGACCTCACAGGGCTGTGATGGGTATCAAGAAGAAAACGCGACACGAGTGGGCTCTGTTTGGCTGAGTTGACCCTGCAAAGGTTCAGAAATTGGCCCCTGTGTCCTTTATAAGCTGACACACATCACCACATTTCCAGGATACAGGTGCACTTGACAGTGCCCCTCCTAGCTGACAGGGTGCCACTGTTCAAATGGCCATGGGGCAGCACATCCCTGAATGCAAATGTAGTCCTTTCACCATGGCTAGGAGCTCAGGCTAGGTCTGTAAAGAAAGCCGGCAAGGAGACACCTGAACCTAATTTGGGGTTCCTGGCCATCAAGAAACCATTAAGGAGAGGTACAAGCAGAAGCCTTTATAGCAGACAGACAGACAGACAATTAAGAAGGCATATGGCATAGGAGAAATCATGAAGACTTTGGGGTCTGACAAAGAGGTTCAAATCCTAGCTCTGCCACTCACCAGCAGTGCTGTAGTAGACACTAGGTGACAGCCCGGTATCTTTTCTAAACCATCATGCATTCTCAGCCAAAGATGAGAAGAATCCTACGTCTTTGACAAGGACTGTTGTAGCAGTGAGCATATGACCTAATCTTCGCTAAGTGCCAAGTGACAGGAAGCCTGACAGGAGGCTTATGGAGAGAACTTCCTCCCCCAGGAGAATAACAAAAAAGAGATCATCTCTGTTCTTCCTCTAGATGTTGTCTCTCTCCCAGACATACTAGTCATCTTGCTTCTCAGAGTGAAGGTGGAACCAATACCAAAGCCTTTATAGCAGAGAGAAGCAAAAATCCTGGAATCTCAATCACATACATGAGCCACTGAATCACCTAAGCTGGGGCACACCCTACTTCTGGAGTCCCCGATATATGCCATGATGAAGAGTTCATTACTTAGGCCAGTTTGTGTCACAGTTTTTAATTCGTAGCCAAAAGCATCCTAAATGAAAATAACTTCAGATGCTATGCATTTCAGTTACCTCATCTAGAAATTAGGTTATTAATACTGAGCTTGTCCAGTTGTAGAAGGCTTAAGAAAAAAAAAATATCTTAAGAAACAAATGAACAAAAGGGAAATGAAGGAAAAATAAAATAAGATGAAAATGGAGAGAGAGGCAAACCATAAGAGACGCTGAGCTCTAGGGAAAAACAGGGCTGCTGGAGGGGAGGTGGGTGGGGGATGGAGTAATTGGGGGATGGGCGTTAAGGAGGGCACTTAATGTAATGAGCACTCCGTGTTATATGCAACTGATTAATCACTGAATTCTATCTCTGAAACTAATAAAAATGATCAAAAACAATTAGGACAATGTCTGGTACCTATTAAGCATCCGATAAATGTTCCCTGTTTTTTTAAAACACACCTTCAAATGAGTTCTCATGAGAAGGCATTAAAATATTTCTTTTCCTTCATTCAAATATTCATAGACCCAAGTGTTCCTTTATCCTATGCCAGAGTTAAAATGGATTCTAAAGATCAGTAGATCCGTGATTCTCAAACACTAATGTGGAAAATTTTGTTAAAATGCAGATTCCTGGGTTTTGGGCACAGATTATAACAAAAGGGCCCCAGGAACCTGCATGTAACAAGACTCCCAGGTGATCCTGATGGACGTAGTCTAAGAATCACCTCGGATCTTTCCAGAGAAACTCCAAACAGCATCCTAACTCTGGCTTCACTGCCTCCACTTTTTTGGTCATGTTCTACTCTGTCCAGTAACCAAAGTGGTCTTCTGGAAACTGAAATCTAATCACACGGCCTCTTTGCTCTAAACCTTTCCATTGGTGAACCTCAATTAAATGGCTTAACTGAACAACACAGCATGCAATAATGAGCTTCGGTCCCCCTCCCTAGTCCCAATTATTTATAAGACCCTAAGACCATGAGATACATCCATCATGTTACAAGAGTTCAACTTAATGAGGAGTTTCATTTAATAAATCTAGTTGGACATACATGGCATTATTTGCATTTACAAGGCATGTTTTGGATACCTCATGCCCTGCGTGCTGCTGAAAACTGAGAAACAAGACACATCATGCAGGCAGACTTACATGGGTACATTTGTTCTGTGTGTGCTCATGGGTAGACAGTTCCTAACACTGGTTATCTCATATATCATTTGCATTGATTTTTTTTCTGTTTGCTTTATGGTATTCTTGAGCAGGACTTGTATTAAAGTTTCCATTACATAAACACTGACTAACAATGAATATTTGATAAGCCCAATATCAAGTGCACTATATGTAAAGTTAAAAAAAGCTAAAAAAAAAAATAGATAATAAACATGTTACAGCGTAAATAATAAAAGGACACTGTCTTGTTATGTATGCCATGTTATGATGGCTGATTTCAACTCGTGTAGAAATTGTCCATTTTAACAGGGTTTAGTGCTGTTTAGCATAAACTGATGTTAATTTTGGAGGTCAGTGATGCACTCAAAAACTTCCTACTGAAATTAACACTAACTATATATGTTTTGCTTTCTCCAAATTTATATTTAAATTCCAGTTAGCTAACAGACAGTGTAATATTAATTTTAAGTGCAGAATTTAGTCATTCATCACTTACATACAACACCCAGTGGTCATCACAGTGCCCTCCTTAAAGATTTTTATTTATTTATGTACTTATTTATTTAGAGAGAGAGGCTGCAAGCAGGGGTAGGGGTGGGGAGCAGAGGGAGAGAGAGAGAGAGAATCTCAAGCAGACTCTGCACTGAATATAGAGCCCAAGGTGGGGCTCAGTCTCACAACCCTGAGATCATGATTTGAGCCGAAATCAAGAGTTAGACGCTCAAGTGACTGAGCCACCCAGATGCCCCAGCAAGTGCCCTCCTTAATACCCATCACCTATTTAACCCATTCCCCCCACCCACCTCCCCTAATCGTAACTGTATTTTTGACTCATGAGAATCAGAATTTGTCTTAGGACATTTTCGGGATCAAATTTCTTCCTAAGACAGATAAAGATAATATTTGCTTTATGGCAGATGAAAAAAAATGTACAATCTTTGTAGTATCAGAGCAATTCAATATGAAATAATGAGAAGCTATTTCCCATCTAATAAACAGGAAAACGTTTTTTATATCATATTTGATGCAGGTCAGGGTACTATATGACATACATTTTCACACACTGCATCTCAATTTCTTTTATCTCTGAAAGGAGGCTAGGTTTTTTGAGGAATGAAAGAGTTAATTCACACAAAGTGCTTAAAGTAGGATGTGGCATATAATATATAAAAAATTGTCAATAAATAGGAGCTGCTATTATTCTTGTTACTGTTAATCACCACAGGGAGTATAAATTTGTTCAGCCTTTCTCGAGGGCAATCCGAAAAAACATCTCAAAAATTTATTTGATTAGTAAACAAAACCTTATGTTTTGTTCAGCACATTAATGTTCAGCACAACATTAAGACAGTACAATATCAGAAATAACATAAATGCCCTCTAATAAGCAATTGACAAAATAAATTAAGACATCTACATGAGTGCAGCCTCCTTTTCCTCCAAAGTATTTGGAATCACAAATAATACCTGCAAAAAAATTTTAATGCATAGGTTAGTATTCTTGATTTGATGTCAAGGGGGAGGATAAAAACAAACAAAATTTTCTAATTAGTGTGATTCTAATTTTGTTTAAAAGAAAATGTATATATACACCTAATGCACTTGTGTGCCAAATAATGAAATGGTCCACACTGTTATTTACAATGGTGTTCTCTAGGGCACAGGGGATTGTAGGAAATCTTTAAAGCCTTCTAATATATTTCTGTAGTTTCAAAGTTTTATATAGTAAGTACAAGATAAGTTTTCTTATTCAGATATAAAATTAGAAATGCCATAATATTACCTGTTTAGACCAGACATCCAAAATATTTAATATGCATAGGCTTTATCCAAGATTATTCTTTTCTATCAGTCATTGTAAGTCAGCAATTTCATGCCTTCAAAATACAGTTTTTAAAAAATCTTCTCAAACTCTCACCAGAACTGAAGTTTAGGTATAAAGCCAATTGCTACCTGTCAAGCTAGAAGACATCCTATTTTGAGAGAGTTAATAAAAACTTAGATTAGTGATAGGAAAAGCGGGACTTGGTGGGCAAAGAGGCATAAAATATCCAGATAATGACAAAATAAGAAACATTTTTTTAAATCAAAAGGGTTTCTCCCTAAAATAGTTTTCACACCCAAACAAATGAAATATTTTAAAAAAGACTAGGTTTTGGCTCTGCCACCCCCTCAGACAGTTTATCTCACTGAGTCATTAGTTCTTTCATTTCATACCACAAAATAAATAGAAACATCAGGAGCCACCAAGTAAACTCCGAAAACTAAACACGACATTAGGATCAGGACAACAACATGAACCAAAAAAGGATTCAAATAGTCTGTTTTCTATGAAGCGGATCTCACATTAGAACCAAAACCTCTTCCAACTACGGCCATGTTTATTGGCAAGGATGCCATTTAGTATACTAAATTCTAACTGAAAAGCATTCTACAGACTGTAAACAGTAAAGATGCGCCAGCTAGAGGTGTGGCACAAAGTTCCCCAGGCCTGAAAATCAAGAACACATATTAAACCATCAACACTTAACTTCTCCATTACAATCTATTCCAACTCACACTCATCAAAGGGTTCCTTGGGTAAACGGATGAAGTAATTGGTTTTTCACATGGTGGGGGCTGGGGGATGCTGAAGGAAAATGTTTGCAAGCAGTATCTGATTTTTTTTCTCTATCAAATTTTTAATGTTATTCATGGGCATTTTTTTATTAAATGAGAAAGAGAATTATTCTTTCAACTTCTCAAGTTCTTTAGTTTTTTTTTTTTAAAGATTTTATTTAGTTGACAGAGAGAGAGAGCAGGGGGAGTGGGAGAGAGAAGCAGGCTCCCCATCAAGCAGGGAGTCCGATGTGGGGCTTAAACCTAGGACCCTGAGATCATGACCTGAGCCAAAGGCAGAGGCTTAATTGACTGAGCCATCCAGATGCCCCTCAACTTTTCAAGTTCTGATGATGTCATTCATTTTTTTTAAAGATTTTTTTGCTTATTTGAGAGAGAAAAAGAGAATGAGTGGGAGGGGCAGAGGGGGAGGGAGAGAGAGTCTCAATTAGACTCCCCGCTGAGCACAGAACCTGATGCCAGGTTTGATCCCATGACTCTGACCCTGAGTTCACAACCTAAGCTGAACCCAAGAATAGGATGCATAACCAACTGTGCCATCCAGGCGTCCTCTCCCACACCAGATATTTAAAGTTAATAATTATCCATCAAAAGCAGCAAACTCCTTACCTTCAGTTAACTGTAACCCTTTGCTAAACGGCAACTCGACATACTCTATAGAATTTTCATGTGTTAGATGCTAGAGATGCAAAGACGAAAGAGACTCGCCGCTGGAGGGGGTAGGAGAGCGATAATAGCAGAAAACACAGAAAGCATTATAAGAAGTACCATTTGGGCTAAATCCTCACGATAGTAAGGAGAGATGTCGGGAAAAGCCCATTTCCAGCAGAGGAAACATAACTTGAAAAAATACATGAACGTGTAAGTCCAATGTTTGAGGGGGACCTCCTAGGTCAAGCAGTACGAACACGGGAGCCTGTGTTTGCATACTGAGTCCACGCACAGGAGGAAAAAAGAGAATGAGGCCCAGAGTAGAGGGAAGAGGTAACCTGAAGGTTGTTCGTATACTGTATGGTACCTAGTTCACTCTCTAAGACACATTTCTGATGATCCAGAGAGAGTACCATCAGAATGATTCTTCCTTGCCAAACTTGTATGTATGTGGTATTTATCCTAAGTTAGTCAGCTTGCTATTTGAGGAAAGCATACCATTTACTCCACCCTCACAACATGCCCATATGTAAAACAATCTATTATGAATTTGTTCAGTTAAACAAAAAGACAAAATGTATTGTTATCATTCCTAGCAAAACAACTAGTCCTCCAAACGCCATCACATCACCATCACCACCATTTCTTGAGTGCTTCCTGTAGGCCCAGCAGTCTTTACCTCTGTAAGTCTTCACACAGCTCCTCGCCCCTGCCCCACTGCGGTTCCTCTACTGACACCAGTGGAAAATGAAGCTTTGAGAGTTTAAGTTCCTTGCCTAAGAACACAAGAGCTAGTAAGGTCAGGGTCAGGATTAGAACCCAGGTGCTTGTGCCTGTATTTTCTTTGTTGTATTGTTCACCCTTCTATTGCTTAATTTTTATTTCTTCCCTAGCTTTATTGAGATCTGACAAAACCATTAAGATATTTAGAGTATACAATGTAATGATGGGATATATGGAAACACTGTGGAAGGATTCCCCCCATCAAATGAGTTACCACATCACTCTCCACCTCTTCTCGTACATACATTTTTTTTTATTTTGGGGGTTGGGGTGATAAAATTTAAATTCTATCTCCTAGCAAATTTCAGTTATACAATACACTGGTTATCAACTATAATCACCATGTTATAGTTAGACCCTCAGACCTTTTTCATGTTTAAATCTTAAAGTTTATACCCTTTTATCAACCTCTCCTTATTTCCCCCATCCCACAACCCACAGCCTGTGTTCTATGCCCACCAAACCATACATACTGCTTTGCAGTCTTGGTTATGGTATTTGTTACTGGAGGCGAATGCAAACAGTCTTTAAAACACCAATCTGAGGGGCGCCTGGGTGGCTCAGTGGGTTAAAGCCTCTGCCTTCGGCTCAGGTCATGATCCCGGGGTCCTGGGATCGAGCCCCACATAGGGCTCTCTGCTCAGCGGGAAGCCTGCTTCCTCCTCTCTCTGTGCCTGCCTCTCTGCCTGCTTGTGATCTCTCTCTGTCAAATAAATAAATAAAATCTTAAAAAAAAAAAAAAACAAAAAACAAAAAAACAAAACCAAAAAAAACCCACCAATTTGAGTCCATGTAACAGCCATAATGTAGTATAAAAGAAAACCCACAGATTTCTGTCCCAGTGACCATAAACAAGTTTTCACTGCCCATGCAAAATGGTCCTGCCTTCTGCGTTAGGACTGAATTCTTTTCAAAATTCCTCCTAAGATTCTATAAATCACCGTTAAAGTAGAAGTACAATCTCTATGTGGGATTCTTTAAAAAGTCCAAGGAAACTTGAGCATCAATTCTTTTTTCCTAAAAGAACCACAGAAAGGAAGCTGAGAGAAACATACCTATTATCATCAACCACCTGAACCCATTTCAGCAACTTTTATTTGATCAACATGCTATAAAATGTTAGGGAGACAATCACCGATTCGTACACTCTCCAGGTTCCTGTGGTCCATTACACTTCAGACTGGTAAGAAGAAAGCCTCTGAACAACAACAACAACAACAAAAAAAATACCTAAACTTATTTCATCAAAATACCAAGTTTTGAGAGAAGTATCTTTCTAATGCAGATATTTAGAAAAGCTCAGCTAGGACTTATTAGGCCAAAGTCCATGGGAATATTAAACCAAATGTTCAATATTTCTTTGCAGAATCTCAAATGGTCCCTAACTCAGAAAAGCTTAAAAGCCAAGCGAGGCCATGTAGAGACAAACCACTGAGTTTACATCAAAAACAAAATATATCTGAAGACCCAAACACATTTACATCACCTGAATTCGAAACTATAAATGCCCTGGAATGGGAGTCAGAAGATTGGGGTTCAAGTTCCTGCTATGACCCAGGCGGCACAAATGGTTTTCCACGTTTAACTTCTCTGCAATTCAGTTGCTCTATCATGTAAGAGATAATGTCAAAGAGGCCTAACCATTCTCACATTCTAGAATTTCATAGAAGAATTTGAAGTTTTCCTACTGCTATTCTAAATCGATGTTCTTTTTTTAAGATTTTATTTATTTATTTGACAGACAGAGATCACAAGTAGGCAGAGAGGCAGGCAGAGAGGGAGGGGGAAGCAGGCTCCCCACTGAGCAGACAGCCTGATGTAGGGCTCGATTTCAGAACCCTGAGATCATGACCTGAGCCGAAGGCAGAGGCTTAACCCACTGAGCCACCCAGATGTCCCTCCTACTGCTATTCTAACCTAGATGAGGGAACGAAGACACGAAGGATTAAACTAAGTGTCCAATGCACAAGGCTCACAAGTGGCTTACCTGTCACTTGCAACAGACCTGCAGCAGGTTAGGGCTGTACCCACAGGACCTCAGATCCCTCCCCATGGTTCCTGTGTCTCCCACCCCCAGCCGCCAGCTCACGTGGCCCTTTGTCTTGGGGTGCTGATGCCGACTTCCCCTTGAGCACGAAGAACCACAAGTGCCTGAGAATTTATAACCTGATGGGAGGGATGAGGATGTATAAATACCCCAACTCCCTTGCCCCTACTGGAGATAACTCTAGGGTGCCACATACATACACCACGTCCAGTCTGCCCTGTCGGATAAAAGCAAACTTGCCCTCCTTGAGTCTCAGCTGAATAGCACACCCTCCTTATCCTGCTTCTCCTACTGGTTCAACTTCCCTGATCCCCTCCCAGATTTTCCTGGAAATACCTCCCCTCAAAAATCACTTTCACATGAATCCTTCTCTCACTATCTCCTACCAGGAAACACAAACTGAGAGAAATTTAAAGGCGACTCTAGTTCAAAGATTTCCAAATGACAACTGCTTACACACAATTCCTGCTATATCCACAAAATACAATTTCTTTATGTGGTTAACCAACCACATAGCTTATTAAGGATCTTTATTTTAAACAACTACCTATGTTGTTTGCCTGGGTAGAAGGTAATACCAACACAGTCTAAAAATAAAAGTGATTCAGCTCTGGCTAGCGCAGGCAAAAATTCCTGAGCTCAAGATCTTAAAAGCACACTGGCATCGGACCGAAAATTCTCCTTGATGAAATCTGAACAATTTGAAGATATTTAAAAGAGTCACTTCCTCACTCGGCGATTCGCTGATATCTGATGCTGCCTCCCTGTATCACCTAGTCTTGCCAGTACCAATGGGATGCTCTCTGCACTCTGGGACACATTGCTTTAGTAGCCATGTTGTGTATGCACCCGGCACGTGGCATAATTCCTGGTACATAGGCAAGGTACGGTAAATGTTAAACTGTTTAAGGAGTAAACTGAGTCTCAGAGAAGCTGAGTATCTTACCTGAAGCCACACGTTGATCAGTGGGCTAGGATCGGATACAACTGAACCCTTTCTCTCCACGCTACCTGCCAGCATCTAGAACCAGATGTGATTCATTCCTAGAACTCACGAGGACTTTTCCTAGATGACTTCTTCTATGGCAGTAAGTCTATACAAGTAAACACGTTTTTACTCTCTTATAATCTCTGTTTCTCCTATTCTCCCCCAAAGTCTCTGAGAATTCCATGGAACATTGCTGCTGACTGATTTTCATCCACTATTTGCCTATTAGCATAACCTCTTTTTATTACTTTCCTTTTTCAACTACTGCTATTACTCCTTTTTTTCTTTCATTATAACCCTCAGAATTGATTTCAGTTTTATGTTCATTATTGTTCACTTATAATCAGCTTTTGATTGCATGCTGATTATTCTTAAATTTCAACTTTATAGGACTGAAGAAAAACAGTGCTTGGTGTTATGCTTCTGATTACAAAATCAGCTGGATTAAGTTATGTAACTGTTTTTAAAAGGCCTGTACCTAAGTTTTAAAATGCAATTTTTTTGTTTAACCTTGGATGAGCTGTCTGAATAGAGAATGGTTAAGAGCAGGGTGAGACCAAAAAATAATGAGGTTTGTTTTCCACTTAAGCTACATGAAAAATACCAGAATTGACACATCCAAGTAAGGCTCTGTATTTATTTCAATTTCTTGCTGCAGTTCAAAATGCTTCTAGAATTCCTATTTAAGAGGTGGTATCAGAGCTTACACTCGATTCCCTGGAATACCCTTCTCTCAATTGCAACTCTTCTTGGTTTAAATTGATCTCACTTTCAGAAATGGTCAGAGCTTCTCAAACGAGCACTGGTGAATAATGTAGTGGGAAACAAGGTTTGGTTCAAAAACAAGCATATGAAGCATAAACAAGACAACTTGTATTCATGGTCCATGAGCTGGCTTTCCAAGGAGCTATAAAAGATGTGCATCTCTAGGAAAGCTCAGAGATGCCAAAAGGGTCCAGGTGGAAAAGCTCAAGGTGAGTCAAGAAACTTGCATACCACACAACACCAAAAGGCATTATATTTACTTCCTATGGCTGTCAGAACAAAGCACCACAGACAGTGGAGCTTAAAAGAAATGTTGTGTCTCAAAGTTCTGAGAACAAGGCATCATCAGGGCTGGCTCTCTCTGAGGCTGTGAGGGAGAATCTGTTCCATGCCTCTCCCCTCGCTTCTGGTGCTTTTTTGGCCTCCTTTGGTGTTCCATGGCTCGTAGAAGCATCACCATGATCTCTTCATGTTCAGATAAGCGTTCTCCCTATTAGCATTTCTGAATCTCAATTTCCCCTTTTTATGAGGACACCAGTCTTACTGGATTGGGGCCCACCACAGCAACTTCAGTTAACTTGATAATCTCTGTAAAGATTCTGTCTTGAAATAAGATCCCATCCTGAGGTACAGAGGCTTAGGCCGTGAAGGGAGAAATTTGGTTTTGGAAGAGACACCATCCAACCTACAACAGGCACAACTGAACAGACTGATGTTGAGTAGCAACCCAAGGAGTTGCGTGGGACAAGAGTTGTGACAAGAGCTCTGTGTATAAAGTCTCTGAACCAGTCTGCTTTTTAAAATGGACTTGGTGAGGGCAGTGAGAACGCCTACCTCCCAGGGTCACTGTAAGAACTCAATGAGACAATCCTGCTCAGTGCACAACACCAGACCTGCGCAAGAGATGTGCTTGGGAAATGTCTGGAGTCTATTTCGGCATGTACTCAACTTCAGGTTATCCGAACAGACACCATCAACAGCCACTGCGTAGGTAAGTTCCAGAGGAACACTACAGCTACATTCCAGAGAGCGCTGCAGAGCTCTCAAGAGCACCACGCACCTCTCCCTAAACTGCCCATTTCTCAGTGGTCTCCACCGCACTGGCCTATATACGTTCCTTAAAGGCAGCAGCGACCTCATAAGCCCAAGTTTCCTACCAACCCACCATCTCCGGGGCTTAATAAGTGTGCCTAGTATGCATTTAACAAATACTCACTGGAAGAATAAAAGAATATGAATATTTAGTAGAATATTAACAGTTAAGGTATTTCTTAAACATTTTAACCAGACATGGGAAACAGGAAATGTAGCTCAAACTATACACCAGACAACATTTCTACTTTGGAGAACATTAACATAAAATATATATTCATTGTACGCTCATGCTCATAGCAGCATTATTCACAATAGCCAGAAGGTGAAAGCAACCTCAGTGTCCACGGATGAATGAATGGAGCAACAAAATGTTACATATGTTTATACATACAATTGAATATAATCCAGCCTTAAAAAGGAAGGAAATTCTGGCACTTGCTATTGCATGGATGAGATTTAAGGGCATTATGCTAAATGGAATAAGCCAGTCACAAAGGACAAACATGATATGATTTCTCTTACGTGAGGTCCCTAGAGTGGTGAAACTCACAGACACAGAAAGCAGAATGGTAGTCTGCAGGGGGTTGGTGAGGAGGGAAAGGGGGAGCTAGTGTGTAATGGGTACCAAATTCCAGTTAGGAAAGATGGAAAAGTTCTTGGAGGTGGATCATGGCAATGGCTGCGCAGCACTTACTTGAGGTGAATGCACTTAATGCCACAAAGACACACACTTCAAAACGGGTAAAATGGCAATTTTATGTTATGCATATTCTACCACAATAAAAAAGTAAATAATAAAAATTTTTAAAAATATATACACATTTGTATTTTTAGGACCTTTAGAAACTTGGTAAGCAAAAGCAAGGTTTCAGAGACATAAAAGGCATTTGCAGGGTCAAATTTTGAATCAAAAATGCAGTTCCTTTGCTACTTCCCTTAACATCCTAAATTCAATCACAAAAACACTGCTTTGCATTCATAATTAATTTTACTTAAATTATAACAATATTGCTTATTTAGAACTTCAAAGTTCCAGTAAAGGGATTCTTTTCTGACCTATTAAAAAAGCCTTTGAAGTATGTGTGGGGAAATAGATTCATCCTGTAACAGAGAACAAAATATCTTCAAGAAAGAAATACTGGAACTCGTGGATTGCAGTAGACATAACATTATTGATACACTGCCAATATTAAGATAAATGAAATGTCATATTCACACATGGCCCTTTAATGGAAAAGGAAACAATAATTTTCTCTCATCTCTATCTGAAGCTTTAACTCTGTGTGTTTCCCCCACATTAAAATTATATTTTATATAAAATATAGTTATAAAATCAATTTTATACCACTCATAAAAGCCTCACCATAAACCTTTACCAGACAAAAAAGAAAGTATCCATTACATTCACAATATGCCCTGCTAGGAGTTTTGGATCTGGTACTCCAATCCTAAAAGTACCTGTGATACCGTGATTTGTAGTAAGAAATGCATATTTGGACTTCATCCATGGTCCTGGTGTGGAGCTCCTAAAAATCCTGGTCCTAAGTGATGAGAGTGATAAAGGTGTCTTCTTGTTATGTGCACAAGGTGACTTTTGGACCCCACCTGAGGAAGGGTGCCGGTTGCTAGGGGAACCAAGCAAGTGATCAGACGGTTAGAGCTTTCAGTCCCATCCCTCTTAGGGGAGGTGTGAGGGTCTGGAGACTGAGTTCAATCACCAGTGGTCAGAGATTTAATCAATCATGCCTATGTATAAGGTCTCCAGAAAAATGCCTGACCTATGGGCTTCTGAGAGCTTTGCAGCTGGTGAACACATGGAGTTCTGGGGAGAGTGGTGCGCTCAGTGCATGGAAGTTGTTCAACTCTACTCACATACCTTGCCCTAGTCATCTCTTCCACCTGGCTGTTCTTGAGTTATATCCTGTAATAAACCAGTAGTAATCTAGTAAGTAAAATGTTTCTCTAAATTCTATAAACTGCTCTAGGAAACTGATGGAACCTGAGGTGGGGGGAACCAAGGGAACCTCCAATCTATGGTTCATCAGAAACACAGGTGACAATCTGGACTTGAGATTGGCAGGGGAGCCAGGAGCCAGCAGTTTTAGGATTGAGTCCTTAACATGTGGGATCTGAGGTTATCTCTGGGTAAACAGTGTCAGAATGGAGCTGAATTATAGGATACCCAACTGGTGTTAGAGAATAACTTGGTAGTGTTAGAAAACCCATCTGAATTGGTGTCAGAATCTATACCCTTAGGCTCAGCCTCCCCAAAGGACCAATCATAAGACTTCTGCTTCCATTTCAAAGGAGACTACTCAAGATTTAGTCATTCGACCTTTCTTCATCATTTTTAAATTAGTGAGGGTAACCAGTTTATAACTTCACTATCTCAAATTTATCTAGCTTTCCTAATTAGTCAAATAGCACATTTATTTTTTCATGCTAATTATTAAAAAGTTAACAACTGAAAAATTCATTCTTCTTTCCCCTGTATTGTTGGTTTTCAGGTTTAATGATACATCACTTCGCTTTAAAAAGAGTTATGAATCATAACAAAGAAACACTCCCCATTAAGAGTTTATCCCCTTAATCAAAAATAATTAATAACTTTCAGCTTTCTTTATATTACTTATTTAAGGCCTACATAAGCCCTAAAGCTGGAAGGAGAGTGCATATTAAATGTGGTTTTCCTCCCCTTTTCAAAGGTAAGATAACCCAAATAAGTCCTTCAAAGTCCAGGCAGTTTTAACCACAGCATCTTGATAGCAATTAAGAGAGCAGAATCAGACGATGGGGCAATAAGCAAAAGATACCAGAGTTTCATTACACAAATGTGAAGAGATCCCCATTGATCTGGCAAAAAGTAATATCTTCTGATAAAGCTAAAAAATCTCGCAATCGGTGGTGAGGTCAAGAAAGTCCTTTTCCCAAGAGGTTTCATTTTATTCCTCTATTCCTGAGCACACACAAGGCACCACGAGGAGCCTCTCTCTCCTTTCATGGCATTGCCTACCTTGACTCTTCTGATTCTCTACTCTGGGCTTCCACTGCTCATCTTCCTTGCAAACTGAGGCACTGAGGGGATTTAGAGGAACGATAGGAAAAGATCTATGAAAATAAAGCCTTTCTGATTCTAGTTTGCCATAATAATCCCAAAACCAATCACTAATATTTATTGATAATTTAAGGCACAGTGCTAAGATGGTGTGCATGAGCTCAGCTAATGCTCAGTGCAACTGTAGGAGGTCAGTATGGTAACTCTCCCCATTTTGCAGTTGAGGAAACTCAGACACAGGGTAATTTCATCAAATTTAACAACCAACAATTTTTTGTATCACTTTTATGTACCACTGGGAAAAACGTGCAAATCAATCTATGACACAAGTATAAAATATATTTGGAATTCAGAGATGTTGAAATGTGGGTGAAGAAACGTGTGTCTTACAAATAAAATATGTAATAATTTTCACAAGACCATGGGTCTAAATGAAATGAACCCTGCCCCCTGAGTCCCAGCTGACTGCACCAGGGACTGATATGGGAACCAGTAGCCTGTGCAGGTGGCTTAAAGGAAGCCCTGCCCAATAAGAAGCTCATTATTGAGTGGTGGCAAAAAGACCCAAACAAATCCTTTTTGGGAAGCATAAAGTGGTGGTAAACCAAGATAAGTTGAGTACTTCAACTCAGAATATTGTTTCAAGCAAAGCTGAGGAAGTGTTCTGGGCCTGTATGAAGCCCACTGTCTACATATATCTTAGAAATTGTTTGGCTATTTTGTTTGGCTATTTTGGATAAATGAACTGACTTCTCATGATACCCCATTTTCCCATTTAATAGTTTCTTCCTGAGAAATACTTTTCATTTTAATCATAAGAAAACAGTCTAAAACAAGTACCACTGCCACCACCTTCAAGTCTGGTAAAGTAGTCCAATACAGATCAAAAAGGTGAATAGTAAGAAAATCTTCAGAAAGTTGGAAATGTGAAAAAGTGAAAAAAGCAACCATGAACATGTGATCTTGGAGAAAACAAGATGGGTTAGCAGCAGCTCATGAAGGATGGAAAATATCGTGATGCTCTAAATAGAGATCAGGCCTCCCCATCCACACTGCACCCTGAGCTCTGCTACTTGGGGCAGCCATGGTGCTGTTCCTAAGACCTCCCCACCTCAGCCATGTGCTGTAGGATGGAGGGAGACACCTTATACAAAATAGTCACTCTTTCAGCTGGCCAGTGATCTAAACCTGAATACAAAAGGATGAGCTAGACAAATGAGATTTTCTTATTAGAAGTATAACATCCTGGGAGACAGAAGCTGGATGATGTTTGGGAGATAGGGGGCTATAGTAGGCATAGGAATGAACAATCAAAATCATGTACAGGTACCCCAATGTTTATAGCAGCAGGGTTCACAATAGCCCAAATATGGAAAGAGCCCAGATGTCCATAGACAGATGAATGGATAAAGAAGATGTGTGTGTGTGTGTGTGTGTGTGTGTGTGTGTGTGTGATGGAATATTATTCAGCCACAAAAAATGAAATCTTACCATTTGCAACAACATGGATGGAACTTAAGGTTATTATGTTAAGCAAAATAAGTCAACCAGAGAAAGGCAATTATCACATGATCTCATTCATGGGGAATTTAAGAAACAAAACAGAGGATTATAGGGGTAGAGAGGGAAAAATAAAATTAGACAAATTCAGAGAGGGAGACAAACCATAAGACGCTTTTAACTATAGGAAACAAATGGAGGGTTACTGGAGGGGAGATGGGTGTGAGTGTGGGGATGGGGTAACTGGGTGATGGGCATTAAGGAGGACACATGGTGTAAAGAGCACTGGGTGTTACATGCAAGTGATGAATCACTGAAGTCTACCTCTGAAACTAATAATATATTATATAATATTTAACTGAATTTAAATAAAATTCTAAAAAAACACGTGTAGGTAGAAGTTATAAAGAGATATAACCACGATGAGTGGAAAAGGCACGAAAGAGCCAACACCAAGGAAGACTGGTCTTGAGTTCTAGTCCATTTCCCTTTCAATAAACCTTTTATTTTCCTGGAGATATGTCAAGCAGGTCTCTTTAACTAAAGCAGACTCAAGATGCAACAGAACCGCCCACACAAGCCAGAGAGCATAGAAGGAAATAACTAAGCCACACTGCACCATTTCAACAAGACCATGATGTCATTAACATCAGAAAAGGCCTGGGGCTTGGGGCTGGGTAAAGTGTGTCACTCTCACTGCACTCAGGCTTAGAAACATGTGCTTAGTAAGGGAGGCAGATTTAGGGGCTTTTGAGTTCTCTTCTTTTATTTACATGTTCCTTTCCCGGGGCCATAACAAAGAGTTCAGAGAACACTTGGGCACAGGGACAAAGTACATGGTTCTAGGAGCAAAGATAAGCAAGATATTTTTTAACTAGAGTGGTTCCGCACACCCTCTCCACTCAGGGATGGTAAACAGCCTTTATCACCGTTGTGCTTTCAGCACAGGATAAAGAAAAGCCAAGCCAGCAATGGGGACCCAGCATGGAAACGTTGGCCCCTGTCCAGTCTACTGCCTTAATAATGCCCATCTTTCTCTTCTATCCCCATTACCAACATTCAATTCAATTCAGTTAGTTTTCCAGAGACAGTCTTGGTTTCTGTTATACCTGCTGCCCTAGTATAGTTACTCACAGTGCTCACATTCACTCTTAAGGTATCCCAATTTGGCAATAAACTATAAATTATGCAGTCACCCTAATTTTGGTTCAAGCTCCTGTCTTCTCCCATTTTATGTATCACAGGAGAAAAAAAAAAAAAAGAAAGAAAGAAACCTGTCAATCACAAGTGTGCAAAAAAAGTCTAGTTTTCAGAGATACTGAAATGAGAAAAAGCTAATCTTATAATAAAATATGTAATCACGGGGGTACGGATGGTGCAGTCAGTTAAACATCCAGCTCCTGCTTTGGGCTCACATCATGATCTCAGGGTTGTGGGATCAAGACCCATGTCAGGTCCCACGCTCAGCTCAGAACCTGCCTGAGATTCTCTCTCTCTCTCTCTCCCTCTGCCCCTCCCTCTATTTGCACACGCACGCACACTCTCTTTCTCTCTAAAATAAATAAATAAAATCTTTAAAAAATTGTATTATTGTTACAGATCACAAAAATTATCAGTGTTGAAGGCAAGACTTGGACTGAGGCAGTCTGATCCCAGTCCTGATTTAGCCATAGTCTCCTGACATAATCATTACTGCCACTGAATCAGTTCCACAGTCCCCCAAATAATTACCATGCTTGGATTCCTCTAACCCTCTTCATCCTCTATGCAGAAAGGGTACGCTAACGCATAAAACTGCCCCGTCACCTCACTATCTAACTCTTCAATGACTCCCCAACTGCCCTCAAGAATAAACCTCAACTCCACTACCAGACCCACCAGGACCAGCAGAATGGTGTCTGCCCCTGCTTATGTCCCCAGCTTCATCTCCAACTGCTCCCCCACCTCAAAATCCACAAGACAGCTCAAAATCCCTCCTGAAATTCCTCAGTGCCCACGAGGCACAACTCTGGGACTCACAAGAAGTGCAGAGTGGTGGGAAAAGAGATTCCAGACCCACATCCCACCCCCACTTGGGTCCCTCACTTATACAGACCCACTCCTAGTGCTTTGCCAGGTCTCCAGGAATAATTGATATATTACATCAAATCACTCCAATTTTAAAATAAAAATAAATTTCGGAGTTAAACAGGAGGAATGTATGCCTTCATGACTGGTGCTGAAGTGCTAGTTTTTTAACCATTTCTAGAAAGAGGTAAAAGCCGGCCATGATAACAGCACCCTGATCAAAGTCTGAACTCAGAACACCAGTTCATCCTCCATTAGCATTCCCCAAGGCCCACCTGCAAAGGCAATGCAATTTCACAGCTTCTCCAGCATTTCTGAAACCCTCCGGGCAGTGCTTTGTACTTGGGCAGACAGTGAAGCAGGCATCTGTTTGCCCTTTGGTACGTGTTTGGACTATGGTCTATTCTTTAAGTGGCCTCCCACCCCAAATTTTTGACACATATGAGGTCCAGAAGCCATTACTACTAAGTCAACACCAACATGGGCAAACATTTCTAGAACGAGCCACATGCAGGGGGTGCAACTGAGCTCCCCATGTGACCTTCTCCATTGCTCCCTTGGGCCTCTACAGAACTTCACTTCATGCCATCTGCGCATTAATGAACAGCTGGAGCCCAGGAGGCAGGCCTTGGATTCTCTGAGCCCCAAGTTCCCCAGATGCAAACGGAAAAAAAAATCACCTCTGTCTCATGTGGTGGTTGCAAGGATTAAGTGAAATAAAACATATGGAAACACCAAGTTGGTGCCTAACCCTGAGATGGCAGCAGACAATACATGTTTATCAGATCGGAGGAAGGAAAATGTTTCTAGCTTAATAAAGCCTAAGAAAAATGAAAGTAAATTTAGCTTCAAATTCATTGCAAGAGAATTAATCATTGTGAGCCAACTATATCATTATAATGTCAAATGTACTCTTTGTAACCACCTATGCAAATTATTCCTTTTCAGAGAACAATAAATAGAGGTTCAGCCAGGTTCAATAACTTGCAAAGCAAGAACCTGGCAGACCCAGGATTTCAACTTAGTTCTATCTGAATGCCGAATTCATACCCTTTCCTCCTCTGTTAGTCTGTTTCCCAGACTCTGAAGCAGGGGAGGACAGAGTCAGGTAAGAGCCTGGAGAGGACAACCGTGCAGCACTGATTAGTACACCGGAGTCAGCATGAGCCCAAAGGACCAAAGGTGCCTGCCACTCAGGGCAAAGAGATGAGGAAACATAAGCCATCAGTGCAACCAGCCAGTTCAGCCCCAAGAGGACCCTTTAATACAGCTTAATGTTTCAACAGCCTAAGTGGCTTGTCAGCATGAGGCAGGTGACGCCTGGGCACTGTGATTTTAAGCAGATGACTCTGTGACCCCTGGACGCCCGTTCCCTTACATGTATCATGAAGACAGTACAATCTTCTCTGTAGTAATGTTGCAAGGCTTAAAGAAATAATGTGGTGCCATCACTCCGCACAGGTCTCGGGCACATATGGAATGAACAGTCCTATTATGAAAGCTCTCTCACAAGCAGACTTTCTACATCCCCTTCCTTCCTCTCTTCCTCAATTATCTGCATCATCGCTCCACTTCTGTTACTTTACCTGCCTCTGGCTATTCTCTGAGTACCCTACCCACTCACTGAGACCACAAAATCTTACTGAATACCTAGTCAGGCCAGCTGGGGAAACTGTGGTGTGTAAGAAAATCCCCAGCCTCACAGAGCTTACAATCTTTACTTGGAGGAGAGCGAGGAAGACCGACCATAAATAAATACACAAACAAACACACAGAGTAAACCGCCAGGTAAAGTGTTATAAACTACTAAGTAAAGCAAGAAAGGGGCAGAGAATAATCCCCAGCGTGAGGGAGAATCAGATAAAATAATGAGAGAAAGCCTGGTCTCAAGATTTAACACTGAGTTGGAGAGGTGAGTGGAAGAAGGGAACACCCCGAGATCAGAGGGAATGGCGTGTCAGAGGGAGGGCACAGCAGGCGCCCCAGTGCAGGAAGAAGTAGTGCCTTAGAAGACCAGCAACACAGCTCTATTGCAGCTATACCGCCTGGTATAATTACAGGCTTACATGCCAATTTTGCCACCAAACTCTAAGCCCCCTGAGGGCAGGCCCCTGCATCTCCTTTCTGCATTCATTCAGTCACACAGGGTTCATTAATGAGGTGCACCTATATGTCCAGCAGTCTCTTAAGCACTGAATTTACAGGGAAGAACTAAATCAATATAGTTTCCAACCTCAGGGAGCTTACACTAAATAGCACTGGGCACAGACTAAGTACTCAGAAAATGAACTAAATGGCAAGTTTTTTGGTTATGGAGTTCTATGCACGCTGAGTTCTAGGCTTTCTACAGCCTATCCTCTTTCCAAATTTGCCTAAAAGATGACCGTCAGCCCTCCCCTTCAGTTTCTCACCTGCCTTTCCCTTCTCGGTACCAGACTGGGGGCAATGAGTCCTCTGATCTCCCCACCTTCTCTCTGCCCTCTGTCTTTGCATGCAGCCCCCTCCACCGGGAATGCCCTCCCCACCTCCATCTTCTTCACCAGACTAACTTGAGTATTATTTCCCAAAATTTCATTAGTATATTGATTTTACCATTTGCTCAAATGTGTACAAGTGTCTCAAATTCTCCAGGCAAAACATATCCATCGAGTAACAGAAAGTGATAAATCAAGTGACGATTCCACACTGAGTAGTAAAGAGAATTGAAGCCTAAATGATCTGAGGCTACTTACATAATCTCTCTTCCTCCCCAAGATCTGAGATATTATTTCAGGGACTTTCTGGGCATTGTGCCTACAGAACTGGGCTAGGATATGGGGGCAGCAAAATTCTCACTACTCAGGGTGTGTGCACTCCATCACTGGCCGGTAAAATGTAAGTTTCATTTACAGTAAACAAAACCAATTTGGGACACTTAAAGGTCTTCCCCACACAGAAGGTCAATAGTTTAGCTTCTAAATTATCTAAGATAGATTTCCTTTTCTAACAGCAGAAATTGCAGCTGTACTTCATCTTTAAAAAAAAAAATACTTATTCTTTGAGGCAAGAAGGCACATATAGGTGAGTCACAACTTCCAATGCAGCCTCCACAGCCTCATTTAGCTGATAAGGACTTGCCCAGAACCTCTAGGCCTTCACTTCTAAAAGCCACACATCCATCTTTCTCCTACTTCCTCCTCCTCCTAAAATTGAGCTGGAGCCATCCATTTTGAAGTATACAACAGCAGGAGCGCGCATCTAACCAGACACGTCCAACAGTATGTGCTGCTCTCTGTTCCCGGACAGCAGCTCTGGGCTTCATGGAGAACCACATGATGATTCTACACTTGCGGACCTGATAGCAGTGTTTCCCACAGTGTCTGTGCTTCTTTTACAACAGAGCGGCTCTGTGAACTTCACCCTGCCATTATGAGAGGGAAAATGTACAAAAGAGGCAACAATACCATGTTTAGAATTACCATTAGCTATTTAAACTCTGTGCCCTCAACCAAGACGCAATGGGCTCTGTGTCAGTCTCTGTGTCCACTGTGGCCGTGCCTTGCTGTATCACACTGCCATGTAACACAAAACCCTGTTCTCCTAGCTGGCTAGTTTGGACATGGCAACATGGCCTTTATCTGTGAAAAGAGCCCTAACACGGGTTAGATCTTGACTGCGGTGTTGAGTTCACAGAACATTCTCTCTAAAAGTTTCAGAGCCAGCCTAGGTCTATAATAAGAAGTACACAGTACAGTGATTAAATGCTTTGTTTTCAGCAACCAGGACTAGAGTTCAGACCAACTATTTTTTACAAGCCAAATAATTTGGGCAAGTCACTTAACCACTCTAGGCTCTTTCAAGTTCCTTATCAGACACTGCAAATCCCCACCTGATCTGGCCCCTACCTACCTCAGATGCCTATTAGGACCACCATGTTCCCCTCTTTAACTACTTGAACATGCTGAGCTCACACCCACCTCAAGGTCTTTACACTTGCTGTCTTCTCTGCCCTATACACTCTTCCCCTGGCTGGCTAATTTTCGTTACTAAATTCTCAGCTCATATGTCAAAAGTCACCTCCAGGATCTCATAAACATAATGTTAAGAATGTGAGTCCAAATTGTGCAACTCCATTTACAGAAAGTACAAAAAGGAACAAGACCGTGGAATGGTGGTGTAAGTCTGGGCACTGGTTACCCTTTCCAGGGTGGAGGTAGCGACAAGTAGGAGCACAAGGGGGCCCTCTGGGTTACTACTAAATGAAGAGCTTTTTTTTATCTGGTTCTGGTGACCTGGGCATGTTCAATTTGTGAGAACTCATCAAGCTGTTTACTTATAATATGTCCATTTTTAATACATGCATTATATTACAATAAAAAAATTAGGCCAAAACAAAACTAAAAACCCCACTTTGTCAAACTGAGTTTCCCTTGACCATCTAATCAACACTCATCTTCTTGGCTAAGCTAGTCATTCTCCAACCTATGATCCTGTTTAATTCTCTTCTTTGCCTTTGTCCCTGGCTAGAAATCATCTTACTATTTGTGTATGAAAAGTCAAACCCTTCCCCACCCCTATGAAAATAAAGTATGATGTGGCCATGTACTCTACCTGCTTTATTCACTAACCCTAAATATCAGCACCTAGAAGAATCCTGTCCACCGTATAGACTGAATAAAAAATATATGTAAAGTAAGTGGCTAAAGGGGCCCTCTAAAAATATAACATCAGTCATAAGTCAAAACACTGAAGCCAAGAGCAGAGGAAACAGAACATGTCAATGAAATTAAGCCTTGGGAGTAAGTGTCAACTGTTAAACTTGACTATGGGAGGTGGTAGGTAAAGTATCATTCTAGGGGTACCTTTGTGAGTGGTTAAAGTTACTTCTCTAAAGCAGAAACAGGACCTTTTACCTCTGTACACACAACAGCTTGGCCCAAGGTCCAGTAAAAAAGTAGGTCTGAGTCAAGAATGGCAACAGATTTCTACACACTTAGGATTTTTAGGTTTTGTGGGGAAAAGGGTGGGGGTCATGTGCATTGTAACGTTTGCACAGTCAAGGGAATAGGTAGGTACAACATCAAAGGAGACTCAGATGGAGTAGATACTAAGAACTATCCAAGAATTTGAAGAGTTCCTTACAAGTCATGAGCAATGCTCACCTATTATTGTCAATTGTAAGATGTTTAAAAAGAAATAATGAATGTGTCAGTAGTTCTAGAACTTGGATGTGATATAGTTCCTACTTGGCATGCAGACTAACCTAAATACTGACATAATGCCCTTTCATGAGGAAGCCTATACTCACCAAGCAACAGTCTGGTGTAATAGGAACTTAAACTACTCTGCCACAAACAATAACCTTGAACAAGTCATTAAACTTCTTCAGGCCTCGATTTTTTCCACCAGTGAAATGAGCTGGTCGGACTTGATGCTTGTTAATGTCCAGTTTGCAAAATAGTATCTCTGACACTATCTACTGTTCCCAAATTTTAAAAAAAGAATCCTCATCTTTGAAACCTTGTATTTACGGGATAAACACACGCCACAAGGAATGTAAATCAAGGCTACTAGATGGGGTGAGGTAATGGATCCTTTCACCTAGTCTTACTGAACCAAAGCTAACCATCCCCAACCAGATTCCCTAGAGTGCTGTATTCAGGCTTTCATTTCTTGGTTAGGCAGGAAGCCCAATCACACGTCAGCTGAACACTTCAGTTTCTCTGCACAATTACTTGCTTTGCTCGAGTTTTCACTGCCCTGGGCCCCATGTTTCTCATCAATTCAAGTCTACACTCATAGTTAGCGCCACAGTTCTTGTTTTTTGTAACACTTAAATAATGAATAGGACTTGATCACCTGGAGGTATTCTCCTTACTCTATTACAATAGTTATTAGTGATTTTAATTAGACAAACCTGCCATTCCTTTTGCTATCCTACCATACTGTCAAGTGCCTATTAAGGATATTACAGTAATACGTATTAGCACCTTTTAAATTTACATTAACAAAAACAGAGAAATGAGAAGTCAGGAAATGAAAAGAGAACGCTGGGGGGAAAAAAAACCTTTTCATTTTTTCTAAAAACTATACTATGCATATCCTGGTTAAATTTGCATGAGTGATAATTTGCCTCTCATACATTAAAAATGGGAAAATGAACAAGGACATTGCTCTCTGTGGCTGGGCCCCACACTGCCCTTTAGTTCAAAGGGGAAAGAGGTTATTTACGGAGAATCGGAAATTGAGCAGTTGCGTGATTTCTCCAAGAGTCATCACCAACTCAAAACTCCCCAAAGGGCTTCTGAATTCTTCGACTCTCACCGTTCTGGAGAAGGTAAAATCCACTGGGAGCCACGCTCGAACAGCTAGTTATTCAGCATCCAACCGGGCTCCCCTAGGTTTCTATTCTCCATAAAGGAGAAGAACGTGGACAGGGCCAATGCTATGTCGTGCTTGTGACCGGGCGGACTGCTCCTTGAAAGGAGGGAGCGCATTTCCCACTTTTCTCCTTGACCATTTCACCAACATTCGCATTTCACCAACTCAAGCGTCCTGAAGTCTGCCAAAGCAGCCCCCCTGTAGAAATTCCTCAGGGAGGTGAGTTATTAATACCAACCAGGCTGGGTTAGTTTCTAGGAATATTCATCACGTGGCCGAACAAACGCGCTCAAGGGTCAAGACGTTCCCGCAGCTCCACTGACAAAGCAGATAATAAAACCTCAGGACTCCAAAACCCGGCCCAAGGAACTTCTTGACTGGCCACTCGGCGCCAGGTGCCGTGCCGGCGCGCTCCACGTGAGCCCGGGAACCCGACGACAGCCCTGCTGAAGACTAAGCGTCGCCCCCCAGGACCCCGGAGCCACACCCGAGGGGGGACTAGGGAGTCCCCCGTGTGCCCGGGCGCCGCTCCGCGCGTCGCCTCCAGGGGTGCAGCGCCCGCGCCGCCGCGCCCTCGCCGCCAGGAGGGAAGAGGCGGCGGCGAGGAGGGCGGCCGGGCTCCTGCCACGGGGCGCGCTCACCTGAGACCTGGCCGCCAGCAGCGGGGGCCGAAGCATCAGGTCTCGCAGAAGTTTCCGGGCCTGCGCTGCTGCGGGGGACGCCATCTTAAACAGGAAACCCGGCGCGGGGGAGCCCAGTGCGCGCGGGCAGCGGAGGTCGGAGAGGGAGGAGGCGCGAGGGAGGAGAGGGGCGGGCCCGACCGGCCCCCACCGGGCCCCCCTGGGCCCCCCCCTCCCCGCTGCGCCCCAGCGCCCGGCCCCCTGCGCCCGGCCCCGCCCCTCTTTGTGATCAGAGAGAAAGGCGAAGTGGTTTCCCTGGCTCTGCATTCTTCTTGGGGCTCTGGGATTTCTTAGGGATAGTGAGACTTGATTAAAAGCTCGTTAGGGGTGCTCCTTCCCTGTGGCAGGCACCGCAGAGTGGGCGGTGAAGAAGGTTCACAGACTTTCTGCGCTTGCAAAGTTTAGAGTGTAGTGGGAAAAGTAGATAGATGTTGACGATGATGCAAGTAAGGATTTAAATGACTATCACGAATAAGCCAAACACAGAGGATTTTTAGGGCAGTGAAACTGCTCTTTATGATACCCTAATGGTGAATACATCTCAGTATATATTCATGCAAACCTATAGAATATCCAACACCTGGAGTGAATTTCAATTTAAACTAAGGACTTTCAATGATAATGATGTGTCATTGTACAAATATGATAGACAATGAATTGATGTATCCACTGTAACAAATACACCACTCTGGTGGAGGGTAATGACCAGTGGGGAGAGGTGAGTGTGAGTGTATGGGGGGAGGGGAGTGGTGGCATTAAGGGAAATCACTGTACCTTCCGCTGAATTCTGTTATGAACCTAAAGCTGTTCTTTTAAAGTTAAAGTCTTAAAATTAAAAAAAAAATGCTATCATGAACAATTCATTACTTAGGAGTATAGCAATTAAAAGGGAGGATTGTGCGGTGCCTGAGTGGCTCAGTCAGTTAAGCCTATGCCTTCCACTCAAGTCATGGACCCCTGGGTGCTGGGATCAAGTCCCAGGGCCTGCCGCCTGTTCAACAGAAAGTCTGCTTCTCCCTCTGCCCCTCTACCCACTTGTGCCCATTCTCTCTCTCTCTCAAGGAAGTAAATAAAATCTATCCAAATATAAATAAATAAATAAATAAATAAATAAATAAAAAGAGAGAATGAAATATCTACCCTTAGTGTTCCCTGCATGAGTTGCATTTTAAAATAAGCAAAGAACCCAAAATGCTAATGAAAAGTCCGTCTCTGCAAAGAACTCTTTATAAAGCAAGAAGGAGAGAAAGAGTCCAGAAATCGCCACTCCA
Source organism: Martes martes (assembly GCF_963455335.1). NCBI lineage: Eukaryota > Metazoa > Chordata > Mammalia > Carnivora > Mustelidae > Martes > Martes martes. The sequence goes on along the minus strand of NC_137888.1, from coordinate 182,498,180 downwards.
TTACCCTTAAATAGTAATTAATGCAGGTCACTCATTAGTGAGTGCACCTATTCATAGGAAAGTTTGTGGCGAACTTGGCAATGAAGGCATCAGGCTGTTCCATCCCTACATCCCTAAAATTTACCATCTCAGAATTCTCAAGGCTAGAAGTCTGAAATCCAGAACTGCTCTTCTTCCTCCAGGGACCCTAGGGAAGAATTCATTCCAGTCCTCTTCCAGCTTCTGGAGGCTGCCCTGGGGTTCCTGGGCTAGTGGCCACAGCACTCCAATCTCTTCTCCGTCTTCACTAGAATCTGTGGGGCTGTCCCCAAACTTCCTCTGCCTAAGTACACACATAAGGTAACCTAGGGTACATTCTTCTTCAGATTCTTCAATTAATCACCTCTTTGGCCATGTAAAGTAATATTCACAGGCTCTGGCATTTGGAGGTAGACATAACTTTTTGGGGACGCTACCATTCATTCCACTGTATGTGTCTTCAACTGTCATGCACTTTGAAGCACATGGCATCACTTACAATGTTTTCTTGCCACTAAAGGTATTTGAATTTAATGAAGACTGTAGAGTTTATGGTCATTTATGGGAATACTGGAGATAGAGAAGTAATATAGAAGGCCTCTCTAATGAGGCAACCCCAAAATGTGGAACATTTTGTCTTAGGACAACAGATATGGTTTTTGTGTGTGTGAATCAACAGCATTTGAAAAGGTGAAGGAGGACTGTTCTAGAGTGAGAGAGATTTAAGAACATAAGCTTAACTAATTAAGGACATAATTTATGATGCTTGTTTGGATCTTAATCAGATCAAAGCAACTGTAAAAAGACCTCTTTGGGTCATTTGGGAGAATCTGATTTTGGACTGGCTTTAGATGATCTCACGGCGTTAGAATGAATGTGATTAGCTGTGCCAATGGTGTTTCTAGTTGTGTCAGGCATGTCTTCCCTAGGTCCTGGCTCTGGCCTCCCCAGCTCTGTGTTCACTCTAGCCTTTGTTGTTGTAAGCAGAGTTGTGCAGGTGAAACTCTGCAACTCCCCTGTGGCATCTACCCTAAACTGCACCACAGATCCCTCACTTTCTGGTCTACTCTGTTGCCTCCTGCAGGACACCTGTGAGAAACGTTCCACACTTTCTAGCTGGGTCTGAAGCATTCCATTGTACACCTGGAAGTGTAAGAGTTTTAACACCTCCCCCCCCCCCTCCATGGGGCATCCCTGAGCAAGGCATGGGAGTCAGTGGATAAACACTCCCCATTTCAGTCACTTAATACACAATTGGAATGAGATTCTACAGTTCTTCAGAGGGTTCTTGGCAGAATCAAGCCCAGATGCCCACAGGTACATCCTTGGATTGGCTTTGCCTCCTCCTTGGTTCCACTCTTCTCAGTTCCACGGTTTTTCTTGGGATCATTTTCCAAAATAACAACTTACACGCAAAGCCCCTGTTTTAGGCTTTCCTTTTGGGGGGATACTAGACTGAGATTGTGTTTATGACAGAAATTAATCATTTAAAAGACATGCATATTGAGGTTTTATTTCAACAACCTCAATTTCAATGACCAGGTTTTATTTCAACAACAGAAAAGCAGAAAGAGAAGGAAAGGGGTCAGTGAAGCAAATGTGGTGAAATTACTAGATCGTTGAAAGTGAGTGTCATGTCTATAGGAGAATATGCTTGTGACATTTCCCCTGTTAGAGCACATTCATCCTCTTTGCTCAACAGACAAAGGAGGATTTCAATGCTGTGTCCCTGACTGAATTAGGAGAATGCATTTGTCTATAATTTCAATAAATAACAGACCACATGATTATTTTTAATTTGCTTTGTTTTATATTGCCTTATTTACAGTAGGTTATGCCACTGATATTGACAATTCCCAAGGAGTACTGATGTGTATTAATACTATGATGTGATAATACCTTGCACATTGAACTTGTTTTACCTGTCTCAAGTAGAACTCACTACAGCCCTGTGATGTTTTCTCTCTTCCTTTCTTTATTCATTTACTTTTTTTCCTCATTATTCCCTCCCTCTCCTCCTTCCTCCTGGTTGCCCCTCTCCTCCCCTCCCTTTTCTTTGTTCTCATCCTTAACTTTAAAAAGAAAACTGCTAGTTAGTTTACCAACTACCAGTTATTTATTCATGAATAGCTGAGAGTTGCAATCCAGGACAATGGAGCTAGAGCAAAAATCATAAGCAAGTCCACCAAACAAAAGGGAGGAACACTCTTTCATAGAGGAAAGGACCTGGGAGGCTATTATAAACAAAAAAGTCTGTTGAAGTAAACTGGGTGTAAGAAATCTAGTGGCTTCTCATTGGCTGAGTTGTGACTGCCTTTCATTGGCTGGGCTCTTGCCAGGACTGGAGAACAGCCTTTCTTTCTCTTGCTGGAGTAGTGAAGTAGTACATCAAGTAGTATCCTGAGAAAGGTCTTCTAGTTTTATCTGCAAAGGACAGGGAATGGTAGGGCAGGAGAGCTCTCCCTGCCAGCCTCCCAAATTTATTTTAGTGAGATTTCCCCTTATTAATTTTCTCTCCCTCTTCCCTTCTTTCTCCCCCACCCACCGCTCTTAAATGCAACATTCTTTTCTTTTTTCCACTTCAATCACACCCCATCTGTGTGACTCAGTTAAGTTACTTGAGGTCTAAGCCTAAATTTGTCCGTTCATAAGATAGGCATAATAACTACACTTTTATAACTACATAATAACTCACTTTAACAGTGAGGTTAAGGTTAAGTGTTTGTTTGCTTACTGGGCTCTGCCTCTGGAGATAGAAAGTGATCGAAACTGTTGTCTGTTATGGTTATCACTGTACTTATTACTCTCTTTAAATGTAGTGGTGACTATGACCGCTGTGATTGCTACATCCATGGTGTTTATCATGAAGCTATTGAGAAAACTGAAATGTGCAGCCAGTAAATGGCAGAGCCAGGGTTTAAATGTAGACCTGGTTGTTTAATTTTTTTGAAGATTTATTTATTTTTATTTGGGGTTGGGGGGGAAGAGGGAGAGGGCGAGAGAGAGAATCTCAGGCAGTCTCCAGGTTTAATGCAGAGCCCAGCAATGGGCTTAGTCTCACAACCCTAAGATCATGACCCACGCCAATATTAAGAGTCAGATGCGTAGGGGTGCCTGGGTGGCTCAGTGGGTTAAAGCCTCTGTCTTCAGCTCAGGTCATGATCCCAGGGTCCTGGGATTGAGCCCCACATCGGGCTCTCTGCTCAGCGGGGAGCCTGCTTCTTCTTCTCTCTCTGCCTACTTGTGATCTCTGTCTGTCAAATAAATAAAATCTTAAAAAAAAAAAAAAAGTAAGATGCCTAACTGACTAAGCCATGCAGACACCCCTAGATCTGACTGTTTTTAAGCCAAATGACAAAACTGAATTTAGTAATGAGTTTGATTTCCTTTACTCAAAGGGAAACAATCCATGGGTTAGGGGAATGCAGTGCCTCACAAGCAGTGGTACATTTTTCTGGAAGGGTTTAGGGCAAGAGTGAGTTTTACACAGCATTAGCAGAGGCAACATGGAATTGGGCTTGGTTGGCTAGGAGGTTGGGATTCTCTTCTAAGGCTAGCAGGTCCCACTATCTTGGGTAACATAAGCTAGCTAAAGTTGAGTTGGAGGGCTGTGTTTGGTATGTGTTAGGTTCCCTGACGGGGACATATTTCCCCTAAGAGCAGGCTGACTTTGGTTTAGATTTGTGATGTGGGCAGAACTGCTGGGGTAAGTCTCTGTTTTGTGGGTCCCTATATACAAATTCACTTGATCACAAGGTAACAGCCTTCTTCATTATTTTAATGTTTTAGAGCAAACTATCAATCAGGATTTTTTTTTTAAAGCAGTCTCAGAATTCCCAGTAATTAATTGTGTGTTGTCATACCTATATCTGTAATCTTTCTAAAAAGTGTCCCAATTTATGACATAGGTCATATTTTTGCCCTCCAAGAATCTGATTTCTATCAGTTTTACTTTGAGAATAGAATATAATTTAATACTGCTCTTAGCTACATGCCTCTTTTCTGGAAAGTTTGACTCAACACAATGTTTTTCCAAGACCTTGATTATTTAATACAGAGATGTGCTGGTAAAAGTCCATAATTTCACACGAATTCTACTTGCCTGAGTGGATAGGTGAGTTCTTCATGCCTTTGACAGGAAAAGCAAATGAGACAATTAAGAATTGCAGAATGTCCTAGTAATTTCATGAGTAATGGCAACTATTTTGCATGATTCTGGCCCCAAATCTCTTCCAGCTCAATAACAGGTATTTCCACTTGCAACATCTTTTCTCGATCAGTGGGTTGTGGGGGTGTTTGATGTGTGGGTCTATAAAACAACGGAAAAAATATGTTGGTCTCTGTCCCAATTCCAGGCACAGAGCTCCAAAACCCTTAGAATTTCCTGGGTTATAAAACATCTCTTGTTCCAGTGAGGCAACTCTTGGTAGGCTCCAGATAGCCTCAAGATGGGGGCAGGTCACCGGAAAGACTAAGCCATGATTGGAAGCTTGGAACTTTCAGCCCACCTCCCATCTTCTGGGAAGGGGAAAGTGCTGGAGATTGAGTGAATGATTGATCAGGTCCATGTGATAAATCTTCTCATAAAAATCCCAATAGTCCTGGGTTCAAGGAATGTCCGGGTTGGTAAACATCACCACATGCTGGAGAGGGGCACACCCCAACTCCATGGGGACAGAAGCTCCTATGTTCAGGACCCTTCTTCACCTCACCCTATGTATCTCTGTATCTGCCTATTCATCTGTATCCTTTTTCACATCCTTTATTGCATAATATATTGAAGATATAAGTAAATATTTCCCTGAGTTCTGTGAGCTGTTCTAGCAAATAACCAAACTCAGAAAGGAGGTCATAGGAACCTCTGATTTATAACTGGTTGTTCAGAAGTACAGGTGACATACTGGGATTTATGATTGGCGTCTGAGGTGGGGGCAGGGCAATGTTGTGGGACTGAGCCCTTAACCTGTAGGGACTGCACTCTGGTTAGTGTCAGAATTGAATTGAATTGAACTGAATTGGATTCAATTGAATTGGTGAGACACACCCAGCTGGTGTCAGAAAGAATTGCCTGGTGTGGGGAAAACCTCAGTCAGCTCAAAGGGAGAGTTTGGTATTCTAAAGAAAATGAGATCAAATTACTAAAAACTATTGACATGAAAGTATGGATTTATTATAAAGTATTTGATTATAAGTTAAAATACAAGTTGTATTTCTAAAACAGAAAAAAAAAGTGAAACCTATTTGAGCCCCAGTTCTAAAAGGTAAAATTTTGAAAGTTCAACATGGGGTACTTTCTGTTGCCCAATTAGATGAAAGCAATTCACTTGTTTGATCCAATTTGTCCTAACTTGTCCATCTGACTAATTTCACATAGTAAGAGCAGAAAGGCCTGGTTTGACTGTGTACCAGGGGTCTTAGTCACGATTCCTTTTGTTGTAAGAGATAGAAACTGAAGCCAAGCCCATGGTATTTATTGGCTAAGATAAAACACCCCAGAAGGAAAGAGTACCCACTCTTTAAGATAACTGGCATCATGGACCCAAACATCATGAGGAGTCTGTCTCTTTCTTCATCGCTGGTCTGAGTTTCTCTCAGTTTGAGTTCTTTCAAAACACTTTTTTTTTTTTTAATAAGATGAGGAATTTAGGTACTTGGAGCTCTAGTAACACATCTTAACCTCTCTTGATTAGTTGAAAGAGACTCCTCATCTCCCAGCTCAAATTCTAAAAATATCTAAGATTCTGATGAGACAGGCCATCGGGATCCCAGCTTCATTCTTGAACAAATCTCTAGGGACAAAGAGACTTGCCATGCTGCGTTAGGTTGGGTTCAAGTACAAGTGGTTTTATTAATGACGTTCTCCTGTGGGAAATGTTAAGGGAGTGGAGGAAAGAAGAAGAGGAAAACAGTCAATCAAAATAAATTTCAGATGAAGTGCTGGTCTACCTCTAATCTCACACAGAGCTCTAGAGCATATTCACGGACCAGAGTTTGTTCCCATCTTGAAGGAGGGGAGCAGGGTTTTTAGAGCTGCACACTAGTCATTGACCACAGGTTGCCCTGAGGGAATATAATCTAGATATTTTAAGCTCTGCCTCCTTAGAGGTGAGGCAGCTCTAGTAGCCCAAGAGCGAACCTCTGAAGAACCAGCTATTTGCAGCCTAGCCCAGGGAAGTTGGGGATTGGACACACAGCTTTGACTGGTGATGTCAGCAGTATATGCATCCCTGAGCGGCCAAAATATTGCTTCTCTGTGATTGGCAACTCCAAGGAGAACCATGTTTTTGAGCCAAGAAAAAGCTGTTTACTGAAAGAGGGAAGGTCCTGTTATGTGAAGAAGAAAGTGGTGATGAGCAGACAGAATAATCAACGTCAATTCTGTATAGTCTCAACTCATTTGGACTCAACAAACTTAACCCCAAACAAGCTTTTCTTTTCTTTTTTTTTTTAAATTAACATATAATGTGTTATTTGTTTCAGGGGTACAGGTCAGTCTTACATAATTCACAGCACTCACCATAGCACACACCCTCCCCCATGTCCATCACCCAGCAACCCCAACCAAGTTGAGTCAAGTTCATAAAACACACATGTAGAGAAGGAATTATTACATTTACTGATAATCTACTGTGTCATTAACACTATTTTTGTTAACAGAATTATCAAGGTATAAGTAGATAAAATAAATGGCACATATTTAAAGTGTAAGTGTGATAAGATCTGACATATGTGTACACTCATGTAACCACCTCAGCCATCAAGATAATGTGTATCTCCTTCTCCCCAGAAGCTTCCCTTTCTTGTCCATCAATGCTGCCCCTCCTGATTTCCCCATCCTCAAGCAATCCTGCATGGGCTTTCTGTCACAATAGATTATTTTGTATTTTCTAGAATTTTACATAAATAGAACCCTACAGTGTGTACTGTTTGTTCTTAGTCCAGCATAATTATTTTGAGATGAATCATGTTGTTTTGTGCGTCAATAGTTTATTCTGTTTATTGCTGAGAAGCATTCCATTGTAAAGATACAATTTGTTAATCTGTTCACCTATTGATGGAATCTTGCCTTCTCGTATTTCATATATATTACATTTATATGTCATATTCTTTCATTGGTTCTATAAGTTAGGTTTAATGCCCATTTTACAAAAGAGGCATTTGTGCTCAGAGAGATGAACTAAGTTACCTGATAAATCAGTTCCTGAGGAGTAGAGCTTAGATCTCAGGTTTTTTCCTCTCAGCAAAGCCTATGTTTTTTCTACTCTCCCCACCCTTCTAAGAACATAAATAGACACCAGCTGATTGTTATTCACTTTAATTGGTAAAATGTATATACTGAGAAGTTTTCCAATTTTATGCTCTTGCTTAAAAGTCTTACCTTTAGCTTTGATGCTTTCCTTATGCCATAACTGGGAAATAATTAATTCTCTTCTTTCTTTCCTCTTGAAATTAGTAAGATAAAGTAATTCAGTAGGATGCTTCCTAGAGATTGCCCAATGATTGGTCATTTTACTGCACTCTACCAAGTCATTTGTCCAATTCACTACTGAGCTGAACAGCTGATGTAAACCAAGGCAACACTAAGTATGTACCCTATTCAGATGCCTTGAGGTTTCCAGGTAAAATGAGAAATGATACTAGATAAAAAGCAATGGGAATTTCAGCACATTTCTCCATAAAAAAAAAACTCATATCTCACTTCCTAGATGAGTGTGCCCACACTGTGCCCACAATGGCACCTTAAATTTATAAATTTACATCTTGGACTTGTATATGTCCAGTCTCCCCAGTTCAGTTGTAAACTCTTTGAAAGCATCCACCAGACCAACTCTGTACAAAATCTGGATGTCCAAGGTCAAAGTTTTAAATTCACTCAACCCAGAGTGTATACATTCTAACTTGCCAGCCTAAAGTCTTTAGACAAGGAGATGCCTAAGAATACAGTTTGAGAGATTTAGCTATCTTATAATAACCTCATATAGCAGTGGGAACTGAAGAACTCATCAGACAAGGAGCCAGAGGGAAGATGAGCAAAGTCTAGGTTATTAAGAATGCAGCACATTTTGTTAGAGTTCTGCCCATATCCCCTATGTCCTCACCTCTATCCCTAATGTTCTCACCTCTGTACTCAGAAGGCTACTTGCTGAAATCCCTTCAATTCTCTCTGGCTGAGGTCATTTGTCTGCCTTTGGGAACAGGCTTGGCCAGCATGCAGGACAAGCTAAAAGTACAGAAAGGTTAATTCCTTTAGAAGCAATCCTCAACCGTTAACAGATTATTGGTGGATTAAAAACTCCAGCTCCCTCGCCTCTTGGGTGGGATAATTCTGATGGTGTTCTGCTTTGTCTCGTAGAGTTTCTCAGTGGGATTGAGCCCCACTTAATGTAACAGTCTCCTGCTCAGTAAATCACCTATTATTGTCTTCCTTCTCTTCTCTGTCTCACTTCTAACACTTCCATCTGTGCTTCCTGGAATCACTTCCCAAATAAACTTCCTGCACTAAACTCCTTGTCTAAAAGGCTGCTACTAGAGAAAGCCAAACAAAGGCAGACATTAATGAGAGTATAGTAACAGCAACCACTGTAGCAAGTACACAGCATATTGGGTTCAGTGCTTCAAATGCATTTACCCGCTCAGTACCCAAAGAGAACGTAAAAGGTAGGTGCTTTTATTCCCCTTTCACTAATGAGGAAATCATGTCTTTGAAAAGTCAGGACTTGCTCAAGGTCATGCATTAAACAGCAGAGTCAGGTCTCCCCAGCTCTGAGTGACTCCCAACTCTGTTTTTTTCACTATCAAAACTCTCAGGCCAGCCCCCCTGGAGTTGTGGAGGACACAATTAATACAAGCTTACTTTGTGGCCCTGGAAAACATAAGCATCTTTTTCTTACATGACTGAAAGGGCCCAGGAAAGGGCTGGGTATGTTGTAGCTTCCAGCAGAAACTAGTGAAATCGAAAAGATTTTTTTATTTGTTGTGACTCTTTGAAAACCTTGACATGTAGTTTAAAATGAGCATTAGCTCTCCTAGCTGTGTTTGCAGAAGTAATATCAAAATGATACCCTATTCACATTTCTGTCTACCATTCATTCTGGCCTCACTGGTGTGCTGATGAAATTACTATAAGTGAACATTCTCATTCTGTGCTTCTCATTATTGAGGAAGGAAACTCAAGGAGTTCCCAATATATTTTATTTTTTTAAATATGATAACACACACACATACTGTTTTCCTTGTTCTTGAATATATGCAATTTATCTATCAGAGCAGCTTCTATTTCTTATTCATTCTTTTCTTATTTTTCATGCATATGCCAGAGAGAAGGAATTTTAATCACTGAAGGAACATTTGTATAATAAAAGTGATCTCTGCAATTCCTTCAGTGACGAGCAGGAATAAATGATCTATAGATTCTTAATGCATTGCTCCAAATATGAGTTTCAATTTGCACAGAAGTTTCAATAAATTGTTCTGTGTCCCTAAAGACCTAGAGATGCCTCATGGGATATACTGCAAAGGATTCCATTTAGAAAGAATTTTATGAGCAATATATTCTCTGCACTCGTCTCCCCTCTGTTAATGGCTAACACTGAATAATACAAGCATGCTGTTTTTCTTTTCCTTTTAATAAGAGGTCCAGCATGAACTTCCCTTCCAAGTTTTCTGAATTTTTCAGAATTTAGCACAAACTTTTCATTCAAGGATTTAAAAGCACAACACAACATTGAGACCAAATGAGAGCTTAAACTTGTTCAACAATTAACTTTATACTTGAGAAGTAACACCATTACACTGTTTTTATCTGTTATACCTTTATGATATGTCTATGACTCAAGTATTATAACCACTTCTTAGGCTATAACTGAGGCTTAGAAAGGGTAAATACTTTATTAAAGGTCACACAATTATCACAATGTTTTAATGTTACCCACAAGTTTTGTCATTTTGTACCTTTATAATCCATTCTACTTAGACTTATCATACAGTCACTGCCCTGCAGGTTGGCCTAAACATCAAATATTTTGTCTCTAAAACTTGGCACTTGTTCCAAAGGTATTAAATAGTTTATTCTTTACATTATGTGACTGAAGGCTTTTCATACGACTTTCCTGGATATAATGAGTGTTACTAACATTTTTGAGACATCTCACTTAATTTTAACCCATTAGACAAATAATAACATCAAATTTTCCATGTTTTTGTTGTTTAGGTGGTTAACAAGAACACAGAATCTACCTACATATGCTCATGATTCATTTCTGGCTTTACTATGGTCTGACAGTATTCATGGAAGACTGTTTAAAACACAAATGAATAATCATGTATAGACTAAATAACTATTTTTCTTCTTAAATTTTAATTTTAGATTTTTTTTTTAGCCTAAGGATGTTTGAAGCTTCATGTCTGATATCTGGAAATTTCATACAATTCTAACATTGATAGAGTATCCTTTTTGTAACTGTTTCTAAAATTTCATAGGAAAAAGGAGAGGGAGAAAGCCATCATGCTTTTTTACCTTGCTGGATCTCTAACCTGTGCCAGGCATGTTCTGAGGTATTACTTACTTTCATTGTAACAGCCTTGAGAAACAGGTTCTAATGTATCCCAGACATTTCATCAAGGCTCTGCAAGGTCAGGGAAGTTGCCCAAGCTGGAGCCATTGGGAAGAGACAAGGTGGGGACTGGAATCCTGAATCATCCAACTTCATGGCTCAGGGATTTTCCATTCCAGCATATCCCAAAACATGGCTGGCCCATGAAACAAATTTCAAAAATGATGGTAGGTATTATGTGAAAATAAGGTTTTCATGTTGAAAAACAAAAATAAAACTGGCGGCATCACGTTACCTGATTTCAAGCTTTACTACAAAGCTGTGATCACCAAGACAGCATGGTACTGGCATAAAAACAGACACATAGACCAGTGGAACAGAGTAGAGAGCCCAGATATGGACCCTCAACTCTATGGTCAAATAATCTTCAACAAAGCAGGAAAAAATATCCAGTGGAAAAAAGACAGTCTCTTCAATAAATGGTGCTGGGGAAATTGGACAGCTATATGTAGAGGAATGAAACTTGACCATTCTCTTACACCGTACACAAAGCTAAACTCGAAATGGATAAAAGACCTCAACGTGAGACAGGAATCCATCAGAATCATAGAGGAGAACATAGGCAGTAACATCTTTGATATCAGCCACAGCAACTTCTTTCAAGATATGTCTCCAAAGGCAAAGGAAACAAGAGCAAAAATGAACTTTTGGGACTTCATCAAGATCAAAAGCTTCTGCACAGCAAAGGAAACAGTCAACAAAACAAAGAGGCACCCCACAGAATGGGAGAAGATATTTGCAAATGGCAGTACAGACGAAAGGTTGATATCCAGGATCTATAAAGAACTTCTCAAACTCAACACATGCAAAACAGATAATCATATAAAAAAATGGGCAGAAGATATGAACAGACACTTCTCCAATGAAGACATACAAATGGCTACCAGACACATGAGAAAATGTTCATCATCACTAGCCATCAGGGAGATTCAAATTAAAACCACATTGAGATACCACCTTACACCAGTTAGAATGGCCAAAATTAGCAAGACAGGAAACAACATGTGTTGGAGAGGATGTGGAGAAAGGGGAACCCTCTTACACTGTTGGTGTGAATGCAAGTTGGTGCAGCCACTTTGGAAAACAGTGTGGAGATTCCTCAGGAAATTAAAAATAGAGCTTCCCTATGACCCTGCAATTGCACTACTGGGTATTTACCCCAAAGATACAGATGTAGTGAAAAGAAGGGCCATCTGTACCCCAATGTTCATAGCAGCAATGGCCATGGTTGACAAATTGTGGAAAGGACCAAGATGCCCTTCAATGGATGAATGGATAAGGAAGATGTGGTCCATTATACACTGTGGAGTATTATGTCTCCATCAGAAAGGATGAATACCCAACTTTTGTATCAACATGGCCAGGACTGGAAGAGATGATGCTGAGTGAAATGAGTCAAGCAGAGAGAGTCAATTATCATATGGTTTCACTTATTTGTGGAGCATAACAAATAACATAGAGGACATGGGGAAATGGAGAGGAGAAGGGAGTTGAGGGAAATTGGAAGGGGAGGTGAACCATGAGAGACTATGGACTCTGAAAAACAACCTGAGGGTTTTGAATGGGCGGGGGGTGGGAGGTTGGGGGAGCCAGGTGATAGGTATTAAGGAGGGCACGTATTGCATGGAGCACTGCGTGTTGTGCAAAAACAATGAATACTGTTACGCTGAAAAGAAATTAAAAAAAAAAAAAAAGGTTTTCATATAGGCCAAATTAATTTGGAGAACAGCAGTTAGCAGAGTTCTTCACTCCAGGATTTTTTCAGAGCCTGCACCATGTTAATTCACAAACTCAATTTGGATGATGGCAGGCAAAATTCTAAGATTGCCTCCAAGATTATAACCTCTGGGTCCTATATAAACTCCTCCCCTTAAGCAAGGGTGGGATTTGTGAAATTGATGGGCCACTGCTCCTGTAATTAGGCTACAGTATACGACAAATAGGAAGATTCCCAAATCAGTTGACTCAGTGTTAATCAAAAAGGTGATTTTCCTGGGTGGGTCTGACTTAATCAGGTGAAAGCCCTTAAAAGAGAGATTGGGGTCATCCTGCTGACCGTGAAAAACAAGCAGACATGTATGATTGCCTACAGAAAGGGCTCTCCCTAGTTGCTGAGGGCCTGAATCCAAACTCCACAAAGAACTGAATTCTGGCAATTACCACATGAGCTTGGAAGAGGGCCTGAGTTCCAGAAAAGAACACAGCTCAACCAATACTGTGATTTCGCTCCTGTGAGAATCTGTGCAGAAAACCCAACTAGGCCAAGCCTGGATTTCCGAGCTACAGAAGCTGTGGATGTTGTTTTACGCTGCTAAGTTTGTGATAATGTATCACGCAGCATCGAAAACTAATGCAGAGAAATAATACTTAATTGTCAAATACTTTTCTTTCTTTTTTCCCAGTGTATCTCATAGGACCGGTGTTTTGTTGGGGTGCCTAGGCAGCTCAGTCTGTTGAGGATCTGACTCAGGATTTTGGCTCAGGTTGTAATCTCAGGGTCATGAGATCAAGCCCTGCACTGGCCTTCACCCTGAGAGAGGGAGTCTCTGAGATTCTCTGTCTCCCTTTCCTTCTGCCCCTCCCCTACCCCCATCTCCTCCCTCTCTAAAGAAAATAAAAATAAATATAAAAGACTAGTGTTTTGTAAAATTAACTTTTAGGAAATGTTTCATTTTAAATGACATTTGTCTCTCCCTTGGAGTAAGAGTAGTGGTCAGCATACAACATTTGCTGCCAGGAACAGGCAGATATTTTTCCAATTAAGAGAAGGGACATGTGCTGCTTTAGGGAACGAGACTTATATGGGATGATTGTTGAAGCTGATGAAATAACAACAGGTACAAAGGAAAATGGCAAAGTTTATCTTCTGCGATAGTTAATTTTATATATCACGTTGTCTGGGCCACAGGGATTCGAATTTGGTTAAACATTATTTCTGGGTGTGTCTGCAGAGATGTTTTAGATGAGATTAACAGTTGAACTGGTAGACTGAGTAGAGCAGATTGTCCTCCCCAACATGGGTGGGCTTCATGCAGTCCACTGAAAGGCTAAATAAAACAAAGGGCTGAGTAAGAAATAATTGTCTGTCTCTGCTTGATGGTCTTCAAGCTGGGACATTAGTCTTCTGCCTTTGAATTTGAACTCACACTGGGTCTTATACCATTGGTTCTCCTGGTTCTCAGGCTCTTGAACTCGGACTGTAATTATACCACCAGTTCTCCTGGATGGCCAACTGGCTAACTGCAGATCTTGGACTTCTTAGCCTCCATAATCATGTGAACCAATTCCTCATAATACATATATATACATACATATACATTTATATTTAGAAATATAATGTATAAATATAACCATCGTGTTGGTTCTGTTTCTCCAGAAAGCCTAGACTGATGTCGTTGGGTTCATAGTGACAGAGGGTTGAAGGACCTAGAGCAATGAGTGGGCTACTTGGACAGTTCATTATATAGTGACATTTATCCCGGGAAATCATTATAGTTTGAGGCACTTCTCAGCTTGACCACTCCAGAAATTTAAACCATCATTGCCCCAGGGTGATACCCTCCAAAAACACTGGAGGAGTCCAAAATGCCAATAACGTACAATGAGAAGCACAAGAGTCAGGCCATTTTGAGTCGGCCTGATCAGGACATCCCTCTCTTGTAAAAAAGTCCTACTTGTGATGGTTTGTTTATGAAATTAAGGAGAGAGGGGCATATCCTAGATGATTCCTAGGTTTCTGATTGAAAACCAGATGACTAGTTTGTGTTGGCCATCACTGAAAAGGGGACACAGGCTTAGTAGACAAAGGTCACCGGATAAGTCATGTTGATCTTGAGATGCCTTTGAGATATCCAAAAAGGAGATGTCCAAAAGGTGGTGAAATATGGGGTCCCTACTAGGCTAGAAGGATATATACATGGGCCACCTGCAAAAAAGTCATCCCTGAAGCTGTGACCATGGAGGATCTTGTCCAGGGAGGGGGTAAAAAAAAAACAAAAAAAAAAACAACCCTAGTTCCAGAGGAATTCCTATAGCTGATGGGCTGAGAGAGGAGGATAAACCTGAAAAGGTGATAAGAACCTTTTGGGAAAGCATAAGACAATGATGTTTGAACACCTACTCGAAGGATAATTAAGCGTCTTCTGGAAATAGCAGGACAGACATTCCAGGGATGGAGGAGACCGAACGAGCTGAATCACTCAGTACAACGTGAGTGGAGTGGATGTATGGAAGAGCAAGTTACACAGTTTGATTGTTGAGCCTGATAGGGAGACAGGATGACAAAGGAGACGGTTGCCGTATGATGAGCAGTCTCCAATGTCATTGTTAAGGTTTGCATTCATTTAGCAGACACATGGTTTTTGAACTTGGGGGACTGAGTGTCAGGGCTCTGGATATCCCATCTATAGCCCAACTCTAGTGCCCTTGCTTTTTCTTTTTAGATGTGGCTAAGGCAGTATTTTGAGATCTAAATCTGTGTTCTCTCTCCTCTGTATTTCACTCCATTCAAATAGATATTTGCTCTGTGCTCAATTGCCTGTTTTGCTTTTCCATTCGTGGAGGCCAGGGGTTGGAGGCATAAATTGCCTTGAACCACCAGGCAGGTAATGCAAACAGGTGAATGGATTGGGTGCAGGAAAATCAAGGAACGATGAGGTATATGTCTCCTTTAAAGGATTCAGGTTGATGCCAAAACAAACGGAAATACTGTGAAAGCCACACGAAGTGTGTCTGGGGCTATAGTTAGCCCAAGTATTATCTGTTTATGACCTAACTAAACTGTGGAAAAAATAGGTAAAGAAAGTGGCAAAAATTTAAAAGGTACAAAATGTGCAGGTATTCTAGAATGTGCTAAAGAAGCAAAAGGAGTGTTAACAGCTGCCACTTTCCACACCCTAAGATGGGTGGAATTCCTCCAGATTGGGGGCAGGCACCAATAGGAGGGTTTAGAAGGTTCCTGAATTCCTCCTGTCTGGGCTACCACGGAGGTAGTAAGTCCTTCAGGCAATGGCTGTGCATGGGCAGACACGATGTGGAAGCAGCAGAGAGCCTTTGGACTAAAAGGGGTCAGGTGGACAGGGACAGTGGAGCACTCAGCAGCAACTCCTTGGGACCCACACATGACTACAGACCAGAGAATCCCTTCTATCCTCAACCTGTTGGCTCTGTGCTCCACCCTGGAAATATGAAGATCATGATTTAGGCTGAAGTGGTTTTCTTGCTCCTAGAAAAATGAGGGACTGGGGCGCCTGGGTGGCTCAGTCATCTAAGTGTCTGCCTTTGGCTCAGTGTCCTGGGATCAAGCCCCGAGTCAGGCTCCCTGCTCAGCAAGGAGTGTGCTTCTCCCTCTCCCTTTGTCCCTCCCCCTGCTCCTGCTCTCTCTCTCTCTCTCTCAAATCAATAAATAAAATCTTAAAAAAAAAAAGGCAAAGAACAGTCAGAAATTGAGCTAAATTGTTTTTAAATTATAAGAACAGTTATGACAAATTTCATCCACCTGAGTCTAAGCCCAAGATTCATATCTGTTTTGTACATCCCAGAGATTCACAGAAGCATTGTCTAGGCTCCCTGTTGCCTGCAACCGGTTCCTCTAGTCTGGCCAGGGCAGATGGTTTTCTCAGTCTTTCAGAGCTAAAATACTAAAACTGGGTAAGTCCTGAGTAAAGCAGGCTGAAGTGACCACTCTAGCACTGCCAATCAAATAGTAACAAATTACCACCCAGAACCAGAGTAGACTTTTGAAGAGGAGAATATATGATCAGAGCTGTGTTTGGGGAAGATGAATCTATTTACCTCTATAGGTTGGGTGGAAGAGAAAAGTGGCTCTGAGGTCATTCCAGGTGTACAGTGACTCTGATGAGAGATGGAAGGGGGCTTGAACTAGGAAAGAAGCCTTTGAAACACAGAGGAGGGGCATGTCTTAGATGACACTGTGGCAAACCACCAAACTGGGGGATACAGGGTTAGGTCTGATAATTAAATAAAACCTTCACTCTGCTGACTGACTTAGGCAACAGTACCTTAACCAATAAGAATGTAAAACCCTAACTTAGATGATAAAATAATACCTATTTTCAGTTTCAGTTTACCCGTACCAATTTATGAAGACTGGGGAACATTTGTCATCCTGCTAGGCCAGTGGTTTCAACCGGGGATGATTTTGTCTCCCAGGGGACACTTGGCAATGTCTGGTTATCACAGCTGGGGGATGCTACTGGCATCTTGTGCAGTGGCCGAAGATGTGCCTGAACATTCTACGTGCTCACATAGCCCTTCATCACAAAGAATTATCCAGCCTAAATGTCAGCTGTCCTGAGGTTTAGAAACACTGGGCTTTGTGGAACAGCCTGAGAAAAACATTTCCAACACTATGTGGAACATATTTCCTAAGTCTGTGTAATGATGCATACTTTTCTATAAAATGTTTGTTTGATTGGACAGTGAACTTTTTCAAGTCAACTGTTTTTTACCTCTGAATTTCTAGAACTCAACACATCATGGATACTCAATAATCACTCAATGAATGAAAGATGAAATGATAGCTAGTATTTACTGAGCTCTTACCTTGTGTCAGGCACTACTTTAATACCTGACTTCATAATAACTCAATATTACATACTATTTTATCATTTCATTTTATAGATGAAAGTAAGATTGGAGGGGAAAGTCACTTTCTAGAAAGAAAAAGAGTCAGTACTGGGAGCCTTAAATATCTGACTCTAATTTTTGTTTTATTTTCCATGACATGGCACCATATCTCTTTTAACATGGACCCAAATTGTGTTGGTCATAATCAAATTTCCAATTATCCAAATGCTGAAATAAATGCCTTTATAAGCTTCATAAACTACCCTCCCCCACTTTTTTTTGTTTTGTTTATTGCTACTCTCTAAGTTTGCTACTGCTATATGAACATTGAATTTATAAAGTACCATATTAGTCAGGAACATTCTATTTTTTTATAGCACAAACATTTCCAGATGCATTCCTGGGATTTATGCATTAATATCACCAGTTGGATGGTGTGTTTCATATTATTTCGGTAGATAAGAAATCCTTAAAGGGAGGCTTGATGATAACAGTAAGCAAAGATTGCCACTCCTCTCCCCATTTAAAAAAAATTCATTCTATTATTTCGGGATGAGATGTAAACCAGCACATTTTCATTTCACTCCCTGCTTATATTGTTCTCTCGGTAACTTTTTTTCAGGAAAAAAAAAAAAAGTTAACTGAGATGGGGAAAATTCAATAGCAATGTACAGTAGACTCTGAAGAATGTATACTGTCACTTACCACCATTTGGCTGTCTGATGGTTGATTGCTTTCTGAAAGCTTTAAGAACAGGAGATCGATATGCTGCAGAAGTCTGTTTTAACATTGCAGGAACTTTTACCACACTCTGGTTCTATCAGCTGGTGGCTAGGATAGACTAATCCTAAAAACAATTCATTAAAACAACAACAACAACAACAAACCCTCCCACATTTACCACCACCTGGTCCCAATCTACCATTTCATCTTTTGTCCCCATCTATACTCCGACCTCATAATACCAAATATTATTGACTGAATATGCCCTAAATATTCACCCGCTAGGACATTCAGATCTGTTGGTCTTGAGTATTTTTCCTTCCTAGGTAAAGGCCAATTAGTTCTTCAAAACCGAACTCTAACCTTGTGTCAAATATGAGGTTTCTCCTCAGCTAATCCTATCTGACCAGCTTTCATTCATTCATTCATTCACTCACTCACTCAACCAAGTTTTCCTGAGCTCTGTATCAGGTACTATTGAAAAAGTAGCAAATAACACGGAGTTATGAGGGTTCCAGCCCTCACGGAGATTACAGCTTAGTGAATCCAGGAAAAATTAATTACTGCCTTTCTTGGATTCCCACACTGTTGTTTTTCTGTCTCTACTTGTATACTATTGTCTTTATTTTTAATTATGGGTACACCCCTAAGCATCATCGGCAATTTAACAACTTATTCAACTTTTTTTATTTAGATGTAACATGTTTTATTGATTTATTTGATTAATCATGTCCCCCATGTTACCCTTTCCCTCATGTTCTTTTTTTAAATTACTTTATTAACATAAAATGTATTATTTGCCCCAGGGGTGCAGGTCTGTGAATTGTCAGGCTTACACACTTCACAGCACTCACCATATCACATACCCTCCCACAATGTCGATAACGCATGCACCATAACCCCCCACCCCCCAGCAACCCTCAGTTTGTTTTGTGAGATTAAGAGTCTCTTAAGGGATAGGGAGGAGTCAAGATGGCGGAGAAGTAGCAGGCTGAGACGACATTGGGTAGCAGGATATCAGCTAGATAGCTTATCTAACCATTGTGAACACCTACAAATCCAATAGGAAATCAAAGAGAAGAAGAGCAACAATTCTAGAAACAGAAAATCAATCACTTTCTGAAAGGTAGGACCAGCGGAGAAGTGAATCCAAAGCGACGGGAAGATAGACCGTGGTGGGGGAGGGGCCGGCTCCTGGCAAGCGGCGGAGCAACGGAGCACAAAATCGGGACTTTTAAAAGTCTGCTCCACTGGGAGACATCACTCCAGAGGCTAAACCGGGGGGAAACCCAGGCGGGGTCAGCATAACCCCAGGTCCCGCGGGGTCACAGAAGGACTGGGGGTGTCTGAAGTGCCGCAGAGCTTGCAGGTATTAGAGCAGGGAAGCCGGCTACAGCGACAAAGCCGAGGAGTAAGCTCTCAGCCCGGGGTTACCTTGTGCCGGTCGCAGGTTGGGTGGGCTCCGAGCACGGCCGGAGGCCACGGAGACAGAAGTGACCTGGCACTTTTCTCCAGGTTCCAGCAATTGACTGCTTTCCTCAAGGCGCGACTGCAGGCCAGGGAGGCGGGGCGGTTGGGCGCTTTTCTCTGAGGGCACACTGAGGAGTGGAACCCCAAGCTCTCGGCTCCTCCGGTCTGAGAGATTGGGAGGCCGCCATCTTCATTCCCGTCCTCCGGAACTCTACGGAAAGCACTCAGGGAACAAAAGCTCCTGAAAGCAAACCTGAGCGGATTACTTATCCCGGCCCCTGGCAAATGCGGTGCAATTCTGCCTGCGGCAAAGACACTTGAGAATCACTACAACAGGCCCCTCCCCCAGAAGATCAACAAGAAACCCAGCCAAAACCAACTTCGCTCACCAAGAACAGCGGAATTCCACAAGAGGAGAAAGCAAATCTTATCTGGACAAAATGGCAAGGCGGAAAAACTCACCTCAAAAAAAAGAACAAGAGGCCGTACCAAAGGCTGGAGACCTAATCAATACGGACATTGGTAACATGACAGTTCTAGAGTTCAGAATGACAATTCTCAAGGTTCTAGCCGGGCTCGAAAAAGGCATAGAAGATATTAGAGAAACCCTCTCCAGAGAGATAAAAGCCCTTTCTGGAGAAATTAAAGAACTAAAATCTAACCAAGTTGAAATCAAAAAAGCTATTAATGGGGTGCAATCAAAAATGGAATCTCTCACTGCTAGGATAAATGAGGCAGAAGAAAGAATTAGTGACATAGAAGACCAAATGACAGAGAATAAAGAAGCTGAGCAAAAGAGAGACAAATACTGGACCACGAGGAGAGAATTCGAGAGATATGCGACACCATAAGATGACACAACATTAGAATAATTGGGATTCCAGAAGAAGACAAAAGAGAGAGGGGAGCAGAAGGTAAATTGGAGACAATTATTGGAGAGAATTTCCCTAATATGGCAAAGGGAACAAACATCAAAATCCAGGAGATGCTAAGAACACCCCTCAAAATCAATAAAAATAGGTCCAAACCTCATCACCTGATAGTAAAATTTACAAGTCTTAGTGACAAAGAGAAAATCCCAAAAGCAGCCTGGGAAAAGAAGTCTGTAACATACAAGGGTAAAAACATTGGATTGGCAGCGGACCTATCCACAGAGACCTGGCAGGCCAGAAAAAACTGGCATGATATATTCAGAGCACTAAATGAGAAAAACATGCAGCCAAGAATACAATATCTGGCTGGCTATCATTGAAAATAGAAGGAGAGATAAAGAGCTTCCAAGACAAACAAAAGCTGAAAGAATTTGCAAACACCAAACCAGCTCTACAGGAAATATTGAAAGGGGTCCTCTAAGCAAAGAGAGACCCTAAAAGTAGTAGATCAGAAAGAAACAGAGACAATATACAGTACCAGTCACCTTATAGGCAATACAATGGCACTAAATTCATATGTCTCAATAGTTACCCTGAATGTTAATGGGCTAAATGCCCCAATCAAAAGACACAGCGTATCAGAATGGATAAAAAAACAAAACCCATCAATATGCTTCCTACAAGAAACTCATTTTAGACCCGAAGACACCTCCAGATTTAAAGTGAGGGAGTGGAAAACAATGTACCATGCTAATGGACATCAGAAGAAAGCTGGGGTGGCAATCCTCATATCAGATCAATTAGATTTTAAGCCAAAGACTATAATAAGACATGAGGAAGGACACTATATCATACTCAAAGGGTCTATCCAACAAGAAGATCTAACAGTTTTAAATACCTATGCCCCTAACATGGGAGCAGCCAACTATATAAACCAATTAGTAACAAAATCAAAGAAATACTCGACAGTAATACAATAATAGCAGGGGACTTTAACACTCCCCTCACTGAAATGGACAGATCATCTAAGAAAAAAATAAACAAGGAAATAAAGGTCTTAAATGACACACTGGACCAGATGGACATCACAGATATATTCAGAACATTCCATCCCAAGGCAACAGAATATACATTCTTCTCTAGTGCACCTGGAACATTCTCCAGAATAGACCACATCCTGGGTCATAAATCAGGTCTCAATCGGTACCAAAAGATTGGGATCATTCCCTGCATATTTTCAGACCACAATGCTCTGAAGCTAGAACTCAATCACAAGAGGAAATTTGGAAAGAACGCAAATACATGGAGACTAAACAGCATCCTTCTAAAAAATGAATGGGTCAACCAGGAAATTAAAGAATTGAAAAAATTCATGGAAACAAATGATAATGAAAACACAATGGTTCAAAATCTGTGGGACACAACAAAGGCAGTCCTGAGAGGAAAATATATAGCGGTGCAAGCCTTTCTCAAGAAACAAGAAAGGTCTCAAATACACAACCTAACCCTACACCTAAAGGAGCTGGAGAGAGAACAACAAAGAAAGCCTAAACCCAGCAGGAGAAGAGAAATCATAAAGACCAGAGCAGAAATCAATGAAATAGAAACTAAAAAAACAATAGAACAAATCAACAAAACTAGGAGCTGGTTCTTTGAAAGAATTAATAAGATTGACAAACCCCTGGCCAGACTTATCAAAAAGAAAAGAGAAAGGACCCAAATAAATAAAATCATGAATGAAAGAAGAGAGATCACAACCAACACCAAAGAAATACAAACAATTATAAGAGCATACTACGAGCAACTCTACGCCAACAAATTTGACAATCTGGAAGAAATGGATGCATTCCTAGAGACATATAAACTACCACAACTGAACCAGGAAGAAATAGATAACCTGAACAGACCCATAACCAGTAAGGATATTGAAACAGTCATCAAAAATCTCCAAACAAACAAAAGTCCAGGACCAGATGGCTTCCCAGGGGAATTCTACCAAACATTTAAAGAAGAATAAATTCCTATTCTCCTGAAACTGTTCCAAAAAATAGAAATGGAAGGGAAACTTCCAAACTCATTCTATGAGGCCAGCATCACCTTGATCCCCAAACCAGACAAGGATCCCATCAAAAAAGAGAATTACAGACCAATCTCCTTGAGGAACACAGATGCGAAAATTCTCACCAAAATACTGGCCAATAGGATCCAACAGTACATTAAAAGGATTATTCACCACGACCAAGTGGGATTTATTCCAGGGCTACAAGGTTGGTTCAACATCTGCAAATCCATCAATGTGATACAACACATTAATAAAAGAAAGAACAAGAACCATATGATACTCTCAATAGATGCCGAAAAAACATTTGACAAAGTGCAGCATCCCTTCTTGATTAAAACTCTTCAAAGTGTAGGGATAGAGGGCACATACCTCAAAATTTTCAAAGCCATCTATGAAAAACCCACTGCAAATATCATTCTCAATGGAGAAAAACTGAAAGCTTTTCCACTAAGGTCAGGAACACGGCAGAGATGTCCGTTATCACCACTGCTGTTCAACATAGTACTAGAAGTCCTAGCCTCAGCAATCAGACAACAAAAAGAAATGAAAGGCATCCAAATTGGCAAAGAAGAAGTCAAACTATCAGTCTTTACAGATGATATGATACTATATGTGGAAAACCCAAAAGGCTCCACTCCAGAACTGCTAGAACTTATACAGGAATTCAGTGAAGTGTCAGGATATAAAGTCAATGCACAGAAGTCAGTCGCATTTCTTTACACTAACAACAAGACAGAAGAAAGAGAAATTGAGGAGTCAGTCCCATTTACAATTGCACCCAAAACCATAAGATACCTAGGAATAAACCTAACCAAAGAAGCAAAGAATCTATACTCAGAAAACTATAAAGTACTCATGAAAGAAATTGAGGAAGACACAAAGAAATGGAAAAATATTCCATGCTCATGGATTGGAAGAACAAATATTGTGAAAATGTCTATTCTACCTAAAGCAATCTACACATTTAACGCAACCCCTATCAAAACACCATAATTTTTTTCAAAGAAATAGAAGAAATAATCCTAAAATTTATATGGCACCAGAAAAGACCTCGAATACCAAAGGAATATTGAAAAAGAAAGCCAAAGTCGATGGCATCACAATTCCGGACTTCAAGCTCTATTACAAAGCTGTCATCATCAAGACAGTATGGTACTGGCACAATAACAGACATATAGATCAATGGAACAGAATAGAGAGACCAGAAATAGACCCTCAACTCTATGGTCAACTAATCTTTGACAAAGCAGGAAAAAATATCCAATGGAAAAAAGACAGCCTCTTCAACAAATGGTGTTGGAAAAATTGGACAGCCACATGCAGAAAAATGAAATTGGACTATTTCCTTACACCACACACAAAAATAGACTCAAAATGGATGAAGGACCTCAATGTGAGAAAGGAATCTATCAAAATCCTTGAGGAGAATGCAGACAGCAACCTCTTTGACCTCAACTGCAGCAACGTCTTCCAAGGAACATCGCCAAAGACAACAGAAGCAAGGGCAAAAATGAACTATTGGGATTTCATCAAAATCAAAAGCTTTTGCACAGCAAAGGAAACAGTTAACAAAACCAAAAGACAACTGACAGAATGGGAGAAGATATTTGCAAACGACATATCAGATAAAGGACTAGTGTCCAAAATCTATAAAGAGCTTATCAAACTCAACACCCAAAGAACAAATAATCCAATCAAGAAATGGGTAGAGGACATGAACAGACATTTCTGGAAAGAAGACATCCAGATGGCCAACAGACACATGAAAAAATGCTCCACATAACTCGGCATCAGGGAAATACAAATCAAAACCACAATGAGATACCACCTCACACCAATCAGAATGGCTAAAATTAACAAGTCAAGAAATGACAGATGCTGGCGAGGATGCGGAGAGAGGGGAACCCTCCTACACTGCTGGTGGGAATGCAAGCTGGTGCAACCACTCTGGAAAACAGTGTGGGGGTTCCTCAAAAAGCTGAAAATAGAGCTACCCTATGACCCAGCAATTGCACTACTGGGTATATATCCTAAAGATAGAAACGTGGTACTCCGAAGGGGCTCGTGCACTCAAATGTTTATAGCAGCAATGTCCACAATAGCGAAACTGTGGAAAGAGCCTAGATGTCCATCAACAGATGAATGGATAAAGAAGATGTATATATACACAATGGAATACTATGCAGCCATCAAAAGAAATGAAATCTTGCCATTTGTGACGATGTGGATGGAACTAGAGGGTATTATGCTTAGCGAAATAAGTCAATCGGAGAAAGACAACTATCATATGATCTCTTTGATATGAGGAAGTGGAGATGCAATGCGGGGGGGTTGGGGGGAGGTAGGAAAAGAAAAAATGAGAAGATGGGATTGGGAGGGAGACAAACCATAAAAGACTCAATCTCAAAAAACAGACTGAGGGTTGCTGGGGGGAGGGGGGATGGGAGAGGGTGGTGGGGAAATGGACATTGGGGAGGGTATGTGCTATGATGAGTGCTGTGAAATGTGTAAACCTGGTGATTCACAGACCTGTACCCTTGGGGATAAAAATACATTATATGTTTATTAAAAAAAAAAAAAAAGAGTCTCTTAAGGTTTGTCTCCCTCCGAATCCTGATGCCGAGGGATGTGGAGCACTTTTTCATGTGTCTGTTGGCCATCTGGATGTCTTCTTTGCAGAAATGTCTGTTCATGTCCTCTACCCATTTCTTGATTGGATTATTTGTTCTTTGCGTGTTGAGTTTGATAAGATCTTTATAGATTTTGGACACTAGCCCTTTATCTGATATGTCGTTTGCAAATATCTTTTCCCATTCTGTCAGATGTCTTTTGTTTTTGTTAACTATCTCCTTTGTTGTGCAAAAACTTTTGATATTGATGAAGTCCTAATAGTTCATTTTTGCCCTTCCTTCCCTTGCCTTTGATGATGTTCCTAGGAAGAAGTTGCTGCAGCTGCAGTCGAGGAGGTTGCTGCCTGTGTTCTCCTCAAGGGTTTGGATGGATTGCTGTCTCACATTGAGGTCCTTCATCCATTTTGAGTTTACTTTCGTGTGTGGTGTAAGGAAATGGTCCAGTTTCATTTTTCTGCATGTGGCTTTCCAATTTTCCCATCACCATTTGTTGAAGAGGCTGTCTTTTTTCCATTGGACATTCTTTCCTGCTTTGTTGAAGATTAGTTGACCATAGAGTTGAGGGTCTATCACTAGGCTCTCTATTCTGGTCCATTGATCTCTGTCTGTTTTTGTGCCAGAACTATACTGTCTTGATGATTACAGTCTTGTAATAGAACCTGAAGTCTGGAATTGTGATGGCACCAAATTTGGCTTTTTTTCTCAACATTCCTCTGGCCTTTCGGGGACTTTCTGGTTTAATATAAATTTTAGGATTATTCAATTTCTTTGGAAAAAATGGATGGTATTTTGATAGGGTTTGCATTAAATGTGTAGATTGCTTTAGGTAGCATAAACATTTTCACAATATTTGTTTTTCTAATTCATGAGCATGGAACGTTTTTCCATTTCTTGGTGTCTTCCTCAATTTCTTTCATGAGTACTTTGTAGTTTTCTGAGTATAGATTCTTTACCTCTTTGGTTAGGTTTATTCCTAGGTATCTTATTGTTTTGGGTGCAATTGTAAATGGGATTGACTCCTTAATTTCTCTTTCGTCTGTCTTGTTGTTGGTATATAGAAATGCAACTGACTTCTGTGCATTGATTTTAAATCCTGACACTTTACTGAATTCCTGTACAAGTTCTAGCAGTTTTGGAGTGGATTCTTTTGGTTCTTCCACATAAAGTATCATATCATCTGCAAAGAGTGAGAGTTTTACTTCTTCTTTGCTGATTCGGATGCCTTTAATTCCTTTTTGTTGTCTAATTGGCAACAAATAAGGACTAATAATAATAATAATAATAAGGCAAGGACTTCTAGTACTATGTTGAATAGCAGTGGTTATAATGGACATCACTGCTGTGTTCCTGACCTTAGCAGAAAAGCGCTCAGTTTTTCTCCATTGAGAATAATATTCACTGTGGGTTTTTCATAAATGGCTTTGATGAAATTGAGGCATGTACCCTCTATCTCTACACTTTGAAAAGTTTTAATCAAGAAAGGATACTGTACTTTGTCAAATGCTTTTTCAGCATCTATTGAGAGTATCACATGGTTCTTGTTCTTTCTTTTATTAATGTATTGTATCACATTGATTAATTTGCAGATATTGAACCAACCTTGCAGCCCAGTCATAAAGCCCTTTTGGTCGTGGTGAATGATCATTTTAATGTACTGTTGGATCCTATTGGCTAGTATTTTGGTGAGAATTTTCACATCTGTGTTCATCAAGGGTATTGGCCTGTAATTCTCTTTTTACATGGGGTCTTTGTCTGATTTTGGGATCAAGGTAATGCTGGCCTCATAAAAAGATTTGGGAATTTTCCTCCCATTCCTATTTTTTGGAACAGTTTCAGGAGAATAGGTGTTAATTCTTTAAATGTTTGGTAGAATTCCCCTGGGAAGCCGTCTGGCCCTGGGCTCTTGTTTGTTGGGAGATTCTTGATGACTGCTTCAATCTCCTTACTGGTTATGGGTCTGTTCAGGTTTTCTATTTCTTCCTGGTTCAGTTGTGGTCATTTATATGTCTCTAGGAATGCATCCATTTCTTCCAGATTGTTAAATTTGTTGACATATAGTTGCTCATAATATGTTCTTACAATTGTTTGTATTTCTTTGGTATTGGTTGTGATTTCTCCTCTTTCATCCATGATTTTATTTATTTGGGTCCTTTCTCTTTTCTTTTTGATAAGTCTGGCAAGGGGTTTATCAATCTTATTAATTCTTTCAAAGAAACAGTTCCTACTTTTGTTGATCTGTTCTACTGGTTGTTTTTGTTTTGTTTTGTTTTTGCTATTTCATTGATTTCTGCTCTGATCTTTATTATTTCTCTTCTCCTGCTGGGTTTAGGCTATCTGATATTCTTTTTCCAGCTCCTTTAGTTGTAAAGTTAGTTGTGTATTTAAGACCTTTCTTGTTTCTTGAGAAAGGCTTGTACCTATATACTTTCCTCTCAAGACTGCCTTTGCTGTATCCCACAGATTTTGAACAGTTGTGTTTTCATTATCATTTGTTTCTGTGAATTTTTTCAATTCTTTAATTTCCTGGTTGACCCATTCATTCTTTAGTAGGATGCTCTTTAGCCTCCATGTATTTTAGTTCTTTCCAACTTTCCTCTTTGACTGAGTTCTAGCTTCAGAGCATTGTGGTCAGAAAATATGCAGAGAATGATCTCAATCTTTTGGT
This sequence comes from Martes martes, assembly GCF_963455335.1. Classification (NCBI taxonomy): domain Eukaryota; kingdom Metazoa; phylum Chordata; class Mammalia; order Carnivora; family Mustelidae; genus Martes; species Martes martes. Next base: position 182,470,539 of record NC_137888.1, on the reverse strand, counting down.
ACCAGTTGAGACCTGATTTGTGACCCAGGATGTGATCTATTCTGAAGAATGTTCCATGTGCACTGGAGAAAAATGTGTGTTCTGTTGTTTTGGGTGGAATGTTCTGAATATCTGTGAAGTCCATTTGGTCCACTGTGCCATTTAAGGCCTTTATTTCCTTGCTGATCTTTTGCTTGGATGATCTGTCCATTTCAGTGAGGGGTGTTAAAGTCCCCTACTATTATTGTATTATTGTCAATGTGCTTCTTTGCTTTTGCTATTAATTGGTTTATATAGTTGGCTGCTCCCATGGTAAGATAAAATTGTTAGCTCTTCTTGTTGGACAGACCTTTTCAGTATGATATAGTGTCCTTCCTCATCTTTTATTATAGTTTTTAGCTTAAAATTGAATTTATCTGATATAAGGATTGCCACCCCAGCTTTCTTTTGATGTCCATTAGCATACTAAGTTGTTTTCCACCCCCTCAGTTTAAATCTAGAGGTGTCTTCGGGTCTAAAGTGAATTTCTTGCAGACATCATATTGATAGGTTTTATTTTTTTATGCATTCTGATACCCTGTGTCTTTTGATTGGGGCATTTAGCCCATTTACATTCAGGGTAACTATTGAGAGATATGAATTTAGTGCCATTGTATTACCTGTAAGATGACTGTTACTGTATATTGTCTCTGTTCCTTTCTGGTCTACTACTTTTAGGCTCTCTTTGCTTAGAGGACCTCTTTCAATATTTCCTGTAGGGCTGGTTTGGTGTTTGCAAATTCTTTTAGTTTTTGTTTGTCCTGAAAGCGGTTCATCTCTCCTATTTTCAATGATAGCCTAGCTGGATATAGCATTCTTGGCTGCATATTTTTCTCATTTAGGGCTCTGAATATATCATGCCAGTTCTTTCTGGCCTGCCAGGTCTCTGTGGATAAGTCTGCTGATAATCTAATATTTCTACCATTGTAGTTTACAGACTTCTCGTCCCAAGCTGCTTTCAGGATTTTCTCTTTGTCACTGAGACTTTGAAGTTTTACTATTAGATGACAGGGCGTGGACCTATTTTTGTTGATTTTGAGGGGGATTCTCTGTGCCTCCTGGTTTTGATGCTTGTTGCCTTTGCCACATTTGGGAAATTCTGTACTATAATTCACTCGAATATACCTTCTGCCCCTGCCCTTTCTTCTTCTTCTGGAACCCCAATTATTCTAATGTTGTTTTGTCTTATGGTATCACTTATCTCTCAAATTCTTCCCTTGTGGTCCAGTGGTTGTCTCTTTTTTGCCCCGCTTCTTTATTCTCCATCATTTCATGTTCTATATCACTTATTCTCTCTTCTGCCTCATTTATCCTAGCAGCAAGAGCCTCCACGTTTTTTTACTGTACCTTATTAATAGCTTTTTTGATTTCCCCTTGTTAGATTTTATTTCTTTTATTTATCCAGAAAGGGCTTTTATTTCTCCAGACAGGTTTCTCTAATATCCTCCATGCCTTTTTGAGCCCAGCTAGCACCTTGAGAATCATCATTCTGAATTCTAGATCTGACATATTACCAATGTCCATATTGATTAGGTCCCTAGTCTTCAGTACTGCCTCTTGTTCTTTTTTTTGTGGTGATTTTTTCCGCCTTGTCATTTTATCCAGATAAGAATATATGAACAGAAGAATAAAATACTAAAAGGGTGACAAAGACCCCAGAAAATGTGCTTTAACCAAATCAGAAGAGACCCCAAATCATGGGGGGAAGAAAAGGGGTAAAAAGAAGTTCAGAAAAAATTTTTTTTAAAAATGAAATAAAGAAAAAATATAAAAAAGAAAAAAATATATATATATTAGACTGGTGATTAGAACAGGGTCACCCACTTAATTTTGGGAGTATTTTGGTCTCTTAGAAGAAACTACCTCCCAAAATTTTAAAGAATGAAAAACATATATAAGGGTAAACACAATGAGGGGATGGAATATGACTATAAAGATGAAAAAAAAATTTTTATTTTCTAAAAAAGGAGTTGATAAGTAGTTGGTTAGGAGAATAAAGAAAAAGAAAGTGGAGAGAATTTGCTCAGACTGGAGACTACAACAAACCCCAGTGCTAGATTTAGGTTGTATTTTGATCTATTAGAAGAAGTTGTACCCCAAATTTTTTTAGAAGAAAAACCCTATGTGAATACAAAAAATAAAGTTAGATACAATGATGGATAAAATATGACTATAATAATGAAGTTTCAAAAAAGATTTTTTTTAATGAAAGGTATTGTTAAGATAAACTAGTTTAAAAATGTTAAAAGAGGAAAGGGTAAAAGTTTAAAAATAAATTTAGCTGAAGAAAAAAAAAATTTAAAAAAATTAATTAACTCTGCAAGACTAAAGAATGATGGGGAGAAAGCCATGAATTCCATGCTTTGCTTTCTCCTCCTCTGGAATTCCGCTGTTCTCCTTGGTAAGTGAACTTGGTCTTGGCTTGATTTCTTGTTGATCTTCTGGGGGAGGAGCCTGTTGTAGTGATTCTTGAGTGTCTTTGCCCGCGGCAGAATTGCACCACCCTTACCAGAGGCCAGGCTAAGTAATCCGCTCGATTTCACTTTCGGGAGCTTTTGTTCCCTGAACGCTGTCCGTAGGGTGTCAGAGGACAGGAAAGAAAATGGCAGCCTCCCATCTCTGGCCTGGAGGAGCCGAGAGCTCCGGCCCCACTCAGTGTGCCTTGGAGAAAAGTGCTCAATCACTCCCATCTCCATGACCTCTGGCTACACTCTGAGCTCACCCAGCCTGTGACCAAGCGTCTCTGTCTCTGGCACATAGCCCCTCCTGGAGTCTCCAAACCCCACAGATCCCTGAGCTCTTCTGGGGGGGTTCTCCCCAGATCTTTTGGGGTCTCTCCTCACAGAGCAGTGGCCTGTGCCATGGATCATGATAAGGTTACCCCAAGTTGAGAACTCACTCCTCAGCTCCGTCTCTGTAGCCAGCTTCCCCGTTCTAGTACCTGTGAGCTCTGCGACACTCAGACAGCCCTGATCCTTCTGTGACCCCACAGGACCTGAGGCCATGCTTTCCCCACATGGGCTTCACCCCAGCCTAGCCTCTGGAGTGATGTACCTCAGTGGAGCAGACTTCTTAAAGTCCTGTTTTTGTGCTGCGTTGCTCTGCCGCTTGCTGGGAACCGGCCCCTCCTCCCCGCGGTCTATCCGTTGCTTTGGTTTCACTTCTCTGCAGATCCTACCTTTCAGAAAGTGGTCGATTTTTTGTTTCTAGAATTGCTGCTCTTCTTCTCTTCGAAATCCTGTTGGATTTGTAGGTGTTTGGAATGGTTTGATAAGCTATCTAGCTGATCTCCTGCTACCTGATGTCGTCTCAGCCTGCTACTTCTCCGCCATCTTGACCGAAAGATTTTAATTCTGAGTTGTTGTTTTTTTTTTAATGTGGCTATTGGAAAATTTCTAATTCCATATGTGGCTGGCAATATATTTCGATTCCTGTATATTTCTACTGGACATGCTCTTTTAGATTCTTGCCCTCCCAGTGTTCTGACCTGGAATGATTCCTTTGGGGGAACTCCCATCTCCTCTGGGTATTTGGGGTGAAAGTCCTTCATGCTGGCATTTTTTATATCCAGTATTTTACCCAGTGCCTTGGTGTCCTAAACTGTCATACTATCTATGTCTGGCAAAACACAAGGGTCTGGATTCTTGTCTTTGTTTTCCTGAAGCTGACTCCCTTTAGCTCTGCAAGGGTTTCCCAGTTCTCTTCTTGGAAGTATCTGGTCTTATATGATATCTGTCTCTTTCCCTGGGATAGTCCTCCTCAGGTTCTTCAACTAACCTTAATGGCAGAAGAGCTGCAGATGGGGGAAACCAGCTTCCTCACAGGAAGGGAAACACAGTTTAATATTTGAATCAAGTAATTCCTCCATATTTATTGATTGAGTAAATGAAAAATTTCAAGCCCTGAGCCATATTAGAGTCCATATCCTGGGACATGAAACATGATTGTATCCTCCTTCTCATGGCCCACATGGAAGGAAACCATGTTTTGTTACTGTCTCTTTCTCTTGCAATGTTACAGGATTTTTCAGAGACAGAATGTTGCAGTAAGCCCCACAAGAACACAGGCTTTCTTGAAAAATAAGGAAATAGAATTGTCCATACAAGATTACTCAGTAGATAAATATTAGTTTTGAGGACCCAGAGTGACTCAACCAATAAGCCTAGCCACTCATAATTTTCCCAGGATTTAAAATCTTAAGCCATGAGAATTCTGACTTTTCTCCTGCAAAAAGATGGAATGAAGGGATCTCCTGTAGGATTACTTGTTACTCACATTTCATGCCTCTCAAGGGGTTCCAACTCAACACAATGACATAGAAAGATCCTGAATTCACCTCCTTCCACAAATACACTTAGTCTACAGCTACAAATGGGACAATGTCCTCTTAAGAAAACCTAAACCTGGCTGGGTGATGAATATTCATTGGGCCAATGAGTAGAAAACCACACTGAAGTAGGTAGGAGAAGCTGAGACACAATTTCACTGTTATAGATCTTCTGATTACAGCAATCCATGGTCCAGAGAAAACTCAAAACTGGGAGCTCCTCTCCAAGAATCAAAGGATTTGATTTCCACATGGGGAACCTCAGCTTTGAGGACCTGTGCTTGAGAGATGATCCCCAAAACATCTAACTTTGGAAACAGAGTTTGTGTCTTAAGACTTACAGGACTATAGCAGTCTGGGAGAGAACTCACAAAGGGTCCACACCCTTGGACTTACCCTCCCAAGGACCTAGCTCAGAGGTAGCAGATTGCACCAAGACTTAGAGTGAAGGAAGCTTACCTACTTCTACTAAAGTCCCAGCAGAAGGTCAGGCATCCAATTTAACACACATATCTAAGAGCCTTACTCAACACTCTCCAGGGATGTAGATTGGCATTGTCCATCTTGGCACTCACCCTCTGCTTTTCTCCAGCTCACCTATTTCTCCCCAAAAGGAGAGTATATACTTGTCTGGTGTCCCAGGTTTTGTAACTGCTGCCCAAGGGACACTGCCAGATCACCTGACCAATACAACTTATACCTGTGGTCCTATAGGAGTGGATATATTTGCATACTTCTTCAAGTTGCTACCTCAGGGTCTGGCTTCCAAAGAGTCTGAATGTAGGTGCTAAGATCCTTCCCTGAGGGACACTAACCGTTCTTGGCACATCCTCAATTACTGGAAGCTATTAAGAATATAATAGGCCATTTGGACAAGCACAAAGATTTGAGAGATGACCACGAGTGGGGCAGGGTTAAATGACAAGGGTCATTTCGTATGCAAAGCCACTCCCTCAAAACTGGGAGAGGTGGTTGTTTTATTTATTGTATTGAGACCTATAGAAAGTCAAGCAAAATGAAGAAATGGAGTATGATGTTGCAAATGAAAGAACAAGAAAAAAATCTGGAAAAAAAAATCTTAATGGAATGTAGATAAGTAATTTATCTGATAAAGATTTCAAAATAATAGTCATAAAGATGCTCACTGAACTGGGAAGAAGAACGGGTGAACATAGTAATAACTTCAACAAAGAGATGGAAAATATAAGAAAGTACCAAGTAGGGGCCCCTGGGTGGCTCAGTTGGTTAAGTGTTTGCCTTCAGCTCAGGTCCTGTTCCCAGGGTTCTGGGATCAAGCCAGTGTCGAGCTCCCTGTTCTTGGGAAGCCTGCTTCTCTCTCTCCTCCCCATTCCTTCTCTTTCTTGTTATCTCTCTCTCAAATAAATAAATAAAATCTTTAAAAAAAAAAGAAAATAGCAAGTAGAAGTCACAGAGTTAAAGAATACAATAAGCCAACTTCAAAATATACTGGAATGGTTCAACATCAGACTAGATGAAGCAGAAGAAGAAATCTGTTGACTTGAAAACAAAACACTGGAACTCAACCAATCAGAATAGCAAAAGGAAAAAAAAATTTTTGAAAAGGTAAAGATAGCTTAAGGGGCTTACGGAACAAGCTCAAACAGTTTAATGTTCACATTATAGGGATCCCAGAAGGAGAAGGGGAGAGGTCAGAAATCTTGTTGGTAGATATAATGGAAGAAAACTTCTTGATCTGGGAAAGGAAACAGACATTCATATCCAGGAATCCCAGAGAGTTCCAAATAAGATGAAATTAAAGAGACCCACACAAAGAGACATTGTAATTTTTTTTTTGAGAAGAGAACTGCCAATTGTTATTTAATGCTGAGTCTAAAAGTTTAAATCATGAGAAAGAGTTGAACAATAAAAAGTAAGGAAATATTATATATATATATATATATATATATATATATATATCACATTATACTACATTACAACAAAACAAATAAAAAGAATAGCCTTCCATTCTATTCTATACCAGTATTGAAATGGAGTGGACAAAAGGTGAAAACTTTGATTTATAAAATAAGTCCTGGGGCTGTAATGAAAAACACAGTACCTATAATTAATAACACTGTATTGCATATTTGAAAATTGCTAAAAGAGTAGATGTTAGAAATTCTTATCACAAAAAAAGAAAAAAACTTGTGCTCATTTCACTGTATACATAAATAGGACACATAATAATTAAAAGGTCAAAAGTTAAAGGCAAGGAGAGAAAACTAAAAGAATTAAGAGAAAAATTGCTAGTTATGTACAAGGGAACCCTCCATTAGACTATCAGCAGATTTTCTGGAAGAAACTTTACAAGCCAGGAGAAAGTGGCATGATATATTCAAAGTGCTTAAAGGAAAACTCCAAACCAAGAATACCTTGCAACATTATCATTAAAAATAAGAGGAGAGATAGTTTTCCAGAGAAGCAAAATGTGAAGAAATTCATCACCCCTAAATAATTCTTACAAGAAATGTTAAGGGGTCTTCCTTAAGCAGAAAATAAAGCCTGCTAATTGGTAACAAGAAAATACATGAAAGAATAAATGTTTCTGGAAAGGTAAATATATAGTAAAGGCAGTAAATTAATCTCTTATAAAATTAGAATGAAAATTAAAAGGCCAAAGTGGCACAAATAATTATGAAAACAATGGGCATCCAAGCAAAATGTGACATCAAAAATACAAAGTACAAAGCATGGGATGGGAAGTAAAAATGTTGAGCTTTCCAATTGGGTCAAATGTAAGTTAAAAATGAAAATAAACTATTATAGATATAAATTGTTACAAGTAATTTCATGGTAACCACAAGACAAAAACCTATAGCAAATGCACACACAATAAAGAAAAAGGAGTAAGGAGTATCAGTATACTACTAAAGGAAGTCATTAACCACAAAATATGAGAGACCAAGAGAAAAAGAAAGGAAAACAGCAAAAGAAAAAATGTGGACCACTATCTTACATTATACACAAATATTAACTCAAAAGAGATTGAGGACATAAATGCAAGACCTGAAATTATAAAACTCCCAGAAGAAAACAGTAGTAATCTCCCTGACTTAAGTCTTGGTAAATTTTTTTTGAATTGGACACCAAAAGCAGAAGCAACGAAGTGAAAAGTAAATATGTGAAACTGAATATTACTGAAAAGCTTCTGTAGAGCAAAGGAAACTGTCAACAAAATGAAGAGGCAATCTGCTGAATGGAAGATGATATTTGCAAATCATATCTCTTATAAGGGGCTAATATCCAAAAACTATAAAGAACTTACATAACACAGTAGCAAAAAACAAAAAAATCTGACCAAAAATGGGCAGATCTGAAAAGATATTTTCCCAAAGAAGACATACAGGTGACTAAGAGACACATGAAAAGATGCTCAATACCATTAATCATCAGGGAAAAGCAAATCACAACCACAATGAGGTATCACTAGTCATAACGGCTAGTATCAAAAAAATAAGAAGTAACAAGTGTCCGCCTGGATGTGGGGAAAAGGAAACCCTGGTGCACCATTGGTGGAAATGTCAACTGGTGCAGTCGCCATAGCTGCAGTATGGAGGTTCCTCAAAAAATTAAAAATGGAAATACCATGTGATCCACCTCTTCCAACTTCTGGGTATTTATCCAAATAAAATGAAAATATAACTCTAAAAGATGCATGCAACCCTCTGTTCATTGCAGAATTATTTATAATAGCCAAGATATGGAAACAACCGAAGTGTCCATCAATGGATGAATGGATAAAGAAAATACTGTATATATAAACAATGGAAAATCGTTCAGCCATAAAAAAGAATGAAATCTTGCCATAGGCAACAGCATGGAATTTGAAGATATTTTGCTAAAGGAAATAAGCCAGACAAAGTGAACTATATCATCTCTCCTCTATGTGGAATCTGAAAATAAAACAAAACAAACAAAACAAAACAGAAACAGAAACCAAACCCATAGAAAGCAGAGAACAGATTGGTAGTTGCCAGAGGAAGAGGGTGGGTGGTGGGAGAAATGCATAAAGAGGGTGCGGATACATTTTTAAATGTTTTAAAAAAGAAAAACAAACAAACAAAACACATTCAAAATGAAATATTTCCTTCCTTTTACTCCATCATCAAGAGGTTGTACTGTACACAGACTGCCATTATTAAAGTTTCTTGAATGAATCCTTTTGAAAATACTGATTAAAAAATCTTTCTTATATTTCAAAAAATGTCAAATGATTGCCCCTGGATGCTTGCCCTGCCCTTTTAATTCCTAATGCATAATATTATCAACAAGCTGTCCCCCCCCCCCCCCGCATTGTTGTTTATTCCATTTGCCTCCCTGGCAAATGCGACTGCTGTTATTTTCCCCAAATGAGTTTAAATTGTGAATTACATCAGTTCATCACAGCCAAACCTCTTCTTGATTGCAGAACTCAAATGTCCCCCCTCTAAAATTAAAATGAAATTCATAAAATGCTGCCAACTGTTTTTCCAACTCTTCCAAAATGGAATATATTCAAAATGCTATGGAGCATTCTGATAGATTACACCACACTAAGAGACATAAACATTTCAAATCACTTATATCTTCTTTGCTGTTGGGGGGGAAACTTTCACATTGAGTCACGGAGGTGGTGGATGAGGATGAGCGTCTATCTGTTGATTGTTGTTTGTATTCCTTTGAAGGCAAGGATGGGTTTTGCCAATTTTCAATAGTACACCACTGAGATTTCTGTTATTTGTGGTCAGGTATCAGATGCTGCATTTCTTGTGAGAGAGGACAGAGGTGTGAGGGTTGACCATTTAAACATTTTAATGGTTTATTTTCTTAGAGCAGTTTTATTCAAAGCAAAATTGAGAAGAAAACACTGAGATTTCCCATATACTCCTGTCCCCACATGTGTACAGCCTCTCCCATGATCAATATCCCCCACCAGAATGATAGATTTGTTACATTTGGTGAGCCTACATTGGCACATCAGAATCATCCAAAGTCCATAGTTTATATCGGGTATCATTCTTGGTGTTGTTCACTCTGTGGGTTTGGACAAAGGTATAATGATATATATGCATCCTTACAGTATTATACAGGGTAGTTTTACTGCCCTGAAAATCCTCTGTGGTCTCCCTATTCATCCTCCTACCACCCTTTCCCTTCCAGATGCTGATAACCATGGCTCTTTTTACTGTTTCCATAGTTTTGCTTTTTCCAGAATGTCATGTAGTTAGAATCCTATAGTGTGTAGCCTTTTTGGACAAAGCCTTGGCTTCTTTTACTTAGTGCTATGCATTTAAAGTTCCTCCATGTTCTTTGTTGCAGTTTTTGTTGTTGTTTTCATGGCTCGATAGTTCAGGGTTTTGTTTTTGTTTTCATTTTGTTTTGCTTTTATCACACAGAATAATATTCCATTGTCTGGGTGTTTCACAGTTTATTACCCATTTCAGGTAGTGAAGGATATCTTGATTACTTCCAGTTTTGACAATTATAGATGCTATAAACATCATTGTGCGTTTTTGTACAGACATTAATTTTCAACTCCTTTGGATAAATATCAAGAAGGATGACTGTCAGACTGTATGGCAAGAATATGTTCAGTTTGAGAATGAACCACCAAACAGTTGCCCAGAGAGGCGGTATCATTTTGTATTTCCATTAACAATGTAAAAGAGTTCCTGGGGCTCCACATCCTCATCAGCATTTGGTGTTTTCAGTGTTTGGCCATTCAAATAGGTGTAGAGTAGTACTGCATTGTTTTTTTAAATTGCATTTCCCTGATGACATATGAAGTGAGAAAGTCATTTTAATAGTCATTCAATCTTGTGCTTTTCTGAACTTCAGCATCCTTGTTTATAAATTACAAATGACAATACATGTGCAGAAGAATGAAAGTGGACCATTTTCTTATACCACACACAAAAATAAATTCACAATGGTGAAAAACCTAAACGTGAGACAGGAAACCATCAAAATCCTAGAGAACACAGGCAGCAACCTCTTTGACCTTGGCTATAATAACTTCTTATTAGGCATGTCTCTCGAGGCCAGGGAAACAAAAGCAAAAATGAACTATTGGTAATTCATCACAACAAAAAGCTTCTGCACGGCAAAGGAAACAATCAACAAAACTGAAAGACAGCCTACGGAATGGGAGAAGATATTTGCAAATGATACCTGATGAAGGGTTAGTATCCAGAATCTATAAAGAACTTATCAAATTCAATACCCAGAAAACAAATGACCCAGTTAAGAAATGGACAGAAAACATGAATAGACATTTTTCCAAAGAAGACATCCAGATGGCTAACAGACACATGAAAAGATGCTCAACATCACTCATCATCAGGGAAATACAAATCAGAACCACAATGAAATACCACCTCACACCTGTTGGAATGGCTAAAATGAACTACATTTTAGCCATTCCAACAGGTGAAAGGGAAACCCTTCTACACTGTTGGTGGGGATGTAAACTGGTAGCCACTCTGGAAAACAAGATTTCTCAAAAAGTTAAAAATACCCTACCGGGGGTGCCTGGGTGGCTCAGTGGGTTAAAGCCTCTGCCTTCGGCTCGGGTCATGATCCCAGGGTCCTGGGATCAAGCCCCGTGTCGGGCTCTTCGCTCAGTGGGGGGCCTGCTTCCTCCTCTCTCTGCCTGTCTCTCTGCCTACTTGTGATCTCTGTCTGTCAAATAAATAAATAAAAATCTTAAAAAAAAATACCCTATGGCCCAGCAACTGCACTACTATGTATTTACCCAAAGGATACAAAACCACAGATCTGAAGGGGTATATGCACCCGATGTTTATAGCAGCATTGTCAACCAGAGCCAAACTATGGAAAAGAGCCCAAATGTCCATTGACTCATGAATGGACAAAGAAGAGGTGGTATATGTGTGTGTGTATAATGGAATATTACTCAGCCATAAAAAGAATGAATTCTTGCCATTTGCAGGGACACGGATGGAGCCAGAGAGTATTATGATAAGTGAAATAAGTCAGAGAAAGACAAATACCCAAATGATTTCACTCAAATGTGGAATTTCAGAAACAAAACCAATGAACATAAGGGAAGGGGGAAAAAAAGAGGGAAGCAACCGTAAGATACTCAACAAGAGAACAAATTGAGGGTTGATGAAAGGAAGTGGGTGGGGGATGGGCTAAATGGGGGAAGGGTATTAAGGAGGGTGCTTGTTATGATGAGCACTGGGTGTTATATGTATGTGATGAATTACTAAATTGTACTCTTGAAATAATAAATAAATAAATAAATAAATAAATAAATAAATAAATTTTTAAGAAATGACAGTATATGTCTTGCTGGATTTGGGGAGCAACCACAAATAACAAATGTAAAGCATATCAATCAAACAGTCTCTCATCAATGAACCTATTGTGAGGATCTACAAAACAACAGTATCCAAGTGTCCCATAAGCCAGGTCCCATGGTCTTCAGATTTCATGAACTAAAAAAATTGCAAATTCTGTTTTGATGGAACCAAAAGAAAACTGGAAAATTTTTATATTGTTAAGTGAAGGCAATGAAGAAGAATGCCAAGCCAACCATCAGTAACTTTCATCATTTCTTTTAGAAGAAGGAAATTTTGCAACTATAAAAAAGGCAGGGCAGAATCTAAGAAACAACACTATCCTTTAAATTAAACGAATGCAGCTTCATGAAAAAAGTGCTCACTTTTCATTTCACTTTGAATGGTAAACAAATTCATCTGAAGCAGGTACTGCTCGACCTGATGAATCTTCAGAGAAGCCTGGACCGCCTTTCTAGGTTCATTGTCATAAGCTGCATTTTTCCTCTGTGACTGGGCTCCTTTTGTTTTCTGAATGATCAACCTGTCACTCTTACTAGGGAAATAAGATGATGGTGAGGCGTTTTCTTCCTCTGTGGAGGTTGAGTTTAAATTCCCCTCTCAAAGCGAGCCTGTCAGGCTTTGGTGCTTTCTGATCTATTTTCAGTGGCTCTCCATCTGACCTGAAAACACACATATGGTTGCTTGTTCACTGATGTTCCCATCTGTACAGATCTGCTTGCATTCTCAGATGCAACACACTTTATTTTATCAATCTTTATTTTCTCTTCCCATTTTCAGAATATTGCATATGAACTCCCTGAAAATATTATCATCTTTGGCTTTGTTTAAGATTTTTTTTTTGAAATGATGATGGCCAGCTGTATTAATTTCTGCTCCATGTTTTGCAATGATTCTTTGCTTTATTGTTTAGGTGAAAAATGCTACAAAGTTTCACAATTGGTTTAACATATGTATCGACAGAGGAAGTGTACATTCTGTAACCATGGAAAAACACATGAGATTATCTTCTTAATAGTGGAATAATTGGAGGAAGACTGTCATATTGTTAGAGAATTAGAATTCTGTACTAAAAGATAGCCTTCTTTATAATATATAGACTAAGACTTTTGGTGTCAGGTAGGAAAATTAACATCCAAAGAGGGGAAAAATCTACTATTGGTCACATAGAGAGTCAGATCTTGGAAAAAGACTCCGAATCATGTTGCAAAGGATATTATGTTAACGACTGGGGCATTAAAGAATGCTTACTATTCTAGAATTATTTAACTAGCATTGTACTTACAGTTTTGGATTATGGCTCATCTATAATATAAGTATGATTGTCCTGAAACTTAAGGATTGACATAAAACTGGGATCAGAGTCACAGAATAGAGAAGAGAACTAGTCCATCAAACAAAAATGTTGCATTTTCACCCCGAACCCAGTTTCTGGTTAAACATTAAGCATGTATTGGCTGTTTAGTGCAAGGCGGGGGAAGTATCTGGTAATGATTAAAGGTCTGAACTTTGGTGCTAGGAAAAAGTTTGAGCCTTGGCTCCAAAACTTACTATTTGTATGAATTTCAGCAACATGTTTAATCTCTTTAAGCCTCAATTTCCAATCTCTGAAATAAAAATATTAACTTCAAGGTGTCACCACAATTATTATTGTCATAATAAACAAGTAGAATTTGAATTGGAGTAAGGTTGTATCTAGAAGGCTACTGTTTTGAGAAATTTTTGCACAAACGGGATACTAACAGAGCTTTGTAAAATCAAAATGAGGTGATCATATATGAAAAAATTATAGGGAGAAATGTGAAAAAGTGTGAACAGGCTGGGCTATATAATGGAACCATACAGGATGGTTTATGGGATCATATGTAATGGTATATGGTATATGATGATATATAACAGGGTGTGGCAAACTCTGCTGCCTGTTTTTGTAAATAAAGGTTTTTATTTAGATTTACTTATTTATTTGAGAGAGAGAGAGAAATGAGTGGGGGGCAGAGAGAGAAGGAGAGAGATAATCTCAAACAGACTCCCTGTTGAAAATGGAGTCTGACACAGGACTCAATCTCATGACCTGCGCCAAAATCAAGCGTCAGATGCTTACCCGGCTGAGCTACCCAAGCTCCCCTTTGTAAATAAAGTTTTATTGGAACATAGCTATGTCTACTTCTTTATATATCATCTATAGTTACGTTGTTTTTGTGCTACAAAGGCAGAGTTGAATACTCATGACAGAGACAATATGACCCACAAAACCTGAAACATTTACTATTTGGACATTTACAGAAAATGTTTGCCAATCCCTGGTATATAATGATGTTGATGGCATAGGTTCACTTTCTTATTTACTGGGAAGGCAGCAAGGTAACAAGCAGCCTTTATGTCTTTAACATTCGGTGCAGTACCCTTCTCAGTGTTCTGCACATACTAAACAAGCTATCCATTGTATAGTGTGTTTATACTATCAATTTCCTTTAACTTCAGTACAAATACAGAGAATGCTAAGGTGCCCAAGATACCCTCTAACATGGGTTTTGTAAAGAATTTATTGCATTCCTAAAACCTGATTTGTGAAACTTCTTTCCCAGCACAAACCTTACTGGCTTAGCTCTGTGGTTCTCAAATTTGAGATGGCAGGAACCTACCACCTCCAGACTTCTTATTTTTTAAATTAACACATAGTGTATTTTCCCCCCAGGGGTACAGGTCTGTGAATCATCAGACTTAAACATTTCATAGCACTCATACCCTCCCCACTGTCCATAACACAACCACCCTACCCTACCCCCCCCAGCCACCAGTAACCCTCACTTTGTTTTGTGAGATTAAGAGTCTCTTATGGTTTGTCTCCCTCCCGATCCCATCTTGTTTCATTTTTTCTCTCCCTACACCCCACAACCCCCTGCCCTGCCTCTCAAATTCCTCATTTCAGAGAGATCATATGATAATTGTCTTTCTCTGATTGACTTATCTCACTTAGCATAATAGCCTCTAGTTCCAACCATCTCATTGCAAATGGCAAGATTTCATTTCTTTTGATGGCTGCGTAGTATTCCATTGTGTGTGTGTGTGTGTGTGTGTGTGTGTGTGTGTGTACCACATCTTCTGTATCCATTCATCTGTTGATAGACATCTAGGTTTTTCCATAGCTTGGCTATTGTGGACATTGCTGCTATAAACATTTGGGTGCACATGCCCTTTCAGATCACTATATTTATATCTTTAGGGTAAATCCTAGTGGTGTGATAGCTGGGTTGTAGGGTAGCTCTATTTTCAACTTTTTGAGGAACCTCCATACTGTTTTCCAGAGTGGCTGTACCAACTTGCATTTCCACTAACAGTGTAGAAGGGTTGCTCTTTCTCTGCATCCTCTCCAACATCTGTTGTTTCCTGACTTGTTAATTTTAGCCATTCTGACTGGTGTGAGGTGATATCACACTGTGGTTTTAATTTTGTATTTCCCTGATGCTGAGTGATGTGGAGCACTTTTTCATGTGTCTGCTGGCCATCTGGATGTCTTCTTTGCAGAAATGTCTGTTCATGTCCTCTGCCCATTTCTTGATTGGATTATTTGTTCTTTGAGTGTTGAGTTTGATAAGTTCTTTACAGATTTTGGATACTACCCCTCTATCTGATAGGTCATTTGCGAATATCTTCTCCCATTCTGTCAGATGTCTTTTGGTTTTGTTGACTGTTTCCTTTGCTGGGCAAAAGCTTTGGATCTTGATGAAGTCCCAATAGTTCATTTTTGCCCTTGCGTCCCTTGCCTTTGGCAATGTTTCTAGGAAGAAGTTGCTGCAGCTGAGGTCGAAGAGATTTCTGCCTGTGTTCTCCTCAAGGATTCTGATGAATTCTTGTCTCAATTGAGAATTTTTGTCTGAATTGAGGTCTATCATCCGTTTTCAGTCTATTTTTGTGTATGGTGTAAGGAAATGGTTCAGTTTCATTCTTTTGCATGTGGCTGTCCAATTTTCCCAACACCATTTGTTGAAGAGACTGTCTTTTTCCCATTGGACATTCTTTCCTGCTTTGTCAAAGATTAGTTGACCATAGAATTGAGGGACAATTTTGGGGCTCTCTACTCTGTTCCATTGATCTCTGTGTCTGTTTTTGTGCCAATACCATACTGTCTTGATGATTACAGTCCTGTGATAGAACTTGAAGTCTGAAATTGTGATGCCACCAACATTGGCTTTCTTTTTCAACGTTCCTCTGGCTATTTGGGGTCTTTTCTGGTTCCATATAAATTTTAGGATTATTTGTTCCATTTCTTTGAAAAAAATTATGGTATTTTGGTAGGGGTTGTGTTAAATGTGTAGATTGCTTTAGGTAGCACAGACATTTTCATAGTATTTGTTCTTTCAATCCATGAGCATGGAAAGCTTTTCCATTTCTTTGTGTCTTCCTCAATTTCTTTCATGAATATCTTATAGTTTTCTGAGTACACATTCTTTGTCTCTTTGGTTAGGATTATTCCTAGGTAGGTGTCTTACGGTTTTTGGTGCAATTGCAAATGGGATTGACTCCTTAATTTCTCTTTTTTCTGTCTTACTGTTGGTTTATAGAAATGCAACTGATTTCTGTGCATTGATTTTCTATCCTGACACTTTAATGAATTCCTGTATGAGTTCTGGCAGTTTTGGAGTGGAGTCTTTTGGGTTTTCCACATAAAGAATCATGCCATCTGCAAAGAATTGACTTTTTCTTTGCCAATTCAGGTGCTTTTTATTTCCTTTTGTTGTCTGATTGCTGAGGCTAGGACTTCTAGTACTATGTTGAATAGCAGTGGTGATAGTGGACATCCCTGCCGTGTTCCTGACCTTAGGAGAAAAGCTCCCAGTTTTTCCCCATTGAGAATGATATTCATAGATGGTTTTGATAATATTGAGGTATGTACCTTCTATCCCTATGCTGTGAAGAGTTTTGATCAAGAAAAAATGCTGTACTGGGTACCTGGGTGGCTCAGTTGTTTGAGCAACTGCCTTCGGCTCAGGTCATGATCCTGGAATCCCAGGATCGAGTCCCACATCAGGCTACCTGTTCATCAGGGAGTCTGCTTCTCCCTGACCTCTCTCTTATCACACACTCTCTCTTATTCTCTCTCTCTCTCTCAAATAAATAAATAAAATCTTTAAAAAAAAGAAAGGGTGCTGTACTTTGTCAAATGCTTTTTCTGCACCTATTGAGAGTATCATGTGGTTCTTGTTCTTTCATTTATTAAGGTATTGTATCAATTGATTGATTTGTAGTTGTTGAACCAACCTTGTAGCCCAGGCATAAATCCCACTTCATTGTGGTGAATAATCCTTTTGAGGTACTGTTGGGTCCTATTGGCTAGTATTTTGGTGAGAATTTTTGCATTTGTGTTCATCGAGGATATTGGTCTGTAATTCTCCTTTTTGATGGGGTCTTTGTCTGGTTTTGGGATCAAGGTACTGCTGGCCTCATAAAATGAGTTTGGATGCTTTCCTTCCATTTCTATTTTTTGGAATAGTTTCAGGAGGATAGGTGTTACTTTTTCTTTAAATGTTTGGTAGAATTCCCCTGGAAAGCCATCTGGCCCTGGGCTCTTGCTTGTTGGGAGATTTTAGATGACTACTTCAATCTCCTTACTGGTTATGGGTCTGTTCAGGTTTTCTATTTCTTCCTGGTTCCGTTTGGGTAGTTTCAATGTCTCTAGGAATGCATCCATTTCTTCCAGCTTGTCAAATTTGTTGGTGTATAGTTGCTCATAATATGTTCTTGTAATTGTTTGTATTTCTTTGGTGTTGGTTGTGATTGTTCCTCTTTCATTCATTATTTTATTCAGGTCCTTTCTGTTTTTATTTTGATAAGTCTGACCATGAGTTTATCAATCTTATTAATTCTTTCAAAGAACGAGCTACTAGTTTTGTTGATGTGTTCTCCTGTTCTTTTGGTTTCTATTTTATTGATTTCTGCTCTGATCTTTATTATTTCTCTTCTTCTGCTGGGTTTAGGGTTTCTTTGCTGTTCTCTCTCCACCTACTTTAGGTGTAGGGTTAGGTTGTATGCTTGAGAACTTTCTTGTTTCTTGAGAAAGGCTGGTATTGCTATATACTTTCCTTTCAGGGCAGGTTTTGCTGCATCCCAAGATTTTGAATAATTGTGTTTTCATTTTCATTTGTTTCCATGAACTTTTAATTTTTTAAAATTTATTATTTTTTAAAAAATTTTATTTAATTGACAGAGAGATCACAAGTAGGAAGAGAGGCAGGCAGAGAGAGAGGGGAAGCAGGCTCTCCGCTGAGCGGAGAGCCCGATGTGGGGCTCAATCCCAGGACCCTGAGATCATGACCTGAGCTGAAGGCAGAAGCTTAACCCACTGAGCCACCCAGGCACCCCTCCATGAACTTTTTAATATGTTCTTTAATTTCCTGGTTGGCCCATTCATTCTTCAGTAGGATGCATTTTAGTCTCCATGTATTTGAGTTCATTCCAACTTTCCTCTTGTGACTGATTTCTAGTTTCAGAGCATTGTGATCTGAAAATAAGCAGGGAATGATCCCAATCTTTTGGTCCCAGTAGAGACCTGATTTTTGACCCAGGATGTGATCTATTCTGGAGGATGAGAGAGGAAAATACTAAAGGGGCAGCAATGATCCCAGAAAAATATTTAAAATATACACCAACCCAATCAGAAGAGACCTGAAACCATGGGGAGAAGAAGTAGGAAAAAAAAAAGAAAAAAGACTATATATACAGACTCGATTGGTGAATAGAACAGAGCCATAAACTTGGTTTTTGGTGTATTTTGGTCTGTTAGAAGAAACTCCCATCCAAAATTTTAAAGAAAGAAAAATATATATGTTCAAAAATAAAGGGAAACATGAAGGGATGCAATGTGACTGTAAAGATGAAAATTAAAATTGATTCTAAAAAAGGAATTGATAAGAAGTTTGTTGAAAATAAGAAAAAAAAAAGAGGGAAGAATGTGATCAAGCTGGAGACTAGAACAAAGCCATGCACTAGATTTAGGGTATATTTTGATCTATTAGAAGAAATTGTATCCCAAAATTTTAAAGAAAAAAAATTTTTAAAGATTTTATTTATTTATTTGGCAGACAGAGATCACAGGTAGGCAGAGAAACAGGCAGAGAGAGAGGAGGAAGCAGGCTCCCTGCCAAGCAGAGAGTCCGATGCAGGGCTCAATCCCAGGACCCTGGGACCATGACCCGAGCCGAAGGCAGAGGCTTTAAGCCACTGAGCCACCCAGGTGCCCCTAGAAAAATTTTAAAGAAAAAGAAAATTTTAAAGAAAAATTTTAAAGAAAAAACTATATGTATATAAAACATAAGGTTGAATACAATGAAGAGAAAAATTTGATTATAATAATGAAAATTAAAAGATTTTTTAAAAGTTATAAAGGTATTCATAAGAGAAAATAGTTTAAAAATGTTAAAATAGGAATGAGGAAAAATTTTAAAAATAGCTTAAGAAAAAAATAAAATTTAAAAAATTTAACTTTGAAAGACTAAAGAATAATGGGAAAAAAGGCGTGAATTCTATGTGTTACTTTTCCCTAGCTTGATAGGTGAACTTGGTCTTGGCTGGATGTTCTTGCTAATCTTCAGGGTGGGGGGCGCTGTTGCTGTGATTCTTAAATGTCTTTACCCTTGCTAGGAGCCAGTCTAAGTAATCTGCTTGGGTTCACTCTCAGTAGCTTTTGTTCCCTGAATGCTTTCCATAGACCTTTGGAGGATGGGAATGAAGATGGCGGCCTCCCAATCTCTGGCTGGAGGAGCTGAGAGCTCAGGGCCCCACTCCTCAGAGTGCTCTCAGAGAAAAGCAGTCAATCCCTGCCATCTCCCTGGTCTCTGGCCGCACTCCATGATCACCCAGCTTGTGACCGAGTGTTTCTATCTTGGTGGGTGGCCTTATTTGAAGTCTCCAAACCCAGCAGATTCCTGCAATGCCCTCCCATGCCACTCCTCCCAGAGGATGAAGATGAGTCTTCCTGGATCTACCACTTGTGGGGTCCCTGCTTGAAGAGTAGTGGTATGACAGCGCCTCGGATCAGTGTAAAGTAATCCCGAGTTGAGAGCTCACTCCTTGGCTCTGTCTCTGCAGCTGGCTTTCCTGCTCTGATACCTGGGTGCTCTGCAATACACAGACACCCCCAATCTTTCTGTGATCCTGTGGGACCTGAGACCACACTCACCCCGTGAGGGTCCCACCTCCTGCTTAGCCTTGGGAGCAACGTCCCTCCATGGAACAGATTTCTAAAAGTTCCGATTTTGTGCTTTGCTTCTCCACCCCATGCTGGGAGCCAGCCCCTCCCCAACAGTCTATCTTCCCATCACTTCTGATTCACTTCTCTGCACTTCCTACCTTCCAGAAAGTGGTTGATTTTCTGTTCCTAGAATTGCTGCTCTTCTTCTCTCTATCTCCTGTTGAGTTTGTTGGTATTCAGAATGCTGTGATAACTATGTAGCTGAACTCCTGGAACCAGATGATATTAGGTTCCTACTCCTTTGCCATCTTGGTCCTTCCCCCACCACCTCCAGACTTCTGATTCAATGGATCTAGTGTGGGGCCTGAGAATTTGCATTTCTGCCAAGTGCCCAGGTGATGTCCATGCTGCTGGTTTGCAAACCACAATTTGAGGACTACGAACACATGGACTGTACACAGGTTGATTGGATTACAATCTCTACAAGGTCATGGATATATGCATGTTATTCATTGAAGCATATCCATCCTCTGTCACAGGGCCTGGCTCATCTTTACTCAGCACTCAATACGTATTTGTCAAATGGATGAATAAATATCTACTACCTGCTCTACAACCATTAGGATCTCATGAATCTTGAGAAACGACATCTAACACAAACCTGCTAAGAAGGAAGAGCCTTGTTGAGATGTCAGCACAAGACAAAATTTCACCTGGATTACATCTGGACACTCATTTGGTATGTATCCCCAAGTCCTTCACAGATATATGAAAAAATCTATTGCGAATATAAGTAACTACTCACTTGCAATTTTCCTCTCCATGAATGCTGCTTTGTGAGCTAGAGCAGGGGTCAACAAACTTTTTATTGAAGGACCAGATCATAAGTATTTCAGGCTTTGCAGTCAAAGAGGCAAAATTGAGACCATTATATAGGTACTTATACAAGCATTTAAAGTGTAATCCTTTAGAACTATTCTTAGTTTGAGGACCGTTGAAAGATGGGGAGCTGGCTGGATCTGGTCCCAAGGGCTATACTTTGTCAGTCCTTGAGTTAGACATAAAAGAAGATGGGAGGGAGATTGGGATGGAGAAACTGTCTGAAGGGTAGGAAAAAGAAGTCAGAAGGGCAAAACCTAAATAGAAACCCATTTTATCCTTCCCCTCAGACTTGCCATAAGCACAGGCATCTCACTGTTCAGTGCTGTGATAAACATAACATTACATAGCGACTTTCTAGTTTAACTCAGTTGAGCTCATTATCTCAGTTACTGGTTTAAATAATCTGATACAGCAAACAGCTCTGTTTCAAAGTATGTATGAAGAAAATGCACTTCCTACTTCATTATCACAAATATCACAAATATAGCCTCCCATCACTGAGAAAGCTGCCTGGTGCCCCCCTGAAGCCATCCTGCCTGGTGCATCAGCCCACCTTGCAGCCTGCCTATGCCTGGGCATATATGCTCATACTATTCACACAGCCATATTAGTCCTTCTCCAACCCACTGCCCTTCAGTGTCCTGGAAGCACATTGTAGAGTACAGCAAAAACACAGATGGCTCATTGTGAATCATGTCTAATGGGTGAAAAACTTGGTTCCAAGTCTCTACCTTTGGTTACATCAATTTCTGCAAAGATTATCGAAAAACACAAAGTCCTATTTGGAACCCCTTATGGTATCCTCTGAAAGAGACTCTACTACTTTGTCTTTGTTATTATTGACATCATTGCTGGTTGGTTTCCTGGGTAAGCAGACTCTGAGACAGAGATTAGTATGCAGGAAGTTTACCAGGCACTGCCCTTGGGATCAATACCTGTTGGGTAATGAAAGAAATAGGATTGGTAAGAGAATAATTTCCAGAGGAGTTTGAGGGGTGAGCTGTCAGTAGCCAATCTTCTCAGCAGCAGAGGGAATGAATACTTGAGTTTTATGTCTTGGAGGCACATCACAGTCTCCACTAAATATTTTTCCAATGTATTTTTTCCATAAAAATAAAATAAATGTTTATATATAGAAATATAAAATATTAATATATCTACAAGTGATAAGGAAATATTTAAAATATATATGTATATATAATACCATGATTATAACTTGATCATATTAAGTTTATTAATAATTCAGTTTCCAATTATTGGGTACGTATCATATAGCTATGTAACTGTATAACACTACAGATAACATTATCTATAACTATATATAACTATATGTAACATATCAGATAACGACATAAACCATACAGAATTAATTACTTTGTAATTTTTTTGACTCAGGGTTTAAGTAAGGTCTATAAATTGTAGTCAACTCATACCTCTTAAATCTCTTCTAACCTGTAGGTTTTCTTCCATTTTTTGCTTAAAATTTATCCATTGAATAAACAGAGTAAACCTCTGTCCTACAGAGTTTCCCACAATAAATCTTCACTTAAAATAAGACTTAATGATTATGGAAGTAGTAAATGTACATTACAGATAATTTAGAAAATACGGGAAAGTACAAAGAAGGAAAACCGTTAACCTTCTTGAAAGCTCTCTGATAGATTAGCACTGCAAATATATGAGTACATTTCTTTACAGCATTGTTTCTTAAAGTCTGTTCACTGACACTGCTTCCATGATGTGCCCCTCCAAAACCAGACCATCTGCTGTGTTAGTTTTCTATTGCTGTTGTAACAAATTGCCACAAACTTCATGGTTTGAGACATCATCTATTTAGTATCTCATGGCTCTTTCAAAAGTGCTCCCAGTCAGGAGTTCCATGGGTTGAGCTGGGTACTCTGCTTAGGGAGTCACAAGGTTGAAATCAAGGCGTTGGCTGGCTTGGCCTCACAGCTGAAGTCTCTGAGGGGACAGAGTGGTGGGTGGGTGGGAAATCTCCTTCTAGGCTCACTCACATCGTTGGAAGAATTCAGTTCTATGTGGTTATAGGATGGAGGATTTTGTTTCCTTGCTGGCTTTCAACCAGGGGTCGTTCTCAGCTTTTAGGAGAAGGAGATAGAAAAGCTGTCTTGAAACATCCAATGAAGTGTACCACGGAGGAAAGCTTATACTGGTTTTGGAGAATGCTGAAACAGCAGTCCTTGAACTCTAGCTTTCATTAGCAGCACTTGGAAAGCTTCTCAGTGTAGCTCTGTAGGCTCCAGTCATAGGAGACTCCAATTTAGTAAGTGGGAGGGAGGGACAAGAAGTTGAATTTTAAACAAACTGCACAGCTGATTCTGATACATGAGTTTCAAGCAATTTATTCATATATTTATTTATACATTTATTCATCAGTGACTCATTGACTATCCACAATATACCAGGCACTGTAATAAGTATGGGGATACAGCAGTGAATAAAACTGCTTCCTGTCCTCGAGGGGCTTATATTCTAGAGAGGAAAGGTAGACTCTGAATAAGTACATTAAGAAAACAAGAAAATAAAAAGAATAAAAAAAATAAAAAAATAAAAAACAAGAGAAAATAAAAAGCAGGAAGAGCATGCCCGGGAAGGAGATGAAGCTGGTTTTCAACAGGTGATGTTAAGGGAAACAGCTAAATGATGGGAAAGGGAGAGCAAACTGTGTGGTTTCTGGGGGAAGTGTGTTCCACTCAGGGGATCAGCAAGTGCAAAATAACTTAGAGAAGCGTGTGCCAGGAAAGCTTAAGGAATAAGAAAACACCAGGATGACCTTGGAGACTAAGCTGGGGGGAGAAGAGCTGATGCTATCAGGTGAGTTGAGATATACTATTTGCAACAGGAACATGAGGGACAGCAGAGTCCTTTGGAAAAGCCATGGATAGTATATTCCAAGAAGAAAGATCTTTGGGTCAACTTGGGGAGGTTATGTTCAAGTATGTTGGTACGTCTTTTACAGGGAGAGTTCAGATACTTGACTGGGGGTTGAACCAAGCCATTGGTTTTTGAGCTTGGCTGTTGAACCTTGGGGAGCTAAAAGTGGACATCTACTCCCTGCCTGTATCCTTGCCCTCTTCTCTGCTCTTAGTACTTTCTTTCTTTCATTCTTTCTTCCTTTCTGTCTGTCTTTCTTTTTAAGATTTTATTTATTCAACACAGAGGGAGTGTGAGAGCATGAGCAGGGGAAGGATGGCAGATGGAAAGGGAGAAGCAGGCTCAGGGAGCCTGATATGGGGCTGGATCCCAGAACCCCAGGATCTTAACCTGGGCTGGAGGCAGACGTTTAACTGACTGAGCCACCCAGGTGCCCATTACCCTGTTTCTTATCTTTGATAAATTACCACTCTACTATTTGCGGTTTTGATGGGACTGACAATTGACAATTGGTCTGTCCTTCCCTGACCAAGAAGTATGAATGTGACTAAGGTAGGGGAGTCACACGCTTTCCTATTGGAATTTAATTTCCAACAGAGTGACACATGCATGGATGGCAGTAGGGCCCAATTTGTTCTGACTAAGTCCTGTGGAGAAACCACCCTTGAGTTGTTGCTACCAAAGCCTTTGGAACTGTCCCAGTTCTTTTGGACTGAAAGGCCTCTTTTCAACTTCTCCTTTGATTCTTTAAGCCACATCATAATCATCTAAAATAGTTATTTTTCCTTAAGTAAGGGAGAGCTGGTTTTGTTCACTTACAACGAAAAAGATTCATGAAAATATTTAATCCCAGACTTTACTCCCATCCCACTGAATAAGAATATACAGGAAGAAAACTCTAGGATTCAGTAATTTGAAAAGACTCTTTAGGTAACATGGCTTTGGTATGCAAATGCTGGATTAAAGGGTGCTTCAGAGAGGCCCCTATCCCTGAAACTCTGTGCCTTCCTGACCTTGATCCTGAAGATGTGGATTTAGTTAGCCTAGGGATTTGTATGGTGTATTTAGTTTTATTGCCATTATTATTAATTTTATTATTATCATTATAGTGGTGGTTGTTTTCAATTGTATTGTTTATAAGCACTTGGCTAGGGGTGCCTGGATGGTTCAGTTGTTAAGCATCCCATTCTTGATTCTGCTCAGGTCATGATCACAGGGTCCTGAGATCTAGCCTGGCGTTGGGCTCCATGCTGGGCGTGGAGCCTACTTAAGTTCCTCTTTCTCTCCCTCACCCTTTACCCCTCCCCCCACTCTCCCTCTCTTTTTAAAAAATAAATAAATAAAAGCACTTGAAGAGATGATTGTTAGTCCCTTCCTCCCCGTACTCCACATCCTAGAAGCTGGTTCTTTTGAGAAAAAAATCATGCCACAATTCCAGTTGAGCAGTCCTGAGATCCGTTCTCCTCAAAGTCTGGTGTTTTTCCCAGGTTCTTGCTGATACTGCCTAAAAGGGTTTTGTTTCCTTGCTTTAAGGCTGGCAAAACACACACACACACACACACACACACACACACACACACACACACCACACCAAAAAACCAACAAATAAACAAATAAAACAAAAAGCAAAGAACCTGAAGTTATTCCACTGCTTTGTGATCAAAGACAAAGGTTGGCAGAAGTGGGTGGATGGGAAAACTCTACATTCTTCTCGGGGCTCTGGGATCTCTTAGGGATAATAAGAATTTATTAAAACACTTTAGGGGTGCTCCTTCCCTGTGGCAGCCACTATAGATTTGACAGTGAAGAAGATTGACAGATTTTCTGTGCTCACAGAGTTGGAGTCTAATGGAGGGGATAGATATTAAACAATGATGCAAATAAGGATTTAAATTACTATCATGAGTAGGCAAAACACAGAGGATTTTTAGGGCAGTGAAACTACTATTTATGATACTATAATGCTGGATACATGTCACTATACATTCATCCAAACCTATAGAATATACAATACCTTGAGTGAATCTTAATATACACTATGGACTTTCAATTATAATGTGTCAATGCACGAATGTGATATACAATGTATAAATGTGTCAATTGTAACAAATATACCAGTCTGGTGGACAATATTAATTGGTAGAGAGACCAGGCATTTGTTGGGGAGGAACAGTAATAAGGGAAATCTCTGTACCTTCTGCTCAATTTGGCTGTGAACCTAATGTTCTTAAAAAAATTTTTTTAAACTTAAAAAAAATTACTATTATGGCCTATTCCATGCTTATAGCAATTAAAAGGGAGGAATGAAATATTTATCCTCAGTCTATCCTGCATGAGTGGCAGTTTAGAATAGGCAAAGAACCCAAGATGCTAATGAAAAGTCCATCTCTGCAAAGAACTCTTTATAAAGCAGGAAGGAGAGAAAGTCTAGAAATCGCCATTCTATTACCCTTGAATAGTAAATAATGCAGGCCACACTGTGAGTGGAACTATTCAAAGGAATCTTTGTGGTGAACTTGGCAATGAGAGCATCAGGCTGTTACATCCCTACATCCCTAAAATTTACCATCTCAGAATTCTCAACGCTAGAAGTCTGAAATCCAGCACTGCTCTTCTTCCTCCAGGGACCCTAGGGAAGAAGTCATTCCAGGCCTCTTCCAGCTTCTGGAGGCTGCCCTGGGGTTCCTGGGCTAGTGGCCACAACACTCCAATCTCTGCTCCATCTTCACTAGAATCTGTGGGGCTGTCCCCAAACTTCCTCTGCCTAAGTATACATAGACTCTTGCATGTAGAGTCCACCCAAATAACCTAGGGTACATTCTTCTTCAGATTCTTCAATTAATCATATCTTTGGCCATATAAAGTGATATTCATAGGCTCTGGAATTTAGAGGTGGACATAACTTTTGGGGGGCCACCATTCATTCCACTGCATATGTCTTCACCTGGGATGCACTTTGAAGCACATGGCATCACTCACAATGTTTTCTTGCCATTAGAGGTATTTGAATTTAATGAAGACTGTCAAGTTTATGGTCATTTACCAGAATACTGGGGATAGAGAAATAATATAGAAGAACTGTCTAATGAGGCAACCCCAAAATGTGGAACATTTTGTCTTAGGACAACAGATATGGTTTTTGTGTGTGTAAACCAATGGTATTTGAAAAGGTGAAGGAGGACTGTTCTAGAGTGAGAGAGATTTAAGAACATAAGTTTAACTAACTTATTAAGGACATAATTTGTGATGCTTATTTGGATCTTAATCAGATCAAAGCAACTGTAAAAAGACCTCTTTGGGTCATTTGGGAGAATTTGATTTGGGACTGGCTTTAGATGATCTTACAGCATTAGAATGAATTTGATTAGCTGCGGCAATGGCGTTATAGTTGTGTCAGGCTTGTCTTAATATAGTGTATTATTAGTCTCAGAGGTAGAGTTCATCGATTGCATAGAGCACCCAGTGCTCATTACATCACGTGCCCTTCTTAATGCCCATCACCTAGTTACTCCATGTCCCCACTTCCCTCCCCTCCAGCAACCCTCAGTTTGTTTTCTATGGTTAAGAGTCATTTATGGGAACGCTTGGGTGGCTCAGTCCTTAAGCATCTGCCTTGAGCTTAGGTCATGGTCCCAGGATCCTGGGATCGAGCCCTGCATTGGGCTCCCTGCTCCGTGGGGAGCCTGTTTCTCCCTATCCCACTCCCCCTGCTTGTGTTCCCTCTCTCACTATGTCTCTGTCAAGTAAATAAATAAAATCTTGGGTGTTTCTCCCTCTCTGATAACATCTTGTTTTATTTTTCCCTCACTTTGTCTATGCTCCTGTTTTTTTCCCTTAAATTCCACATATGAGTGAAATCATATAATTGTCTTTCTCTGATTCACTTTTTTTTTTTTTTTTGGCTTAGTGTAATACCCTCTAGTTCCATCCACCTCACTGCAAATGGCAGATTTCATTTTTTTGATGGCTGAGTAATATTCCATTATATGTATGTATGTGTGTGTGTGTGTGTGTGTGTGTGTGTATATATATATATATATATATATATATACTGTATCTTCTTTATCCATTCATCTGTCAATGGACATCTGAGCTCTTTCCATAGTTTGGCAATTGTGCACATTGCTGCTACAAATATTGGGGTGCAGGGGCCCCTTCAGATCACTACATTTGTATCTTTGGGGTAAATCCTCATAGTGTAATTGCTAAGTGGTAGGATAGCTCTATTTTTAAGTTTTTGAGGAAAC
Source organism: Martes martes (assembly GCF_963455335.1). Lineage (NCBI taxonomy): Eukaryota > Metazoa > Chordata > Mammalia > Carnivora > Mustelidae > Martes > Martes martes. The sequence continues at coordinate 182,442,657 of NC_137888.1, read as the reverse complement.
TCCATACTGTTTTCCAGAGTGGCTGTACCAGCTTGCATTCCCATACAGCAGTATAAAAAGGTTCCCCTTTCTGCACATCCTCGCCAATATCTGTTGTTTCCTAATGTATTAATTTTAGCCATCCAGACTGTTTTGATATAGTATCTCATTGTGGTTTTGATTTGTATTTCCCTGATGCCGAATGGTGCTGAACATTTTTTCATGTGTCTGTTGGGCATTTGGATGTCTTCTTTGAGAAATATCTGTTCATGTCTTCTGCCTATTTCTTGACTGGATTATTTGTTCTTAGGGTGTTGAGTTTGATAAGTTCTTTATAGATTTTGGATACTAATCCATTATCTGATAAAACATTTGCAAATATCTTCTTTTATTCTGTCAGTTGTCTTTTGGTTTTGTTGACTGTTTCCTTTACTGTGCAGAAGATTTTTATCTTGATGAAGTCCTACTAGTTCATTCTTGCCTTTCTTTCCCTTGCCTTGAGAGACGTTTCTAACCAGAACTTCCTGTGGTCGAGGCCAAAGAGGTTCCTGCCTGTGTTCTCCTGTAGGATTTGGCTGGATTCCTATCTCACATTTAGATCTTTCATCCATTTTGTATTTATTTTTGTGTATGGTATAAGAAAAATTGTCTAGTTTCATTCTTCTGCATGTCGCTGCCCAATTTTCCTAGCACCATTTGTTGAAACTACTGTCTTTTTTCCATTGTATAGTCTTTTCTGCTTTGTTGAAGATTAGCTGACCATAGAGTTGAAAGTCCATTTCTGGCCTCTCTATTCTGTTTCATTGTTCTGTGTATGTGTCTGTTTTTGGGTGCGTACCATACTGTCTTGATGATTACAGCTTTGTAAAATAGCTTGAAGTCTGGAATTGTGATGCCACCAGCTTTTGTTTTCTTTTTCAACTTTCTTTTGACTGTTCAGGGTCTTTTCTGGTTCCATACAAATTTTAGGATTATTTTTTTCTAGCTCTATGAAAAGTTTTGATGGTATTTTGATACGGGTTGCTTTGAATGTATAGATTGCTCTGGGAAGCACAGACATTTTAACAGAATTTGTTCTCCCAATCCATGAGCATGGAAGGTTTTTCCATTTCTTCGTGTCCTCCTCAATTTCTTTTATAAGTGTTCTATATTTTTCAGAGTACAGATCCTTTACTTCTTTGGTTAGGTTTATTCTTAATTATCTTATGGTTTTTGGTGCAATTGTAAATGGAGTTGATTCTTTAATTTCTCTTTCTTCTGTCTCATTGTTAGTGTATAGATATGAAATTGATTTCTGTGCATTAATTTTATATCCTGCCATTTTGCTGAATTGCTGTATGAGTTCTAACAATTTGGGGGTGGAGTCCTTTGGGTTTTCCACAGCATGGGTTTTCCATGGCATCTATGAAGGATGAGAGTTTGACTTCTTCCTTGATGATTCAGATGACTTTTATTTCTTTTTGTTGTCCAATTGCTAAGGCTAGGACTTCAAGTACTATGTGGAACAATAGTGGTGAGAGTGAACATCTCTCTCGTGCTCCTGACCATGAGAAAAGCTCTCAGTTTTTCAACATTGAGAATGCTATTTGCTGTGGGCTTTGTCATGGTGAATAATCCTTTTATTTTATTTTCTCTTATTCTATTATTTATTTATTTATTTATTTATCAGAGAGAGGGAGAACACACAAGCAGGGGGAGCAGCAAACTGAGAGGGATGTCAGCTCCCTGCTGAGCAAGGAGCCCAATGTGAAACTCATCCCTAGGACCCTGGGACTGTGACTGGAGCCAAAGGCTGATGCTTAACTGACTGAGCCACCCAGATGTCCCAATAATCCTTTTAATGTACTGTTGGATCCTATAGGCTAGTATTTTGGTGAGCATTTTTGCACCTATGTTCACTAGGGATATTGGTCTGTAATTCTTCTTTTTGGTGGGATCTTTGTCTGGCTTTGGGATCAAGATTATGCTTGCCTCATAGAAAGAGTTTGGAAGTCTGTTTGTTTCCCATTTGTATTTTTTGAAATACCTTCAGAAGAATAGGTATTAATTCTTCTTTAAATGTTTGGTAAAATTCCCCTGGGAAGCCATCTGGCCATGGTCTCTTGTTTATTGGGAGATTTTTTTATTACTGATTCGATTTCCTTGTTGGTTATGGTTCTACTCAGGTTTTCTATTTCTTCCTCTTTCAGTTTTGGCTAACTTATATGTCTCTAGCAATGTATCCATTTCTTCTAGATTGCCTAATATGTTGGCATATAGTTGCTCATATATATTCTTATACTTTTTTTTTAAGATTTTATTTATTTATTTGACGGAGATCACAAGTAGGCAGAGAGGCAGGCAGAGAGAGAGAGGGGGAAGCAGGCTCCCCGCTGAGCAGAGAGCCCTATGCGGGGCTGGATCCCAGGACCCTGGGATCATGACCTGAGCCGAAGGCAGAGGCTTTAACCCACTGAGCCACCCAGGCGCCCCCTTATACTTGTTTTTATTTCGTCAGTGTTGGTTGTGATCTCTCCTCTTTCATTCATGATTTCATTAATTTTAGTTTCTTTCTCTTTCCTTTTTGATAAGTCGGCTAGCGGTTTATTGATTTTATTAATTCTTTTGAAGAACCAGCTCTTTGTTTCATTGATCTGTTCTGTTCTTTTGGTTTCTATTTCATTGATTTCTGCTCTAATTTGACTAATTCTCTTCTCCTTTTGGGTTTAGGTTTTATTATCTTTTCTTTCTCCAGCTCCTTTAGGTGGTAGGTTGTGTATTTGAGAACTTTCTTATTTGTTGAGAAAGACTTGTATTGCTATATACTTTGCTCTTAGGACTGATTCTGCTGCATCCCAAAGGATTTGAACAGTTGTGTTTTCATTTTCATTTGCTTCCATGAGTTTTTAAAATTCTTTAATTTCTTGGTTGATGCATTCATTCTTTAATAGGATGCTCTTTAGCCTTCATGTATTTGTGTTCTTTCCAAATTTCTAATTGTGATTGAGTTCAAGTTTTACAGCACTGTGGTCTGAAAATATGCAGGGAATAATTTCAATCTTTTGGTACCAGTTGAGACCTGATTTGTGATCCTGTTTGTGATCTATTCTGGAGAATGTTCCATGGGCACTAGAGAAGAACGTGTATTTTGTTGCTTTAGGATGGAATGCTCTTAATATATCTATGAAGTCGATCTGGTTCAGTGTGTCATTCAAAACCCTTGTTTCCTTGTTGATCTCCCTAGATGATCTATCCATTGCTGTGAGTGGGATATTAAAGTCACCTGCTATTGTTGTATTATTAGCAATGTGTTTCTTTAATTTTCTTATTGTTTTATATAATTGGCTACTCCTGTGTTAGGGTCCTAAATATTTACAATTGTTAGATCTTCTTGTTGGATAGACCTTTTAATTATGATATAGTAACCTTCTTCATCTCTCATTAAAGTCTTTGGTTTAAAATCTAATTTGTCTGATATAAGGATGACTACCCCAGGTTTCTTTTGATGTCCATTATCACGATAAATATTTTTCCATCCTCTCACTTTCATTCTAGAGGTGTCTTTGGGTCTAAAATGAGTCACTTGTAGACAGCATATCAATGCATCTTGCTTTTTTATCCAATCTGATACCCACTATTGGAGTATTTAGTCCATTTACACTCAATTTAATTATTGAAAGATATGAATTTAGTGCCGTTGTGTTACCTGTTAGGTCACTGTTTCTGTATATTGTCTCTGTTCCTTTCTAGTATGTATTAATTTTGGGCTCTGTCTCCACTTAAAAAATCCCCTTTGTTATTTCTCACAGGGTTGGTTTAGTGATCACAAATTCTCTTAGTTTCTGTTTCTCCTGGAAGCCCTTTATCTCTCCTTTTATTCTGAATGACAGCCTTGCTAAAAAAAGTATTGGCTGTGTATTTTTCTCATTTAGCACCCTGAATATATTATGCCAGTTCTTTCTGCCCTGCCAAGTCTCTGTGAATAGGTCTGCTGCCAGACTTAAGTTTCTACCTCTGTAAGTTAAGGACCTCTTGTCCTAAGCTGCTTTCAGAATTTTCTCTTTGTCTGTGAAATTTGCAAGGTTCACTATTATATGTTGAGATGTTGACCTATTTTTATAGATTTTGAGAGGGTTCTCTGTGCCTCCTGCACTGAAATGCCTCTTTCCTTCCCCAAGTTAGGGAAGTCCCCTACTATAATTTGCTCTAATATACTTTCTTACCCCCTTTCTCTCTTTCCTCTTCTACTGCAATCCCAATTATTCTAATATTGTTTCACTTTTGGGTGCCACTTATCTTTTGAATTCTCCCCTTACAATCCAGGAGTTTTCTTTCTTTTTCTCAGTTCTTTATTCTTCATCCTTTTATCATCTATATTACTAATTCTCTTCTGCCTCATTTTTGCAGTTAGAACCTCCAATCTTTATTGCATCTCAGTAATCCCCTCTTTGATTTTGACCTGTTTAGATTTTAGTTCTTTAATTTCTCCAGAAAGGGATGCTCTAGTGTCTTCTATGCTTTTTCAAACCCAGCTAGTATATTTATAAGCATTATTCAGAATTCTCTCTCTGACATGTTACTTATATCCATATTGATTAATTCCCTGGCAGTTAGTACTGCCTCTTGTTCTCTTTTCTGAGGTGAGTTTTTCTGTCTTGTTATTCTCTCCAGAGAAGAACAGAGGAACAAGAGAACAAAATACAAAAATAGCAGCCACCATGACCCCAGCAAACTATATATTAAACAAATCGGAAGAGATCAGAAACTAAAAAAGAAAAAAAAGGGGGAGGGGAGAAGAGAGAATATTATCACAGAGGTTAACAAAACACCTAGGACCTGAGTATATTTTGGTTTGTTTGTTAGAAGAAATTAGATCCTAAAATTATAAAGAAATATATATATATACATATTTATATACACACATACACATACATATACATATATATATATATATTTGTACACACACACAAATAAAATGGAATCAAATGGAAGGAAACTAAAATGAAGAATAAATATGTAAAATATAAATGTAAAAATGAAAATTAAAAAACCTAAAAAAAAGAGTTGCTAAAATAAGAAACTAGTTGAAAAAGAAAAAAAGTAAAATGAAAAAAAAAATGCAAACTGATAGACCAAAGAATCAAAGAACCCCAAATTTTATCTAGTATTTTCTCCTAACACTGAGGTTTTACTGTTCTTTGTCATCAGTAAACTTGGTTTTAGCCAAAGTTCTTGCTGATCTTCTGGGGAATGGCCCAGTTGTGCTGATTCCCAGGTGTCTCTGCCCCCTGGTGGAACTGCACCACCCACTGTTGCCAGGGCTAGGCTTAATAAGCAGCTCAGGATTGCTCTATGTGGCTTTTGTTCCCTGAGGGCTTTCCCTACCACTTTGGAGGATGAGAATGAAAATGGCTGTGCCCCAATCTCCAGTTCCAGAGCTGAAAATTTGCACCCCCATTGTTCAGTTAGCCAACACAAGAGAGCAATCAATTACTCTTGTCTCCCTGGTTTCCATCCTCACTCTGTGTTCACCTAGCCTGTAGCCAAGCATTTTTATTCAGGCATGAGACCCTGTTTCAAGTCTCTAAATTTTGCGGACTCCTGCAGCATGCACCTGTGTCACTCCTCCTGGGGCAGGAGGGGTTCTCGCCAGGGTTCTATCACTCACTGGGCACTGCTCAAAGAGCGGTTGCACTATTGTGCTGGAGTTCACGGTTTATGGCACCACCATGCTGAAAGCCCACTCCTGGACTCGCTGATCACAGCCAGCTTACCTGTCCAATGCCTGGGAACTCTGTTGCACTCAGGCACCTCCATTTTTTCTGTGACCCTGGGGATCCTAAGACCACACTGTCCCACCTAGGATTTTGCCCCACTTTGCCACCTGAATGCCTTTCAGGCTGGGACATTCTCCGACTGGAGCAAATTTCTAGAAGTTCCAATTTTGTGCTCTGCTGCTTTATCACTTTCCAGTAGCTGGCTTCCAGAGGCTTCCTCCCCCACTATTTATCTTCTGATATGCCACCTCGGATTCACTTCTCTGCACCTTCTACCTTGCAAAAAGGGGTCGCTTTTTCATTTTCGAATTATAGCAATTCTTTTCTTAGGTCTCTGGCTGAGTTTTCAGGTGTTCAAAATGATTTGATAGCCATCTAGCTGAATTCCAGGGACCAGACAAAACTAGGGTCCCCAACTCCTCCACCATCTTCCTCCTCTAATCTGCATCCATTCTGTCTTGTTCTCAAACATTCCATTACAAACCTGGGAGTGTAAGAGTGTTAACATCCACTTCATGTGGGCATCGCTGACCAAGGCATGGGAGTCAGGGGATAAACACTCACCATTTCAGTCACTTAATACACCATTGGAATGAGATTCTACATTTCCTCAGAGGGTTCTCGACAGAATCAAGCCCAGGTGCCCACAGGTACATCCTTGGGTTGGCTTCGCCTCTTCCTTGTTTCCACTCTTCCTCGGTTCCACATTGTTCCTTTGTCTCACTTCCCAAAATAACAACTTACATGCAAGTCTTTGTTTTAGGCTCTCTTTTGGAGGGACCCTAGGCTGAGATTGTGGTTATGACAGAAATTGGTCATTTAAAAGAAATACATATTGAATCATTTAGAGGTGAAATACCACGATGACCATTTTTTATTTCAACAACATAAAAGTAGAAAGAGAAGGAAAGGGGTCAGTGAAGCAAATGTGGTGAAATTACTAGATTGGTGAAAGTGAGTGTGTCTATAGGAGAATATTCTTGTGTATTTTTAAATATTAGAACAAAAAGGTAAAAAATGAACATTTTTGCAAGGGGCGTGAGGCAGAAAAATGGAGTCTTCTGAGAGCCTATGCAGAGAACTTGACCTAGGCAGAGGATCAGAAAGACTTTTCTGGTGAAGTGGCTTTTAAGCTGTGGCTTAAAGGACAAAATGGATTTTTCAGACCCTTTGTCTCAAGGCACTTAAGATACCTGGGTGTACCTTCCCACAGTCCCAGGATGGCTTCTGGAATCTTACTTAGCACATTGGATACAAAGCCTGCCACCCATGTCCTTGTAGGGCTGCCTTCCTTTTTAGCACTTAGTGCTTCAAAATGGCCAATTTCCCTTGTGTTGAATCTCTACTGTAGGTGGCAAATCATTGCATGTGAAATATATTCATTCACCGGGGGCCACCCACTGCATCTGTAAGTGACTCTTTGAGACATGATTATTTCTTTTCTTTGTGGCGAATGGTGGAGAGCAAATGGGGGGCTATTTCAGAGTGGTCCGATGTGGAATGGAGTGCCTGGTAAAGCTAAGTGAACAGCTGCCTTCCTTGGCTATTTTTGTCATTGAAACACTTAGATCTATTTGATGTCCACGAATCAAGCCAGGTCCTCTCTGCTGTCATGTTGTGCTTGTGAATGAAGCTGCAGGGTGAAACATTTCCCCTGTTAGAGCACATCCATCCTCTTTGCTCAACATACAAAGGAGGATTTCAGTGCTGTGTCTCTGAGTTAGGAGATTGCATTTTGCCTGTAATTTCAATAAATAACAGGCCAAGTCATTCTTTTTAATTTGCTTTGCTTTATACTGCCTTATTTACAGTAGGTTCATCCATTGATACTGACACTTAACTCCCAAGGAGTACTGATATGTATCAAGACTATGATGTCATAGCACCTCGCACATTGAAGTTGCTTTTTGTGTCTCAATTAGTCCTCACCACAACTCTGTGATTTTTTTTCTTTCATTCTTTTTTCATTTACCTTTTTCCTCATTATTCACTTCCTCTCATCCTTTTCCTGGTTGCCCCTTTCCTCTCCTCCCTTTTCTTTGCTTTCATCCTTTAACTTTAGAAATAAAGCTGCTAGTTAGTTTACTAGCAAAAAAAAAATGGTTTATTTGGGAATAGCAGAGAGCTGGACAACGAGTTGGGAATAGCAGGACAATGGCTCTAGGGCAAAAATCATAAGCAAGCCACCATACAAAAGAAAAGAACACTTTTTTTTTTTTTTTTTTTAATAGAGGAAAGAACCTGAGGCTATTATAAAGAAAAAGTCCACTGAAGTAAACTGGGTGTTGGAAGTCTAGTGGCTTCTCACTGGCTGAGTTGTGACTGCCTTTCATTGGCTGGGCTATTGCCAGGACCCTAGAATGGCCTTTCTTCCTCCTGCTGGAGTAGTAAAGTAGTACCTCAAGGAGTATCCTGAGAAATGTGCATCTCTTCTGATTTGATCTGCAATTGACAGGGAGTGGGAGGGCAGGAGAGCTCTCCTTGCTTGCCTCCCAATTTTATTTTAGTGAGATTTCCCTTTATTAATCCTCTCTCCCTCTTCCCTCCTTTATCACCCACCCACCTTTCTTAGCTGTATTTTTATTTATTTATGTATTTTTTTTGTAAGTTAGCTTGCAAATTTGATAGCTTGAACTCAAATCCCACTTCAATCAAGTCCTGTCTGTACGACCTTGGGTAAGTTACATGAGCTCTAAGCCTAAATTTGTTCATTCAAAAGATAGGCATAATAACTGCATTTTAGCAGTGAGGTAAATGTTTATTTGTTTACTGGGCTCAGCCTCTGGCAGATGGAAGGTAATCAAAATTGTTTTCTATTATTGTTATCACTGTTACTTATTACTCTCTTTAAATGTAGTGGTGACTATGACCAATGTGATTGCTATATCCATGGTGTTTATCATGAAACTACTGAGAAAATTGAAATATGCAGCTAGTAAACGGCAGAGCCAGGGTTTAAATTTTGACCTGGTTGTTTATTTTTTAAAAGGATTTATTTATTTTTATTTTATTTATGTATTTATTTAGCTGAGGGAGTGGAAGAGAGAATCTCAAGCATCCTGGGATTTATGATTGGCATCTGAGGTGGGGGGTAGGGCAGTGTTGTGGGACTGAACCATTAACCTGTAGGGTCTGCACTCTTGTTAGTGTCAGAATTGATCAGGCCTACATGCAGATCTCTCCATAAAACTCACAATAGTACTGGGTTCAAAGAATGTCCAGGTTGGTAAACATCACCACATGCTGGAGGGGGGCACACCCCAACTCCATGGGGACAGAAGCTCCTATGTTTAGGACTCTTCTGGACCTCACCCTATGTATCTCTACATCTGGCTATTCATCCGTATCCTTTTTCACATCCTTTATTGCATAATATATCGATAAAAGTAAGTAAATATTTCCAAGTTCTGTGAACTTTTCTAGCAAATAACCAAACCCAGGAAGGAGGTCATGGGAACCTCTGATTTATAGCTGGTTGTTCAGAAGTACAAGAGACATCTTGGGATTTATGATTGGCGTCTGAGGTGGGGGCAGGGCAGTGTTGTGGGACTGAGCCCTTAACCTGTAGGGACTGCACCCTGGTTAGTGTCAGAATTGAATTGAATTGAACTGAACTGTAGGACACATCCTGCTGGAGTCAGAAGCGATTGCTTGGTGTGACGAAAACTGCCACACATCTGGTATCAGAAGTATAGTGAGTGTGGGTAGAAGAGAAGCTCCTAGACTGTTTTCCTGCGTAGGCTCCCATGGCCACGTCCATACTGTGGTCACACGAATCAAATAAAGATTCATACACAGGAGTTACTACTTGCTTATACTTTTTATGCATTGATCTAATATTACACAGCAGTTAAGAATGGGGAGCTTAGAGCTACCAAGACCCATTCTTTATCTTTTACTAGTTGTATGATCTTTTAAAGCCTGTGTTTATCATCTGTAAAATTAACAATGATATTGACTTCATGGTATGATTGTAAAGAATTAATGAGAAAATTCCCATAAAGTATTTTGTGTAGAGTTTGTTGTACAGGAAAAAGTTGTTATTATTCATTTATTTGTTAAATATTTTTTTGAAAACCTAGTATGTACTGGATATAGTCCCAGTGGAGATGCAAAGACAAGCTTTGTTTAATTTACCCTCAAGGAGTTCACAAAAGACTATAAAATATTTTTATCTTTTAAATATTTTATTTATTTATTTGACAGAGAGAGATCACAATTATGCAGAGAGGCAGGCAGAGAGAGAGGGGGAAGCAGGCTCCCCGATGAGCAGAGAGCCCGATGCGGGGCTTGATCCCAGGACCCTGAGACTGTGACCCGAGCTGAAGGCAAAGACCCAACCCGCTGAGCCACCCACGTGCCCCTATAAAAATATTTTTAGATTGCAAGGCATAATTATGGAAAAATTGTTATTGCTCAAAATTCCCCACCCACAGAATTGTACTGATACATGTCAATTGTGTAGTTTGACAAGGCATTTAATTTGGTCTTCTGTATAACTGTAACTGGTTTCAGATTGGACAGTGTCCTTTTACATTCAGATTGTGATGCTTCCATTCATCCTGAAGGATTATCTTTCAAGCAGCACTGTGCAAATTGTATGTTAGAACATTATCAAATAACCTAATGCAATTAGAGCCAATTGTTGCTGATGTGATCAATTTCAAAACCTCTAGCCTTTGAATATAACACAGAATAATTTATGGTTAAACTCCACTGGATTTTTCAAATTAGATTCCATGTTATTTTAGCTGAGTAGGAGCTTACAGAGCCTCAAGGCATTAGGAAAATGTAAGCAACTGAAAAAAGAGAAAGAATGTAGACTGACAGCTTTACCAAAAGGTGATCTAATGTTAAATTTTACGGAAACTGGACAGTCACAAAGTGTTATGATACCACATAATTTCAAATCGATACTGACCATGAACTGGGTTTGTTAATTACTACAATCTCTTATTGCTGTGCGAAGATTAAACAGGGAAGAAAAAGATGGTCATAAACCAAAGACTCAGAGGGGTTCACGCCAACTTTACTAAAAAAATATTTGCTGGCTTCAGAGCAAAGCAGTGCACACCCCAGGATTAATAACATCCTTACCTCATCAGCAATGTTGGTAGAAGAAGCTACATGGTTTTTGTTTTATTTGCATTAAGAGAGAATATTGGAAAATTATTCTTTACTTTGGATTTAAACATCAAAACCAAAATGGCTTGGCCAATCTGGATTGATGCCTCAGTTTCCTTTGAGGGAACACATAAATTTAAATGAAATTCTGCATGAGACATTTAGAAATCCATTCATCTGGTAAGCCAAGTAATTCATAGAAGTGCTCCATAAAGATGTGGCTTAAAGAGCAGAAGGTATATGATGCTAGAAATCTCCTGTTTTCAGGGATAAACAATAAATGCATCTTTCCTGAGTGCTGGTTTGTTAAGCCGCCTTCCTTCCTAACATTATCCAGGTTACCCAAATATTCCCCCCGCTCCGCTTTAAATGAATTGTTCCATCTTTATCTGTTATCTAACTAATCTGAATAGTCTGGTGCCAACATACCTTCCACACTAATTTTGCAGCTATCCCCCTTGTACTCATTCTTTTCTCTGGCTCTCTAGGACTGCTTGCTTTCCCCTAATCATACTGTGATTACAATTTGGCATTCTTTATTCACTTTCTGTTTTTGTTAGTTGTTTGTTGTTTGTTTCAGTATGTGATAAAGTCATCTGCTAAGACCTATTTCTAATATTCCCTCCTCTCTGAGACCTGGATATATCCCACAGTTACCTGTCCTGTTTGCATTTATCCTATGGTTATTCATCTGGTTTGGGTCTGCCCACGTGGACTGTGGACTCCACTAAGGAACAGGACCATAGCTCACTCATTTTTGTATCTCCAGAGCCCAGCACAGTCCCAGAACATAGTAGATACCTCATTGATGTTTGCTGGATGCAAGCCTTCTTTTTATGGTGATTAGCACCCTACGCAGAGATGTCTAACCAAGAGGCAGTGAGCTAAAATTCAGCTCGAGATGGTGTGTACCCTGGCAGACACCTGTAACAGGCCTGAGGAGGGATGTCTGTTTTACAACTTATTTACCAAAGAGTTCCCATTTTTGCACCTATTAGAGGCATAATACGTGCTAGATGGATAGATGTATAAACAAATAAGTAAATGAGATTTCCCATAATCCTCTAGAGCTATTTAAAAAGAAGAAGCAGACAAACTAGAAACAGAAGAAGTCCCAAAAGAAGATTTTTCACTGGGCTAAAACTCTCCAGTCTGCTTATGAACACTAATCGGGTTCAACAGGTGACCACTCATCGTTTTATTCCAGTCGATCTCTGACTAAGTCTGTGAAGGATTGGTCCTGATGTCTATGTGTTAGGCTGTATTAGTCCACTGGCAGTGGTATCCGAATGATGTTATTTTGAACACAGGCATTGTTTACGATGATTCTGTGTATACTGCCCATCTCTGTCTTATAGATTGGTGGCAATTGGACATTCTGCAAGGATGCTGAGATATGTTAACCACGAGTCCATTGGATGTTATCTAAGTATCTACAGTCTCAGTAAAAGAGGATGGCCCTGAGGTCTAGTTACATAAAAGCCACTACCAAAAAAAAAAAAAAAAAAAGTTCTAGGCAAAATGCAAGCTATGTAGTATTTAGTTGATTTGAAATAAGTATTTTAGTTAGAGTGGATTTGTTTAAGCATACTGAAAATGCTTATTCCTATATTGTCATATATCATGATCTATTATAAGTAGACCAGAAGGGAGTGTTGGGTATGAGTTCAATCCTTCATTCACTCATTCATTTAGCCAAAATATATTTACATTTTTTCAATAATTAATGTATAGTAGATATTTGGTGAATATGACTTGAAGTGAATTTATTCACTTCATTAATATTTATGGCACAGTTACCTAAGGGCAGGCACTGTTGAGTCCTAGCAATATATTGGTGACCAGTGCATACAGTCTTTGCCCTCATGGTGCTTAAAATAATTGATCTATTTTATTATAGATGTGGCGAAATGATAGTTGTCCCTGTTCTTAAACATTGTAGTGAATGAGGCATTTAAGGAGTAGTTTTCAATCCTCCTTGTACTTTAGAACTACCCGAGATGCTTCTTTAAGATATGCGTGCCTGGGCCCTAACCTAGGCCAATTAAATCAAAATCAGTGAGGGTGGGATCCAGGCATAGCTGTTCTTCAAAGCTTCCCAGAAGACTGTGTCACACAGCCTAAATTGAGAATACTTAAGTGATTCCCTACCCTTCTGGGTTATCCCAGTTAAAGGTTAAATGGTCTCCCCTCTCCCCCCAAGTTCATGCCTTGGAGTCCTAATCCCTAGTACCTCAGAATGTGATCTCCTTTAGAGAGAGGGTCTTTAAAGACATAATCAAGTTAAAATGAGATCATTAGGGTGGGCTCTCATTTGAGAAGGACACTGTCCTTATAAAAAGGAGATATTTACAGACAGACACCCACATAGGAGAACACCAAGTGAAAGGAAGGCAGAGATTGGGGGTAATATTTTATAAGACATAGGATGGCAAGGATGGCAGGCAACACACCAGAAGCTGGGGAAGACATATGAGGCAGATTCTCCCTCACACCCTCAGAGGGAACAAACCCTGATGATGCTTGACTTGGGTGTTTAGCCTCCAGAGCTGTGAGATAATACATGTCTGTTGTTTAAATCCCCCCATCTGTGGTATAGTGCCACGACAGCCCTCACAAACAAACACAGTCATCATCTTGATAACCGCAAGGTTTTTTTCAAAGCTAACTTAAAATGTTGCGGTTGCCTTTCCTTCTTTTTCCCTCCTGAAAATGGGCCAGCACCAGACTCTGAACCCAGGCAGGATACATGCGTTGCGTCTTCTCTATCTACGGTAGGTCGGTTATCTTCTTGAAGACCCAAAGTGTTGAAATGTACATGACCGGCCACTTGGAGCCAGAGCTGCGGAGCCTGACTCCATGATGAATAATCAGTGGGTGGTGATTCCACCTGCCAAGCAAAGCACAGTCCACAGGAGCTGCTTCGGGTGATCGATCAGGTCCTCGAAGATACTTGTTTTCCTGGTTCTTTACATTCCATATCATCATTTGATTTGCTCTGACAACATTCAAGTCTTGCCTCTTTAAGTTATTGTTTTAGCAAATTCAATTTATAATTACTTTCAATATAAAAAGCTTAAGAGATTTAGTTTAATGCCTTATTAGCTGTAAAATCAACCACTGTTTCCACTGCATGGTACAAGGAGCAGTGAAAAGGCCTCTGTGGCCTGGCTGAGTTTCCTTCTGAGTTGGTGACCACGACAGCATCTTCAGTGGCAAAGCTGTACCATTAATACCTGCTTTCTAAGCTCCTTTTCTAAGACCCAAATCCAAATTATACTTCCCTCCAGGATCAGCGATACCTGAGGTATAAACAAGCCAATTTGAAGATATTATTCCCAGCAGAGAATGTTTATTCCTCAAGTGTGGATCCATGCAATGGAAAGCTTCCAAATCTCATAATGATGCAGATTTTATTTCATTTTTAAAATATTTTATTTATTTATTTGACAGAGAGAGAGAGAGAGAGAGAGAGACAGCAAGAGAGATACTGCAAGCAGGGGGAATGGGAGAGGGAGAAGCAGGCTTCCCACTGAGCAGGCAGCCTGATGCGGGGCTGGATCCCAGGACCTTGGGATCATGACCTGAGCCAAAGGCAGACACTTAATGACTGAGCTACCTGGAAGCCCCCAGATTTTATTTTTTAAATCAAGGGACACAATGGCTGTTACAGCAGGCTGGCTTTACGGGAGGCAAGCAGAGGGAAGAGTTTATTGCTACACCACTTGAATTATTTACAGCAATGTGTTTCTGGATCACTAAATGTTATAAGTGAAGTAAATCCTCACTAATTAAAATGTAACCGACCCTCTTACTGTGGAGCACCAGGTCCTACAAGCTCTTTCGGGCACCTGCTTGGCGGACCTCCTTTTCAGGCATCCAGTCCTTATTCATCGCCCGCCTGCCCCGCAAGCATGGCAGCCTGATCCCCCATTTACATTTACCCATAGCATGTTGTTCCCTTACGTTGTTCTCCCGGCTCCTTTTCTCTTAACATTCGGTTTTCTGATTAAACATCGCCAAACCAGACGAGCTTTCTCTGCTCATCTCCTCCCACCTCTGCCCATCTTGATGGCTCTTCATTCCTTTATCCTGCTTGGCTTTTATCACAGGGAGCCCTCACCTCCCTGCATGGGAAATTATTATTTATTTCACTGTTTTTAATTTTCAGTCTCTCCCTTCTCCACCTTCAAACACTAGAACGTAAACTCCATGGGAAAGGGGGTCGTTTGTTGTCCATCTCTGGTTTTCCAGAGTGTGCCCTCAGCAAATTGTTCCTGGATGAAGAAATAGTTAAAGCCATACCTGCTCATTGCTGCAGAACCAACTACCCCCAAACCAAGGAGCTGAATCCAAAACCTAGGGATCTCCTCGGAGGTCAGGCAGGTGTGCTTTCTGCTTTGGATAGTTTGGGCCGGGCTGGGACTTCTTTCCACGTATCCTTTTATCTCCTGTTCTTTCATTTCTTCAGGCATGATGGTCTCAAGGTTTTAAAAGGATGAGAGCAAGGAGCTTCAAAGTCTGTTGATGCCCAGGCTATGGAACACGTACAAAGGGTGCAGAACGCACATGCTTTCGCCAGGTTCTCTTGGTGAAAGGAAATTGTGAGGCCAGCCAAAATTTAAGAGAGTGGAGAGATACTTGACTCTCTGTTTGACTTATTTCACTCAGCATAATCTCTTCCAGTCCCGTCCATGTTGCTACAAAAGTTGGGTATTCGTCCTTTCTGATGGAGGCATAATACTCCATAGTGTATATGGACCACATCTTCCTTATCCATTCATCCATTGAAGGGCATCTTGGTTCTTTCCACAGTTTGGCGACCGTGGCCATTGCTGCTATAAACATTGGGGTACAGATGGCCCTTCTTTTCACTACATCTGTATCTTTGGGGTCAATACCCAGGAGTGCAATTGCAGGGTCATAGGGAAGCTCTATTTTTAATTTCCTGAGGAATCTCCACACTGTTCTCCAAAGTGGCTGCACCAGTTTGCATTCCCACCAACAGTGTAAGAGGGTTCCCCTTTCTCCACATCCTCTCCAACACACGTTGTTTCCTGTCTTGCTAATTTTGGCCATTCTAACTGCTGTAAGTTGGTATCTCAATGTGGTTTTGATTTGAATCTCCCTGATGGCTAGTGATGATGAACATTTTCTCATGTGTCTGGTAGCCATTTGTATGTCTTCATTGGAGAAGTGTCTGTTCATATCTTCTGCCCATTTTTTAATATGATTGTCTGTTTTGTGTGTGTTGAGTTTGAGGAGTTCTTTATAGATCCTGGATATCAGCCTTTTGTCTGTACTGTCATTTGCAAATATCTTCTCCCATTCCGTGGGTTGCCTCTTTGTTTTGTTGACTGTTTCTTTTGCTGTGCAGAAGCTTTTGATCTTGATGAAGTCCCAAAAGTTCATTTTCGCTTTTGTTTCCTTCGCCTTTGGAGACATATCTTGAAAGAATTTGCTGTGGCTGATATCAAAGAGGTTACTGCCTATGTTCTCCTCAAGGATTCTGATGGATTCCTGTCTCACATTGAGGTCTTTTATCCATTTCGAGTTTATCTTTGTGTACGGTGTAAGAGAATGGTCAAGTTTCACTCTTCTACATATAGCTGTCCAGTTTTCCCAGCACCATTTATTGAAGAGACTGTCTTTTTTCCACTGGATATTTTTTCCTGTTTTGTCGAAGATTATTTGACCATAGAGTTGAGGGTCCATATCTGGGCTCTCTACTCTGTTCCACAGGTGGTGGGTATTAGGGAGGGCACAGATTGCTTGGAGCACTGGGTGTGGTGAAAAAACAATGAATACTGTTACGCTGAAAATAAATAAAAAATTTAATTAAAAAAAAAAGAGAGTGGAGAGATAGGCTTGGTCTTGTGATTGGAGTAACGATGGAACATGACTGGGAAAGGAGAACATCATTTGTTATGGGATCATTATGACAATGAGCTGCCCCAAACCCCAAAGGATGTTATTGTGCAAACACTCCATCTGACCTATATAGGAGTATAATTTTGGGGGGCATAGAATTCATGTCGTACCCATTCTTACCTCAGACACTTGCATTTCCGCAGCTGCTTATGATACCCCACAGACCACAGACTCTCCATCAATGCTTCACTGTTTTTGATGTCACTGCCATATTTAGGATAAGCTTCACTTTGACACTCACATCTGTGGGTGAGCAGGGATTCTCCAAAGACCTTAGGTACCTCGTTTTAAGAACATGAGTGTGGATCGTGGGATAAATTATATTGATTTTAATTTGGACATTAAGTTTTTTTAAAAATTATTTATCTATTTTTTAAATTTCTTTTCAGTATAGACATTAAATATTTTTAATTGCTTTTGCAATTGAAGAATTGATCTCAACAAAACAGAGCAAAAGTGGATCAGTTTTATTGAATTCATAGTGACCTGATTAAAAGACATAGTTGTTAGGAAAAATAATTTTACTTCCTATTTCACTACAGATTATTTTTTTCTCTCAAGGATTTTTTGGGGATAATATGTATGTAAGGAGACACTGAATTTTATTTAGCATTGTACAGAATCGCTTGAGGACAGTTAAACACATTTCTTAGAATATTTCTTTCTTATTCAGAGGATTGGAAAGCTTATTTTGATCAAGAAAGTGTATCACATTAGGTAACGATTTTTATGTTGACTGAGCAACAGTCCAGTGCCTAGGCAATTAACATTGATATTGACTTAGATCTTTATCTTTTGAAAGAAATGTTGAAATGTAAACCACTGCTCAAGTTCTCGAAACAAAACATAACAAAATGCTCAAGTTTACTTTAGCAAATTTCTGTAATACGGGAAGGAATAGAGAAGAAAGTCAAAATCACCCTCTCCTGAAGTTTCATCTTGACTGTTTAAGCTATAATATCCAACATGTAATTACATTTTGAACTTTCCTTTTTGAATTCAGGAGAGAAATAGATTTGGATACCTATTATGACAATTCCGTCACTATTCAAACTGCAGCCTCCAAACTGATTTTGGTTTAACAGATAATCCCTTGGTACCTGAGTTTGCTGTGAACTCCCAGTGACCAAGAACAGATTTGGACAGGTTATCTATGGGCTAAAGAAATTGGTATTGTACTGATCGCATGCTCTATACTGCTTACAAGTTACTTTTCTTCACTGAAGATTATATTGGGAAAGGAAGATTCCAGCGGGGAGCATAATTTATCCGTCTTACCCCCCCCCCCCATAAACACAAAATGATGAGGTAGCAAAACCAAAGCCCTTGGAAAATATCTGGCACAAAACCATGTCACATGATTTCTTTACAAACTTCATGTGCAGTCCATGGAGAGAAATGTGTGTCACCAGCAAAAACCATAGTGTCATAAATATTCTGTTCTGAGCGCTATTAGGGTGAGGTTGGGGTTCAGGGAGTTCCTATAAAGACTTCACAGAGCAGCAAAGAATATATTTTAAAATGTCATATCACATGGCTCAGTTGGTTAAGCATCTGCTCTCAGCTTGGGTCATGATCTCAGGGTCCTGGGATTGAGCCCCGTATCAGGCTCCGTGCTCAGCAGGGAGACTGCTTGTCCCTCTCCCTCTGCCTCTCCCATTGCTTGTGCTCTATCTTTTGCTTTCTCACTCTCTCAAATAAATAAATAAAATCTTAAAAATAAATAAATAAATAAATAAAATGTCATTCCACCTACTTAGGGGCAACCTTCAAACATAGGGTTTTCTTCCTTTTTCTTTTTTTTAAGATGTTTATGTATTTGTTTGACAGAGAGGACACACACAGAGAGAGAGGGAACAGAAGCAGGGGGAGTGGGAGAGGGAAAAGCAGGCTTCCCACTGAGCAGGGAGCCCGATTCGGGGCTTGGTCCTGGGATCATGACCTAACCTGAAGGCAGACGCTTGACTGAGCCACCCAGGCGCCCCTGGCCATAGGGTTTTCAATCAATATTGTCCACATTCTTTTTAGGTTTAGTTTACAAAACTAAAATAAATTAAAAAACCACAAAGTTTAGTAATTATCAATCTCTCTTTTTAAAAAAAGATTTATTTATTTATTTGAGAGGGAGTGGGGAAGTGCAAAGGAAGAGGGAGATAGACAATCTCAAGCAGACTCCCCGCTGAGCACAGAGCTGGACATGGGGCTTGATCCCACAACCCATAGATCATGATCTGAGCTGAAAACAAGAGTCTGATGCTCAACTGATTGTGCCATCCCAATGCCACACCTTGTGTTACTTCTTTATAATACAAGTGACACATGCTAATTTCAGAAAAATTTTAAATACTAGGAAAGGGATAAAGCTCACCCATACTTCCAATTTTTGACGAAGATTGTTATTTAATGTTTTGGTATATATTCCAGATCTTGTCTCCTGGTAATAGATACTAAGTTTTTCCCTAATCTTTTGTTAGTACTAAAAATGCAGTACATATACTGTATGTATGTGTGTGTATACATATTTATATGTATATTATATGTAATGTATAAAATATATAAAATGACATATAATAAAATAGTATTATACTATATCATATAATATCACATATATTTTATGTATTTATTTATTTATAAAATTTCAAAATGGATTGAAATGTCTGGAAGCTTTAAAACAAATAAGGACTCCTGCCATGGAGAGGGAGTGGGAAAGGAGTGTTCCAGGGAGGATTTTACTGTTCATTTCATGCAATTTTCTGATGGCCTCATTTCTTTTGTCTGTTTTACTACTTTGGTTTTTAAGATGAATTTTAAAATCATTGGATTAAAAATGGTGATTTAGACTCAGAGTCATGATCTGGATAAACAAATTCTTTTTTAAAAAAATTTTTCAAAAGTTTTTAAATTTTGTTGAGAAAGCAGGGGAGGAGAAGGTCAGAGGGAGAGAGAGAATCTTTTTTTTTTAAGACTGTATTTATTTGAGAGAGAGAAAAAACTAGTGGGGATGGGGGAGGAGCAGAGGGAGATGCAGGCTCCCTGCTGAGCGGGGAACCCAACATGGGGCTGGATCCCAGGACCCTGAGATCATGACCTAAGCCAAAGACAGTTGCTTGGGGGTATAACTCAGGGGTAGAGCATTTGACTGGAAAGGCAGCTGCTTAACCAAATGAGCCACCCAGGTGCCCCCAGAGAGAGATCCTTTATTTTTTTTAAAAGATTTTATTTATTTATTTGACAGGGAGAGAGAGATCACAAGTAGGCAGAGAAGCAGGCGGGGGCGGGGTGGGGGGGGAAGCAGGCTCCCTGCTGAGCAGAGAGCCCCATGCGGGGCTTGATCCCAGGACCCTGAGATTATGACCTGAGCCAAAGGCAGAGGCTTAACCCAGGCGCCCCCCAGAGAGAGATTCTTAAGCAGGCTCAATGCCCAGCACAGAGACAACACAGGGCTAGATACCACCCTGAGATCACGACCTGAACTGAAATTGAAGTTCAGATGCTCAACCAACTGAGCCACCCGGGCACCACTGCACAGAAAAATTCTTTTGAGAAGTTGGCATCTGAAAGAAATTTTCAAGTCCTTCATTTCCAAACCAGTTCCTCCTCCTCATGGGGGTAGTGGTTAGGCAGATAGATACATATTAGCACACAGAGGGGAATAAAAGAAGTTTTGTCTTTTGGATCCTCAGTTTTGGAAATAAATAAGGCTTCAAACTTAAGTCTCATCTTTTGGCTGTCAAATTCCTCAGCTGGAACCCAGGATAAGTAAAGGCTAGGGGGTCAGGCTTTCTATAGTTGAGGGAATTACACACATGTGAACATTTAAAATCTATATAACATGGCATCTAGGGACACAGTTGTAAATCAACAAGTGATTCCTTGTGAAGATAAAGATAAATAATTTTAAAACGATTTATCTTATGTGTTGACATCCAGACTTTTTACTGGATCTTAATATTTCACATTGTAATGCTTGGTCAGATTGGATATTGAACATTAGAAAGAGTATGAGCATTTATGAAAAATGACATAATTTATTTTGAGAAACCAGTTCCAAATACATGAAAACATGGGACTTGAATCAATTCATCAAGAATATCAATAAGCTGATAAAGCAGGGGCATTTTCATTTCAATCATAATCTTTAAGCCATATTCAAGAAAAATTACTTATTAAAGCAGCCATATGTGTGATTAATGGGTTGGTAGTGGTACTAATTACTCATTAGAATGCTAGGACTAAAATATCCTAGGACTTGAAAAAATATAGCAATTTTCATTACAAGTGTTGGCTAGGTCTCAAAGTCTCAATGGGCTTGTGTTCTGAGCTGAAAGGACAGGGTTTTGATCTAAAATGAAAGACAAATTATCTTAGGAAGGTCTAAAATGACAGTAGCATAATGAAATCCTTCTCTTGTGTATGTTTATTTGACATACATATCTCAATGTTATTTGAGATAAATAACAAGTTCACGTTTGTTTATATACATTTTATAAGTTAAAACTTTGGAATGTGTATGTTTTTTAACCTATTGAATGCTTGATCATCTACAAATAAATGTTTCTTCATTCCCCATTCACTTTAATAGTAAGGGGGCTGTTCTACAATGGTGGCCTATTTGGCTATTTAAGCAATAACCAAACTTTGAAATTCATAAATTCAATTGAGCATCAAATTAACATCATTAATCATCATTAGAAAACAAATAGTGTGTGTAAGAATGACTTTCTTACATATTAAAAATATTTTCTCCATCATTACAAGTGAACACTGCAGCTCAGAGTGAGGATAGATATTAGGTAGAGGAAAACTTGCTAAGTAAAGGTAAATGTTCTGAAACAAATTTACAAAATTAGATGCAATTCAAAGGAAGCCAGAGTATTTTATATTTTGGATGCCATGATCATGTTAAAATTCTAAGCATTAGCTATAATTTTCACACAAGTAACATCATTAATTTTCATGAGCTAACAAAACATCCCACCTCACAAAACACTTTTATTTTAATTAAGCACCGTAGTGATAAGTGCTGTGAATCAAAGTGTTATTTTCTTTCAATAATGGATACAGAAAAGAGAGCTTGATCCTTTAATTTTCATAAAAAATTAAGATTCAAAATATATTAAATAATAGCTTAAAAACATTGAAACACTAAGTTAACTTTTTGCGATATGAGAAAATTTTTATATTGTGAGTGAAATTTAGTGAAATTTTTGCCTATGTAGAAAAAAGAGAATTTAGCAATTCTACCCCTTCTCTATTGAAAGGATAGTAGGGAAAGGCAGCAAAAGCCCTCACCCACCAATAAAGAATAAGAAATAACAGAATGGGGGCACCTAGGGGGCTCAGTGGGTTAAGGGCCGACTCTTCGCTTCAGCTCAAGTCATAATCTCAGGGTCCTGGGATTGAGGCCCCCATTGGGGGGTCTGCTAATGTATTCTCCCTCCCTTTCTGTCCCCCTCCTCTTTCTCTCTCTCTCTGGAATATATAAGTAAATCTTAAAAAAAAAATAACAGAATGAAGTGAAGAGCGTGTGGACATTAATTTGGATCTTTTGAAATCCATAAATTTAATTCAGTGTATAATTCTATTTTTTTATTTTTATTTTTATTTTTTTAAAGACTATTTATTTATTTATTTGACAGACAGAGATCACAAGTAGGCAGAGAAGCAGGTGGGGGGGAGGGTGGGTGGGCAGGGAAGCAGGCTCCCTGCTGAGCAGAGAGCCTAATGCGGGGCTTGATCCCAGGGCCCTGGGATCATGACCTGAGGTGAAGGCAGAGGCTTTAACCCACTGAGCCACCCAGGTGCCCCTACTTTTATTTTTTTTAAGATTTTTTTTTTTTTTTTGACAGAGATCACAAGTAGGCAGAGAAGCAGGTGGGGGGGTGGGTGGGCAGGGAAGCAGGTTCCCCACTGAGCAGAGGGCCTGATGCGGGGCTGGATCCCAGGACCCTGGGATCATGACCTGAGCTGAAGGCAGAGGCTTTAACCCACTGAGCCACCCAGGTGTCTCCAATGTATACTTTTAAATAAGATGATAGTATAAGTAGTAAATAGTATACACATTTAGTTGAATGTGTAGCAATGTACAGTATCTTTTCTTGAGAAGGTTAATTATAATTTTATTTCCTTTATATTTCAGGGGGTGTTTGACTAAAATAATCTGTCATTCTATAGTGACAGCAGGTCAAGATTTCATTGATAATGAAAAATGGCAATAATTATACTTGAGATCATCAACTCTTGACCTCTGAAAAGAACCACAGAAAAATCTGTTGGTTGTGCGAAGCTATTATCAAAACGACTGCATTAGAAAAGAATAGCACCTTTGCAAAGTCTTTGTATTGTCTGACACTGTGAAGTGGCAGGAAGGACAGGTATAGGATTTTAGTATATGGGACAGGTGATTTTAAGGTGAATCTTGATTGTGACAGGGCAGAAGAGATGATGTAATAGCTTTGGATGAATGGGCACAGTGAACTGAGGGTCTTGAACAGCCTTAATGAGCAAGATGTTAGTCTCTCTAAGTGAATTATCTTAGTTTTTACACTCTTATTTTCCAGGAGTAGGTGTTTCCTGGAGCAAGCCTCTAATAGTTGTTCTTAGTAATTTTGTTTGTTTGTTTGTTTGTTCTTAGTATTTTTTTAAATTAAAAGTTGATTTATTCCATCCTTTTTAAAAGGCTAATGTATATTAACTAAATGACATTATTGGTATCACAAGGTTTTTTAAATTTATTTTTTATTTATTTATTTTTTTAATAAACATATAGTGTATTGTTATCCCCAGGGGTACAGGTCTGTGAATCGACAGGTTTACACACTTCACAGCACTCACCATAGCACATACCCTCCCCAATGTCCATAACCCCACCCCCCCCTCTCGAGCCCCCTCCCCCCAGCAACCCTCAGTTTGTTTTGTGAGATTAAGAGTCACTTATGGTTTGTCTCCCTCCCGATCCCATCTTGTTTCATTTATTCTTCTCTGACCCCCCCAACCCCCCATGTTGCATCTCCACTTCCTCATATCGGGGAGATCATATGATAGTTGTCTTTCTCCGATTGACTTATTTCACTAAGCGTGATACCCTCTAGTTCCATCCACATCATTGCAAATGGCAAGATTTCATTTCTTTTGAGGGCTGCATAGTATTCCATTGTGTATATATACCACCTCTTCTTTATCCATTCATCTGTTGATGGATATCTAGGTTCTTTCCATGGTTTGGCTATTGTAGACATTGGTACTATAAACATTCGGGTGCACATGCCCCTTCGGATCACTACGTTTGTATCTTTAGGGTAAATACCCAGTAGTGCAATTGCTGGGTCATAGGGTAGTTCTATTTTCAACTTTTTGAGGAACATCCATGCTGTTTTCCAGAGTGGTTGCACCAGCTTGCATTCCCACCAACAGTGTAGGAGGGTTCCCCTTTCTCCGCATGCTCGCCAGCATCTGTCATTTCCTGACTTGTTAATTTTAGCCATTCTGACTGGTTTGAGGTGATATCTCATTGTGGTTTTGATTTGTATTTCCATGATGCCGAGGGATGTGGAGCACTTTTTCATGTGTCTGTTGGCCATCTGGCTGTCTTCTTTGCAGAAATGTCTGTTCATGTCCTCTTCCCATTTCTTGATTGGATTATTTGTTCTTTGCATGTTGAGTTTGCTAAGTTCTTTATAGATTTTGGACACTAGCCCTTTATCTGATATGTCGTTTGCAAATAATCTTCTCCCATTCTGTCAGTTGTCTTTTGGTTTTGTTAACTGTTTCCTTTGCTGTGCAAAAGCTTTTGATCTTGATGAAATCCCAATAGTTCATTTTTGCCCTTGCTTCTCTTGCCTTTGGCGATGTTCCTAGGAAGAAGTTGCTGCGGTTGAGGTCAGAGAGGTTGCTGCCTGTGTTCTCCTCAAGGATTTGGATGGATTCCTTTCTCACATTGAGGTCTTTCATCCATTTGGAGTCTATTTTTGTGTGTGGTGTAA
Source organism: Martes martes (assembly GCF_963455335.1). NCBI lineage: Eukaryota > Metazoa > Chordata > Mammalia > Carnivora > Mustelidae > Martes > Martes martes. The sequence goes on along the minus strand of NC_137888.1, from coordinate 182,417,885 downwards.
GGAAATTGTCCACTTTCATTTTTCTGCATGTGGCCATCCAATTTAAACACCATTTATTGAAAAGGCTGTCTTTTTTCCATTGGACATTCTTTCCTGCTTTGTCAAAGATTAGTTGACCATAGAGTTGAGCATCTATTTCTGGGCTCTCTAGTTTGTTCCATTGATCTATGTGTCTGTTTTTGTGCCAGTACCATGCTGTCTTGATGATGACAGCTTTGTAATACAGCTTGAAGTCCGGAATTGTGATGCCACCGACTCTGGCTTTCTTTCTCAATATTCCTTTGGCTATTCAAGGTCTTTTCTGGTTTCCTATAAATTTTAGGATTATTTGTTCCATTTCTTTGAAAAAAATGGGTGGGATTTTGATAGGGATTGCATTAAATGTGTAGATTGCTTTAGGTAACATAGACATTTTCACAATATTTGTTCTTCCAATCCAGGAGCATGGAACATTTTTCCATTTCTTTGTGTCTTCCTCCATTTCTTTCATGAGTACTTTATAGTTTTCTGAGTATAGATTCTTTACCTCTTTGGTTAGGTTTATTCCTAGGTATCTTATAGACTTGGGTGCAATTGTAAATGGGATTGATTCCTTAATTTCTTTGTTGTTGGTGTAGAGAAATGCAACTTAATTTCTTTGTTGTTGGTGTAGAGAAATGCAACTGATTTCTGTGCATTGATTTTATATCCTGACACTTTACTAAATTCCTGTACAAGTTCTAGCAGTTTTGGAGTGGAGTCTTTTGGGTTTCCCACATATAGTATCATATCATCTGCGAAGAGTGATAGTTTGACTTCTTCTTTGCTGATCTGGATGCCTTTAAATTTCTTTTTGTTGTCTGATTGCTGAGGCTAGGACTTCTAGTACTATGTTGAATAGCAGTGGTGATAATGAACATCCATGCCATGTTCCTGACCTTAGTGGAAAAGCTTTCAGTTTTTCTCCACTGAGAATGATATTTGTGGTGGGTTTTTCATAGATGGCTTTGATAATATTGAGGTATGTGCCCTCTATCCCTACACTTTGAAGAGTTTTGATCAGGAAGGGATGCTGTACTTTGTCAAATGCTTTTTCAGCATCTATTGAGAGTATCATATGGTTCTTGTTCTTTCTTTTATTATGTGTTGTATCACATTGATGGATTTGCGGATGTTGAACCAACCTTGCAGCCCTGGAATAAATCCCACTTGGTCGTGGTGAATAATCCTTTTAATGTACTGTTGAATCCTATTGGCTAGTATTTTGGTGAGAATTTTCACATCTGTGTTCATCAAGGATATTGGTCTGTAATTCTCTTTTTTGATGGGATCCTTGTCTGGTTTTGGGATCAAGGTGATGCTGGCCTCATAAAATGAGTTTGGAAGTTTTCCTTCCATTTCTATTTTTTGGAACAGTTTCAGGAGAATAGGAATTAATTCTTCTTTAAATGTTTGGTAGAATTCCTCTGGGAAGCCGTCTGGCCCTGGGCTTTTGTTTGTTTGGAGATTTTTGATGAAATATACAGATGTAGTGAAAAGAAGGGCCATCTGTACCCCAATGTTTATAGCAGCAATGGCCACGGTCGCCAAACTGTGGAAAGAACCAAGATGCCCTTCAACGGATGAATGGATAAGGAAGATGTGGTCCATATACACTATGGAGTATTATGCCTCCATCAGAAAGGACGAATACCCAACTTTTGTAGCAACATGGACTGTTTCAATCTCCTTACTGATTATGGGTCTGTTCAGGCTTTCTATTTCTTCCTGGTTCAGTTGTGGTAGTTTATATGTCTCTAGGAATGCATCCATTTCTTCCAGATTGTCAAATTTGTTGGCGTAGAGTTGCTCATAGTGTGTTCTTATAATTGTTTGTATTTCTTTGGTGTTAGTTGTGATCTCTCCTCTTTCATTCATGATTTTATTTATTTGGGTCCTTTCTCTTTTCTTTTTGATAAGTCTGGCCAGGGGTTTATCAATCTTATTAATTCTTTCAAAGAACCAGCTCCTAGTTTCATTGATTTGTTCTATTGTTTTTTTAGTTTCTATTTCATTGATTTCTGCTCTGGTCTTTATGATTTCTCTTCTCCTGCTGGGTTTAGGCTTTCTTTGTTGTTCTTTCTCCAGCTCCTTTAAGTGTAGGGTTAGGTTGTGTATTTGAGACTTTTCTTGTTTCTTGAGAAAGGCTTGTATGGCTATTTGTTTTCCTCTCAGGACTGCCTTTGCTGTGTCCCACAGATTTTGAATCGTTTTGTTTTCATTATCATTTGTTTCCATGAATTTTTTTAATTCTTCTTTAATTTCCTGGTTAACCCATTCATTCTTCAGAAGGATGCTGTTTAGTCTCCATGTATTTGTGTTCTTTTCAAATTTCCTCTTGTGATTGAGTTCTAGCTTCAGAGCTTTGTGGTCTGAAAATATGCAGGGAATGATCCCAATCTTTTGATACCAGTTGAGACCTGATTTATGACCCAGGATGTGGTCTATTCTGGAGAATGTTCCATGTGCCCTAGAGAAGAATGTGTATTCTGTTGCTTTGAGATGGAATGTTCTGAATATATCTGTGCTGTCCATCTGGTCCAGTGTGTTGCTTAAGGCCTTTATTTCCTTGTTGATTTTTTGCTTGGATGATCTGTCCATTTCAGTGAGGGGACTATTAAAGTCCCCTACTATTATTGTATTATTGTTGATGTGTTTCTTTGATTTTGTTATTAATTGGTTTATATAGTTGGCTGCTCCCACGTTAGGGGCATAGATATTTAAAATTGTTAGATCTTCTTGTTGGATAGACCCTTTGAGTATGATATAGTGTCCTTCTTCATCTCTTATTTTAGTCTTTGGCTTAATATCTAATTGATCTGTTATAAGGATTGCCACCCCAGCTTTCTTCTGATGTCCATTAGCATGGTATATTGTTTTCTGCCCCCTCACTTTAAATCTGGAGGTGTCTTCGGATCTAAAATGAGTTTCTTGTAGTCAGCATATTGATGGTTTTTTTTTTTTTATCCATTCTGATACCCTGTGTATTTTGATTGGAGCATTTAGCCCATTGACATTCAGGATAAGTATTGAGATATATGAATTTAGTGCCATTGTATTGCCTGTAAGGTGACTGTTACTATATATTGTCTCTGTTCCTTTCTGATCTACTACTTTTAGGCTCTCTTTTTGCTTAGAAGACCCCTTTCAGTATTTCCTGTAGAGCTGGTTTGGTGTTTGCAAATTCTTTCAGTTTTTGTTAGTCTTGGAAGCTTTTTATCTCTCCTATCTTCAGTGATAGCCTAGCTGGATATAGTATTCTTGGTTGCATGTTTTTCTTGTTTAGTGCTCTGAATATATCATGCCAGTTCTTTCTGGCCTGCCAGGTCTCTGTGGATAAGTCCTCTGCCAATCTAATATTTTTACCATCTTATGTTACAGACTTCTTTTCCCGGGCTGCTTTCAGGATTTTCTCTTTTTCGCTAAGACTTGTAAATTTTACTATTAGGTGATGGGGTGTGGACCTATTCTTGTTGATTTTGAGGGGGATTCTCTGCACCTCCTGGATTTTGATGCTTGTTCCTTTTGCCATATTAGGGAAATTCTCTCCAATAATTCTCTCCAATATACCTTCTGCTCCCCTCTCTCTTTCTTCTTCTTCTGGAATCCCAATTATTCTAATGTTTTTTCGTCTTATGGTGTCACTTATCTCTTGAATTCTCTCCTCGTGGTCCAGTAGCTGCTTGTCTCTCTTTTGCTCAGCTTCTTTATTCTCTGTCATTTTGTCTTCTATACCACTAATTCTTTCTTCTGCCTCATTTATCCTAGCAGTAAGAGCCTCCATTTTTGATTGAACATCATTAATAGCTTTTTTGATTTCAACTTTGTTAGATTTTAGTTCTTTTATTTCTCCGGAAAGGGATTTTATCTCTCCAGAGAGAGTTTCTGTAATATCTTCAATGCCTTTTTCGAGCCCTGCTAGAACCTTGAGAATCATCATTCTGAACTCTAGATCTGACATATTACCAATGTCTGTATTGATTAGGTCCTTAGGCTTCGGTACTGCTTCTTGTTTATTTTTTTATGGTAAGTTTTTCTGCCTTGTCATTTTGTCCAGATAAAAGTATATGAAGGAGTGAAGAAAATACTGAAAGGGTGGCAAAGACCCCAGGAAAATGCGCTTTAACCAAATCAGAAGAGACCCCATATCATGGGGGGTAGAAAGGGGATAAAAAGTAATTCAGAAAAAAAAAATTAAAAAAAGAAAACAAATAAAGAAAAAATATAAGAAAGAAAAAAATATATATATATAAAATATTATTTTTATAATATTATATATATATATAAATTTTTATAATATTATATATATATATATAAATTAAAAAAATTTAAATTAACCGCAAGACTAAGGAATCATGGGGAGAAAACCATGAGTTCCATGCTTTGCTTTTTCCTCCTCAGAATTCTGCTGCTGTCTTTGGTAGGTGAACTTGATCTTGGCTGGATTTCTTGTTGCTCTTCTGGGGGAGGGGACTGTTGTAGTGATTCTCAAGTGTCTTTGCCCGAGGTGGAATTGCGCCGCCCCTACGAGGGGCTGGGCTAGGTAATCTGCTCGGGTTCGCTTTCGGGAGCTTTTGTCCCCTGAACGCTTTCCATAGAGTTCCTGAGGATGGGAATGAAAATGGCGGCCTCCGAGTCTCCTGCCCAAAGGAGCCGAGAGTTTGGGGCCCCACTCCTCAGTGCGCCCTCAGAGAAGAGAGCCCAATCACTCCCGTCTCCCTGGCCTCCGGCTGCGCTCCGAGCTCACCCAGCCTGCAACCTGTTCAAGGTAACCCCGAGCTGATAGCTCACTCCTCGGCTCTGTCTCTGTAGCCGGCTTCCCCGTCTAATATATTCGAGCTCTGTGACACTCAGGGGCCCCCAATCCTTCTGTGACCCTGTGGGTCCTAGGGCTATGCTGGCCCCGCGTGGGCTTCACCCTGCTTTAGCCTCTGGAGCGATGTCCCTCAGTGGAGCAGACTTTTAAGAGTCCTGATTTAGTGCTCCGTTGCTCCGCCATTTGCCGGGAGCCGGCCCCTCCCCCCGCGGTCTATCTTCCCGTCGCTTTGGATTCACTTCTCCGCCAGTCCTACCTTTCAGAAAGTGGTCGATTTTCTGTTCCTAGAATTGCTGTTCTTCTTCTCTTCAATCTCCTGTTGGATTTCTAGGTGTTTGCAATGGTTTGATAAGCTATCTAGCTGATCTCCTGCTACCTGATGTAGTCTCAGCCTGCTACTTCTCCGCCATCTTGACTCCTTCCTTAGTATTTTTTAATCTATCCCAGAATTGTTTAACATAGGGTCAGAAAAGAACATAGGGTCAGTATTGTTTAGCATGGGAAGAAGGAATATGTCGTGTGAAAGGCGACCTCTAAGATGGCCCCAATGATTTCTGCCTATTACTATTCATGCCTGTATATAATTCTCTCCCTTTGAGTGTTGTCTGGACTTAATGGCTTCCAAGGACCAGAATAGAAGAAAAATGGTGGTTGTCACCTCTGAGATTAGGTTACCAAACCCCATGACATTCATACCGCTACTCATTCTCTCACTCCCTCTTGCAGCCCTTGCTCTGGGGGAAACAACCTGATGTGTAACAATAAACCCAAGGAGAAGCCCATGTGGTAAGGAAGTGATGACTCCAGCCAACAGGTATAAAGGACAGGAGTCCTGCCAGCAGTGTGCATGAGCTTGACCATGGATCCTTCCCCAATTAAGGTGTGAGATTACTTTAGCCTGTGAGAGACCCTCAGATGGAGGTGGTGTCTGTGCCCAGATTCCTGAACTTCAGAAGCCATGAGATAATGAATATTTACTAGTCTTGTTTACTATGTTCAGGGGAAAGTTGTTACACAGCAATGGATAACTAATATGAATGGTTTCACTTGTCAGGATGCAGGAGTATACTTTGACCTGAAATTTCCACTTATTTCAAAGGAAGCAGATTTATTAGCTCAGCTGTTGGTTAACTTCACTACGTATATTCTAGAGTGATACTGAGACTTGAGAGAGATGCATCATATATTATGTTCATTACAAGCTTTTCTTCATTCTGCTCTGTAGCAACTGGCCATATTTGAAGTAGATAGTAACTACCCTATGAGGGACAGTTGAAGGGATTACTGCTTCCTTGATAAGCACACTGGGTTAGTGCCTTGAAGAGTCTTGAGATTTCTACATCAGCCTAGTCTCTGAAGTTTATTTGTCTCTGAAGTCTCAAGTCTGCTTGAGAAAAGCAGGTGTAGGGTTGGGCCCTGCTTCAGACGCAGAGTTTGCCAGCCTTGGCTTCACAGCAGCCTTGTAGTGAGTCTTGACCCCTCCCACTGTCTATGATTGCCCTGTACACCATCCACAGACTGGATACTTGCAGGGGACAGCTTTCTCCCCTGCCCAGGGAAATGCAGGTCTTGGGAGGCAGACACCTTTTCAGAACTTTATCATTGTTTAAATTTAAAAGAAAAACATGTCAAGGGTGTTCTTTTGAGAAACTTACAAAGGGACATGTGGTCACAAGCTGCGACAAGGAAAACTGGAGTATGAACACAGACTGTATATGCCTCGTAGTGTACATTGTAAAGGGACAGTTGCCAATATTGTGCCGAAAGATTTCAAGACAACCAGTTTTTCCTCACCACTTTTAACAAACTAAGGAATCTGACTATTCCTGGTGGGGGTGAGAGGCAGGCAAGGACAGTCAGAATGCACTTGGGTTCTGCATGTTTCTTGGTTGACTTTGGTCTTAAATTTGGATTTAGACTGCGCAGTAGCTAAATTCCATCTCTTCCAAATATTCGGCTTACTTCGTTCATACACATTTACTCTGGTTGTTTGCTTTTGAGTTTATGGAATTTATAAGCTCTTTTCATCTTTACTTCTCTTTACTCTGTCTACCAACATCTATGCTCATCAGTTACCCATCTGTCCCCATGATTGTGCGATGTCTATGAACATGTTGAACAAGGAAAAAGAAACTAATAGCCCCAGTGACATTGGTTGACTATCCACGGATGAGTATGTACAGAGCAGGTACTATGTAAGTAACTTTGCCATGCATTAACCCATTGGTTCTCATAAGAGCTGGTTGTTACTCCTTACTAGCTGGGTAGCCTTGCTTTTTTCTACTTTCTAGACCTTGTTTTTCTTAACTGTAGAGGCTTCTGCCAACACAGGGAACTGAACTGATATATAACTGACACTGAGAACCTTTACAAGGAAGGCAATGGCTCATATGCTGGGGACCTTGTTCATGTTTTCTAATTTGTTATATTCTTTTTTCATGAATGGGTCTCACATCTACCCAGGTGTGTTATTACTTAATCTCTTATTAAATTGGCTTCAGAAAAGCTTCAGGCCCCCACGTGTCTCTATTCCCATATTGCTCTGGGGCTCAGGCATCAAAGCCTCAGTGTGAGGGAAGGGAAAAAGTGGAAAGGGGAAAGGTGTTGAGCCTTCATTAACTTAAATTCTAGTGTTTAAGGGTCTCCTGAATAATCCAGAAATTCTTACCAGGTTTTAGGGGCCAGATTAAGGATGAATACACTGGGACAGGTTATATTTAGAAATTTGGACATGGAATAGACAGAGACAGTGCTTTGTGAATGAAGGTTGGTCATGGAAGGTACCTGGGCAGCCAGAGTTGTAATTAAAAGGCAAGATCTTAGTGCTCTGGTTCTCAAATCAGCTGCACATTGAAATTACCTAAAGATCTTTTTAAAAAGACTGAAGCTGGGCATCTTGGTTCAATGGAAGAATGGATAAGGAAGATGTGGTCCATATACACTATGGAGTATTATGCCTCCATCAGAAAGGATGAATACCCAACTTTTGTAGCAACATGGACGGGACTGGAAGAGTTGATGCTGAGTGAAATAAGTCAAGCAGAGAGAGTCAATTATCATATGGTTTCACTTATTTGTGAAGCATAACAAATAACATGGAGGACAAGGGGAGATGGAGAGGAGAAGGGAGTTGAGGGAAATTGGAAGGGGAGGTGAACCATGAGAGACTATGGACTCTGAAAAACAACCTGAGGGTTTTGAAGGGGCGGGGGGTGGAAGGTTGGGGGAACTAGGTGGTGGGTATTAGGGAGGGTACGGATTGCATGGAGCACTGGGTGTGGTGCAAAAACAATGAATACTGTTACACTGAAAAGAAATAAAAATTAAAAAAAAAATTAAAAAAAGACTGAAGCTGGCTTCTGCTACAGACATTTTGACTTCACTGTGTGGAGTGTAGCCTGGCATCAAGATTGAAAAAAAAAAAATCGTCATCAACTCTAGTGTGTAGTAAAATTTGAGAACCACCAGAGTAATGGCTAAAGGCTTAAGTTTTAAATTCAGACTGTTCTTAGTTTAACTTCCCATTTTACTCTGAGACTATATGACTTTGGGACAGTTATTCGACCTATCTCAGCTTTGGCTTTCTTTCTCTTTTTCTTCCTGCCTCTTTCATTTGTAAATTAGAGATAATAATAACACCTGACACATAAAGCTCTTATGAACATTAAATATATGTTTAGCACAGTGCGTAGCACATAATAAGTACTCAGAAGATAACTAGCTAGTATTGCTGCTACCAGAGTTTCAGTGTTAGAAGGAGGCTTGCTGTTGGTCAGAGGGGAGGCATACTTAGGAACCAAGACAGCGTGGGGTGGAAGGAAATGTGGCTTCCCTCCTAACCTGGCTTCTCCCTATTCCTGTTTCCAGGAATCAGGCAGTGGGGATGTTTGAGAAAGCTGCTGTCATTCCCCAGGGGATCCAACTTGCAAGGGCTCATCAATCAACCCATCTGACTTATTACCAGGGTGTGTAATTTTGAGGTTTATGTCAAAGGAACAGCCTTGTTATCGTTGTTCTAATTACAGGAAAATCAGATAATATATATTATGCATATATTTTTATGGCAGGTCATTTAGAGAACAGGCTTAGTTTCTAATAATTTAACAAAGGAAGAGAGGGGCTGGTCTAATTGAGTAATGAAATAATTGTAAGTGCTAGTTTGACTGAAAACTTATGGCTCCAAATATTTCAAATCTGTGCTGAACAGCTGAAAATATACCCTGAACCATCAGGATTTAATTCACAGATAGATATGTATATTTAGTTTTACGTTATCCTTTATTTCATTTTTAACTAGAGCTAAGCATTTTGTAGACACTCCTATCATTGTCAGCAGATGGCTACATTCACACCAATGAAGAGTCTTTTTAAGTTAAACTTTTTATTTTGAGACAATTGTGACTATTTCAAAATGTAGGTAGATTCACAAGCAGTTGTAAGAAATATCGCATATCTTTTACCCAGTTTCTCCCAAACGCAAAATATTGCAAAGTTATAGTACAATATCACAGCCAGGATATTGATATTGATACAATCAAAAACAAAGCATTTGCATGACCACAAGTTTCTTCCTCTCACCCTTTTATAGACATACCAACCTCCCTCCAGCCTGTATTACCTCCCTAATGCCTGGCAAACAATAACTGCTCTCTATTTCTATAATTTTGTCATTTCTAGGATGTTCCACAGATGGCATTATATAGCATGTAACCCTTTTGGAATTGACTTTTTCACTCAGCATAGCTTGGTATCCTGGTGCATTGGGAATTGTTCCCTTCTCTTCCATTTTCTGGAAGACATTGTATACAGTGTTACTTCTTTAAACATTTGATAGAATTCATCAGTGAAACAGTCTGGGCCTGGAGATTTCTTTTCTGGGCTTTTTAAAATTATGAATTCAGTTTCTTCAACAGCTATAGGGCTATTCAAATTATTCAAATGGTCTACTTCATGCTAAGTGTGCTGTGGCAGCTTGTGTGTGTGTTTTTTTTTTTTTTTGAAGACTTGGTCCATTTCATACAAATTGTCAAATTTATGTGTGCAGAGTTGTTCATAATGTTCCTTTATTTTGCTTTTGCTCTCTGCGGGGTCTGTAGTGCTATCCCCTGTTTTGTTCCTGCTATTGGGAATTTGTGCCTTCTCTCTTATTTGTTGGTATTATCAGATATGTGATTTTCAGATAGATTCTTCCATTCTGTGGGTGGCCTTTTCATTTTCTTGATACTGACTTCTGAAGCACTGAAGTTTTTAATTTTCATGAATTTCAAATGTGTTTTCTTGTTTAATTGTGTGTTCCTTAAGTGTCATATCTAAGAAACCACTATACAATCTAAAGTCATGAAGATACACACTTAGGGTTTTTTTTTCTCTAAGACTTCTATACTTTCAGCTCTTACATTTACATCCTAATCCATTTGAGTAGTTTCTTGTGACTGGCGTGAGTAACCATGTTCAATTTCATTTTTCTGCAAGTAATTACCATTCTCCTAATTAATATTTCCAGGGTATATATTTTTCCATAATATTAATTTCAGTCTGCAGTGTTAAATTTAAAGTGAGTTTCTTGTATACAGTGTAATTTCTATCCTTTAATTGGTGTATCTAGACCATTTACGTCGAATGAAATTATTGTTATGTTAGTGCTTAAACCTGTCATTTTATTTTTGTTTGTTGCTTGTTATCTCTGGTTTTTTGTTTTTGTTTCTCTGCTGTTGTTTTTTTATTTTCTGCCTTTCTATTTGTACATTTTCTAGAATTCAATTTTCTTTCATCTATACTATTTTTGAGTCTATCTCTTTGTATAACATTTTTAGTAGTTACTCTAAGTATTACATTATATATACATGACATATCACAGCCTATTGAATTGTCATTTTGCTAGTTTTAGTGAAGTATAGAAAGTTTGATTTCCTTTCTATTCTTTTATTTTCCCTCATGTATAATATATTGCTTAATTATTTCCTGTTCATACATTTAAAATCACATCCAAAGACATTATAATTTTGGTTTCAACCCTATCAAATATAAATTAGAGAATTGAGGAGGAGAAGGAAAGTCTATTACATTTATCCATATTTTGGCTTACCACGTTCTTTCTTTCCTGATATTTCAAAATTCCTTCTTTTATTATTTCCTTTCTGTTTAGAAAACTTCCTTTAGTCATTATTTTAGAGTAGGACTGCTAGGGAAAAATTTTCTTAGTTTTCCTTTATTAGAGAAATGTCTATTTCTCCTTAATTTATGAAAGATGATTTCTCTGGATAGAAGGTTCTGGCTTGGCATTTCTTTCTTTTCTTTTTTTTTTTAAGTCCTTGAAGAATGTGGAAATTCCTTCTGGTTTCCAATGTCGTTGATGAGAAATTCATTATCATCCAAATTGTTTTCCACTAGTTGTCATTTCCCTCACTGCATTCAAGATATTTTCTTTGTGTTTACTTTTAAGAAGTTTGACCACTATTTGTTCTGGTATTATGGACTGAATTGTGTCTCTCCCAAATTCATATGTTGAAACCCTAATGTCCAGTGTAATGGCATTTGGAGATGGGGACTTTAAGGAGGTAAATAATGTTAAATGGGGTTATAAGGGTGAATTCCTAATTGAATAGGACTGGTGTTCTTATGGAAAAGAGATACCAGATCTATCTCTCTCTCTCTATCTCTCTCTCTCCATCTCTCTCCATGCATGCACAGAGGAAAAGCCATATGAGGATGGGGTGAGAAAATAGTCATCTATAGGCCAGGAGGAAAGTCCTCACCAGACATTCATTTGCTGAGACTTTGACCTTAGACTTCTAACGTCCAGAACTGTGAGAAAATTAATTTCTGTTGTTTAAGCCACCCAGTGTGCTATGTTTCCTTCTGTTATGACAGCCTCAGCCAACTAATACATTTAGTGTGGATATTTTTTAGTTTATGCTGTTTGGGATTCACTTAGATATTTGAGTCTATACATTTGTGTCTTTTGCCAAATCAGGAAGAATTGAGCCACTATTTTCTCAAGAAATTTTTTAGTCCTGCATCCTTTTCCTATCCTTCTGGGACTCATGTGACATGATCCGATGGCTAGATCTTTTGTTGGATGTAGCCCATGGATTCCTGAGGCTCTGTTTATTTATATTTTAAGTCTGCTTTCTTCCTGTTAAGGTTGGGTAATTTATATTGTTTTATTTTCAAGTTTAATATTCTTTCATCTGGTTTCTCCATTCTGATTTTCAGCCCCTTCACAGAGCTTTTAAATTTTAGTTATTTTATTTTAGGTTTAAAATTCCATTTGTTGTTATTGTATTCAGGTTTAAAATTTCCATTTTGTTTTTCTTATATCTTCTATTTCTTCAGAAAGACTTTTTACTCCTTTGCTGTAACAGTATGTTTCTCCCCCCACCCATTTGTTTTAAGTGTATTCTTACTTGCTCATCAGAGCATTTTTATGGTGGCTGCTTTAAACATTTTGTCATGTGATGCTTACATCTATGTCAGCATTGTGTTGGCATTTATTGATGTTTTTTATTAAATTCACAGTATTTCTCGTTCTTAGTATGATGCGTGGTTTTTATTAAAACAATTTTTATTAAAAAATAAATAAATTTTTTAAAAAAGTAAAAAAAAAAAAGAATGGGGAGGCTTGTTGCTGCTCTTTTTTTTTTTTTAAAGATTTTATTTATTTATTTGACAGAGGTCACAAGTAGGCAGCAAGGCAGACAGAGAGAGAGGGAGAAGCAGGCTCCCTGCTGAGCAGAGAGCCTGATGTGGGGCTCGATCCCAGGACCCTGGGATCATGACCTGAGCCAAAGGCAGAGGCTTTAACCCACTGAGCCACCCAGGTGCCCCAGGCTTGTTACTGTTCTTGTGGGAATGAAATCTTGGCTACCTGCTCTGCCTATTGTTACTACTTTAGCAGAGTGTTTGGGGTGCTTTGTTCACTGTGGCAGAGGTGACATCTAGGTTCCCCCATCAGCCTTTTCTGTTACAGCCTGGGAAGGGGCCATATTGTTTTTGTGTGTGGCTGGAGTAGAGCAGTTATTTTCTGAAAGGTTTCTGTCTTGCTAGGCTGCCCTTTTTCTGGGCCTTTGGCTGGAGAGAGCAGAATTTAGTTGGAATTTCTTTTGTCTGTGCCTATTAGAATTTCTAGATTGCTTATTTTTTCTGTCTAGAATATATGAAGTAAAACAACCCCATATATATATATATATATATATATATATATATATATGTGTGTGTGTGTGTGTGTGTGTGTGTATATATATATAAAATACTTGCAAATAACCAAACAAACCCAGGAAACTTATCACTGTGTGTTCCTTGGGTCCCAAGGCGCCCAGGTCATCTGTCTCCTCTCCCCCTTTCAGAATTTCCTTGTGTTTCTTCTGTATGTAATGCACAGGGTTTTTAGTTATACTTAGTAGGAAGAATAAGAAAAAGGATTTTTACTCCGTTTTCCCTGTCGTGGAAGGCTTTTGAACTCTGTCATTTTAATGGCTAATGGCTTTTAATTCATTATAATGCACATTTTGGTTTTTTTTTAGAATAGATACAAGACAGACACAAATTTTCTTTTCATGTGTTCATCACCTAGTCAGGAAAGCCCCCTAGAACATGTATCAAGTCACCTTTGACAATAAAGTTAGCATCACGGTCTCCCAAAAGGAATATGTTGACAAATATATAATACATACAATTCAAGGCTGGCTTTATACTGCTGCATTTAAATCTGTGCATATTATGCAGATTTTATATCTTAAATAGCTTGTTAACATACTACCAGCAATCCATTCCATTTGGAATTAAAACCTTTCTGTGGACATTAAGTAGCTATAGAAAAAGCAGAAATCAGCACTTTAAAATTGGTTTATTTTATAACCAAATGTCAACTAATTACTCCAGTAAGTTGAAAATTCTTGCTTGTATTAACCAGGGTTATGTTCATTTTCAGAGAAAAAAAATTCTGTGTCATAAAATCTCTCTCTTTCCCTCCCCCTCCCCTTGTTATAAAAAGTTAAGTGTTTCCTCATCTGGGTTTTACTATAGAAGTCACATAAATGACCAGATTTATTAAGCATAGACTTCTTGAGAGCATGCAGGAAAAGTGAAGTTTACAGCCTTCAGTCAACAGACAACTCCTTATAGGTCTACAAAGCCTGAACTATGAGCCCCCGTCTGGGGCCGCTGCCAGAGGCCTCCCTCAGGGAATTGTTTGACTGTCTATTCTCAACCACTGTCTTTCCTTTGACTACAGGCATGCCCACTTTTTCAGTCTTCTGCTGCTCTCACCTCAGTTTATCACATCTCAGGAAATCCCTTTCTTAGCTCTCCCCTTGTCTTTGTTTAGCCTTGATCCACCATCTTTTTACCTTCCACCTCCAATTACTTCAGAAGTCCCAGAATAACAGTTGCTTATTCACAAATATGGGAAGAATAACCTAAAGAAACTAAAGTGGTTTTGTTAAGACATGCATATTAATAGTGAAACAGAGGAAAAGAACTTCCATTATCTAACAAAAATATATTTCTATCTTCATTACATTTCTATAATTCCCTCTTTCTCTTTTTGTTGAATTTCTATAATCTCCCTGGGGACAGAGAAGGAAGGAATAGAATGTCACTAATGATGGGTGATCAATGGTAAGAATTAACCCAAATCAAGAAAAGGAAAGTGACACATAGATGAACAAAATATGATAAAATAACTTGTGTCCTGTAATTCAAATTCCCTTAGAATTATCTAGAATCTTCTAGATTCTAGAAGTGTCTAGTGTCTAGATAATTATCTAGTGTCTAGATAATTCTAGACACTCGCCTGGTGTCAGAATCTGAAAAGAGGTTGCATGGGTATTCCTTAGTATTGCCACAGAAATAGTCTAAAACATACACTGGTAGTTGACATTTGTTATAAAATAAACCAATTCTTTTCTTGAAAGTTACAGAAAGCCAACTGAAAAATATCTGAAACAAAGGAAAAATCACTGGCTCACGTATTCAAGGAATAGGTTAGAGGCACATATGTTTAAAAGTTGTGGTCAGGAATTTATCTTTGTATATGCCTTGGCTCTGCCTTCCTGTGTTGGCTTAATTTCCAAGTAGGCTTGACTTTGAAAATCTATTTTATTTATTTATTTATTTATTTACTTATATTTTTTATAAACAGCACCAGGCTTGCATCTTAAAAACTTAGACACTCTAGGGGAATGAAGGTCTTTTCTCCCAATAGTCCTGATAAGAGTTAAACACATTTTCTGACTGGAACACCTAAGGTGGTGTGCTCATCTCTGGACCAATCATTCAGTTGGGGACTGGAATGCTCAGCCTGGCTAAATTCCTGGTTACATTTCTTAACCCCCAGAAATGGAGTCAGTTCTATATAAACTACATAATTTGAGAGAAAGGTAGGAATATTTGCCCGAAAAGTATATTGAGATGCTATCACCAACAAAAGAAGGAAAATATGCCATGAGGGTAGATCAAATATATCTGTTGCCCATGAAGGAGGTCATAATATGACTAGAGAGTAAGGTCAGGGAGAACTAATGCCATGAATACAAAACTTTCCTTGTGATCCCTGGTTTAAGTAACTCTTCTAAGTTGTGCATAGGATCCTAAAGATTCAGATTTCTCTCCAAATCTACTTTAGAATCTTCATAAAATTTTCATCTGTCACCTCCCTTTTGTTTTAGGAAATTGTGTGTCATCCTTGCCCATGGGCCATGTTAATGTTCTCTGTACCATTCCAGTTTTGGTATATGTGCTGCTAAAGTGAACACACACACCCACACCCCTTTTGTTTAAAAACTATTTTTTTTTTCAGGGCATGAGCCTTCAAGACACATTTTTTAAAAAAGGTATTATTATTCAGTTTTATTTCTTCTACTTTGTTTAGGCATGTACATCAAAACAATATTAACCCATAGTAAATATACTCTGTTCTAGCAAAGTTACTGGGTTGGTAAGTTTGGGAGCCTAGGCTGGAAACGTAACCACTTCTCATAAGTATTTTTTTAATGGAAAAATGAATTTCTTGTTCCACCCAACTAATTTACAAATGAACCATTGGAATACAATTCATTTGCAAACACATACTGCTAAGAAATCTAGAAGATGCATCAATGAACTTTAATTACATGGGATCATTTGATTAACTTAGTCTTCCTTCTCTGTTCCAATAACCAGGTATTTTCCTGGAGCAAATTTAGAGCAGATATGAACACTTAATGTGAACTGGGGCAATCATGTTTATTTGGATAGATGACCTAGGTGTAACCATGCCTTAAAGAGAACTCACTTCCCTTCCTGGTGAGCATAGGGGGAGATTAAGAGGGCACTCTCATGTTCAGTGAATTTATCAGAAAATCTTGTTTCCAAACAGATAATAAGATTTTAATGACTCTTAAGATAGGCACAATCTTTGAGCTGATGGTTTTGGAGAAGCCCTTTAAAGAATGTAATTCTCGGAAGAGAACTTCCCAGGGGTTCAGAAAAACAGTGTTTGTATTGGTCACCCTTGTGTGCTACCTTTGGTTTCCAGACTTGTAAGACTGTTAGCTGGAATGTTAAACTACATTTCAACTTTTTGGAGATACTTCATTGATCCATTGATCCATTCATTCAATAAGTATATACAGATACAGGATTCTGAAAGATGGGGCCAGCCAGGCCATGGGGCCCCAACACTTATGTTTAAAGGAAACTTGACTTTTGACATCTGATCAACTAAACATGCTCATGCGGAGCAGCATGAAGCCTCATCACAATGACAAGCCCAGCTGAAATCTGAGGGATTCTGGAATTGCTAAGTAAGCGGTTGAATGTGTGTCCTCAATCTGAATCTGTACATTGCTTGATTCCAAGGGAAGATCTCAGGAGGTGGCATAGATGTTTTGGTGGGAAAATATGGAAATAAATAAGGATGAGACTTAGGAATCTATAGTCCGATGGGGAGACTGATGTAGAAAAATTCATATGATATCAGAGAAAAACAGTTGCTATTCTGAGAGTACAAGCTTTGGGCCAAGGAAGGATTCATGCGAGCTGTGACCTGCATTCTTTTTTTTTTTTTTAAGATTATTTATTTATTTATTTGACAGAGAGAGAGATCACAAGTAGGCAGAGAGGCAGGCAGAGAAAGAGAGGGAAGCAGGCTCCCCGCTGAGCAGAGAGCCCGATGTGGGGCTCAATCCCAGGACCCTGAGATTATCACCTGAGCGGAAGGCAGAGGCTTTAACCCACTGAGCCACCCAGGCGTCCCTGTGCCCTGCATTCTTGACCTTGTCTGTAAGCTGGACAGACTTTGGCTCCTTACCACCTCTGTGGTGAGTATCTTATTCTGTAGGGTTCTAAACAAGCAGAGCCCCCTTAACCCAGAGACTCACAAAGTGGTTAAAGGAACCTCTAGGTAAAAAAAAAAAAAAATGCCCAAGAGTTTTATTAAGTAGTTAGGTCCAAACAATTTCAAATGTGTAACATATTTATGTAGCTGTTTGAAAAAATACATGTACACTGAAAAAAATTTATTTACTTCATTTTTAAATAACCACAGTTATTTACTGATAGATGGGTGTGCCATTCAGTACTATGCCACTTCTGAAACCTTGGTGCCTAAAAGAACACCACCACCCTTATGTCCTGTTCCATGGTGAATTTTGCCTGGCACTGGCTTTGTATCAGAGCAGCTGCTGAAAACTCAACTTTGCAAAGGTAGGGTGTCATCAGAAGAAGCTGAAGTTAATGCTGCAGCCATGAACTACCACAGCTACAAATTCATGCCTCGGTGACAGATCTCAAGGGTCTCTGTGTTTCTTTTACGAATATGAAATACCGGGACGCCTGGGTGGCTCAGCTGGTAAAGAGGCTGCCTTCGGCTCAGGTCATGATCCCAGGGTACTGGGATTGAGTCCCACATTGGGCTCCTTGCTCAGGAGGGAGCCTGCTTCTCCCTCTGCCTCTGCCTCTGCCTGTCACTCTGTCTGCCTGTGCTCGCTCTCTCTGACAAATAAATAAATAAAATAAAATAAAATAAAAAACAAAAACAAAACCCAAAAAACAAATATGAAACACCTCGTGGTGCTCTTGTTTTTGCTCTAGTGTCCCAGGCACAGTCTGAGAACTCAGACCTTAGCTCTCCATTCTCTGTTTCTCCTAGTGATATCCATGCCCTCCAGTCTCCAAGACTTATATCCATGTTTGGACAGGGAGCTTTCTGCTGAGTCAAAAATATGGACTCAGAGAGTTGCCAGTAAACATCAGTTATGTTGACTTGAACTACACCCATGGAGATGAACTATCAAATAGAGAGGATAACAGAATACACTTATTACTTAAATTTAGAGTCAGTGTAGCTTGATATATTTGTTTTTCATGATTCAGAAGCACTTCCAAGTCTTGAGGTCCTCACCATGATTATTCATTAACATGGTTCTAGTGAGTTCATTGGTGTCCATTTTATAGATTTATGTTATCAGAATGCCTGTTTTATATTAGCCATGCTATGCAATATATTATTTCTCTAATTCCAATAATGTCAAATTGGTCTAGAGCTGCAGATGACTTTGGAATAATCTGGTGGCATTGAAAAAGAATGAGACATAGGTTTGTGGGAACAAGAAATCTTTATGAAAATGGAGACCCAATAGATTTGCCACGATCTTTTTGTTGTTTGTGTGTGTGTGTATGTGTGTGTGTGTGTGTGTGTGTGTGTGTGTGTGTGTGTGTGTGTTTCAGGACAGGATGCATATAAAAGGATTGATGTTCCTTTACTCGTTTAAGTAAATCTTGCCCTGTGGCTCCCCACCCATGAAATCCATAACATTTGTTGCCTTAGGGGGAAGGACAGGTACCATACAGAACAAAGACATCATTGCTGGGCTCTTAACTTCAGAGAGAATATTCTGGAGTCCAAACAGCAATGGTTATCCAACTTTAGTAAGCATCAGAAGCAATTGAAGGATTGCTAAGAGAGAGAGTACTGGGCCTTATTAGAGAAACACATTCAGAGTTTCTGGCTCAATAATGTTGGGTAGACCCCCAGAACCTGCATTTCTAATAACCTCCCAGGAGATGTTGATGCTGCTGATTTTTCAGACCACACTTTGAAAACCACTGCCCTAGAGTGACAATAGTTCTTGAAAGTCAAATGTACTGAGAAAGATAGGGGATTTGTAAATTTCAAAGCTTTCATTTCTATATCAAAAGCAAAGCCTGGAGTTCTAAACCTGGAGTTTTATCACAGATGTTAGTAGGAATCACCAGACAAGATGAGAAGTCCCTTCTGCTGATGCAGAAGAGTAACAAAGTATTGGGAAAGGAGACAAAACGACAATAAGGAGACAGAATGTTCTCACCCCCTTTCCCTACCACCACTTTATAGAGTCTAATTTAAATGGCATGAAATAACAATCATTACTTAATGTGGGGAAATTGAGTATTATCCAGAGACAGTGCCCACTTTCTTGCCTTGAGAGATGTCAAACTGCTCATAAAAACTCTGCTACGGTGTTTCAGGGTTCCATCCTATCACTATTAGATTTTTCCTATGCATAAAAATAGTCTAACTTCAGAATCCAAGGTACAGCCTCATGAAAAGTTCTGCATACATGGGCAGTGAATTCACTGGAGACGTTAAATAAGATATCATTCTACTGCTTATTGAGTCAGTGTTTTTCAAAGCACCAAATATTTTCCCACCACCTTTTCTTTTTTCTTTTTTTCCATGAACAGAAGGTGTATCAGGGCTTCTAATTGTTAACAATCTTCCTTTTGTTTCCCACTGAGGACAAAAAGCTATAGCCTTTTTGCAATGGGCACAACCCTGTAATGGCATTCTCTCCTATTTGGATATGACAGATACCCTCCCAGGAAATAAACTCATTTCTGCACGATGTACTTGAGACTTGGAGAAGTAAACCACAATTTATCTCCTCTAAATAGCACTCCCCATTTCAGAGCATGAGGCAGATAACCTCAATGTGAACTTTGCCTATGGATGTTTATCTGCAGCCTCCAAGTAATATGGATTTATTCTGGTAATATACAGACCATTTTGCAGACAATGTCGAGAGCAAACATTTTATTACTGATTTCTTGTAAATTACACATGGCTGTGTTTTAATGGATTTTCCTTCTAAGCCTCAGTCTCATAACATGAGTAGTTATACAGATTTTTATTATGATCTTGAATATTGACTTTTAATTATGCACTGGTTAACAAAACAAATAAGGTTGTCATTTCCATCAAGGGAGTGCTAAGGATGGAGGGTCTCTTTTGACATCCCTCCTGCCTTCCCTTCCGAGTACCACTTACTTTAACATCACCCACACCAGGCATAAAAATGTAAAAATCTCACATTACTTTAAGAAGACCCTGGAGCAGTTTTTAATTATGTTTATTGCAGAGGATACATGGCTTACAGTAATGATAGTTGAAGGGCACCCTAACAACCAAATTCAAGGGGAAAAAATGCTGTTCATAGGGGTACATGAGACATTTCCATCTCCGTAGAAGACAGACTGGGAAAAAAATACATTTAAAAATTGAAGCCAGGAAAGGCAGACAATGGAATGTTCTTCCTGACCACAAGGTTTTCTGGAGAAAGAAGCCATTAAAAAAATCCAAGAACTAAAGTCCCCTCTTTCTGATACATTTCAGTTCTTAAGATAGGCTTATAGAAGATGCAGCATCTGTCAGCAATGGCCCAAGAGTCGTGCAAATCTGAAGTTAGCATCTAGAAATAGTGACCCCTCTAACACTGCTCTCATTCTAAGACTCAGTGAGCTCATCCTTGGAGATGAGAAGAGGTGGTGAGGATCTTCTATCAGATGTGATATTTTTAGATTCTGTTTCTAAGTATGAAGAGGGTTAAAGGCTTTTGAATTTCTTTCCTGGCTATTCAGGCAAGAAAATAGGTCAAGAGCTCAGTAAGACCAAGGAGATCAGTGGTTTATTTCTGTATGGCAGTTAGCATTCTCCTTAACCCTTACTCCGGAGAATATCCTGAAATATATCCTGTGAGGAAATATTCGTGGTGAAGACAAAGTCAGGACATTAAGGTCTACGTGAGTCTTGGTTGTTTAGTAAATCTGAGTAGGAGATATGAGTGAGAGAATGGTAAATGACATTTTGATAATGGTATGGTTGGGATCAAATCAGATTAATGTATTTTATTGAGAAAATTTTATGTAGAAAATCAGAGGAAGGAAAGTCCTCAGAAATGAAATTTAATCCATTCTATAAAAAGTAATGGGGTAACTGAATAGCTTGGCTTTTGTGGCCTTCTGAATAAGAGTATCAGGAGTGAGAAGTAAAGCCAGTACAAAGGTGTTTCCACTACATTATACTCTTTTGGGATGTCAATTCTTTCTGCAACCTATCTGGAAAATCTAGAGGTTTTTGTTTGTTTGTTTGTTTGTTTTGTTTTTTGTTTTTCATTCCCACACACAACAACAGCAGCCAAGACTCTAAGCCAGTTATTTTGTTCAATCGGGGAAAAATAAAAACTACTTTAACATTTTACCTCATATTAAAAATTCTTCCATTATTTCTGGGGCCACCCATGCCAACTTGGCAAATGAAGTAATGAAGATTGTGTTACTTAAAAAATTTTTCACTACAGAAAATAGTTTTGTCACTGTTATAAAGTAACACTTTCACAGACTATAGCTAACAAGAAAATCTGTTGCTGGAAATACATATCAACTACTCCACGAGTCAGTGGGCATCCTTCAGTTTTATCACTTGACTGTTTTCCTGACTTGGTTGAAATGGAATGAAATCTTCACCATATTGAGAAAGATTGGGAGTCCATGGTCACTCTGAATAATGGAAAATGTACATATTTTGGGAGCAAAGATGAGAGTAGGCCATGGTTCTCAGCATTGAGGTTGTCTTAACACTTTTGGAGAAAGAAGCACCTGCTCCATAAAATTTCAGCCAGTCCGGCCAGTTATCAGAAATTCTTTCTATCCTGATAATGGAAACAACTCTCCAGGAATAAAAGAATACAAACAAACTGGAACTGAGGAAGCTATGTTTATTTCAGAGTCTCAAGGAGCCATGTGTTGTTAAACAAAATATAAAATGTGCAGTAAAGTTTAGGTATAAAGGACTTTGTTGGCTATAAAGTTTTATTTTACTGCTGTCCTCCTATGGCTAAACACGTTCAAGATCAGTGAAGTATTAAAATATTTGAGATGACAGAACACGAAGCCTAATTCTACAAAAACAGCAGTGAGAAAGAATGACAAGGGGCAGACATGGAGTGGCTATGCTGTCAACTCAATAACATCCATCATTTCAGTACGTACTTAATTAAAAAGGATACAGAAGGTAGAGTGCATACCCTTAATTGGTCATCTCCATTACTTTCCACCCAGACACCAGCTGAAACTGAGAGTGACAACTTTAAGCCAGAATCTTGTGACGAGTGGAACACAGGCACTTCCATCTTAAATAGAATGTTGAAGAATTTTCCTGAGGCCCAAATTGTTGTTTTCATAAGTCCTTGGCAACTCAGAAAAATGCATACTGTTTTGAATTTCCCTAAATGTGCAGGGAGGCAAGGATTTTTATTTCTAAATAGAAAACCCCTTACACACTGTCTAAAGAAAGCCACTGTTACTGAAATCAGTCTCTCTGTGGAAAATTATAGTTTTCAGGGGAGCTATCCCTACTAATCAGACTCAAGGCTGGTTTGGACATTGCAAAATTGCATTATATTCCCTGAGGATAGGAATTACTGAATAAGGGAAGCAAAATTTTAAACACAAGGACGATGGCGTTTTCCACTGAACCACTTGCAAAATAGGAAAATTAGAAAATTCCTTTGGATCTTCGATCAGACTTAAGAACATAATAAGGATGTTTGACAAAAGCCACCATCTTCATTGCTTTTGGAGTACCACTGTTACATTTGAGCTTGTTTTTTTCAAATTCTAGCTTTCTGGTAGGCCAAAATAGGAAAATTAGAAAATTCCTTTGGATCTTTGATCAGACTTAAGAACATAATTAGGATGTTTGACAAAAGCCACCGTCTTCATTGCTTTTGGAGTATCACTGTTATATTTGAACTTGTTTTTTTCAAATTCTAGCTTTCTGGTAGGCACATTAGGTTTACTGAGGTTTTTGTTATTCTTGTGTATATGTATGTGTATGTCTGTGTATGTGGGAAGTTCTAATTATTATATTCTCAGTTTCTAGCACAGTGCCTGGTACATAGTGCCAGTGGCCTCTTAATCAACATATCTTAAGGGAAGACATTTTAGACAACTTACTTTTGTGCCCTATTTACAAAAGTTGTAGTTATTCATTATAGAAAAAGTTAAAAGATAATAGAAAAATAGAAAAAATTAAATTAACCCATAATCTTACCATCTAATTTGGATTAACTGGTATTAATATTTTGGTGTGATTTCAATTACCTAATTAGTATATGTATACATGTACACACACAAATACACCTGGAAACACAGAATCACACACATGTATACATATATATATATACCAGACATTCAAATTAGCATCAAACCAAATATTCAGTTACATATTCTCTTTTCAATTTAACTTTAATGAGTTGGTAAATACGTCATCTATTGTAAAACTGTTTATAGAGTTCACAGGGCCCACTCACTAAACTCCGAAACCATGAATTTCACAAACTGGGGTTAAAGAAGCTTCCCTATAGTTCTATTACTGGCTAGCAATAACATTTATTGAGCACTTACTAAGAGCCAGAAAGTCTGCTGAGCCCTTCATTCATGGTATCCTGTTTCAATCCTCCCAACAACTTTTTGAAGTAAATTTTATTTGGATATTCATTCTATCTATTTATCTATCTATCTGCAATTATCTATGATTTATATTTATTTTTTTGAGATAAAATTGGCATATAGCATTATATAAGTTTCAGATATACAACATTATAATCCAACATTTTTATTCATTACAAAATGACCACCTGAAAAGTCGAGTTACCATCTAGCACACATTTCACCATCCCCCATCCCCTTCCCTTCTGCTATCCACCAGTCTGTTCTTTATGTTTATAAATTTGCCATTGTTGTTTTACTTGTTCACTTATTTTGTTCAGATTCCACATACAAATGAAGTCATACTGCTTGTGTTTTTCTCCTTCTGATTTATTTCACTTAACATAGTAGCCTCAGTGCCCATCCATGTAGTCACAAATGACAAGGTTTGTTCTTTTTATGGCTGCATACTATTCCATTGTGTTCCTATACCATTTCTGCTTTATCTGTTCATCCATAGATGGGCATTTAGATTATTTACATAGCTTGGCTAATGTAAATAATGCTGCTATGAATATAGGGGTGCATATATCTTTCCAAATTAGTGTTTTCTTGTTCTTGAGATAAATACCCAAGTATAGAATAGCTGGATCATATGATAGTTCTATTTTAACTTTTTGATGAATCTCCATATTGTTTTCCATTGTGTCTGCACCAATTTACCAGCAGTATACATAAGTTCTCTTTTTTCCACATCCTTGCCAAAACGTATTTCTTGTCTTTTTGATGATAACTAATCTAGCCAGTATGAGATGTTATCTCATTGTGGTTTTGGTTTGCATTTTCCTAAATATTAGCGATGTTGAACATCTTTTCATGTGTCTGTTGGCCATTGGTATGTGTTCTTTGGGAACATATTTATTCAGATCCTCTGCCCATTTTTTAATTGGGTTGTTATATGAGTTCTTTATATATTTTGAGTATTAACTGCTTGTCAGTTATGAAATTTGCTTAGATTCTTCTGTTTAAAACCTAGAGAGTATAAGTAATTTGCCCAAGTTCACCCAGCAGTAGGTGGCACAGCTGGGTTTCAAACCCAAGACTATGAAATCCAGACCCTAAGCTCTGAACCCTTGGGCTTAGTACTGACTTGACTATTACCCTGATGATATTACACATCTGGACACATGTTTGAGCCCTTCTGCCTTTTGATCACTTAGTCTTGTTGATCATATTTCTGAAATATTCCATTTTCCATTTACCCATCAGCATCTTAACTCATTGGTGTTCAATGAGGGACAGTTTGCCCTCCAGGGAGACATTTGGCACTGTGTGGGGACTTTGATTGTGGTAATAGCTTGAAGGGGGATATACTGACATCTATTGAGTAGAGACCAGGGGTGTTGCTAAATATCTTAAAACACCCAGGCTCCCACAACAAAGAATTATCCAGCCCAAGATGTTAATAGTACCAAGGTTGAGAAGCCCTGCCTTAGATAATTTCTACAGCCTCTCTTATCTAAATGTAAACAGTCTCCTAATTTTTTTCTCTGTCTTAAGTTTCATTCTCATCCACGCTGCTGCCCTGGTTATCTCTTTAAATGCAGATAAGATCATGCCAGCTCTTGCTCTGTTTAGCTCTGTAGCTTTAGAGGACTGTCCATGTCCACCTACAGATTCAAGCAGTTCTAGATTGTATGACTCCAGAAAAATGATTTAACCTCTCTGAATTGCAATTCCATTACCTGTAAAATAAGGGAATAATAACTACTTCTAAATTTGATAGGTTTCTTATGAGGATATCAACATTTCATGGCTGACACTAGGAAAGTCCTCAATAAATGTTATCCATCATTTAGAAAGAGACTGTTGAAGATTCATCCATCCATTCATTGGTTGTAACACACAGTAGTTAAGATAACAAGCTCTGGAATCAGACTTCCTTAGTTCAGAACCAGGTTTTGAAATCAAATTCATGTAACCTTGAACAATTTACTTGGCTTTATGAAGCCTTAATTTCCTTGCCTCTAAAATAAGTAGAATAGCTTATACAATTGATAAGAGTATTGTGAGGACTGAATGTGGGTAGTGTATCTAACATGGTGCTTGCTATGTATAAGCCCTAAATAAATGTTAGGGGCCACCCGGCTTGTATTTGTTGAGCACCTACTCTCTGATAGGTCCTCCTCACACGGTGTTTGCTTTCTGAGTGGTACATGTGTCTGAATCTCTCATTAGATAAAGAGCTTGTTTTAAGAAAGTAGTTAAAAAAAAATCTTCTCTTCACACCAACACTTGAAATACAGGTGATAAAAATACCATTTCTGTCAATATCTCCCTGTGTTTCATAAAGTTCTGCTGTCCAGTATTTCTCTCGGAAGATACTACCTATGCATCTTCTAACGTGGGAAACGTGGTCAATCAAAAGGAGTCTGCTGTTCTCCTACAGTGGAAGACTCTCCACCATCTCCAACACACCTTTGAAGCAGCCTCTCTGGGCATGATATAATCAAAAGAAATCTCTTCAAGATTCTGATAATGGCTCTCAGCTTTCCCCATTACCCTAGCGCTGAAGAGATGATGGTGAGATATTTCTGTTCCAGAAGGAACTCAGAGATGACTTATTTTTTCATGTGAATTTTGAGTGCTCTGTATTTTGTTAAAATTCAGATTACATTCTTCTCACTAAGCAAGTGATCCAATCTGATTAGTATAATACATTCTCCTCTGTTGCCCAACATTGCCAAAGGCAAGGTATTACTTAGGGAACCAGCCCCTTCCCCCAACATATACACACTTAATGCAAAATAAAGAGATCTGTACAATCATTATTGAGCTAAAATAGCATGTAGAAATGTATTTTTATTGTGAAAAATGGCCAAACAAGAGTTGTTGACTATTTGTAGCCCTGTAATGTAAGTCAGATAAATTGGTGCCCAGAAGTCTGACATTTCAAAAGCCTGAGAATATGTTGCATTTTTTCTGATATGCCATTTTTGTAATTCCCCCCACTATTTTCCGGTAGCAAGAAGCAATTCTTCTGTTCCCAGGCAGTTCAATTAGAGCATTGTAAAGGTTGTCAGAATGACTTCAACATAAGTGCCCCTGAGCAATAGGTATAATTTTGGAGAGGAACAAGTTCTCTTCTTACCACCCTGGTGTGGGCACTGGTGTTAACTAAGTTGGAAAAAGAATGCACCATCTGAATCTTCTCAACTCAGTTAACCTGTCCAGAGACTTAGGAACATACTCTCTCACCTAGAGTGGGTTCTCTGCTTGGGTCAGCTCAGCATCCTTGTACCTTTCTTGAGCCAACAGCACCCTCATCGTGTTCTCAATGCATATGTATTGGGTGGCTCCACCCCTGGGTGCTTTAGAAGATACCTACAAAGGTAGCCTGCCCAAGCATGGGCAGGCCTTAGAGGTTGACCTCTAGTGAATAGAATGCAACAGAAATGACACTGTGTAACATTTGAGACCAGGTCAGAGGTCAGCCAACTTTATCTATAAAGAGTCAGATAGTAAATATTCTTGGCTTTTCAGGTCATACCCATATTGTCTCTGTCACAGCTAAACAGCTTTGTCTCTGGAACATGGAGCACAGATGGGCTTGGCTGTGTTGTGATGAAACGTTATAAAATTAGGTGGAGGGTCAGATTTGATCCACAGGCTGTAATTTGCCAATTTGTGGGTTAGGCTATAAAAGATGATATGGCTTCTGCTTAACTTTCTCTCTTATCAAGTAAATATTTCAAAAAAGGAGTTTTAAGTTCAGAGCAAAATTGAACAGAAGATACAGAGATTTCCCATATATCCTCTATCCCCACACAACCAGATCCTTCCCCATTGTCAAAATCCTCCACCAGAGTGGGACATTTATTATGACTGATGAACCTATATTGACATGTCTTTATCACTCAAAATCCATAGTTTACATTGGAGTTCCCTTTTGTTGTTGTACATTCTGTGGATTTGGATAAATGTGTGGTGACATGTATCCACCATTGTGTATCATACAAAATAGTTTCACTGTCCAGAAAATCCTCTATGCTTCGTCTTTTCCTCCCTTCCTCCCAAATTCTGGCAAACACTGATCTTTTTACCATCTCTAGTTTTTTTTTTTTTCCTCCCAGAATGTCATATGGTTGGAATTAAACATTATGTAACTTTTCATATTGGCTTGTTTCGTTAGTAATACCTATTTAAGGTTACTCAATGTCTTTTTATGGCTTAATGGCTCATTTCTTTTTAGCGCTGTTTAATATTCTACTTCTAGACATACCAAAGTTTATACATTCACCTACTAAGGATAAGTTTGGGCATTATGAACAAAGCTGTTATAAACATTTGTGTGCAAGTATTTATGTAGACATAGCTTTCAGGTCATTTAGGTAAATACCAATGATCATGATTGCTGGATCGTAACATGTCTAGTTTTGAGAGAAACTACTAAACTGTCTTTCAAAGTGGCTGTGCCATTTTACATTCTCACCAGCAAAAATGAGAGTTCCTATTGCTCCAAATCTTTGCCAGCATGTGTAATTGTCAGTGTTCTGGATTTTGCCCATTCTAATACATGGGTAGTATATTTCATTATTGTTTTAATT
Source organism: Martes martes (assembly GCF_963455335.1). Lineage (NCBI taxonomy): Eukaryota > Metazoa > Chordata > Mammalia > Carnivora > Mustelidae > Martes > Martes martes. The sequence continues at coordinate 182,389,718 of NC_137888.1, read as the reverse complement.
TGTATTTTCCTCATGACATATGACATGGAACAACACATATGTGTATCATTTAATTTTCATATACTTATTTGCTACCTGTATATCTTTTTTTGGCATCTCACACTTCAAGCCACCATTTCTAGCCACCCTGAAGCCACCATCCAGGAAAGGTCATGAAGAAAGTCTATATAGAAGTAGAAGGAGATGCTCACGGGGACCTAATTATCCAAGTCTTTCCTCACAGAAATGTAAGGAGGAAGTCTTCAACATAAATCCAGCCTAGTCAAAATCTATCTGATTGTAACAAGATTATAACACCCACAGTGAGATCTATGTAAGTGAGTGCAGTCAAGAATTGAGAGATGATGAGATGGGCATATGACCCAGTTCTAGTCTTCCACTATGTTTCAACACCCTGCTCATATTGCTTTGTGCAGGAATGCATGCACATCTCACTTTGATCCAGTAAGACTCAATTTCTTGATCTTCACAGTGGGAAAGAGTGGAGGAGCTCTCTTTTTTGCTTTTTATCTAACTGGAGAGTGTGTAAGCTTGGGCTGTTAGTGCACATTCTGATATAATTTATATAATTTATAAATGCACATTCTGGCATAATTTGGGTACCTGTATGGGTACCTGTATGGAACTATTCTTGAGGGTTAACCCTGGGTGTTTCAAGTCTAAGAGCCATTTGTTGCTGGTGGTTGTCAGAGATGAGGGGTAGAGGATGAGTGAAATGGGTGAAGGGGGCCAAAAGCTACAAACTTCCAATTATAGAATAAATAATTTGTGGGAATGCAATATACAACATGTCAACTGTAGTTAACAACATTATATTGTGTATTTAAAAGTTGCTAAAATAGTAGATCTCAAAAGCTCTTGTCACAAGAAAAAAATTCTGTAATCTGTAGGGTAATGGATATGGTGATCATTTCACAATATTTACACGTATCAAATCATTATGTTGTACACCTGAAAATAACATAATGGTACATGATACATGTCATTTATACCTCAATAAAAAGAGCCAATTGTTGTATTATATATATTCATAAATCATAAGTGCACAGATTGATGAATTTTTTTAAAATTTTATTTTTTCAGTGTTCCAAGATTCATTGTTTATGCACCACACCCAGTGCTCCATGTAATATGTGCCCTCCTTAATACCCACCACCAGGATTTCCCAAACCACCCCCACCCAAAACCCTCAGTTTTTTTCTCACAGTCCGCAGTCTGTCATGGTTCATCTCCCCCTCTGATTTCCCCCAATTCACTTTTTCCTTTTCTTCTCCTAATGTCCTCCGTGTTATTCCTGATGCTCCACAAGTAAGTGAAACCATATGGTAACTGACTTTCTCTGCTTGACTTATTTCACTCAGCATAGTGTCCTCCAGGCCTGTCCTTGTTGATATTTTTAAAGAAATGGACACAACCATGTAACCAGGAGCAAGGTCAGGAAACCAAATTTCACAGCTCTCCCAACCCTCTCACTGTTGCCTACTTTCAGCTAGTCCCCAGAGGTAATCACTGTCTTGAATTTTAACAACATACATAGTTTTTCCTTTTTTAGTGCTTTGTAGAAATGTAATCAGATACTATGTACTTTTTCTCATCTGACTTCTTTTATCCAACATTCTACTTATGAGATTTCTCCATGCTGCTCCATGCTATATAATTTTAAATTGTGTGAATATTAACACAACTTATTTATCCAGTCTGTGGTTGGTGGACATTTCCAGTTTTTTGTCTATCATGAATAGTGATGCCATGAATATCTTTGAACAGGACTTTCAGTGAACATTTGCACACATTTCTACTGCAAATGTACGTTGCAATGAAACCACTGGCTTATAGAAAATGCCTATGTGAGGCTTTATTAGAAACTGCCAAATGGTTGTCCTAAATGGATGTTCTTCTAGCCCTGTGTGAGAGTCCCGATTACTCCGCTTCTTTGTCAGCACTGGGTGTTTTCCATCTTACTCATTTTTATTATTCTGTCGGGGTGCTGTAATATGGCACTGTGGTTTAAACTTACATTTCCCAGATGCTTCATGAAGTTGGGCACCTTTAATTTATCTTTATTGACCCTTTCAATATCTTCCCTGATGAAGTAGTCAAATCTTTTGCCCATTTCTCTAATGTGTTATCTTTTTCTTATTGATTTATAAGAGCTCTTTATATATTCCAAATGTATATTCTTTTTGAGGAAATATAGATATGCCAGTACATTTTGAAATGTGTGTTTGAATTGAGACATCATTTAAAACTGGCTTGTAATAGAATGTGTCTTGGCTGAAACATTGTTTTGACACCAGAACAACAGTCCCTTTGCTATTCCATGAACGTAAAGGACCAGACATGATGATTTGGTTGAATGATCGCTAAGAATTCTTCTGACTTTCCTAGGTAGATTTTTATTATTCACTACAGCTTCATCAGGCACAAGCATAGAGTGCCAGCTCAGGTCCCTTTTTCTCCTAAAATGGGAAAGTCAGAAAGGAAGGGATATTGAATTTAAGATGGACTGCAAGAATGATTTCCCTGCATTTTCTATCTTCTCTATTTGCCTTTTAAAGTAATTTGCATTAGAATGCACTGCTTTGTTGCTCCTTGCTCCCTTGTCTACCAGTGTCTCTGATGACCCTCAGTGGGGTTCTTAATGATCCTTCAGAAGCCCACATGAAGAAAGCAATGCATTTCTGATGGAGTGGGCAATGGAACTTCTAGCCTTAAGATTTTTCAGGGAGTTGCCTGATCTTGTCAGAAACTCTCAAATTCTTCCTTTCTTTCATGCTATTAGCAGCAAGATGTAAATCAAGCACAACACTTATAAACACTGGGAAAATATATCTTTTCCCCTCTCTTCTAAAATCTACCTTCATCTCCAGGTAACACATGTATGTGTAGATTTTGAAGTCCTTCTCTATCTACACAGCCTTGTTATTAATTCACCCTTCAAGTTCATGCTGATAGAGGAGTCCATTGGCAACTAAAAAAAAAAAAAAGTAGCTAGAGATTGGGAAGAAACAGAAATTGACAAATCAGTTAAAATGGCAAATCTAAAATAAACATTCATTGATAAATAAGACCACATCCATCACAGGATTATTAATATATTTGGCTTTTTAGAATTCAGATATACTGAAGGTCTAAGAGATTAGATGATACACAGGAAATATTTTATTAACCACTTTGCTGACTTGCCAGTAGATTTTATACCAATCATAAAAAAAAAATTAGTGAGTGCCGACAGATACTTAAACTTGAATTTTCTGTTTATAAAAGTAAATAGTGAGATAACAGTGACTTTTAACACATCAAGCATGGGAATCTAGTTTAGTTCTCTTTTCAACATGTTGCCATTAAGTCTTGAGATCAGTTGGAGTGGGTTTTCATATGGCATATGACTGGTATCTTAGAAGAAGCGAGGCACAAAGGATTTAGAGATAAATACTCACTCTTCCTTACCCATATTCCCCAACACAGGCCAGTAAAAAATTATATCGGTCTTTTAGGGTTGAGGCATTCTAAGGTGATCAACTTCACTCCTGTGTTTATACTGCTACTGTCTGTAGTTTATCAGGCATGGTGAGGCGCCTTGCCTTGCCTTTAACTTGGTAAAGGGAAACAAGATGATCAGATTGCAAAACCTGTTGACTTTGATATCTGATCATGTCTAGACAGTGGATGGTCTTGCCTCTTAGGATCATAGTCAAGTGCTTTATATCAGTAATTTGATATGAGGGAATATTTGAGGTGCTATACTGTCCTGTCATCCCTTGCTGTGTCAAACATCTATCCTTCCATATTCATTATGACCTGGTAACTCAGTAGGCTTAGTTATACTTGGTTTAATTAAGGTTTCTCAAGAAGGAACCAAGAGGGCTCATCAGCTTAAAATACTATCTGTGGGAAAATTAGAAAAATGTTAATTACATTTTAAGCATCTAAAACAGTTGCCTAATTTGGATTCATTGTAATAAAATTTGAATGCAATTGTCACATCTAAATATAGGTACTAAATCTGGTATCATTCGAATTTATATTAAGGGAAGGATTCAAGATGGCATCATTAATACTTTTTGAAGGAATGAGAAGAAAATGAAGTCACAAAGAACAACAAAAGAGTCAGAGGTTAATAATACTGACCAAAAGGATAGTAATGCTGTCACCTATACATTTGTATAAACATTAGTTTACCTACAGACTAATCCTATGGCATTAGATTGAGCAAACAATGTTATACCCATTATAGAAAAGGGGACATTAGATGATTTGATTAGATTCTTTTTAATAACAGAGCTAGGCCTAGAATTGAAGCCTCTAGCTTGTCTATTTGAGTAGTCAATTAAAATACATCAAAGATTTTATTTATTTGTCAGAGAGAGGGAGAGCACAAGCACCGGGAGCAGCAGGCAGAGGGAGAAGTGGGCTTCTTGCGGAGTGAGGAACCAAACATGGGCCTCTCTCCCAGGTCTCTGGGATCATGACCTGAACTGAAGGCCAACGCTTAACCAACTGAGCCACCCAGGTTGGCTGGATAGGTAATGAAAGTACAATAAAACACAAACAAGTCCTCTAGAAAATTAAAATAAACTAGGAAACAAACATTATTTGCTTCATTTCTAGACAATTGATAGTAATACGGAGTTATAGTTTGCTTTGTTTTTATACCATGCACTGGCTAGTGACTCTCTATGAAGTAGAAATTATTTCCACTTTTCAGATAATTTGCCAAAAGTTACATATGGTGACCACCAGAGGAAATATTATCAATATCCTATGAACAAACTCATAAACTAATAACAATAAAAACTCCTGTAGAACCTAGTGCCAAGATCTTGGTTTCTAACACCATTCTCCAAACAAAAGAACAAGGATTTTTTGGAAAATGGCTAATTCAAGGGCAGGGATTGGAAATAAGTGAGATAAACTTAGAGCATTTTGTAGAATCAGGAAGGAAGGAAGTGCCTTAAAAAAGAAGGAAAGAAAGAAAGAAAGAAAGAATGCACAATGATAGAGGTATGTCAAAGGGATACAGAAATCAATTAAGAGTTCCCAATGGCCAACAATGAACAATTTGAACAACAAAATAAAGTAATACCAGATTATAACCCAAAGTACAAAACAAATATCATGGGTCTATACTGATATAAATTAATGATTGAATAAATAAATAAATTGGAGGGAATAGATAAATCTCCTCTGCAGAAGACTCTAAATATTTTATATAGATAATTTGTACTCAGGGAAGTAGATCATAACTCATCCCTTCTTAAGTGTGGGCCATGCACAGTGATTTCATTCCAAAGAGGGCAGTGTGGAAAGAAGGAAAGTAATTCTACAGTGGAGAAGCACTACCTTAGTCAAGTGATCAAGCTTGACGTCACCAATAATAAGTCTTGTCGCTGGCATGTAGTCTTGGTATAATGTGATGAGAATGGGTTTTTACCTTTGTGATCTTCCAAAACTGATAGCCCCAGTCTAATCATGAGAAAATCTTCAGACAAAACCCATTAGAGGAACAGTCTACAAAATACCTGACCAGTACTCCTTGAAATACTCAAGGTCATTACAAATTTGGCCGAGAAATTATCCCAACCAAAAGGAGCCTAAAGAGACACAATAATTTCATGGAATGTGACATCTGAGATGAAATCCTAGAACAGAAAAAGGATGCTAAGTAAAAACTAAGGAAATCTGAATGAAGTATGGTATTTAGTCAATAATAACACGTCAGTATTGGTTCATTAATTGTGACAAATGTACCATCCTTATGTAAGATATTAGCAATAGAGGAAGGATATGAAATACATGGAAATGGCTATACCATCTTTGTAACTTTTCTTTATATCTAAATCTATTCTATAATAAAAAAAGCTTATTTCAAAAAACCTGTAGGCTTGGAATTAAAAAAAAATGAGAAAAGCAAACCAGTCAGAGGAAAATTCACTTACTCATTAGTTAATTCATCTATTGATTGGTTTGTTCATTTATTGATATTTTTCATTATTCAACAAATATTCTTTCATGTATACTTTGTGGCAGTGTAGCCCTAGGTTGTAAAGTTTTCCTCAATTTTACAGTGGGCATCTTCTCTCTCCAGTCAGTGGCAATATTTTGGGAATGAATTTTATACCATGTTAAGTGGTAGCTGTGCAGTAGACTGATGCCATTTGGCAGAATTCACAAAAGAAAAGAGAGAAGTATTGGAGGTAGGTGGCTACTTGAAGATTATTATGGTTGGAGAATTTTCTATAACTGAATTTGATTAAATATTAAATTACATAGACTGGTCCATTGAAAAATGGCTTTAATTATTACTATTATTTTTTGACGACATGTTTTTGAATGCACTATAATATTACCCAGAACTTACAATGACTACCTATTACTGGTTGACTATGCCGTTATCACTTTCTGATAGTGGCAAATAGTTTAACCCCTTTAGGAAGCTCACCTGTTTTGGCCTGCAAAATAATTCAACAGAAGTTCATCTCATTTCCTAAGTCCCATAATTTAAAAGAAATGTTTAAATTATTCTCATGGTCATTTTGCTTTCCACCAAGAGTATACTCTGATCATCAAACTCATTTTACCACTGAAATACACATTGAACACAAAAATGAAGTTCTTGAAGCGTTAGGACACCCATTTATTTGGTAGTGACCACTGTAATGTTGATGAGGGAGACTAGAAATACATCCTCAGCTTGATATCTAATGGCTGTTCTCCAAGCCTGCAGAAAAACCATGTAGCATAAATCTGTGGTTTTTGAAAATATCACATTGTGTTCTTGAGGACTTCAGGATTGAAATGATCTCCAGTGTAAAATCTGTATGAGATGTATGGAACTCTCTACAAGGAATATTGGATTATTGCACTCTGTAGCTTTGAAAACCATCTTTCTTGGATGGCAGCAGAAAGCTTCAATATACTTGCATGAATTATGGATCATACCCAGTACTCTTGTTAAAGTAGCTACAGGATGCTTTTCTAAGAAAGACCCTTCAGCCTGTGGATATTGTTATGCATCTGTCACACTAAAGATTTGCCTTTGGAAATACCTTAGTATTCTAGACATTTTTCAATAAATTGAGAATAGTTCTCACAAGGTGATTTTCTTTTCTTTCTGTTTAGTATTCTTCTTTCAATTCTTAGAGAGGTACAGACATGTATTTAACCTGGAAATGAAGTCATGGCTTTGAAACAATTAGCCCCAAAGAGGAATTGATTTCAAAGAAAGACTGTCTACGAAGGGGTAGGAGACAAAACCAGCATTGATTCTGGAGTACAGCTTCTTAAGAGTTCAGACTTTTAGGTGCCTTAAAAAGAACATGTTTACTGTCAGTAGAGAAATGGGGTACATACTAATGAGAGGCTCCAAATCAACATACTCCTTTTTCAAAGACACATTACTAGCTTAATTCACATTATTTTCCATAACCTTTTTTTGGCGTTCTGTCCAAACACTGCATACAGATCCAGCATGGACACTTACACCATGATCTTTTATCATTTTAGCTATTTTCTTTAGTGACAGACTAAACAAATAGTCAATTGGATTTTGGGAAGTACTTATTATTTAAAAGCCAATGAAATAAAATCAGACCCCCTGAGTATTTAAAGAGAAAATCCTTTAATGGAGAATGGGATTTTATATTGTTCATCATATTCATTTTTACTGTAGCAAAGTTTTACTTTTTAATGCCTTAAAATGATTGTCCCATTAATTATAAGTTGATAGCATCTACAAGGAAGGGGACCAAATAAATTTGTATGATATTAGATAGTGTAGAATTATAAAGGTTTTTTGGGGGGGCGGTGGGGGACAAAAAGTATAAACACAAACTACACTAGGTTTGCAGTCTTTTTAAATTATATTGTTTTGAAGGGATATTAAAGAGAGAAATTATACATTATACAGTGAAGTATGCAGAAACAGTGAATGCAGAGGACCCTACAGATTCTAGCCTTTTCTCTGGTATTAACTAGTTGTGTAACTGAAGGAAAGTTACTTAGTTTCTTCAACTTCAGCATTCTCAATTCTAGTAAGTTTTTCATAGACTTGAGAATGATTAAATTTGAGAATAATGTAGTTAAAAGAAACCTAAGTATAATTCCAGGGCATTCTCACTAAATCTTACTAACCATCAAGAGCTATGTGAGTTGGGATCAGAAATATATATATTTAAAAAAAATTCCAAAAAGAATAAAAAATGGGTACTTTAAGAAAGTAATGTATGAAGTTCTAGTTTCAGCTCTAATATGCCAAGGGCTCGACAGTCACTTGTCAACCACTCCCATCCTTACAACAACAAAGAGAACAAAACGAAAATCAGAGTATTGAGTTTAAGGCAGAGCATATTCTCAAAGTCTGGAGAGACAAGGGAATACAGAGAATCACAACCAAGATCAATTTGCCTGGAGCAGAAGACACTAGAGTGAAGAACTGGTAGGAATGAGTTGCTGAAAGCTGAGTGTGGACTCAATTGAAACTTTAGGGGGCCGAATCTTAAGGAAATTCTCACACTCTCATGGATTTTACCTTGAGGAAGCTCACCATATTTTCGTGGTGATGATCCTAGGAAAAACTCTCATATTTTGCTCAGGTGGAAGGGGAAAAGAACTCTTTTTGATATACCCCAGGGCATTCTCCATAACAAAAGCTTAATCTTCAACTTTACAAGAACATTATTTGACCTTGGGGGAGTGGGATTAGACCACAAAGGTATGAACTAAAAATTAGTAAAAGAAAGAAAGCTGGAAAATCCCAAAATATTTAGATCCCAAGCCACAAAATAAAATAAGATGAAACCAGAGAGAAAGACAAACCCTAAGAGACTCTTAATCATAGGAAACAAAATGAGGGTTGCTGGAGGGGAAGGAAGTGGGGAGATGGAGTAACTGGGTGATACACATTGAAGAGGGCATGTGATGTGAGCACTGGGTATCATATAAGACTAATGAACCACTGGCCTCTGTCTCTGAAACCAATAATACATTATATGTTAATTAATTGAATTTAAATTAAAAAATAAAATAAACAAAAAAACAGAACAGAAAAGAATCTAAACCACATGCTTTTAAATAACACATAGATCAAAGAAGTTTCAAGAAAAATATATGAATATTATGAAGTAAATGAAATGTATTATACAACTTACCAAATTTGTGGGGTACTGTGAAAGCAGTGCTTAGAGCAAAAATTACAGCATCAAATGTGTATGTTAGAAAGGAAGAAATCAATCATCTGAACTTACACCTTAGGAAAGTAGAGAAAGAAGAGCAATTAAGCTTAAAATAAGAAGATAAAAGGACATAAGCAATCAATATAGTTAAAAACAGGAAGTAAGTAGAGAAAATAAATGAAACAAAAATCTGGTCTTGGAAATGATCAATAAAATTGATAAACCATAGCCAGGCTAACCAAGAAAAAAAGAAGGAAGACACAAATTACTAATATCAGAAGGGAAAGATGGGTCATCTTAAAAGGATAATAAATATTGCAAACAAATCTGTGCTGACAAACATGATAATTTAAATAAACTAATTCCTTGGAAGACATAACCATCAGTATTCATGGAAAGAATGACAGATTATCTAAATCTGTATCTACTAAAGAAATTTATAAATAATTAATAATGTTTCAAAAAAGAAAGTACCAGGCTCAAATGGCTTCCTAGTGAAGTCTGCCAAACAATTAAGGAAGAAATGTTACAAGTTCTCTACAATATCCTCCAAAAAAACAAGCACAGAATACACTTCCTGATTTATTTGATGAGGCAAGACTATTCTAAGCATATCCCTGATATCCCAATACCAAGACTGGAGAAAGATATTACAAGTAATGAAAATTACAGTCAACTATACATTATGAACAACTTTTAGATTCAAAAATTCTCAACAACATATGCAAATTAAGTCCAACAATGTATAAAAATAATTATATTTCATGATATGTGACATTTATTTCAGGTATGCAAGGCTGGCCCATCATTCAAAATTCATTATCAACTAATGTGATTCATCACATTAACCAACTAATGAAAAACCGTAATTAATTGATGCAGAAAAAAATTTGACAAAATTCAACATCCATTTTTTTTTATTTTATTTATTTATTTGACAGACAGAGATCACAAGTAGGCAGAGAGGCAGACAGAGAAAGAGGGAGAAGCAGGCTCCCTGCTGAGCAGAGAGCCCAATGCGGGGCTCGATCCCAGGACCCTGCGATCATGACCTGAGCTGAAGGCAGAGGCTTTAACCCACTGAGCCACCCAGGTGCCCCTCAACATCCATTTTTGATAAAAACTTTTAGAAAACTAAGAATAGAGAGGAGCATCCTCCACTTGAGGTAGAACATACAAAAAAACAGCTATTGTCAAATTTAATTGTGAGAAACTGGCTGCTTTCCTTCTCTGATCAGGAGCAATGCAAAAATATTCCCTCCTGACACTCTTATTCTAAAGCTTGCTGGTAATCCTAGCTAGTGAAATAACACAGGAAAAGGAAATAAAATGTACAAAAATTGGGAAGAAAAAAACAACTTTGTCTCTATAAAATAAATTTGCAGATAACACATGAACATGTCTATTTAGAAAATTTCCAAGATTCACCACCAACAACCACCCCCAACCCCTGGGAACTAATAAGTGACTATAGCAAAGGTGTAAGATACAAGGTTAATATATATAAGTCAATTACTATTGTATATATCAGCAATGAACAATGGAAAATTGAAATTGAAAATATTATGAAATTTTAAAATTATGAAAATTGAAAAATTATACATTATATATTTGCAGCAAAATAAAAATAGTAGATAGAAACCAAATAAAATATGAGATCTGTGTTATATATGGAAAACTATAAAACTCTAATACAGGAAATCAAAAGAGACCTAAATAAATGGAGAGATAGTTTATGTTCCTGGATAGGAAGACTTAATATTGCCAAGAAATCAATTGTTCCAAAGTCTTTTGTATATTCAAGGTAATCCCAATCAATTCCTAGCAAGCTATTTTGTGAATATTGGCAAACTAATTCTACAGTTTACATGGAAATGTAAAAGACCTAGAATAGCCAATACAATACTGAAACAAAAAAGAGTATAGTTTGGTGAATGACACTATCTGACTTCAAGAAGTACTATAAAGCTGCAATAATAAAGACAGTGTGATATTGGTAAAAGAGTAGACAGATCAACGGGACAGAAGAGCCCAGACATAGACCCCAGCAAATACAGTTAACTGAACCTGTACAATACACAAAATTAAACTGAGAAAGGATAATTTTTAAAATAAATGTTCATTGAAAAGTTGGGCAACTGTATGTAAAAAGTGAATTTCGACACAGACCTTATTCTTCTCACAAAAATTAACTCAAAATGGATCAAAAGTCTAAATGTAATACTAAAACGCTAAGAATTTTAGAGGATAACATAGGAGAAAATCTAGTTGTCCATGGGTTTGGCAATGAGATTTTAGATATAGTATCAAAATCATGATCTCTGAAAGAAAAGTTTGTACCTTGTATCTTACTCAATTTAAAAGCTACTTCTCTGTAAATGATTATCTTTTAAGTGAATGAAAAGCCACAGATTGGGATAAGATATTTTTAAAACATATATTTTTAAAAATAGGTATCCCAAATACAGAAAGAACTCTATGTAGTAGGCAAAAGATCTGAACAGACAGCTCACCATAAGATATACAAATGGTAAATAAGCATATGAAAAATGCTCATACATCATATGTTATTAGGGAATAGTAAACTAAAACAACAATGAGATTTCTTTCCTATATACATATTATAATGGCTAAATTCCAAAAGACGGGCAATACTGAATACCATTAAGAATTCAGACCAGTAGGAGCTCTCATGCATTACCAGTAAGAAGGTGAAATGATACAGCCAATTTGTAAGATACTTAGTTTCTTACAAAGCAAAACACAGTCTTACCATATATTCTGCAACTGTGCTCCTAATTAATTTAAAACCTAGTTAACTTAAAAATATATGTATACACAAAAACCAGCATACAAATGTTTATAGGTGGTTTATTCCTAGTATCAAAAACTGGAAGCAATCAAATGTGCTTCAGTAGATGAAGGAATAAACCATGTGAATGTACATTCCTACAATGGAATATTATTTGGCAATAAAGAAGAAATGAGTCATGGAAAGATATGAAGGAAATTTAAATGCATTTTTGATACATGAAAAAAGTGTCTGAAAAAGCTATATATTGTATGGTTCCAATTATGACATCCTTAGATACAATAAAACTATAGAGACAAAAGATCAGTGATTGACAGGGTTTGGGGAAAAGGAAAGAACGGGTAAAGCACAAGGGATTTGGGGGCTATGAAATTATTCTGTAAGATAGTGTAGTTCTGGATACATGATATTATGCTTTTTTCAAGAGCCATAGAACTTTACAACATAAAGAATGACTGTAATATATATAAATTTAAAATATAATTTAGGAAGTCAAGGCATCCAGGGAACACTGAAAATTTGACAAGAAAATCTAAATGTATTACAAAGTGTGAGGTAACCCTGTTGAGGTGGAGAGAGTAAAAGATGCTAGTCTAAGTATCTTTGGAGATGAATAGTTTGGACAACTAGAGGCAAAGGAATCACACAAAGGGAACTACACAAAAGTACTGTACTCCACTTGATGCCATTGTATCATGAGATTCTGGTTAATAATTCTGATATTGTTATACACGTATATTGAAGATGAACAATTAAGTCAAATAATGGAAGCCAGATTTTTCATGGCTTCAGTGGGGATGTGCGGATAACTAGGGGAGGAGCTTAGAATGACCAATGTGATAATGGGTTAAAGTTGGAGACATCAGAAGGAAACTCTGTTGAACTTAATGTAGATACAAATTGTTACATATGGAAACCTTTATAGATATGTGTATATACATGGGTTAATGTACATACATATATTTCTTTGCTCTGTAAACTGAGAGGGCCTAAAAGAAATGACACCTCAGTAGCAATGAGCACACTTAGCAGGAAGATCTTGGCTTTTAATGCCATTTTATCATAAAAGTAACAAAGACTCCTTGGTGATTTGGCTGATTATAAGCCAGGGGGGAAAATATACAAGATGAGCCTGAAGCATTTTGTACCCCAGAAAGTAAGCAAGGGTCAGAAAAATGCATACCGTATTGATGGTGGTATGTGAAAGGAAAACAGGAGCTTACTACAAGAGCTCTCAATGGCCAATGCTGGAAAAATTTGAGCAAGAAAATAAATAAAATAGCACTGGATTATAACTGAGTATAACATAAATATTCATGAAGAATATACATAATACAAATGATAGTTTAATTAATAACTAGAGAGAGAATAGATAAGTCTCCTATGCAGAAGAATTTCAAATAGGTTATGTAGGTATTACACCTTACTATGTAGGTAATACACCCTATTCTTTGTGAGCTAGTGCATCACGATTTCCTTCCAAAAGTACGGTATGGAAAGGTGGGGAAAAAAGAGTAAATTTACAGTGTAGAAACCTGACAAACACTGCTTCAACCAGGTTTTCAAGGTCAATATCAATAACCATAAATCATGTGGATCATATGTACACTGAGCATAATGTAATGGAAATACCACTTTGTCTCTTTGGACTTTCTCTCCAAAATTTGTAACCTCAGTGGAATTGTGAGTAACATATCTGACAAACCCGGTAGAGGAACATTCTGCAAAATACATCGCTAGTACTCTTCAAACTATCAAGGTCATCAAAACGAAGAATGTCTGAGACACTGTCCCAGCCAAGAGGAGCCCAAAGAGATAAGAGAACTAAGTGTAATATGGTAGCCTGGGTGGGATTCCTGAAACAGAAAAGGACATTAGGTAAAATTAAGGAAACCTGAATAAAACATGGGATTTAGTTAATAATAACACACCAGGATTTGTTTTATAATTATGACAAATGTGCCATACTATTGTAAAGTATGAACAGTAGTGGTAACTGTGTACAGAGCTGGCTGGGGAGAAGATGTGGGAATTTTCTGTACTGCCTGCTCAGTATTCCTATAAATCTGACACTGGTTAAAAAATCTATTAGTAAAAAAAACATTTATTACCTTTGAGAAAATTTGGTACATAATGATATTAACTTATGGTACAGCTTAGAAGAGTAATCTACATTTTTGTTATTATTTGATTAAATTCCTAATTTAAGTAGTGGTTTAAAGATGAACTGCCATTCATTCTACCCAGCCCATTCACAATGTGATTTGATTTACAGATATTTTACTTGCAAATAAATAATTCTACAATATCATAGCTATTGGGCAAATTGAGGCATTCCTGAATGGAAATGATTGACATGCACAGAATTTTTCAAGAGAATCTAGCTAAGTATATCTTGTGTGTGGTGCTTTAGAGGACACAATTTATTCAAAATTTAAGCATCTCCTCACAAAATTCTGTACTTGTAGGTTATCATAATCAGTGATGAGTACACGTACAGTGTTATAATCAAGACATCTTGGATGAATTCTGTTATGAAATAAGTTATTTTAAGTAGTGTTATAAGTTTAAATCTTAACATGCTAATGTACTAAAAATGAATTATACAAATTGCTTAATTTCCATATATTTTCTTACTTATAAAGTGGGTTATTAAGATACTAACCTCTTTTTTTCTGTATAAATTAAGACAATCTGTGTAAAGCTCTGAGCACCAAGCTTAGCATTTTTTAATATTAGTTGTTGATACTATTATTACCTTGTAGTGCCTAAAACATGTAAGGGATTAAAAACAGCATAGGAGATTTATAATACTTTACATTTGCAGAGACCCCTTGGGCTTTCTAAATGCTTGATGCATGGGAAAGCACCTTAAAAGCCTCTAATGTTCTTTGCAAATGTAAGAAGTTAATATTTTCTTAGGGTTTTTGCAGCTCACATCAACTTCACAATGGTTCTGTAAGGTCTGCAGGGAAAATATTTGTCTTGATTTTATAGATGAGGCATTGACATTCACATGATTTTCCAGCTCCATCCCTCACTTTGACTCTGCCATCTTGGAGTAGTCACTTAGCCTCTCTGAGCATGAACTTCTTCAGTTATAAAATAGAGGTATTGCCATTTACATTTGGGATGGTTTTTGAGTGAGCTAATGCACATTATACACTTAGCTTCATACCTTATTTTCTAAGATTGCTGTAATAATAATTATTACTAATAATTATTACATAATATGTAAATAATATTTATTATATATAGGGACACCTGGGTGGCTCAGTCAGTTAAGCGGGTGCCTTCGGCTCAGGTTATGATCCGAGGGTCCTGGGATCGAGTCCCACATTGGGCTCCTTGCTCAGTGGGGAGCCTGCTTCTCTGCCTCTGCCTGCCACTCTGCCTGCTTATGCACTCTCTCTCTCTCTCTCTCTCTGTGACAAATAAATAAGTAGAATCTAAAAAACAATAATAATAATATTTATTATATATAATTATTGTCACAGCAATTTTAGAAATAAGGCATGAATCTAAGTGCTTAATGTACATTAGCTCACTAATATATTAATAATTATTATATATAACAGTAATTATTATTATTGTGTTATATTTTTGTTGTCTATTTTTCTACAACCAGTTGTCTCTCAAGGGCAAGCAAGAGTGGGTGGATAGAGAGACAGGATCACCATCTAACTTTCATCATTCAAGATTGAATTTGAGCAGAGAATTGTGGTTTCTAGATCTCAGATTTTATTTACTTTTATTTTTTTAAAATTTTAATTTATATTCAATTAGCCAACATATAGTACATCATTAATTTCAGATCTAATGTTGAATAATTTATCAGTTGTGTCTAACACCCAGCATTCATCACATCATGTGGATCTCAGATTTTATTTATTTGCTGTAGCATTCTATTGAACACCTCCCATAGCCAAGCTCTGGATGAGGTACAGTGACCTATGGAAAGATGAATACAACCTAATTTTTGCTCTCAATGAGAGAAGACAACTGTAATAAATAACTTAAAGGGAGAGGAGCAGACAGGATCACTTCATCCTCTATCAGGTAAGAAAGCATGCTGGAATAGGTGGCCTTTGAATGGGGCTTTGAACAAGAAATAGATTTAGTGTGGCATGAAATTGTGATTTCAATTGGGTGGCAGACTAAATTTCATTCTTCCAAAATTTATTAAAGAAATCATTATTTTAATGATAAAGATAAATGAGCTACAGGGTCTGTCCTGCTACTGCATGTGTTCCCACAATGTTAATTAGTTCAAATGCAGTTGTAAACAGAGAATGAGGTCAGTTTAAACATGAAAGCAATGTTGGAGTCATAGGTGCTTTTTTCTTAGGTAAGGGGAGCTGGAACAGTGGCAACAACTGTAACCTTCAAGAGGAAAAGGAAGCGCCTTCAGTTCTGTGCTCTGCATACAGGAGATTTCAATTCCATTCGGTTTCCTTTGCTTTTCTTTTCTTTTCTTTTGTTCAATTTCATTTTAAAGAAAATTAAAAATAAATGCCTATATCCAACATCTTCCTCGTCAAACTTGCTGAGCTCTTGTAACATGTTGCCTTTCTTTCTGTGCCCACCTTAGCCACAGCCCTGCTTTCCATGGGCACTAACTCTGCCCACAAGCCAGGATTGGTCTCACTGAGCTGCATTCTTAAGTTGTTCAAATTCTCTTCCAAGGTGCCAGTTGTTGTTTTTCTTATTAATTTGGTTATGAGGTTGAATAGATATGAAGTACCCTTAATGGTTTTTATCCTCACAGGTGCATTATTTTTCATTTCTATTTTATTTTATTTTATCTTGGTTTATTTTATTTCATTTCATTTTGTTTTATTATTTTACTTTATTTATTTTATTTTAAACATATAATGTATTATTTGTCCCAGGGTCACAGGTCTGTGAATCATCAGGCTTACACATTTCACAGCACTCACCATAGCACATACCCTCCCCAATGTCCATAACCCAGCCACCCTATCCCTACCCCTCCCACACACACCACAGCAACCCTCAGTTCGTTTCATAAGATTAAGAGTCTCTTATGGTCCCCCTCTTGATTCCATCTTGTTTCATTTTTTTCCCTCCCTACCCCCCATAACAACCCATGCTGCCTCTCAAATTCCTCATATCAGAGAGATCATATGATAATTGTCTTTCTCTAATTGACTTATTTTGCTTAGCTTGATAGCCTCTAGTTCCATCCATGTCATTGCAAATGGCAAGAATTCATTTCTTTTGGTGGCTGCATAGTATTCCATTGTGTATATATACCACATCTTCTGTATCCATTCATCTGTTGATGGACATCTAGGTTCTTTCCATAGTTTGGCTATTGTAGACATTGCTACTATAAACATTTGGGTGCACATGCCCCTTCGGGTCACTACATTTGTATCTTTGGGGTAAATACCCAGTAATCAGATTGCTTGGCTGTACGGTAGCTCTATTTTCAATTTTTTGAGGAACCTCCATACTGTTTTGCAGAGTGGCTGCACCAGCTTGCATTCCCACCAACAGTGTAGGAAGGTTCCCCTTTCTCTGCATCCTCGCCAGCATCTGTCATTTCCTGACTTGTTAATTTTAGCCATTCTGACTGGTGTCTCATTGTGGTTTTGATTTGTATTTCCCTGATGCTGAGTGATGTGGAGCACTTTTTCATGTCTGTTGGCCATTTGGATGTCGTCTTTGCAGAAATGTCTGTTCATGTCCTCAGCCAATTTCTTGTGGATTATTTGTTCTTTGGGTGTTGAGTTCTTTATAGATTTTAGATACTAGCCCTTTATCTGATATGTCATTTGCAAATATCTTCTCCCATTCTGTCAGTTGTGTCTTGGTTCTGTTGACTGTTCCCTTTGCTGTGCAAAAGCTTTGGCTCTTGATGAAGTCCCAATAATTCATTTGTGCTCTTGCTTCCATTGCCTTTGGCGATATTTCTAGGAAGAAGTTGTTGCGGCAGAGGTTGAAGAGGTTGCTGCCTGTGTTCTCCTCAAGGATTTGGATGGATTCCTGTCTCACATGGAGGTCTTTCATCCATTTTGAGTCCATTTTTGTGTGTGGTGTAAGGAAATGGTCCAGTTTCATTCTTTTGCATGTGGCTGTCCAATTTTCCCGATACCATTTGTTGAAGAGACTGTCTTTATTCCATTGGACAGTCTTCCCTGCTTTGTTGACGATCAGTTGACAATAGAGTTGAGGGTCCATTTCTGGGCTCTCTAGTTTGTTCCATTGATCAATGTGTCTGTTTTTGTGCCAGTACCATACTGTCTTGATGATGACAGCTTTGTAATAGAACTTGAAGTCTGGAATTGTGATGCCACCAACTGTGGCTTGTTTTTTCAACATTCTTCTGGCTACTTGGGGACTTTTCTGGTTCCATATAAATTTTAAGATTATGTGCTCCATTTCTTTGAAAAAAATTGATGGTATTTTGATAGGGATTGTGTTAAATGTGTAGATTGCTTTAGGTAGCATAAACATTTTCACAATATTTGTTCTTCCAATCCACGAGCATGGAACACCTTTCCATTTCTTTGTGTCTTCCTCAATTTCTTTCATGAGTACCTTATAGTTTTCTGAGTACAGATTCTTAGCCTCTTTGGTTAGGTTTATTCCTAGGCGTTTTATGGTTTTGGGTGCAATTGTAAATGGGATTGACTCCTTAATTTCTCTTTCTTCTGTCTTGCTGTTGGTGTATAGAAATGCAACTGATTTATGTGCTTTGATTTTATATCCTGACACTTTACTGAATACCTGTATGAGTTCTGGCAGTTTTGGAGTGGAGTCTTTTGGGTTTTCCACATAAAGAATCATATCATCTGCAAAGAGCAAGAGTTTGAGTTTTTCTTTCCCAATCCAGACGACTTTTATTTCCTTTTGTTGTCTGATTGCTGAGGCTAGGACTGCTAGTACTATGCTGAATAGCAGTGGTGATAATGGACATCCCTGCCATGTTCCTGACCTTAAGAGAAAAGCTCCCAGTTTTTCCCCACTGAGAATGATTTTTGCTATGGATTTTTCATAGATGGCTTTGATGATATTGAGGTATGTACCCTCTATCCCTACACTGTGAAGAGTTTTGATGAAGAAAAGATGTACTGGGCCCCGGGTCGCTCAGTTGGTTAAGCAACTGTCTTCAGCTCAAGTCATGATCCTAAAGTCCCAGGATTGAGTCCCACATCAGGCTCCCTGTTCAGGGAGTCTGCTTCTCCTGCTGACCTCTCTCCTCTCATGTTCTCTCTCTCTCATATTCTCTCTCGCTTTCAAATAAATAAATAAAATCTTAAAAAAAAAAAAAAAGAAAGGATGCTGTACTTTGTCAAATGCTTTTTCAGCATCTATTGAGAATGTCATATGGTTCTTATTATTTCTTATATTAAGGTATTGTATCATATTGATTGATTTGTGGTTGTTGAACCAACCTTGCAGCCCAGGAATAAATCCCACTTGGTTGTCGTGAATAATTCTTTTAATGTACTGTTGGATCCTACTGACTAGTATTTTGGTTAGAATTTTTCATCCATGTTCATCAAGGATATTGGTCTGTAATTCTCCTTTTTGATGGGGTCTTTGTCTGGTTTTGGGATCAAGGTAATGCTGGCCTCATAAAAAGAGTTTAGAAGTTTTCTTTCCATTTCTATTTTTTGGAAAAGTTTCAGGAGAATAAGTATTCTTTAAATGTTTGTTAGAATTACCCTGGAAAGCCATCTGGCCCTGGTTTCTTGTTTGTTGAGAGATTTTTTATCCTTCTTCAATCTTCTTACCTGTTATGGGTCTGTTCAGGTTTTATATTTCTTCCTGATTCAGTTTTGGTAGTTTCTGTGGCTCTAGGAATACATCTATTTCTTCCAGATTGTCAAATTTGCTGTCGTATAGTTGCTCAGCATATGTTCTTACAATTGTTTGTATTCTTTCCATGTTGGTTGCGATCTCTCCTCTTTCATCCATGATATTATTAATTTGGGTCTTTTCTCTTTTCTTTTTCATAAGTCTGGCGAGGGGTTTATCAATCTTATTAATTCTTGCAAAGATCCAGGTCCTAGTTTTTTGACTTGTTCTACTGCTCTTTTGGTTTCTATCCCATTGATTTCTGCTCTGATCTTTATTATTTCTCTTCTCCTGCTGGGTTTAGGCTTTCTTTGCTGTTCTTTCTCCAGCTCCTTTAGGTATAGTGTTAGGCTATGTGCTTGAGCCCTTTCTTGTTTCTTGAGAAAGACTCGTATGGCTCTATACTTTCCTCTCAGGACCTTTGTTGTGTCCCAAAGATTTTAAATAATTGTGTTTTCATTTTCATTTGTTCCATGATTTTTAAAAAATTATTTAATTTCCTGATTGACCCATTCATTCTTTAGTAGGATGTTCTTTAGCCTCCATGCATTTGAGTTCTTTCCAACTTTCTTTTTGTGATTGAGTTCTAGTTTCAGAGCATTATGGTCTGAAAATATGCAGGGAATGATCCCAAGCTTTTGGTACTGTCAAGACCTGATTTGTGATCCAGGATATGATATATTCTTGAGAATGTTCCATGTACACTAGAGAGGAATGTGTATTCTGTTGTTTTGGGATAGAATGTTCTAAACATATCTGTGAAGTCCATTTGGTCCACTGTGCCATTTAAGACCTTTATTTCCTTGTTGATCTTTTGCTTAGATGATCTGTCCATTTCAGTAAGGGGGGTATTAAAGTCCCCTACTATTATTGTATTATTGTTGATGTGTTTCTTTGATTTTGTTATTAATTGGTTTACATAATTGGCTGCTCCCTTGTAAGGGCCATAGGTATTTAAAATTGTTAGCTCTTGTTGCACAGAAGCTTCCAGTATGCTATAGTGTCCTTCCTCATCTCTTATTATAGTCTTTGGCTTAAAATCTAATTCATCTGATATAAGGATTGCCACCCCAGCTTTGTTTTGTTGTCTATTAGCATGGTAAATTATTTTCTACCCCCTCACTTTTAGTCTGGAGGACTCTTTGATCTAAAATGAGTTTCTTGCAGCCAGCATACCGATGAGTCTTTTTTTTTTTTTTTTAACGCATTCTGATACCCTGTGTCTTTTGATTGGGGCACTTAGCCCTTTACATTCAGGGTAACTATTGAAAGATATGAATTTAGTGCCATTATATTGCATGTAAGGTGACTGTTACTATATATTGTCTCTATTTCTTTCTTCTGTTCCTTTCTCTGTTCTCTATCTTCTTCTGGAATCCCAATTATTCTAATATTGTTTTGTCTTATGGTATCACTTATCTCTCGAATTCACCCCTTGTGGTCCAGTAGTTGTTTGTCTCTGTTTTGCTTAGCTTCTTTATTCTTTGTCATTTGGTCTTCTATATCACTAATTCTCTCTTCTACCTCATCTATCCTAGCAGTAAGAGCCTCCATTTTTTTTTTAAATTTTTTATTTATTTTCAGCGTAACAGTATTCATTGTTTTTTCACCACACCCAGTGCTCCATGCAATCTGTGCCCTCCCTAATACCCACCACCTGGTTCCCCCACCCTCCCACCCCGCCCCTTCAAAACCCTCAGGTTGTTTTTCAGAGTCCATAGTCTCTCATGGTTCACCTCCCCTTCCAATTTCCCTCAACTCCCTTCTCCTCTCCATCTACCCTTGTCCTCTATATTATTTGTCATGCTCCACCAATAAGTGAAACCATATGATACTTGACTTTCTCTGCTTGACTTATTTCACTCAACATAATCTCTTCCAGTCCTGTCCATGTTGCTACAAAAGTTGGGTATTCGTCCTTTCTGATGGAGGCATAATACTCCATAGTGTATATGGACCACATCTTCCTTATCCATTCATCCGTTGAAGGGCATCTTGGTTCTTTCCACAGTTTGGCGACCGTGGCCATTGCTGCTATAAACATTGGGGTACAGATGGCCCTTCTTTTCACTACATCTGTATCTTTGGGGTAAATACCCAGCAGTGCAATTGCAGGGTCATAGGGAAGATCTATTTTTAATTTCCTGAGGAATCTCCACACTGTTCTCCAAAGTGGCTGCACCAGTTTGCATTCCCACCAACAGTGTAAGAGGGTTCCCCTTTCTCCACATCCTCTCCAACACACGTTGTTTCC
This sequence comes from Martes martes, assembly GCF_963455335.1. NCBI lineage: Eukaryota > Metazoa > Chordata > Mammalia > Carnivora > Mustelidae > Martes > Martes martes. Next base: position 182,367,649 of record NC_137888.1, on the reverse strand, counting down.
TGTCTTGCTAATTTTGGCCATTCTAACTGGTGTAAGGTGGTATCTCAATGTGGTTTTGATTTGAATCTCCCTGATGGCTAGTGATGATGAACATTTTTTCATGTGTCTGGTAGCCATTTGTATGTCTTCATTGGAGAAGTGTCTGTTCATATCTTCTGCCCATTTTTTGATATGATTATCTGTTTTGTGTGTGTTGAGTTTGAGGAGTTCTTTATAGATCCTGGATATCAACCTTTTATCTGTACTGTCATTTGCAAATATCTTCTCCCATTCCGTGGGTTGCCTCTTTGTTTTGATGACTGTTTCTTTTGCTGTGCAGAAGCTTTTTATCTTGATGAAGTCCCAGAAGTTCATCTTTGCCTTTATTTCCTTCGCCTTTGGAGACATATCTTGAAAGAAGTTGCTATGGCTGATATCAAAGAGGTTACTCCCTATGTTCTCCTCGAGGATTCTGATGGATTCCTGTCTCACGTTGAGGTCTTTTATCCATTTCGAGTTTATCTTTGTGTACGGTGTAAGAGAATGGTCAAGTTTCATTCTTCTACATATAGCTGTCCAGTTTTCCCAGCACCATTTATTGAAGAGACTGTCTTTTTCCACTGGATATTTTTTCCTGTTTTGTCAAAGATTATTTGACCATAGAGTTGAGAGTCCATATCTGGGCTCTCTACTCTGTTCCACTGGTCCATGTGTCTGTTTTTATGCCAGTACCATGCTGTCTTGGTGATCACAGCTTTGTAGTAAAGCTTGAAATCAGGTAACGTGATGCCACCAGTTTTATTTTTGTTTTTCAACATTTCCTTAGCAATTCGGGGTCTCTTCTGATTCCATACAAATTTTAGTATTATTTGCTCCAGCTCTTTGAAAAATACTGGTGGAATTTTGATTGGAATGGCATTAAAAGTATAGATTGCTCTGGGCAGTATAGACATTTTAACGATGTTTATTCTTCCCATCCAAGAGCATGGAATGGTCTTCCATCTTTTTGTGTCTTCTTCAATTTCTTTTAGGAGTGTTCTGTAGTTCCTCGAGTACAGATCTTTAACCTCTTTGGTTAGGTTTATTCCGAGGTATCTTATGGTTTTTGGTGCTATAGTAAATGGAATCGATTCTCTAATTTGCCTTTCTGTATTTTCATTGTTAGTGTATAAGAAAGCCACTGATTTCTGGACATTGACTTTGTATCCTGCTACATTACTGAATTGCTGTATGAGTTCTAGTAGTTTGGAGGTGGAGTCTTTCGGGTTTTCCATATAAAGAATCATGTCATCTGCGAAGAGAGAGAGTTTGACTTCTTCCTTGCCAATTTGGATACCTTTTATTTCTCTTTGTTGTCTGATTGCTGTTGCTAGGACTTCTAATACTATGTTGAACAAGAGTGGTGAGAGTGGGCATCCTTGTCGTGTTCCTGATCTCAATGGGAAGGCTGCAAGCTTTTTCCCATTGAGGATGATATTTGCTGTGGGTTTTTCATAGATAGATTTGATGAAGTTCAGGAATGTTCCCTCTATCCCTATACTTTGAAGCGTTTTAATCAGGAACGGATGCTGGATTTTGTCAAAAGCTTTTTCTGCATCAATGGAGAGGATCATGTGGTTCTTCTCTCTTCTCTTATTGATTTGTTCTATCACATTGATTGATTTGCGAATGTTGAACCATCCTTGTAACCCAGGGATGAATCCTACCTGGTCATGGTGGATAATCTTTTTAATGTGCTGTTGGATCCTGTTTGCTAGGATCTTGTTGAGAATCTTAGCATCCATATTCATCAGTGATATCGGTCTGAAATTCTCCTTTTTGGTAGGGTCTTTGCCTGGTTTGGGGATCAGGGTGATGCTGGCTTCATAAAAAGAGTCTGGAAGTTTTCCTTCTGCTTCAATTTTTTGAAACAGCTTCAGGAGAATAGGTATTATTTCTTCTTTGAAAGTTTGATAGAATTCCCCAGGGAATCCGTCAGGTCCTGGGCTCTTGTTTTTTGGGAGGTTTTTGATCACTGCTTCAATCTCGTTACTAGATATCGGTCTATTCAGGTTGTCAATTTCTTCCTGGTTCAATTTTGGGAGTTTATAGTTTTCCAGGAATGCATCCATTTCATCTAGGTTGCTTAGCTTATTGGCATATAACTGTTGATAATAGCTTCTGATGATTGTTTCTACTTCCTTGGTGTTAGTTGTGATCTCTCCCTTTTCATTCATAATTTTATTAATTTGGGCTTTCTCTCTTTTCTTTTGGATTAGTGTGGCCAATGGTTTATCGATCTTATTGATTCTTTCAAAAAACCAGCTTCTAGTTTCGTTGATACGTTCTACTGTATCTCTGGTTTCTACCTCGTTGATCTCTGCTCTAATCTTGATTATTTCCCTTCTTACGTGTGGAGTTGGTTTGATTTGTTGTTGATTCTCCAGTTCTTTAAGGTGTAGAGACAGCTGGTGTATTCTGGATTTTTCAATTTTTTTGAGGGAGGCTTGGATGGCTATGAATTTCCCCCTTAGGACCGCCTTTGCTGTATCCCATAGGTTTTGGAGTGAAGTGTCTTCGTTCTCATTGGTTTCCATAAATTGTTTAAGTTCTTCTTTGATCTCCTGGTTGATCCAAGCATTCTTAAGCAAGGTGGTCTTTAGCTTCCAGGTATTTGAGTTCCTTCTGAACTTTTCCTTGTGATTGAGCTCCAGTTTCAAAGCATTGTGATCTGAGAATATGCAGGGAATAATCTCAGTCTTTTGGTATCGGTTGAGCCCTGATTTGTGACCCAGTATGTGGTCTATTCTGGAGAAGGTTCCATGTGCACTTGAGAAGAATGAGTATTCTGTTGTTTTAGGGTGGAATGTTCTGTATATATCTATGAGGTCCATCTGGTCCAATGTGTCATTCAATGCTCTTATTTCTTTATTGATTTTCTGCTTCGATGATCTGTCTATTTCTGAGAGAGGCGTGTTAAGATCTCCTACTATTAATGTATTCATATCAATATGACTCTTTATCTTGATTAATAGTTTTCTTATGTAATTGGCTGCTCCCATATTGGGGGCATAGATATTTACAATTGTTAGATCATCTTGGTGGATAGTCCCTTTAAGAATGATGTAGTGTCCTTCTGTATCCCTGACTACTGTCTTTAGTTTAAAATCTAATTTATCTGATATGAGAATCGCTACCCCGGCCTTCTTTTGAGGCCCATTGGCGTGAAAGATGCTTCTCCATCCCTTCACTTTCAGTCTGGGTGTATCTTTAGGTTCAAAATGGGTCTCTTGTAGACAACATATGGATGGGTCCTGTCGTTTTATCCAATCTGCAACCCTGTGCTGTTTTATGGGTGCATTTAGGCCATTCACATTGAGAGTGATTATTGAGAGATACGTTTTTATTGACATTGTGTTATCTTTGAAGTCTTTCTTTCTGTCGATTGTCTCTATATTTCTGTTCAATGCTATTCTTAGGATTTTTCCTCTTTTATAGAACCCCCCTTAATATTTCCTGCAGTGTCGGCTTGGTGGTTGCATAGTCTTTCAAGCCTTGCCGGTCTTGGAAACTCTTTATCTCTCCATCCATTTTGAATGTCAGTCTTGCTGGATAAAGTATTCTTGGCTGCATGTTCTTCTCATTTAGTGCCCTGAATATATCTTGCCAGCCCTTTCTGGCTTGCCAGGTCTCTGTGGACAGGTCTGACGTTATTCTGATGGGCTTTCCTCTGTATGTAAGGAGGTTCTTTGTCCTAGCAGCTTTCAAGAGATTGTATCTACAATTATGATTCCTCAATTTTACTATGAGGTGCCTGGATGTTTTTTTTTGAATTTATAATCTTGGGGGGGGACCTTTCTACTTCTAGTACATGAACACTTGTTCCATTCGCAAGATTGGGGAAATTTTCATGAAAAATTTGTTCCACTATATCTTCTAGACTTCTTTCTTTCTCCTCCCCTTCAGGGATTCCAATAATTCTGACGTTGGAACGTTTCATGGCATCATTTATTTCCCTGATTCTGTTTTCGTGGCTTCTAAGCTGTTTGTTCCAGGCTTCCTCCTGATCCTTTCTCTCTATTTGTTTGTCCTCCAGATCACTAATTCTATCTTCTGTCTCAGTTACCCTAGCTTTTAGAGAATTTAGATTAGATTGGAACTCATTGAGAGCGTTGTGAACCTCATCCCTGGTGGCCTTCAGCTCTGCCCTAACATTATGAACCTCCTCTCTGGTCGCTTTCAATTCTGCCCTAATCAATTCTGTTTGGTCATCCATGGCTTTCTCCAACCTAGCTATTGCCTGGATAATTGTTAGCCTGAATTCTCTTTCTGACATATTGTCTATGTTGATAGCCGTTAGCTCTGTTGCAGAAGGCCCATCCTCTGTATTTTTCTTCTGTTGGGGATTCCTCCTCCTAGTCATTTTGGTGAGAGATGACTGGACAGATGTAGCTGGATGTATTGACCGTGGTGCAGTCAAGGTGCACCCTGGAACGCTTCTGAGCACTCAGGATTCCCCACCCAAATGAGAGAAAAAAGAAAAGAAAAAGAAAAAAGAGGGAGAGAGAGAGACAGGAAAGAAAGGGAAGATAAAAGTGAAGGTTCAGCCCAAATGGGCCCCAGGGTAAGGTTTATGACGTATACAAACAAAAACAGACAAACAAAAAGACTGATAAAAGTATATGACGAGAGAAAAAATATATATATATAAGCAAAAAAAAGGAGGAGCCTCGTCAAGAAGAACCCCAAGTATAAGATTTATATACTATCCAGACAAACATAAATACACAGAGACACTGGCAGAAGAAAAAGATGGGAGCATGGTTATAGATTCTCGGTGTGGGCGAGGAAGGTTATTTTGATTCTTCCTGGATGTATCTCGATATCTTTGTTAAAGGACTCAACTTTCCTAAGAAAAAGGGGGATTAAAAATTGGTTCACCTATAGGGGTAGCATTGCTTGGAGAAAGGGGGTTACCTTGAAGTTTAACTCTATATGAATATTAGAAAATAAAAATAAAAAAGGAATAAACTGGACTAAACTAAATTAAAAATTTTTTTAAAAATTAAGAAAATAGAAAAGCAAAAGAAAAACACATGTGTATGTATCAAAAAATTCAGGTTAGAAGTTTATCATGGAATTTGATGTACTGGACATCTCACTGTGATGGTAAATAGGTTAAAAAATTATCTATATAAAAAAAGAAAAAAAATGAACCAGAATAGTGGGAAAGAATTAAAAATAAAAGTTGTATCTATGAAGTAGTGGTGGTTGTTCTCTTGTAGTCTTTTTTTTTTTTTTTTTCCTGATTTGTTTTCTGGGGGGGGGGGGCTGCCACGTGGGTTTTCAGTCAATGATGTTCCCTGAGTTAAGTCCTCCCAACCCCCTCAAGGGGGTGGGCTCTGAGAAAAACGTTTTTTTTTCAGGTTTTTGTTCTCTGGAGGTTTTTATGTTTGTTCACTTCTTTTCTCTCGCCTTGACAGCTTTTGATGGTTTTTGGAGGTTTAGAGGAAAGAAAACTGCACCCCAACCTCCCTCTCAGAGAGAAGCCTCAGTCTGCTCCCCTGCAGGTGCTGCAGCTGCTGGGCCGCTGGCAGAGCAGGTTCTGAGTCACGGTCCCTGGGGACGCAGGATCTCCTGCTTGTACGCAAAACCAAGGCAGCTGTGGCTGTCTGGGCAGCTCCAGACCGCCAGAGACGTTCCAAGCAGGGATCGCACACTGAGATTTTCCCGCTGGCTGGGGCTGAGAGCTCAGGTCTTGCGCGCACCTCTCCCAGGGGATGGTTTGGGGCGCGGCGCCTCCAGCTCTATCGGCTCTATCGCCGCGTGGGTCTATCACCGCGTGGGTCCCAGAACACCAGGCTGGGCGTTCGTGCACCTCTCTCAGGGGAGGTTGAGGCACGCGCGCATCTCCAGGAAGGTGCGCGTTCTGCCGTCTGGCGTGGCCCCAGCCCCTCACGGGAGCCGGACTCCACCCGTTCTCGGGCGCACTGGCGGCTCCGGGACAAAGACCAGGTTTCTCCGCCGCACTCTCCGGCTCAGCGCCAGGGGATGCTGTCCTGGGTCTGGGGACTTAAGCCCCTATCCCTATCCGCCCCGATTCCCACAATTTCCCCGCGCGAGTCTTTGCTCTTTTGAGTGCTTTCAACCAGACTCCAAGTTAATGCTGGTCCCCAGATGCCGGGCACTCTCGTATTGGGGTATTATTTTCCAGTCGGTCGCCTCTGGTGGCTCCCTCCCCCTTTTGTTTATCTTCCGATATCAGTCCGACGTTCCCACTCCACTTTACCTGCCCACTGGCGTCTTCTGGCCCCCGTAGAGATCCAGACGTGTATAATTCTGATCTCAGGCTGATTTCATGGGTGATCGGAGTTCTTTGGTAGGTAATCAGCTCACTTTAGGGTGCAGGTTGAAAAGGCGCCTCCTCCTACTTCCCCGCCATCTTCGAGTCGACTTCAAGAGCCTCCATTTTTATTGTACCTCGTTAATACCTTTTTTTTTAACTTTGTTAGATTTTTGTTCTTTTATTTCTCTAGAAAGGGATTCTTTAACATCTTCCATGCTTTTTTCAAGCCCAGCTAGCCCCTTGAGAATCGTCATTCTGAACTCTAGTTCTGATATATTACTAATGTCTGTATTGATTAGGTCCCTAGCCATTGGTACTGCCTCTTTTTCTTTTCTTTCTTTCCTTTTTTTTTTTTTTTTGGTGGTGAGCTTTTCCACCCTGCTCTTTTATCCAGATAAGAATAGATGAATGAGAGAACAAAATACTAAAGGGTTACCAACGACCCCAGTAAAATATACATTAACCAAATCAGAAAAACCCAAAACTGGGGGGAGAAAGATGGGGGGAAGAAAGAAAAAAGAAAAAAATAGAGAGAGAGATTAGACTGGTGAATAGAACAGAGGCACACACTTGATTTTGGCTGTATTTTGTTCTGTTAGAAGAAACTACTTCCTAATATTTTAATGAAAGAAAAACTTATATGTATACAAAAATAAGGGTAAACATGATGAAGGGATGGAATATGACTATAAAGATGAAAATTAAAAATTCTAAAAAAGAATTAGTAAGATAAGAAGTTGGTTAAAAGAGAAAAAAAAAGTGGAAGGAATGTGATGAGGTGGAGACTAGAACAAAGCCATTTTCTTCAAAGCACTAGATTTAGGGTATATTTTGATCTATTAAAAGAAATTGTATCCCAAAATTTTAAAGAAAAAAAACCCCTATCTGTATTAAAAAAAAAAGTTAAATAAATAAATAAAAGGTTAAATACAATGAAGGGATAAAATATGAATATTTTAACAGTAGCTGAATAATCTGCTTGAGTTCACCCTTGGGAGCTTTGGGGGATGGGAATGAAGATGGCGGCCTCCCAGTCTTCGGCCCAGAGTAGCTGAGAGCTCAGCGCCCCACTCCTCAGTTTGCTCTCAGAGAAAAGCGGTCAGTCTGTCCCATCTCCCTTGTCTCCAGCCACACTAAGCTCACCTGGCCTGTGACAAAGTGTTTCTGTCTCTAGCTCAAGGCCCCATTTGGAGTCTCCAAACCCAGCAGGTTCCTGCAGCACACTCCCACACCACTCCTTCTGGAGGAGAAAGGAGGGGGTCTCCCTGGATCTGCCACTTGTGGAGTCCCTGCTCAAAGAGTAGTGGCTTGACTGTGCCTCAGATCATGGTTTAAGGTAATCCCAAGCTGAGAGCCCACTGCTCGACTTAGTCTCTGCAGTTGGCTTCCCTGCTCTGATACCTGGGAGCTCTGCCACCTTCAGATACCCCTGGTCTTTTTGTGACCCCTTGGGTTCTGAGACCACACTGTCCCCGCCAGGGCAGCACCCCCCTACTTAGCCTCTGGAGCGACATCCCTCAGTGGAGTAGAGTTCTGAAAGTTCTGACTTTGTTTCCCACTGCTCTACTGCTTGCCTGGAGCCAGCCCTTGCACCCATGGTCTACCTTCCTGGTGCTTCAGATCCACTTCTCTGCACATCTTACCTTCCAGAAAATTGTCGATTTTCTATTCCTAGAATTGCTGCTCTTCTCTTCTATCTCCTGTTGAGTTTGTAGGTGTTCAGAATGGTTTGATAACTATCTAGCTGAACTCCTGGGACCTGATGATATTTTAATCTCCTATTCCTGTGGCATCTTGCTCCTCCCTTTTATCTATTTTACAGAAGACAGAAGTTGTGTTTAGACTCATAGATCGTGTTCCACATAATAGCACCTTTAGTTCTTGGTAGGAAGAAACCTCTGGGCCCCAGGCTTTAGAGGCCCACCTCTGGCTCTCTAGAGGGTGAGAGTTCATGTGGCAAGTGGTTTTGTCTTCATGGAGCTTGTGCATGCTCATCTAGAGCAAGCTGTTGATACCTGGACATAGAATGCCCTGCCCAGGTGGTCCTGCTTCTATTTACAGAGCCTGCATGAGCTCCTACCTCAATCTCTCTTGCCTTGGATAGACCATACTGCCTCTGGGGCATACCTACACCTGCAGGGCATTTGAGGGCAATTATGTGCTGATGGAGCATGGGTGCACAGGCCCTCAGGGTATGAAATGCAACTGCCTGGGTGAGATAAGGATGAGGAGACCAGGGCTTGGGGGATGGAGGATGGCTTTCCCCATGCTACCACTTTCTGCTTCAGAACACCAAGGACTTTGAGAATTCTAAAGTCAAACCTGACCTCTGTGTCTTTATGAGGATATACTTGCCAATGTAAGAAGAAATAATGTATTAATATTTAGTGTGATAAGAGAGATTTAAATATTTAGCTATATGATCTGTGGGCCTCCACTTGTACTCTTACTCTGGACCCTGTCAGGGTTTGGGGTGGGCCTTGTTAACAACAAAAGTACCCATGCTAGGAAATTGGGCACCAGAGACATGAACTTTCCATCTAGTTTGAATGAACCTCCAACCTAGCTAGTAATGTATAATGGATTTAAAGGAAATGGTAATGTAAATTAGAATAGTTATTTCCAGTGATTTTCACAGCGCTGTCCAAGGAAGTTTATTAACATTGCTGTTATTATCCCGGTGATCAGTATCCCTCACCTCCTCCCCCACACCTCCTATTCTGGTGAAAACAGGGCTGATCAATATCCCTCACCTCCTCCCCCACACCTCCTATTCTGGTGAAAACTATAGGTTAGCTACATGACTCATTCTGGGCCAGTCCTTGTCTTTCTAGGACTTTCTTGACTGGAGGTAGCAGGATCATTCTTCCTTACCCATGGATATTGAGTTATAAGCAGTGACTCCAGTTCTGTGGAGTTATGTGCATTCCCAGATGAATGCCCTGAGAAAATAAGGCCAGCAAGAGAGAAATGAGAAAGGGAGTCATGGGAAGATCCTAGTTGCCATCTAGTGCCAGCCGGCCTAGTACCTGTCTTCTGCACTTCATTCACATATTACCACCTTGTTTAAATTAGTTTCAGATGACGTTCTGTCACTTCAGCTACAATCCTGTCCCACACGAGTACAAGGACTGGCTGTAAAAGATTAGTCGTTGTGCTGGAAGTGGAAACCTCTCAGTGGTTCTCTCATTGATCATGTCCAATAGTGGTTTGACACCAGTAATCATTAGGAGGGAGGGGATTGTATTACCCCCAGGGAATGTTTGGCAAGTGTGGGGCATTTCTGGTTGTCACAACTTGGGAGACAGACATGAATGGAAAGAGACCAAAGATGTTGCTACATCTTTAAAATGCATAGGTCAGCCCCTTATGACAAAGAATTATCTGGCCACAAATATGAGTGGTGCCAAGGCTGAGAAACCCTGTGTTAAAGAAGATAAATTGGGAGAGAGATAGGGGAGCTGTGTTCTAATCGGATTTCTGTCCTGAACCACTGTGCAACCTTGAGTGACTTATTTCACTATTTTAGGCAGATCTCTTTGCCTGCATTACTTGAAGAGGGTGAAATACATGATTTTTAGGTCTCCCCCACCCCCAGCAGTTATTGTGTTTTATTATCTTTTACAAAAATGTGGTTTATTTTCCTCCCTGGTACCCCATTCCCATCAGTACAGTCTCCTTTATGAATTTTCCTTCCCTATAGTTGTTCTTAGTGCCCTCATCCTTTCTTCAAACTTGATGCTATACAAACCCAATCTGCAATATACAGAGTTGTCTCTAAGGAGTCTACATAAAACAATATTCAAGGGCTTTAAACTCGGAGTGACATTTAAGGATAGAAACAGTCAGATAAAAAGCTACATTTCTGATATGCTTAAAATGAATTCTCTGAATCTGCATTTCTAAAGTCTAGTGGAAATGGTTGCTTCCCTCATTATGCATGGCGAGGTAAATCCCCACAGCCAGGAGGATTTCACTGAAACCTTTCCTTGTTTCTGTGAGCTACAAAATATTTTGCCCTTCCTTGATGATGAACTTCCCCTGAAATCTCTTTCATCTGTGACTTAAATATTCTTGGCGACATCCTTTACCTTCCAAGTCAACTAATGGCAAGGACAAGGTCACAGAACCTTCTGCTGGGGAATGCAAGTGGGGTACATGTACAAGGTTATATGGTCAACCATATCAGTGGAAAACCTTGAGTAGCAAGAGGGCTCTGAGTACTCAGTTACACCTGTAAAAAAAAAAAAAGACATAATTATTCTAAGATTAAAATGCATTATAAAATAGATACCAAATTGAGAACAGTACAGGAGGGATCATGAAATCCGGGGATGGAAATGAGTGGAGAAGTATTTATCTCTAGAATACCTGCAGTGTGCTTTGTTCTTTGCCAGTAATGGGGGAGGATTAAAAAACTAGAACACAGCTCTCACCCTTGAGCTTCTAATTTACTTGAGAACACAAACCATATATGGAGCAATTAGAACAAAAATGAAGCAGTGGGTGTTGTGGAGGAGTTTATGGATTTGGTGAAGGAGTTGTACATTGTAGAAAGGAACAGGCAGGCTGTGGTTTAGACCTGAAGGAAGATAATGTTATCAAAATTTTAACCAATATTTCCTGTTATGGAAATGCTGTATTCACTCATTGCAGATTTTTAGTTAGTTTACTCAAGAAATACAGAGTGTCTTCTCTATCATAGGAATGTTCCTATTGCACTATGAACAAAATTCACACTTAATGGAGGAGACTGATAAATGAAATAAGATAAATAATTTGCAGATGGCATTAGGTTCTATTACAACCATAAGGAGGCAAAGGAACAAGCAATTTGTGATAAGATGGCGTTTAAAGAAACCCCTAGGTGGCGTGGGAGTTAGTCAAGTGGATATCTTGGGGAAGAACATCCAAGATAGAGGAAAAGCCCGTGTGGAGACCAAGAGGTGTGGGTTTGACTGGCATATTTGAACAGTAGCAAAGAGACCAGTGAGGCTGGAGTTGATGGATGGGGGAAGACGAAGTAGAAGACACAAGGTCAGAGAGGTACAATGGGAGTCAGATCATGCAGGACATGGAAAGTACTGTCAAGAATTTTTACTTCTTCCATGATTGTGTTTCTTTGTGTTTGGACGCTGTTGAGAGATTTTGAAGAGAGATATTATAATATGACTTATGTCTTAAAGGATCACTCAAGCTTCTCTGTTAAAAACAGACTGTAGAAGAACAGGGAGGTTGTAGAAGGCATTTATGAGGCCATAAGCATTTCCAGGTAAGAGACGGTGGTTCTAGTAGAATTGATGAAAGAATGGTCATGTTGTCTTTGCCTTCAAAAATATCATGTGATATTTTTGAAGGCAAATATAACAGAATTTACTGATAGATTAGGCATGAGATGTAAAAGAAAGAATAATTAAGGAAACTCCAAGATCTTTGGCGTGTATGGATAAATTTTGGAAAGCCAAAGCCTGAGGACAGTGCAATAGTTCTCCAAATGCATACTATAAATATCTATACTTCTCCAAATATTCAGATACCAGAGATCACATACTAATTGTTTTCTGGCCTGGAGTTTGGAGCCATGCATAAATACTTCATGCGTATTTACCCACAGATATTAACATCTTGTTGTGACCCACCCAGAGGTGGTTGAAACCTTGATATTTTTGGTTTGTTTTATTTCATTTTTATGAGTATGCAGCCTTTTATGACAGCTTAGAAGTTGAGGTCTGTCCCACCCACCATCTTTTCTTAGTTAAACTTTTTATTTTTAGATAACCTTAGATTTACATATGGTTTTAAGAAATAATACAGAGAGATCTTGTATACCCTTCACTCAGTTTCTCCAAATGGTAGTCTTGCAAACAATACAGTATCACAACTAAGATACTAACGTTGATTCAGTCAAGCTACAAACAATTCTAGCACCGAGAATGGATAGTTTTGGTGCTCTTTTTAAACTACACCTATTTCCCTTCCCCTGCTCTCTTTCCTCTACCTTGGCATTCATATTCTCTCTACTGTCTACTGTTTATACCACACTCAGAATACTACAATCACTGTAAGAAAAACCCTGTGACATTAAAATATGCTTAGAGAAGACCTATTTAGAATGGGAAGACCCATAGAGCATAATATATGAGAAAAGTGACAGAATATTTATCATAAAGAAAATCAAACTCAGACCACCCAAAATTGAGCTCTTTTGAAATATTGAAGGGTTACCATGTGTTTGGGGTTTAGGGTTGTTCTGTTGGACCAAAGGATGCACCGTCTTTAAAAGAGTTTCTGTTTTCAATTTTAGGAAGGACTTTTCAGTTGAGGAAACTGGTAGTGATTACCTCAGGAGATGGCCAGTCCTCTCTAGGTTCAAATAAATGCAGGGTAAGCAAACACTAGCTCATAATTTAAGTATTTTATAGGGGTTTAAACTGTGTAATTTCCTTTCAACACTGACATTGTGTAAAGTTTTTTTTTTCTTTTTTTCTCAGTGGCTTCATTTAATTTCTTCTTCTTTTTTTTCCATTTAGTTTTTTTCTAATTGAAAAAATATTTTGTGTGATATTATAGACTAAGATGCAATTATAAGAAATAATACAGAAAGATTCCATGCACATTCCATATACCAATGATAACAGTTTGCAAAATTATAGTATGGGATGATAAGTGAGATGCAGTCCTGATAAAGTTTAGTAACCTTATTCAGGTTGCCCTAGCTTTATTTATGTTCATTTGTGTTCTATGCAATTTTGTCCTGGGTTTAGAGTCACATCACAGTCACCATACTGAAGGTTCCAACACCACAAGGATCTCTTATGTTGCTCTCTTCTAATCACACCTGCTCCCTCTTGTGATCCTAGCACTCCAGTCTCTCCCACCATTTAAAAATTCTGTCATTTCAAGAATGTTGCAAAAATGGAATCACCTGCGTGTGTCCTTCTTTTATTCAACCTAACTCCCTGAGAATCATTTACATTGTTGCTTGTATCAGTGGTTTGTCTCTTTTATTGCCAAATTGTATTCCACGGCATGGATGTGCCACAGTTTGTTTAACCATTCACCTGCTGAGGGCTATCTGGGCTGATTCCAGTCCTTAACTATTGCACACAGAACTTCTGTGAATGTCCACATACAGGTTTTTTGGTAAATGTGAATTTTCATTTCCCTGGGAAACTTCTACAGGACTATAGCTGCTGGGTCTATGGTAGTTGCATGAACAGGTTTTTTAAAGAAACTGCCGAGCTGCTTTCCAGAATGGCAGTACCATTTTACATTCCTGGTCTCTCTCTCTCTCTCTCTCTCTCTCTCTCTCTCTCCTCTAAATTGTGGTTTATCTTTTGTTCATGGAATTCTAATTGGGCTAAATGAACCACAATGTGGGAAGGATTTTAGAAACCTTGCTGAGACATAAAAAAGTAAAGTATGTTCTGTACTAATTTGGAGAAAAGAAAATCCTGTTTAACTAAACCCCTTATATAATAAGGTCATAAAAGAGGCTACATAATAACACAGAGAGTATAGTTCTTTTGGATTTTCAGAAGGCTTTGTTAAAATTCCACATGACCCAGCTCTGCTTAAAACCAAAGCCATAGGGATTAAGGGAGAAATATAAAGAATCAGAGGTCTAATTGACTATGAGTAAAACAGCCCAATTTATGCCTGGATTCTTGTGTACTTACAGCAGCTTAAAGCAAACTCCACCTAGAGTTCCTGGATGCTCTCCTTGAGGTTGTTAGCTTCCCCGGACCTGCCTTGATGTCCTAGAACAACTAGTGTGAACAGAATGAAATGGGCTGCAAAGGGAGATGAAGATATTGAGATAGAAAGTATCACACCTCCATCACATCCCATTGGAGGGATGTTGGGGATTACAGATAGATTTGAATCATTGTTTTCATCCTAGGAACAATGAGCATATATTATTAGTTAGAATATTTAGAGTTAACAGCCATGATTTTTGAGTGTCTACTATATGCCAGAAGCTATGCTATGTAAATTATATACATTATATGCAAAGTTCAAAATAAACCTGCAAAAGAGTTATTTTATTTCTAATTTATAAGTGAGGGAGCTTGGGTCACCAGGAGTTAATCACATGCATTTATTAGGCTATTGGATGAAACCGATCCAAGAGATACTATTAATTTCCATGTTGCCGTTACTCTAAGAGACCCTCAATTGCCATTTTTCACCTACTCTTAATGACCTTCTTATCATGGTGACTCATTGCTGACTGCAGAGGGCAGGAGAAGAGTTGGGGAATGGGTGGTAGAGGTACAGTGGCATAGGGTACACAAAGATAATAATCAGTTATAATAATAATATTCTTATTTTGTTATCATTTATTGAGGCTCTGCTGTATGTCCTTCCTTGTTATAGTATTAGCATTTCGTAAGTGCAACCATGAAATCAGTTAACATTTACTCTTAATTTACATAAAATAATGGTGTTGGCTAGAGGGTGCCAACAGTGCTTAATAAAACTTTTTTTTAACCTGGCTTTTTCTGTTATCCCTCCTTTATAACTGGAAAACAATACAATGTTGTGAGGTATCCATGGAAATAACCACTATAGTCTTCACTTAAGGTTGACAACACCCTTCTGTAGAACAGCAAAGGCCCTTGATGATTTCATGTCAAATGAAAAAATAAACCCCAGAGTCACATGGCAGGGGCAATTAGGAAGAGACTTAAAATGGGGAAAAATGAAGATAAAATTCTTGAGTTGAATTTATCAGACACACATGAAATATGGGATGGCAAATGGTACTCCACTGTTTTATTACCACTTCTTGGGGAAGGCATGTGTAATTCATTTGACACTTCCTTCCTGTGACTTAATGCTGTCATCTGACAACCATGGTAATGGAGGTTTATAGCACTCTGTACGGACATATATTCTTTCTCCACTGTTTGCAATCCCTTACTACTCTGCTGCTTTCCCGGGGTGGGGGGAGGATTAATTCCCAAAAGGCACTCTATAGGGGAGTGTTACAAGTGACATCGTTCCAGAGAAACAATGTCAGTAATGCAGCCAACCCAATGTGTAGTGTACAGTGAATTTGTGCACAGCATTTAGGTGCTGACCTCCAGGAAAGTATGGCATGCCTGGGACTGGAACTGCATAGGCCCAAACTTTGCAAAATGAACTGTATTTGTTTTCATCAAAGTACCCTTCTTCTACTCTCTTCTAATCAGAAAAACATTTAGTGAGTACTCGCTTTGTGGTCAAATACGTATAACTCCTTTGTCTTCATGACACATTTAAATCCTCCCAGACCCTGCTAGGGAGCAACTATTATTGTCTCCAGTTTTCATTTGGGGAAAACTGCATCTTAAGGAACGCAAATAGTTTAAGATTGCATAACTAATAAGTGTCGAGGCCTCATTTAAACCAAGACTATCTGATACCAGCGGTTGTACCTTTTGTTATCATACAGCATGCTCCTTTGTACAGAAGCTGTGCTTGGCACCTGCTTACTTACTTGGCAGATTTAATAGCCATTCCTAGTAGCCTGCCCCCTAGGGAGCTGTGTTGACCCCATAGAGAAAACTTTGAGCATGTAGTCTATAACTCGAGCCAAATCTTTACATGTCAGAGCAAGGGCCAGGGAAATAAGACACTAGTTTATTTCCCTGCTTTTTTCCCAATCTTTTACTCTGGTCTTAAAATGGCTTGGTTGTAACTAATAAATGTTATTGGGTGAATAAATGTTCGTCCAATATACCATTTTTGACATAAATAATGTAATGTCCAAACAATGCAGGAAGTGCCTTAAATAAAACATGTGAATGCTGGGTCTTTCTTGTAATAATTTGAAAAATATCAATAATGTTGTCAGTTTAAAAACAGAACATGCTATCTGGCCTTTTCATCTTCCTGGCTATGTTAGAAAAGGAAAAATATGCCCCTTCATTGTATTAAAAAAGTGTACTTCCCAAGACTATTGTCTTAAGAGTTGTTTTAGGGGCACTATATTTGATTTACTTAATGCATTTTTGCACTATATTTAATTTAGAAATGAGCATATGAATATCTGTGCCATGATTCTAAAACCTTAAGGAAGGTGATGTTGTTTAGCCAGTAAGAATGTTGGCTTTAGAATCAGATTATTTGAATTTGAATCTCAGCTAACAGACTTTGGACCTCACACTTACCTCCTGTGAATCTCTGTTTTCCCATCTGTAAAGTGGAGGTAATTACACACAATTCAGAATGTTGCTGTGCAGATGACATGAGATAATACAGGGGTATCAATTTATTAACCAACTTCAATTTCATGGAGGTAGAAGCCAGAAAGTGCTTTATTCTTTTTTCCCCCCAACTACAGTTTTCAATTTCTTGCTGCTTAGAGCCTATAGAGTTGGACCTTATGATGTTAGGTAACACTCGGTGATAAGAATGATTTCATTTGGATAGTTGTCTGAGTTTGAGTTTCCCTCACAAAGTGATCTTCAGGTAGTACAAATGAAAAAAATGGGGAAAGAGAAAAAAAAAAACACCAAAAAACTATGTCATAAACAGGTGGCTCCAATGAGTAACTGGGGCTCAGTCTCTGAAATACCTCCTGGAACATACTGAGAACATTCTCTTTAGAAGAAGAGGGGTGAGTATAGTGGATGCTGCTGCCTCCCCACCAGGATCCCCTTACTGGTGTAGTGAACATACCCTCTAGTTACTTTGAGGGTAGTTACTCCATTGCTGCTGCTCCTGAGAACTGTCCCTGGTTAAGCCCACCTTCTCATTCCATTTGCCAATAGCTATTGACTAACGGTTGTAAGAGAAGGCCAGCCCTCTGCCTCAGGAGAGAACAATTCTGCTGGGTGGTTTATGTGACAGAGACCACCTCCATCCATGGGTTACATCAAGGTTAGACTCACCTGTCTTGACTAGCTTGACTATTTTCCTGTCCCCTTTCTCTTTCATTTCCTCCTTTATAGGTTTCTCTTGAGACCTCTCCATCCCTGTATCTGAATCTTTGTCTCAATATCTGCTTCTAGGGAACTTGGTTTAAGACAGGGATGTTCAGCGCAATTAATCAAAATGCTTGGTTCCCATTGTTTGAAGATTTGGTGACACTGATGAGCTATTTTCTTGACCCACATGCAGCCTATTTCTGATGGGTTCCCCTGCTCCGCTCACGGAGCGATCTTGGGTGTGGTCCTGTCAGAATGGTTTGAGCCAGGTCATCAAGTTACTTGGTGCATGGGAACCTTCCCATACTGTGAGTAGGCTATTCCCACAGGTGCTCTCTCCTTCCCCTATTGTGTGGTTGGGTCCAGCCAGCTTTCCCTCCCAACTTCAGAAAACTTCAAGCAGGAATTGAGTATCAGCTGCTAGTTACATATATGTCCCCCAATTTAGGGGACATATGGAAAACTCCTTTAAAAATCTTGTCACTGAGCCCTATTGGGAGGTAGAGGCAGGAATAAGTGGGGAACACTAAGATTTTCTGTAGACTTGAAAGGAGTCTGCCAGGAAGTAAGACATTAGTTTTCTCACCTTATAATTCACTTTCAATCTCTCCTTGGAAACCCTCTCACGTGGCTTGTGGGATGGTTACCAGACCAACAATCATTCTATTTTAATCAGCCTCTCTTAACTCTTTATCTCTTGCTTAGATAGGCTGGATGGGTGATGGGGGTGAGTGTTAGAGGACCAGTTCAGTCACCTTTTTTTTGAATAAGGGGTTACTTACTGCCTCTTGGACTTCGACCCTTAGTTGATTCCTGAAAGCCCCAGAAAACATTCTATGTAATATTCTTTTATATATTTACATTAATACTTAAACATTCACTGAATAGTAGCTCTTATTTCAATTATAAAATCAGTTTTTAGCATTTTTGAAAAGCATAATATCATAGTGTTTACTTTAATAATGTGACTCGGCATGTTTGATAAAAAGGCCATGAATCTAAGAATCAGGAGACCTGGGTCATTGCGCCCTCAGCCATATGACCTTTCCCAAACCTTTTCACCTTCCAAGATTTTGAATTCACAACCACCAAATCAACCAAATAGGGTAAAAAAAGATGTTTTCCAGGGTTGTCATAAGTCTGAAATGAAGAGAAACATGCAAAGACATATATGAGACTGTGAAATAACGGAATATCAGACAATAGTTAATAAAATAATCCTCTTTTAAGGAAACCCACCAAAAAGGCAGTTTTCCCTTCCCTTTACATATGCCACTCTGACAAGCTGCTGTGGCTGAGACCTGACTCATTTTCAGCAAACAGATGCCATGCTAAATGATGACAAAGTGATAAACATATGTAAATATTTCATATGGAATTGAAGTCAATATGGACAAATGTAAAAGATGTGGCTCCAAGACTAGGAAATCTGGGCTATGCATGGTAATAGCAGAAAAAGACACGGTTGTCAGAGTGGACCATAACTAAAAACAAGGCTTATCTTGTTTTTATTTAAAAGTTTACCAGGAACTATTAATAGTCAAAGAGCATGAATAATTTTGTCATTTATCTCAGACTCCACGATATAGCTTACTTGGACCAGGGTATAATATAGAGGAAAACAGGCTGGTTTCTAATTCCTCATCCTGGTGACATTGGACTTACCATCTACCTCTTCAGGCTCTTTTTTGGTCAAGTTGACATGTTTACATATACACATACATACATATATATGTAACACATGGTTACAAATGATTTGAAATTCTGTATGTGAAAGGTGTTTTGACAGCATAGTTATGCTGTAGAGGTGTAAGGTAATAGTAAACCAGTGATAAAAAAGGATGGAAAAGCCTAAAAGAAAGTGAGAAAGCAACATGAAAAAGAAAGTCAGAAGGTATCTTAATTTATGACATCACAATGCACCATGCAGAAGAACAAACATCTTTAAATTTCAGAGAGAGACAGAGATGAAAGCAGGGAGGGAGAGAGGGAGAGAAAGTCTGAATGGGCTCAATGAGATAAAAACAAAGATAAGAGTCCCAGTGTTGGACTAGACGATTGTGGGGGATTGTGCACGTGCAGTTTGGAGAGCATGTTGGATGTGGTATGGGCACTTAACTTGTCCTATGCAGAGATGTCCATCTCACAGTGTTGTCCTTCTAAATAGTCCCTGACCAACACATGAAATCAGCCACTTAAACAAAAACCAGCCAATGAGTCAAACCATTTCCGAAAAATGAAAAAAACTCTTTATTGTGGAAAATTTCAAACATAGACAAAGTAAACAGAATGGAATATTGAACCCTTTATATATCCATCACCCAGCTTTGATATTATCATTGAATTCAATATTCGATATTTCGATATTCGATAATTCGATATTATTCTGAAAAGACTATTCCTTTAAGAAATATATTCCTTTTAATTTTAAGAATTGTATTTTCATGGAACACTGGGTGTTACATGTCAACAATGAATCTTGGAACATTACATCAAAAATGAATGACATATTGTATGTGATTAGAATAATATAATAAAAATAATAATAATCAAAAAAGAAAAAAAGAATTTTATTTGGAAATGATTTCAAATAAGATAAGTACAGATAGCCAATATAGTAGAGTATAAATAGAATATTTTCATGTAAGAATAATATAAAGAATACCCAGAGACCCTGTATCCAGATTCCCTATTGTTGATATTTTCTTTTCCTTTACCATTGGTACATGTGCTCTCTCTTGCTCTCTCTTTTCTTTTCTTTTTTTTTTTTTAAGATTTTATTTATTTATTTATTTGAAAGAGAGAGTGCACAATCGCTCAAGCCAGGCAGGGGCAGAGGAGGAGGGAGAGGGACCAGCAGACTGAACATGGAGCCTGGTTATGGGGGCATGGGGCTCTATCTCAGACCCTGACATCGTGACCTGAGCCCAGATCAAGAGTTGGACGGCACCCCTCCCTTTTTCCCTTTTCTTTAACATTTTCTTTTTCTTTTTCTCAGTCATTTGAGCATAATTTATACTTGTCATGGACATTTACCTAAAAATATTTTACCATGTATTCCCTAATAGTAGAAATATCCCTTACATAACCTTACATAACATCTTACAATTTCATAAATTTATACTGATGCAATTTTATTATATTCCAAGCATATCAGTTAACCCAAAGATTTCTTATACCACATTTTTCCTTTTCCATGCAAGATCCAGTCTAGGGTCAAGTACCGTATTTTGTTCTCTTGTTTCTTTGCTGCCTTTATTTTTATTTTCAGAAAATATTGGTGGGGGACCACCTGCCCTAGGTGTGCTGGGTAGATCGTGCAGGGTGGGTGTTTTTATGATAATTACCTGTGACCAATAAAGAATAACTAGCCCCTAAAAAGGAAGCCTTTGAAGGTGTTACCAGTAGAGGTGCTAAAAGGATTTAAGTTCCCTGGTTAGCTTTCTATAAAAGACCAACCCTAAAGGCCTCATTGGCAACCAGTCTCAACCCAGTGGCAACCCTGTTAGGTCCTTTCTCAATCTTGAGAGTTTTTCTATATCCTCACTTAATAAACTTCTATTGCTTTACTAATATATATATATATATATATATATATATATATATATATATATATTTATTTGAGAGAGAGAGAGAAAGAGAGAGAGAGAGAGCAAGCACGAGTCGGGGAGGAGGGGCAGAAGGAGAAGCAGACTCCCCACTGAGCAGGGAGCCTGATGTGGAGCTCTATCCCAGGACCCTGAGATCATGACCTGAGCTGAAGTCAGCTGCTCAACAGACTGAGTCACCCAGGTACCCTCTTTGTCTCCTTTAATATGGAGCATTTCTATAGCCTTTCTTTGTTTCTTTGCAGTGTTCGTAATATAAAAAACTATAGTCCTGTGGTTTTCAGTATACAGGTCTTTCACCTCCTGGGTTCAAGTTATTACTATATACTTTATCCTTTTTGATATAATTGTAAATGGGATTTTTTTCTTTATTTCTCTTTTTTATAGTTAATTATTATAATATGTAGAAATGCAACAGATTTTTATGTGTTGATTTTTTTATGCTGCAACTTTACTAAATTCATTTAGTAGTTTTAATATTTTTTGATGGAATCTTTAGGGTTTTCTGTACATAATATCATGTCATTTGCAAATACTGACAGTTTTACTTCCTCCTTTCCATATGGATAGTTTTTATTTCTTCTTACCTAATTGCTCTAGCTAGGATTTCTGATACAATGTTGAATATAAGCAGTGAGAGCGGACATCCTTGTCTTGTTCTTGATCTTAGAGGAAAGGCTTTCAGATTCTCACCACTAAGTAAGCTGTTAGGTGTGGGCTTGCCATGGCTAGCCTTCATTATGCTGAAATACATTCCCTCTCTACCAGTTTGTTCAGTTTTTAGCATAAACAAATGATCAAATGCTTTTCCTGCATCTATTGAGATGATCATATGATTTTTATTCTTCATTTTGTTAGTGTGGCATATCACATTGACTGATTTGCAACTGATCAATCATCCTTGAATCCCTGGAATAAATCTTGCTTGAATAAGACCTTAATGAAAGCAACTGAAGAAGACATAAATAAATAAGAATCAATATTATTAAAATGTCCATAATACTCAAAACAACTTACAGGTTCACTGCAATCCCTATAAAAATTTCAATAACATGGGGCGCCTGGGTGGCTCAGTGGGTTAAAGCCTCTGCCTTCAGCTCAGGTCATGATCTCAGGGTCCTGGGATCGAGCCCCACATCGGGCCCTCTGCTCGGCGGGGAGCCTGCTTCCTCCTCTCTCTCTGCCTACTTGTGATCTGTCTGTCAAATAAATAAATAAAATCTTAAAAAAAATTTCAATAACATTTTTCAAAGAAATAGAACAAGTAATCCTAAAATTTGCATGGATTCACACACACACACACACACACACACATGCACACACACTACACATAAAATCCAAATAGTTAAAGTAACATTGAGAAAGAAGAACAAAGAAAGATGTATCAGGTTTCCTGATTCAAACCATACTGCAAAGCAATGATAATTAAAACAGAATGGTATTGGCATAAAAACAGACACATAAATTAATGGAATAAAATAGAAAGTCCAGAAAATCCATGTATAAATGGTCAATTAATTTATGACAGTGGAGTTAAGAATATACGATGGAGAAAGGACAGTCTCTTCAATAAATGGTTCTGGGGAAACTGGACAGCCATGTGTAAAAGAATGAAACTCAACCACTATCTTATACCATATATAAAAATTAACTCGACATGTGTTAAAGATTTGAATGTAAGACCTGAAACTTTAAAACTCTTAGAAGAAAATATGGGCACTAAACCTCTTGGTATAGGTCTTAGCAATGAGTTTTTGAATTTGGCCCAAAAGCAAAAGCAAGAGCAAAAATAACGGGTGGGATTACATCTTATTAAAAATCTTCAGCACAACAGAGGAAACCATCTCAAAGTAGCAAAGCAACCTATTGAATGAGAGAAAGTATTTGCAAGGCATATATCTGATAAGACATTAATATGCAAAACATAGAAAGAACTATACAACTCAATACAAAAACCAAAACCAAAACCAAAAACCAATTTGTCTAAAATGCATAGCAGATCTGAGTAGACATTTTCCCAGAGAAGACACGCAGATGGCCAACAGGTACATGAAAACAGGTACATCATAATCATGAGGGAAGTACAAATCAAAACCACAATGAGATATCAGCTCACATCTTTAGAATGGCTATTATCAAAAAAACAAGAAATAACAAGTATTCACAAGTATGTGGAGAAAAGAGAACCTTGTGAGCTGTTTGTGGGAATGTAAACTGGTATAGCCATTATGGAAAACAGTACAGTTTCCCCCCAAAATTAAAAACAGAACTATCATGGGATCCAACAATTCCACTCTGATTATTATTTGAAGAAAATGAAAACATTAACTCAAAGAAAATATATAACTCCCAAATTCACTGCATCATTATTTATAATAGCTAAAATATGGAAAAAAGTGTCCATCAATGGATAAATGAACAAATTATGATATATACACAGACACATATAATATTATTTAGCCTCCCAAAAGAATGAAATCTTTTCATTTGTTACAACATGGATGGGCCTTGAGGGCATTAGGGCAAGTGAAATAAGTCAGTCAGAGAAATACAAATACAGTATGGTCTCTCTTATTTGTGGAATTTAGAAAGAAAAAATAAAAAAGAAGATTATGGATGCAGAGAACAGATTGTTGGTTGTCAGAGCTGGGAGATAGGGAATGAGTGAAGGAGGGCTCAAAAGATAAAAAGAAATAAAACAAACAGACAAGCAAACAACCCTCTGCCCCAAATTGCACTCCTCATCCACACCATATGTTTTATTTTTTTTTCTTTTTTCTTTTTTTATTATTTTTTTATATTAATTTTTTTTATTATTTTTTTTATAAACATACAATGTATTTTTATCCCCAGGGGTACAGGTCTGTGAATCGACAGGTTTACACACTTCACAGCACTCACCATAGCACATACCCACCCCAATGTCCATAACCCCACCCCCCTCTCCTGAGCCCCCTCCCCCCAGCAACCCTCAGTTTGTTTTGTGAGATTAAGAGTCACTTATGGTTTGTCTCCCTCCCGATCCCATCTTGTTTCATTTATTCTTCTCCGACCCCCCTAACCCCCCATGTTGCATCTCCACTTCCTCATATCAGGGAGATCATATGATAGTTGTCTTTCTCCGATTGACTTATTTCACTAAGCGTGATACCCTCTAGTTCCATCCACATCATTGCAAATGGCAAGATTTCATTTCTTTTGGTGGCTGCATAGTATTCCATTGTGTATATATACCACCTCTTCTTTATCCATTCATCTGTTGATGGACATCTAGGTTCTTTCCATAGTTTGGATATTGTAGACATTGCTGCTATAAACATTTGGGTGCACGTGCCCCTTTGGATCACTACTTTTGTATCTTTAGGGTAAATACCCAGTAGTGCAATTGCTGGGTCATAGGGTAGTTCTATTTTCAACTTTTTGAGGAACGTCCATGCTGTTTTCCAGAGTGGTTGCACCAGCTTGCATTCCCACCAACAGTGTAGGAGGGTTCCCCTTTCTCCGCATCTTCGCCAGCATCTGTCATTTCCTGACTTGTTAATTTTAGCCATTCTGACTGGTTTGAGGTGATATCTCATTGTGGTTTTGATTTGTATTTCCCTGATGCCGAGGGATGTGGAGCATTTTTTCATGTGTCTGTTGGCCATCTGGATGTCTTCTTTGCAGAAATGTCTGTTCATGTCCTCTGCCCATTTCTTGATTGGATTATTTGTTCTTTGGGTGTTGAGTTTGCTAAGTTTTTTATAGATTTTGGACACTAGCCCTTTATCTGCTATGTCATTTGCAAATATCTTCTCCCATTCTGTCAGTTGTCTTTTGGTTTTGTTAACTGTTTCCTTTGCTGTGCAAAAGATTTTGATCTTGATGAAATCCCAATAGTTCATTTTTGCCCTTGCTTCCCTTGCCTTTGGCGATGTTCCTAGGAAGAAGTTGCTGCGGCTGAGGTCAAAGAGGTTGCTGCCTGTGTTCTCCTCAAGGATTTGGATGGATTCCTGTCTCACATTGAGGTCCTTCATCCATTTTGAGTCTATTTTTGTGTGTGGTGTATGGAAATGGTCCACTTTCATTTTTCTGCATGTGGCTGTCCAATTTTCCCAACACCATTTATTGAAGAGGCTGTCTTTTTTCCATTGGACATTCTTTCCTGCTTTGTCGAAAATTAGTTGACCATAGAGTTGAGGCTCTATTTCTGGTCTCTCTATTCTATTCCATTGATCTATGTGTCTGTTTTTGTGCCAGTACCATGCTGTCTTGGTGATGACAGCTTTGTAATAGAGCTTGAAGTCTGGAATTGTGATGCCACCAACTTTGGCTTTCTTTTTCAATATTCCTTTGGCTATTAGAGGTCTTTTCTGGTTCCCTCTAAATTTTAGGATTATTTGTTCCATTTCTTTGAAAAAAATGGATGGGATTTTGATAGGGATTGCATTAAATGTGCAGATTACATTAAATGTAGACATTTTCACAATATTTGTTCTTCCAATCCAGGAGCATGGAATATTTTTCCACTTCTTTGTGTCTTCCTCCATTTCTTTCATGAGTACTTTATAGTTTTCTGAGTATAGATTCTTAGCCTCTTTGGTTAGGTTTATTCCTAGGTATCTTATAGTTTTGGGTGCAATTGTAAGTGGGATTGACTCCTTAATTTCTCTTTCTTCTGTCTTGTTGTTGGTGTAGAGAAATGCAACTGATTTCTGTGCATTGATTTTATATCCTGACACTTTACTAAATTCCTGTACAAGTTCTAGCAGTTTTGGAGTGGAGTCTTTTGGGTTTCCCACATATAGTATCATATCATCTGCGAAGAGTGATAGTTTGACTTCTTCTTTGCCGATCTGGATGCCTTTAAATTTCTTTTTGTTGTCTGATTGCTGAGGCTAGGACTTCTAGTACTATGTTGAATAGCAGTGGTGATAATGAACATCCATGCCGTGTTCCTGACCTTAGTGGAAAAGCTTTCAGTTTTTCTCCATTGAGAATGATATTTGTGGTGGGTTTTTCATAGATGGCTTTGATAATATTGAGGTATGTGCCCTCTATCCCTACACTTTGAAGAATTTTGATCAGGAAGGGATGCTGTACTTTGTCAAATGCTTTTTCAGCATCTATTGAGAGTATCATATGGTTCTTGTTCTTTCTTTTATTATGTGTTGTATCACATTGATGGATTTGCGGATGTTGAACCAACCTTGCAGCCCTGGAATAAATCCCACTTGGTCGTGGTGAATAATCCTTTTAATGTACTGTCGAATCCTATTGGCTAGTATTTTGGTGAGAATTTTCACATCTGTGTTCATCAAGGAGATTGGTCTGTAATTCTCTTTTTTGATGGGATCCTTGTCTGGTTTTGGGATCAAGGTGATGCTGGCCTCATAAAATGAGTTTGGAAGTTTTCCTTCCATTTCTATTTTTTGGAACAGTTTCAGGAGAATAGGAATTAATTCTTCTTTAAATGTTTGGTAGAATTCCTCCGGGAAGCCGTCTGGCCCTGGGCTTTTGTTTGTTTGGAGATTTTTGATGACTGTTTCAATCTCCTTACTGATTATGGGTCTGTTCAGGCTTTCTATTTCTTCCTGGTTCAGTTGTAGTAGTTTATATGTCTCTAGGAATGCATCCATTTCTTCCAGATTGTCAAATTTGTTGGCGTAGAGTTGCTCATAGTGTGTTCTTATAATTGTTTGTATTTCTTTAGTGCTAGTTGTGATCTCTCCTCTTTCATTCATGATTTTATTTATTTGGGTCCTTTCTCTTTTCTTTTGATAAGTCTGGCCAGGGGTTTGTCAATCTTATTAATTCTTTCAAAGAACCAGCTCCTAGTTTCATTGATTTGTTCTATTGTTTTTTTAGTTTCTATTTCATTGATTTCTGCTCTGATCTTTATGATTTCTCTTCTCCTGCTGGGTTTAGGCTTTCTTTGTTGTTCTCTCTCCAGCTCCTTTAGGTGTAGGGTTACGTTGTGTATTTGAGACCTTTCTTGTTTCTTGAGAAAGGCTTGCACCGCTATACATTTTCCTCTCAGGACTGCCTTTGCTGTGTCCCACAGATTTTGAACTGTTGTGTTTTCACTATCATTTGTTTCATGAATTTTTTCAATTCTTCTTTAATTTCCTGGTTGACCCATTCATTTTTTAGAAGGAAGCTGTTTAGTCTGTATTTGTGTTCTTTCCAAATTTCCTCTTGTGATTGAGTTCTAGCTTCAGAGCGTTGTGGTCTGAAAATATGCAGAGAATGATCCCAATCTTTTGATACCAGTTGAGACCTGATTTATGACCCAGCATGTGATCTATTCTGGAGAATGTTCCATGCGCCCTAGAGAAGAATGTGTATTCTGTTGCTTTGAGATGGAATGTTCTGAATATATCTGTGCTGTCCATCTGGTCCAGTGTGTTGCTTAAGGCCTTTATTTCCTTGTTGATTTTTTGCTTGGATGATCTGTCCATTTCAGTGAGGGGACTGTTAAAGTCCCCTACTATTATTGTATTATTGTTGATGTGTTTCTTTGATTTTGTTATTAATTGGTTTATATAGTTGGCTGCTCCCACGTTAGGGGCATAGATATTTAAAATTGTTAGATCTTCTTGTTGGATAGACCCTTTGAGTATGATATAGTATCCTTCCTCATCTCTTATTATAGTCTTTGGCTTAAAATCTAATTGATCTGATAAAAGTATTGCCACCCCAGCTTTCTTCTGATGTCCATTAGCATGGTACATTGTTTTCCACCCCCTCACTTTAAATCTGGAGGTGTCTTCAGGTCTAGAATGAGTTTCTTGTAGGCAAAATATTGATGGGTTTTGTTTTTTTATCCATTCTGATACTCTGTGTCTTTTGATTGGGGCATTTAGCCCATTAACATTCAGGGTAACTATTGAGAGATATGAATTTATTGCCATTGTATTGCCTGTAAGGTGACTGTTACTGTATATTGTCTCTGTTCCTTTCTGATCTACTACTTTTAGGCTCTCTCTTTGCCTAGAGGACCCTTTCAATATTTCCTGTAGAGCTGGTTTGGTGTTTGCAAATTCTTTCAGTTTTTGTTTGTCCTGGAAGCTTTTTATCTCTCCTTCTATCTTCAATGATAGCCTAGCTGGATATAGTATTCTTGGCTGCATGTTTTTCTTGTTTAGTGCTCTGAATATATCATGCCAGTTCTTTCTGGCCTGCCAGGTCTCTGTGGATAAGTCCGCTGCTAGTCTAATATTTTTACCCTTGTATGTTACACACTTCTTTTCCCGGGCTGCTTTCAGGATTTTCTCTTTTTCGCTAAGACTTGTAAACTTTACTATTAGGTGATGGGGTGTGGACCTATTCTTGTTGATTTTGAGGGGGGTTTTTTGCACCTCCTGGATTTTGATGCTTGTTCCCTTTGCCATATTAGGGAAATTCTCTCCAATAATTGTCTCCAATATACCTTCTGCTCCCCTCTCTCTTTCTTCTTCTTCTGGAATCCCAATTATTCTAATGTTGTGTCGTCTTATAGTGTCGCTTATCTCTCGAATTCTCCCCTTGTGGTCCAGTACCTGTTTGTCCCTCTTTTGCTCAGCTTCTTTATGCTCTGTCATTTGGTCTTCTATATCATTAATTCTTTCTTCTGCCTCATTTATCCTAGCAGTTAGAGCCTCCATTTTTGATTGAACATCATTAATAGCTTTTTTGATTTCAACTTGGTTAGATTTTAGTTCTTTTATTTCTCCAGAAAGCGCTTTTATCTCTCCAGAGAGAGTTTCTCTAATATCTTCCATGCCTTTTTCGAGCCCTGCTATAACCTTGAGAATCGTCATTCTGAACTCTAGATCTGACATATTACCAATGTCTGTATTGATTAGGTCCTTAGGCTTCGGTACTGCCTCTTGTTCTTTTTTTTGTGGTGAGTTTTTCCGCCTTGTCATTTTGTCCAGATAAGAGTATATGAAGGAGCAAAGAAAATACTAAAAGGGTGGCACAGACCCCAGGAAAATGCACTTTAACCAAATCAGAAAAGACCCCAAATCGTGGTGGGGGAGAAAGGGGTAAAAAGAAATTCAGAAAAAAAAAATAAAGAAAGAAAACAAATAAAGAAAAAATATAAAAAAGAAATATATATATATATATATACATATATATATATATATTAGATAAACTAGTTAAAAAATGTTAAAAAAGAAAAGGGTAAAATTTAAAAATATTAGCAGAAGAAAAAATAATAAAATTTAAAAAAAATTAAATTAACTGCAAGACTAAAGAATCATGGGGAGAAAGCCATGAGTTCCATGCTTTGCTTTCTCTTCTTTTGGAATTCTGCTGCTCTCCTTGGTAGGTGAACTTGGTCTTGGCTGGATTTCTTGTTGATCTTCTGGGGGAGGGGCCTGTTGTAGTGATTCTCAAGTTCTTTGCCTGAGGCGGAATTGCACCACCCTTACCAGGGGCCTGGCTAATTAATCTGCTTGGGTTTCCCTTCAGGAGCTTTTGTCCCCTGAATGCTTTCCGTAGAGTTCCGGAGGACGGGAATGAAGATGGCGACCTCCCAGTCTCTGGCCCAGAGTAGCCAAGAGCTTGGGGCCCCACTCCTCAGTGTGCCCTCAGAGAAAAGAGCCCAATCACTCCCGTCTCCCTGGCCTCTGGCCGCGCTCTGAGCTCACCCAGCCGGTGACCGATTCAAGGTAACTCTGAGCTGAGAGCTCACTCCCCAGCTCTGTCTCGGTATCTGGCTTCCAAGGTCTAATACCTGCGAGCTCTGTGACACTCAGACACCCCTGATCCTTCTGTGACCCTGTGGGACCTGGGGCCACGCTGACCGCATGTGGGCTTCACCCTGGTTTAGCCTCTGGAGTGATGTCCCTCAGTGGAGCAGACTTTTAAAAGTCCTGATTTTGTGCTCCGTTGCTCTGCCGCTTGCTGGGAGCTGGCCCCTCCCCCCGCGGTCTATCTTCCTGTCGCTTTGGATTCACTTCTCTGCCAGTCCTACCTTTCAGAAGGTGGTCGATTTTCTGTTTCTAGAATTGCTGTTCTTCTTCTCTTCAATATCCTGTTGGATTTGTAGGTGTTTGCAATAGTTCGATAAGCTATCTAGCTGATCTCCTGCTACCTGATGCCATCTCAGCCTGCTACTTCTCCGCCATCTTGACTCCTCCCCTCCACACCACACCATGTGTTTTAATAGAATGTTCCTCATTTTGACTTTGTCTAATGTTTCCTTATTATTATTTTCAGGCTACAGAGGAGAGCCAGATACAATAGAGCCCTGCATGGGTGATGGCATGTCTCAGGTGTCACAGTGGGAGGCAGGACACGCATCTGCTTGAGTTTGGAAGTATTAATTTTGATCACTTTGTCAAGGTGCTGTCTGATTTTCTCCACTGTGTAACCAGTATTTTTACCCTTGCAACATATGAACAATCTGTGGGAGATTCTTAAAGAGCATGTTCCTCATCAAGTTATCCATCTACATTTGAGTATCCATTCGTAAATCCAATTCATAAATGATTGCAAAAATGCTCATTTTTCTGACCCAGGGCTTCTTCCACATTCATTAGCAGCATGTGGCATTATGCATATTATTATTATGCAGAAACCTTCTCTTTTCATTCATTCATTCATTCATTCATTCATATTACCAATATGGAATAGTGTTCCTTCTTTTTTCCAAAATGGTTTTTATTTTTTTATTTTATTTTTTAAAGATTTTATTTATTTATTTATTTGACAGAGAGATCATAAGTGGGCAAAGAGGAGGAAGCATGCTCCCCACTGAACAGAGAGCCTGATGCAGGGCTCGATCCCAGGACCCTGAGATCATGACCTGAGCTGAAGGCAGAGGCTTAACCTACTGAGCCACCCAGGAGCCCCTATTCTTTAATTTTTTATTTTTAAATGATTTTATTTATTTATTTGAGAGAGAGAGAGAGCATGAAAGGGGAGAAAGTCAGAGGGAGAAGCAGACTGCCCATGGAACCGGGAGTCCGATGCGGGACTCGATCCACAGACTCCGGGATCATGACCTGAGCCAAAGGCACTTGCTTAACCAACTGAACCACCCAGGTGTCCCCAAAATGGTGTTTAATTCATTACTGTATTTAATTATTTTGGTGCTGAAATTGTCTGATACTTGGCTAGTGGGAACATCTTTAATCTGGCTTCTGTGTTCTTAGACATGCTGCCATCAATTCTTTGAGCTCTTACTTGATCACACAATAAGATGTGTCAGGCTCATTTTATACCTATTCATCCAAGCCCTGATATCAGTTATTGCTTTAAGTATTCCTGGCTCCTTCTAGTGGGGAATCGTGTGGGGAATCATTTAGCTATCTAGCTCTAAGCACTCGGTGTGCTCATTGCTGCTGGGGTGTCGCATTTGGCCCTCTCAATGTGCAGAGCTAGGAGTTATTTGCATGTACATACACATTTCTATGCCACTGCTTACATACATATATGCTTAAACATGTTCACGTTTACATGCATATACATATTCATATACATATCTGAAATCATGAATTCACATCAATATCCCCAATTTCCAAACTACAATGTTCTTTCTTGTCTTTCCCCATTTCATGTCCTTTTTTTTTTTTTAAGATTTTATTTATTTATTTTAGGGAGAGATAGAGAGTGCCAACAGAAGGAAGGGCAGAGGGAGTGGTAGAGAGAGAGAAAGAGTCTCACAAACAGGCTCTTCACTGAGCACAGAGCTTGACAGGAGCTTGATTCCATGACTCTGAGATCACAACGTGAGCCAAAACCATGAGTCAGAAGCTCAAGTGACTGAGCCACCCAGGTGCTCCCCATTTCATGTCTTTATGTACCTTCTTCCTCACTGGAACACCTGGCTCCCAAATTCATTCTTTTGCTCAATCTTGTAAGACGTCTAAAATTGTTTCATAATGGCTTTGCCCATACCATTACAAAGAACAACCCTTATAAAAAATCCCCTAGGATTTGTTTGCAATTCCTGCCCTCACCCCACCCCACTCTACCCCACTCAGCCCCACACTGGAAGCATATAGTCAGTTACTTGGATTAGTTCATCTTGCTTCCTTCTTACCTTCTCTCCCTCTCTTCCTTTCTTTCTATGCCCCCTAAGAGTGGTTATGACATTCATTTGAAATAGAATTGAATTTATATGGTGCTGGATGCTGTTTTTGGTGCTGTGGATGGACAGCCAACAAAACAAAGGAAGTACCCATACATGTGGAATGTATATTTCACGAGGATTTAGGGGAGCTGGGAGGCAAACAGAAATACCATGTTTGGCTGTGACACCTAGTATCCACTAACGTATCCACTCAGTAAGGATGAATAAAGCCTGCCAATTTCCTTTTTACCTTTGGGATGCCTTCAAAATGACTTCAAAATACTGACCCCAAAGGAAAAAAAAAAGTGGAGGAATAAATTCCACAACCAGATGCTAAGCATCAGGTCAAGAGGGAACATATCAAGAGACTTTATCCTACTACTTCATCTGCATACATCTGAGCATAAGCCAAAAATTAAGGGTATAAAATTAAAAAAAAAATCAAGGGAAAAATTCTTGAGTTTTTAATCATAGTCTCATGTTGATAAAATATTTATGAGCTCTCCTTCAATTAATTAGAATAAACTATGTAACACTGCAGGAAACAAATTGAAAATTTAATAAAGTAAGTTCACTTCCAATTTCTTTTGAAGAAAGAAGCTAATTATATTTAGTTCTGTAATTATAACTTTAATTAAAATATAATGCAAAATATTCCATAAAGTAAAAACAGTACTGAGTAATAAAATGGGGCCTTTAAGACAATTTGCTTTTCATATGAAAATTTATAATTTAAAATGAAGCCTTCAGTGTACTATTTTCCAAAAATTTCATCCTTTCAGTATAAATGTAATTTAACAACCTTCCTATAAAGACTAATCAATGTTTATTTACTCTCTTAAATCTATTTCCTTCTGTTTGTTGTATGCCTAAAATCTTCTTTTCCTTGGTTTTGGCCATTTTCTTTTTTAAGAAGACACTGCTATTTCCTCCTTCCTTATCATAATTGGCAGCACATCCCTTCTGAGTTCGGACATGGCGTGAAACTTTCAGTGACTTGAAACTTAGAAGTACAGATGCTCTAAGAATTACGCTCACATATCAGTCCCCTTCACCTGGCTGGCACGGAGATGATTTGATTGCTCCAGGCAGACATCCAGGTAGAAGGAAATTTAGACCCTCTGAAATGAAATTAGGAAAGTGATGAAATAACTTTCTGGTGATGTTCTTAATAATTATTTGCTCTCAAACACCTCTCAGAGGAATACAGTCAACTAATAGGGTGCCCAGACATCAGACTTAAATTGCAAAGTCTCCTGGAATTCGGGGCCATTTGCCATGATGTTTCATATCTATTTCTAAAGGCCTGTTAGACTGCTCCTTAATTTGAAAGCTACTCTGCTTTTACTCAAATCACAGAGGTTTATGGAAGGGAAATGCCAAGCTTGAAAAACTCATACCTTTTCAACTCAACATCTCATTATACTTTTTAGTATTCAATGAAGGAGTCACTTGGTCTCATACAAATCTATTTAAAATGACTAAGAAATATTTATTAAGTCCGTACTGTATAAAAATAGTATACTTTCCGTGCAAAAATATCTCCCCGAGGAGTTGTTAAAAGATTGCTACACCACGCTGTACCCTGCCCTTGTATTCAGTTCCAGTATGATCGGTGTTGATCCCAGTGACTTTCACTCAGTTGGTTTGAGAAACACACTGGGTGTTTACAGGCTTCTAGCGTTGAGTAATACAACTCAAAGAACTTAGAACCCTAGTGGCTGATGTTGAGGGAATGAGGGAGCACCAGCAATCAGTAGTTCTCTCTGCTTTCCTTTGGGACAGAGCTTGCTTTACCTTGCAGGAGGGGGATAGAGGGCTTACTAAAGTAAGGAGGGACTGAGTAGGGAGAGGGGATCATCAGCAATTTGCATGTGGAGAATAAAATACTTTTTGCCTATGATCAGGGTCACAGGATCTTGCAGGTGGTTCCCTTTACTACCAGATAATCAAGCAAAGATATTGACGGGGGCTGCTGGACTGCAAGGCAACGATACCTTCAGCGTTGTTCTCTTTTGCTGTTCTGTGTAAGGGGCCACAACCTTGAGTACCCTTCCGATGACACTCAGGAACATTCCAGAACACTCTCTTAATCTTTCCAGAAAGGTCTGGTGGCTTTGGTCAGGGACTTTATGTGTTTTGTCTTGGTATCTTTCACTGTGTCTCATGTAGGGTCTGCACATACTTTGTGCTCTAATTTTTAGTGCCTGTTTAATTGTAATCAATAAAATGATTTGAAGCACTATTTGGAAAAGTTTGGTTCATTCTAAATCAAACCACAGTAGGGAGGTGTTTTGAAGAGCTCATCAGCTCTCCTGCTCTTAGTCCCGCTTACATCCCTGATACAATGAATGTGAACAGGCTGATAGGCATCTTTTCCTAGCTTTTGCTAGAGGTGGGTTTTGATGTTTGTAAACCAAATGGTATACTAAACACAGCACTCTGCAGCTTCTCTTCAGGTGCTATAAAAGCATGCACTTGCCTGCAGAGCCTGTCTGCTGTTAGCATAGAAGCCTAGTGAGGGTATTCTATTGGAGGCAGGCTCTGTGCCCTTACAGGGCTGGAACACAGTGGTTGGAAAAGGGGGAGTTTGAGAGGGTGCATATTACCCCACAGGGGATATTTGATAAGGCCTGGAGGTGTTTTTGTTGTCAGACCTGTAGGGGCTCCCTCTGGCGTCTAGTGGGTGGACGTCTGGAATTGCTATGAAACATTCTCCAGTGCACAGGACAGCCCTCTCCCCCCACAGGCAAGGAATTATCCCACCCAACATGTCAGTGGTGTCAGGATTGAAAAGCTCTAGAATGGAGTAACTTTGAGGACCCTGAACCCAAAAGGAAAAAGGAGTGGTTTGTGCTCACGCTTGTGGGAAATCCTGCTGGGAAAGTATATAGAGCCATACATCTTTTCTACACAGTGCGTTTCCCATTTATAATGTGCTTTCCTGTTTATAATGTGCTCTCTTATTATTATGGATTATATGTTTGTGTCCTCTTCCCTCCCCAGTTCATCTCTTCAATTCTTAACATCCAGTGTGATCGTATTAGGAGCGGAGGACATTGGGAGATGATTAGATCATGAGGGTAGAGCCCTCAGGGAAGGAACTGATGGCTTCATGAAAGATCATGACCTGAGTCAAAGGCAGACACTTAACTGGCTGAGCTACCTGGGCGCCCCTGGCCTGCAGCCCTGAACCTGTCTGGTATGGGTGCACCCTGCAAGCTGCTATGATTCTGAGGAGCTCCAGGAAGCCCCACTGAGCTGCTCAGACTGCCATACTAGGGGAGAGAGCCCCAGAGTCCTGCAGGACTGAAGTAAGGGAGGCATGGGAATTTACTTGCAAGCTGCTGAGAACATCACATCTGTCACATTCCCTTTTCATGGTAATCAACTGTTTTTCCTTTCTGTTCCCCACATCTTCTACAATTGATTTTTCCTGGCAAATCCAACTGGAAGGTGTTCCATGAAAGGGATTTGGGGAATTGTTCTGGCTTCTTCTGTGCAATGCAGAGGACCTGATCTTGGGGATAAAGGATGGCAATGACATCAAAGTGACGACAGACAATTTGATGGACCTTTCTTAGTGCTCTTATCTCTGTGGTTCTTCGAAGTAGGTGTTATCCTCACTTTTTAGTTGAGAAAATTGCCACTCAGGGAGGTGATATGATTCTTCTCGAAGTCTAATTTGTGGCAGACCCGAACTCCAGATTCAATACTCCTTCCACTCTACCATCCCTTAGATGTAGTCCAAAACTTAGCTACCATTTTGGAGTCGTTTAAAAAAAAGGGGGGGGCTTATTTTCTGAGATGTCTTTCTCTCATAGGTCTTAATATCTTTATTACTTACTTGGATTAAAATGTGAAATCCTCTTTTAAGGTAACAGTGAAGTATTAGAGAGGAGTAGCCATAAAGACTTTATTCATTATTTACACCTTCGACAGAATACCTTCTTCCTCAAATTAGGATATTATGTTAAAAGGACCCTATTGTCCCTGTGGCTGGTTTCTCTATAGAAGAAGGAAATGGAAAGAAGGTAGATTTTAGATCTTGACCTGGGTTTTGTGATTTCTTTCTAAGTGAGTTTGAGCAAGCTATTAGACTCCCCAAGCTCTGGTGTTCTCATGAATAGAATGGAGATGGCATCATATGTCTCAGCGGTGTTATAGGAAGATTAACTAAGTAGGATAATGCCAAGAGAGTACAGAGTAAGCTCCCTATTTCTTTCCATACTTGTTTGAAAGATATTTCAGATGCATCACTCTGTTAGGTGCTAAGCATCATGAGGATAGATGAGGTCCTGGCTCCCATGGGATGTATAATATAGTGTCTTTGGTAGGAAGACATTATACACAAATAAATTACTTATTAATAAGATAGTACAGAGCTTCACAATCATATAAAGAAATAGACAGGGTAATAGGCCAGAGAGTAGAGGTGGGGAAGGGCATTTTACATGGGTTAATCCATCCTGAGGAGGTGGATATTTGATCTAAGACCTGAAGCATTAAGTTTATTCTTTCTTCAAATAGGTACTAAAAGGCCTGCCTTGTGCTGGGCACTGTTCTAGTCACTGGAGATAAAGCAATGAACAAAACTGGGAGTCTCTGTCCTCAGTTCTACTGAGGGGAGATAGACAACAGACAAATCACATAAGTCTCTAGATAGTATCTCAGAGGGTGCTCCATTCTATCAGATGAGTAAAGAGGTAAGTAGAACACATGTCACTGCTAAGAAGACATTTATGCAGACCCCAAAGGAGTCATAGATGAGCCATGAGAATATCTAGAAGAAGAGCACTCAAGGCAGTTGGAAAAGCAAATGCAAAGGCCCTGGGGCAAGAGCCTGCCTGGAGGAAAGCTAGGAATCTAACTGACTGGAGGAGAGGGTACAAAGGAGAGGTTGGGAGAAGAGAAGCTCCGAGAGGTAAACAGGGGTTCAGACCACAGTTTATCACAGTAGTCTAAACATTAATGTTTAATGTTTAATGGTAAAAACATTACCATTTTCTTTGCATGAGACTGATGATTCTTCCTGTGGAAAATAGACTGTAGGGAACAAGTGTGAGAGAAGAAACACCCATTCGGGTGCTAGAGCATTTCTCCACATGACATATGATGATGGTTTGAATCAGAATGGTAGGAGTGATGGTAGTGATAAATAGTGGGATTCTAGATAAATTTTGAGGGTCAAGACAACAGGAGGCATATACTGAAAGATTGGATATTAAATACAAAGTGAAGGAAGAGTCAAGGTGGTCTCCAAGATTTGAGGCCAGAGCAGTTCAGAAGATGAGGCTGTCACTTATGGAGATGGGGAAGCAAGTTTCAGGGTGAGAATCAAAAGTTCTGTTAAGGTCTTGTTAAGTTTCAGAAGCTTATTAGACATCTACATGTAGGTGGAAGTCTGAGGTTTATGGAGAAGTCGAAGATAGAGATCTAAGTTGGGGAGTTCAAAGTATGTAGATGGTATTTAAACCCATAAAACTAAATGTGAGCACTGAGGAAAAGGTCCTAGGTCTAAGGTCTGGGGCACTGCAATTTACAAGCAGAGCAGATAAAGGGAAGCCAATTGGAAGGATCATTAGCAAGGTAGGAGACTGCCAAGGGAAGGAACTGCCTCAGAAAGGAAGATTGGTCAATTGTGTCAAATGCTGTGAATAATTCAGGTAAGACAAAGACTGAAAATCCTTAGATTTAGCAAAGTGAGGTCATTGGTGATGTTGGCATGAGCAGTTTTAGTAAACTGGATCAACGTAAACTTGATTGAAGTAGAATTAAGAAAGATTGTTAGAAAAGTAATTAAACTCTCCCTGAAGAGCAAAGAAATGGGAAATAACTTGGAGGTTGGGGGCAGTTGTGTAGTGAATAGAGGGTACACCATTACTTCAGAGTCATCAGAAGTTCAAAACGCAGAGGTGCTTCAGGATCTCCTGGAAGGTTTGTTAAAATGAGATCACTGGGGGCACCTGGGTGGCTCAGTGGGTTGAGCCTCTGCCTTCAGCTCAGGTCATGATCTCAAGGTCCTGGGATCGAGCCCCACATCGGGCTCTCTGCTCGGCGAGGAGCCTGCTTCCTCACCTCTCTCTCTCTGCCTACTTGTGATCTCTCTCTGTCAAATAAATAAATAAAATCTTAAAAAAAAAAAACGAGATCACTGGTCCCACCCATTTTCAAGAGTGCATCAGAATCTCTTGAGGAGGATGCTATAAACAGGACATCCAGGTTGACCTTTAAAGTTTCTGGTTCAACAGATCAAGGGTGGGGTCCAAGAACTTGCCTTTCCACCATGATTTTAGATGATGCAGATAATGCTGGTCCAGGGAAGGTATTCTGAGTATCACTGCTCAAGGGCATTGATTCCTTTGCTGACTCATCCATTTAAAAGAGCACCCCATTCTTCTATGTCTTTCTGCCCCTCTATTGCTATATGAATCTGATGTATTTATTGCTCACTAAATTCTCCTTGGTATAGTCATTGTAGGAGAAGAGATCTCTCTGCCTTGTTTACTGTTGTTCTCCCTGTGTTTGGCATATAGTTGCAACTAAAAAAAATTGTTTTTTCTTGGAATAAATTAATAAATGAAGAAATGAATGAGTGAATAAAAAGTTCCAGCAATGATAACCCTTGTTTTATGTAAGTTTGGGGATGTTTAATGTTCCCTTGGAATTGTTTGTAAAGAAATAAGTTGTATTTTTCCAAATGGCAAGTGAAAATATTAAAAGCTAGTTAAATTTCAACCCAAGACACCCTGAAGGACCTGAGCTGGTTATTTACATTTCAAAATTCATGATAACAAGCCCAAAGATCCCTAATGTGGCTATTATGTGGCATTTCAAATATGACCACATAACTTTCAAAAGACATGTTGTTTGGAAAGCAACGGATCATTTTGTCATTAACCATTTACATGTAGGTAGCCAACTGTCACCAATTGAGGAACTTCCATAGTATAAGAGAAAATAGTAGAACACTGTTTTGTGTCCAAAGTACTAATTAGCCTGTAAGCCAACCCATTTGAACCAGGCTTTCTCTAGTACATCTAGGTTTAGCATTAGAGACCTTTAAGGTCCATCCAGTTGGAAGAATTTATCTGTCAATCCAAGTCTCCTTAAAACAAAAGCAAAAACAATCAAAACAGGGCCGCCAGGTTCCTGTTAAAGTTTTTTTTGGAGAGTGTTAAATGAAAACATCTCTGCTTGATATTCATCATTTCGCAATGACCATTTCATCACTCAGACAACATGAATAAAAGATATTATTTTTAGTCATTAACAACTCGGTCAGGGAAAAGAGAAAAATTGGGCATTTAAGAACATTTTACTTTTCTGTCACTTCAGACTAAATGACATCTTTAAATGATGGCTAGTCAAACCTACAGAATCTATTAGTAACTTGAAAATAAGTGTGAAGGGATGCCAAAACCCAAAGGAATCTTAAACTTACATTTATCAGGCTTGTCACATCATTGCTACTGGTAATAAAAGCATTTTTGTTTTATGTTGCAATGTCTACTGAGAATAATATTTTTTTGCACCAGAGTAAAAAGTGATATTGCAACATTCATCACATTCTTTGATATAAAATACCCTAAAAAGGTTGAAAATTGACGTTCATTATTTTAAGGCTAATTTAAAAGCCTGGTACATTTATAGAAGTTGTTCTGGTTGCTTTTTATAAAGTTCCAGTATTAGAGAGTCATTCAATTTTCAGAAGCATTTCCTCACATAGATTTCATGGATTTTGTTGGGTTCCTAACCATAAATGCTCAGATTTTAATGATGGTGGTAGTATGTGACCAATTTATTGGAGCATTTGTTTTCTTAAAAATCACTCAGCTGCTGGTCCTTTGCATTATAATAAGCAAAAAACAAAGAATTGTCATTTTTCAAGTTCTTTAAGATTTGATCAAAGCCCAAACTTACACTCTTTTCTATCCCCACATCATCACCACAACCCCCACCTCCCATCCCTGCCCCACCTCAGGATCTCTAAAGCACTGATCCAATGAAAGAAAACTCAATCTAAAAGGTGAAAGAGAAACTAAACTCTAGGCACAGTTGAAATGGTTTGCCACATTTATATGTACATTGATTTTTACGTGACTGCATTCAGAAACAAAATGCCATCTTCTGTGATCAATTCATTCAGAGTTCCCTTCTCAGAGAAATTAAAACCAAAGTGTATCCAAAACAGCAGCTCTCTCTTTTAGTTGGAGTTCTGAAGCATCTCTCAAGAAACAAACATGTATTTATACCTCCCTCATTTGATGGACAGTCAGGACAACAGTTAAATTCTC
Source organism: Martes martes (assembly GCF_963455335.1). Taxonomy (NCBI): domain Eukaryota; kingdom Metazoa; phylum Chordata; class Mammalia; order Carnivora; family Mustelidae; genus Martes; species Martes martes. The sequence goes on along the minus strand of NC_137888.1, from coordinate 182,327,477 downwards.
TGAAACAATTGGGAATTTGCATAATAAAGCAGGTGCAATTTCTCAAAGAAATTCAGGCTTAAGAAAAACTGCCACATTGAAGAAGCAAAGATTCTAATTCTGCCACTTACTCATCTTCCAAATGTTAGCACAGGAACAGGGAGGTATAACATGACTTAAAAAATTTGAGGGAGTTTGGGGGGTATTAATGTACCTCTCTCCAAGATTGTGACCATCACTTGAACTAGTGGAGTACTTCCCAGGGCATAGTATACATATCTTTTGGTGAAATGTATGTTGATTGAAAGAAGACCATGAACCAATGCATTTTATTTTACTGGTCCTGGGGAACATGATTAAAAAAAGACATGACTGAGACCGATTGACCTGTGAGTTGGATAGGGACACTCAGGGGCTCCTTATCCTGTTTCTTGTCCTTGGAATGTGGGTTCTGCTTGCCTTCCCTGTTCCAGAAGCGGCTGCCAAGGACATAGCCTTGAGACAGTGATGTGATGTTGAAAACACCTGCACAGCATATGTGACTGAGCCCAGTTGGGAACTCTTTATAAATTCTCAAGATTTGGAGAGTGGGAGCAGGGATCCATTCAACTTGCTGCTGCCAAGACAGGCCTCACATGTAAGTTCCTTTGGCTCTCATTAAGATTGCCACCTGTAAACCTGGAGTGGCCTGCCTCTTCAGTCTCTCTCTGCCCTCTGTGTGTGGGGGTAGATTTTAGATTACCCCAGGAAATCTTCCAAGAGAGTTGTGAACCTATAGCAGGTTAAAGATTTATTTTTATGTATATTAAAATACTGCTACAACCTCTTTTATTTTGATTTTGTAGATGATATTCCTAGGGCAAAGTTAAGAAAAAGTTGATTTAAAAGATAATTAAAGAAAAATTTAAGGAGAATAATAGAATGGTGTATTCAGGATAAGGGTAAAATATTGCGAAGGACTGAGGAGTGGGAAATACTGCTAAGGCATAATTACTTTTCTTTCTCTTAGGATATCCACGAACTGTATCCAACATTTGTAAATTATTTGGAGAAAAGAATAAGAGGAGAGAAAGGGAGGGAGGGGGAGAAATGGGCCTGGCTGTTAGAAAGGTGTAGCTGTTGGAAATTCATCAGGGAGTGAAAAAGAGGACACATTAAAAACTGTGAAGAAAGGGTGGCTCAGTTGGTTAAGTGTCCAACTCTTGATTTCAGATCAGGTTGTGATCCCAGGATTATAGGATCGAGCCCCATGTCAGGATCTGTGATTAGTAGGAAGTCTGCTTGGGATTCTCTCCCTCTTCCTCTTCCCCTTCCCCCATTGTACATGCTCTCTCTCCCTCTCTCTCACTCTCTCAAATAATAAATCTTTTTAAAAAACTGTGAAAAATTGAAAACATACAATATATAGAGAATAATACACTGAGCACCAGTGTACTATCCCCATCACCCAACTCAAAAACAATCAACTCATGGCCAATCTTGCTTCATGTGTATCCTCTAACCACTCAGGTCATTTTGAAGCATCCCATATCATTCTATCTACAAATAGTTTACATATATCTTTAAAATATAGGGACTCACTTTAAAAACAAAATAGGCTTCTAGTATCTAGTCCGGAACTTACAAGTTGCCACTCTGTCTTAAGAAGTAAAAAGCCAAATAGACTGAAAAATCAATTCTTATATTTGTCAGAGACATGAGGTCACAGGCAAACCACTGCCCTGATATTGGAGAGGTAGACAAGCAGATACAGAGAATTATAATTACTGTAGTAGAAACCCATAAGCAAAACCCTCTTTGGGAACCAATGCCGGGAAGGAGAACCTGAACTGTTCTTGATGAGTTGCCAGAGGCTCAGTGTGGACAACTCTGAGAATTGAAAAAGTCCTGGGGGGCTCAGTCAACTCTCCGTATTTGTGTGATTTTGGAATTTGAAATATTGTGAATTTTGCCTCCTCTAGCAGCTCTATCAAGTTCCCACAGTAAATATTTGAGAAAAATTCCCACATGCTTCCAGGAATGGGGAGGGAAAAGGAACCATTTTGAAATACATGAGAGAATTCTGTTCTTAACAAAGCCTGCCCTCAAGAGAAACTATTTTACCAGGGCCTAACTAATCTAGGCAGAGGGAATTACCCAACCTCAGCTGACTCTAGTCTTCTACCCAACTCCAGCCCTCTGTAGCCATCCTACCTCCCCTAAGTTAGGAGAAATTCTTTTGAAGTAGTTGTGAAGTTTATAGTCCAGAAGTACATGCTTGACAAAAGACAGACCTACTCATAGGCCCACAGAACATTTCCTTCCCCTTCCCTTTTTACTTCATCACTAAAGGCCTATTTACTGCAGTCTCTTTTACCCAGTACATCCTGTACACTCTTCATTAAGAAATTACAAGGCATACTAAAAGCAACAAAGACAATTTGAAGATACAGAGGAAGCATTAAAACCAAAGTCAGCTCTGACAGGAATGCTGGAATTTATCATTCCAGAAATTTTAAAACTACGATTAATATGCTAGGTGCTTTAGTGGAAAAAGCAAACAACATGAAAGAATAGGTGGCTAATGTAAACAGAGAAATGGAAATTCTAAGAAAGAATCCAAAAGAAATACTAAATATCAAAAACACTATAACAGAAATAAAGGACAATTTGATGGCTTCCTTAGTAGTCTAGACATGGCTCAGGAAAGAATCTCTCAACTGGAGAATATGACAATAGCTACTTCCAAAACTGAAAAGCAAAGAAAAAAAGAAAAGACTAACAGAAAGAAAACAGAATATCCAAGAACTGTAGAACTACAATAGACATACACATAATGGGAATACCAGAAGAAGGAAGAGAGAAAAGAACAGAAGCAATAGTTGAAGCAATGCTGAGTGAGAATTTCCCCCCAAATAATGTCACACATCAGACTACAAACCAGGAAACTCAGAGAATACCAGGCAGGATAAATGACAAAAACAAAAACAAACAAAAAAAAAAAACTAAAACCATATACCAAGGTTCATTGTATTCAACCTTCATAAAGTGAAAGAGAAAGAAAAGATCTTGGGGGGGAAAAAAAACAGAAAAAAAAAATCTTGCCTACAGAGAACAAAGATCAGAATTATATTCTGGGACAAGCCTATGGTTTTGTTATAGCTTGTTTGTCCTGGATTGCAATTCTCTGTTATTCCTGATTGAACCAATTTTTTAGTAAAACAAACAGACAAAAGAAGAATTATATCCTACTTCTCAAAACCCATGCAAGCAAAAGGAGAGTAAGGTGAAATATTTGAAGTGTTATGAGAAAAAAATATCCACCAACTTAGAATTATGCACCTTATAAAATTATCTTTCAAAAGTGAAAAAGAAATAATGACTTTTTCAAAAAGATAAAAATTGAGAGAATTTGCTGTGAGTAGACCTGTCTGGCAAGAAATGTTAAAAGAAGTTGTTTAGATAGAAAATGATATACACAGAACTTGGATCTGCATATTAAAAGGAAGAACATAAAAGAATGAATAAGTGAAGATAAAATAAAAACTTTTGTTTTTATTATTCCCAATCAACCTAACAGATAAGAGTTTGTTCAAAATAATAGTAACAAATGTATTCAAATATATATATACATGTATGTTTGAACTATGTAAATGACCTATATACATAGCAGGAAATGTATGTTGCAAGCAAGTCTAGACAACCACTAAAATATGTTTAGCATATTTTAGCATTAATATGCTAAGATAGGAGAGAAAATGGACTCATATAAAATGCTCAAAGAAAGCTACAAGTGGCAGGAAAAGAGTTGATAAAAAAATAGATAACAAAGAACAAGTACAACACATAGAAATCAGTAACATGTGATTGATATTAATCCAGCTATCTCAATGTTTGCTTTAAAAATGTCAATACACCAATTAAAAGACAGACATTACCAGATGGATCGAAAAAATTAGAGCTAACTTAAATATAAAGACACATATAAATTTAAAGTAAAAGGGTGGAGAAAGGTATACCAGGCTAACACTAATTAAAAGAAGTAGGAGTAGCTATACTAATTTCAGACAGAGCAGACTTCAGATCAAGGAAAATTATGAAGTTTAAAGTGGGGCATTCCATAACAATAAAGAGGTCAATACTCCAAGAGAATGTAAGAATGCTTAATGAGTATGAACCTAAAAACAGAACATGAAAATACATGAAGCATAAACTCATAAAACTTCAAGGAGAAATGGATAAATCCACTAACATTGTTAGAGACGTTAGCATCCTTCTTTAATCAATCGACATATCTAACAGACAGAAAATAGCTGAACTCAACAACACAACACTACTGGATATAATGTGCATCTATAGACATCTGTAGTCATCTAACAACAACAGATTACACATTCTTTTTAAGCTCATATGAAACATTCACCAAGATAGACCACATTCTGGGCCATAAAGTATGCTTTAACAAATTTTAAAAATCGAAACTATACAATATCTGCATAATGAGATTAAAGTAGAAATCCATAGCAGAAAGATAGCTGTGAAGTCCCAAATACTCAGATATTAAATAACACACTTCTAAATAACACATGGGTCAAAGAGTTAATCTCAAGAACAATTTTAAAATATTTGAATTAAATGAAAATGAAAATATAATTTTAGCAAAATTGATGAGATAGCTGTGAAAGCAGGGCTTAGAGGGAAATTTTAGCATTGAATGCATATACTAGAAATGAAGAAAGATCTAAAATCAATAATCTGAGCTTCCCCTTTCAAAGTTAGAAGAAGAAAAATAATAAAAGAAGTAATAAATTAGAAGAAAAAATAACAGAAATAAAGAGTAAAGCAGAAATCAATAAAATTTGAAATAGGAAATCAATAGGGAAAACCCACAAAACCAAAAGCTTGTCCTTTGAAAAGACTAATAAAATTGATAGCCTTCTAGCTAGGCTAAGAAAGAAATGCGGAAGACACAAATTACTAATATGAGAAATGAAAGGGGACGCTATCACTGCAGAATCTATGGACTTTAAAAGAATAATTAAAGAATATTATGGACGACTCTCTGCCTACAGATTTGGTAACCTAGGTGAAGTGGACCAATTCCTTGAAAGACTATAATCTACTAATCCTCACACAAGAAGAAATAGACAATCTGAATAAGCCAAATCCATTATAAGAAACATTATACTGAATCAATAACTAACAGCGTTCCAAAATAGAAAGAACTGGGTTCATTGCTGAATTCTACCAAACAGTTAACAGAGAAATGATACAAATTCTCTACAGTCTTTTCCAGAAGGTAGAAGCAGAATGGAATACTTCCCAACTCATCCTATGAGGGCAGCACTAACACCAACTAAACAAAGATGTTACAAGAAAACTGTGGACCAAATTCTCTAATGAATAGATAAGAAATCAACAATATATTAGCTCATGGATTCCAAAAATGTATAAAATCAATTATACACCTTGATATCTCAGGTATACAAGGCTTGTCCAGTATTCAAAAAGAGATTAATGTAATCTATCACCTCAACACGGTAAAAAGAAAAATCATGTGATCATACCAATAGATGTAGAAAAAGCTTTTTACAAAATCCAGTACTTATTCATGATAAAAACTCTTGATAAGCTGGGAATAGAGCATTGTACTGAAAGTCTAAGCTAATGCAGTAACACAGGAAAAGGAAATAAAAAGAATAAAGATTGGGAAGGAAGGAATAAAACTGTTTTTGTTTGCAGATGACAACATTGTCTACATAGAAAACCCAAGGGAATCTGTAAAAGTTCCTGAAACTGATAAGTAATTACAGCAAATGTTAATATACAGAACTCAATCACATTCCTATGTACTAGTAATGAACAAATGGAATTTGAAATTAAAAACACACCAGCATTTATATTAACACTCCAAGTAAAATACATATATATAAATCTAACAAAACAGGTATACAGTCTATATGAGGAAAACTATAAAACTTTGATGAAAGATACCAAAGATGAACCAACTGAATGGAAAGATATTTCATAATCATGAACAGGAAGATTCAATAGTGTCAAGATGCTAATTTTTCCCAATTTAATCTATAAATTTGGTGTAATCCCATTCAAAATCCCAGCAAATAATTTTTTGAATTGCAACAGCCTCATTCTAAAATTTATGTAGAGAAGGAAAAGATCCAGAATTGCAAACTTAATATTGAAGAAGAACAAAGCTGGAGGACTGACACTACTCAACTTCATTACTTACTGTAGAGATATAGTAATCATGGCAATGTAGTATTGGTGAGAGAATGGACGAATAGATCAGTGGAACACAATACAGAGGCCAGAAATGGACCTACATACCTGAGGTCAACCGATCTTTGGCAAAGAAGAAAAGGGAATACAAGGAACAAACAATCTTTTCAATAGATGGTGCTGGAACAATTGGACATGTACATGCAAATTGAATGAATGAATGAATGAATGAACATTAAAAAAAAAAGAATCTAAACACAAACCTTACACCCTTCACAGAATTAACTGAATATGAATCAGAGACCTAAGTGTAAAATGTGAAAGTACAAAACGTAGAAGAAAACAACAGAAAGTCTGTGTGACCTTGGGCATGGTGATGTGACGACTTTTGAGGTACACCACCACCAAAGGCACAATCCATGGAAGAAATAATTAACAAGCTGGACTTCATTAAAATGAAAAAGTTCTTCCCTGTGAAGTGCCAAGTGAACAAGAAGACAAGCCACCAACTGGGAGAAAATATTTGCTAAAGATGCATCTGATGAAGGGCTGTAGTCTAAAATAGACGAAGAACTCTTAAAACTCAAGGATAAGAAAACAATCTGAAAATGGGCCACAGACATTAACATACACCAAAAATGATATGCAGATGGCAAATAAACTTAAGAAAAACTGCTCCATATCACGTGGCGTTAGGGAAATGCAAATTAAGACAACAATGAGATACTGATGAAATCCTAGAACCTAGGTCAGGTTCGGTGGGGTGAGGTTCGGAGCCGATGGCTAAGAAAGAATTCTTAAGACATCTCTGGTGCAAAAAGGTGGTTTATTAAAGCATGGGGACAGGACCCGTGGGCAGACGGAGATGCAGCTGCCCTGGGTTGTGAGGGATGGCAGGTTATGTACTCTGCGGTTGGGGGAAGGTGAGGGAAAGGGAGGTTTCAACGGAGATTTCATATGCTAAAGAGGGCCTACAAGGTGCCGGGATACTGGAGGTCTCCCAGCTTGATCAACGTTGTCTTTTAGCAAGCCATTAATATCAAGATAGTTGGGAGATTCCTGTCTTACAGCATTGTGATCTCTGCAAGTTAACTATTTGTTTCTCGTTTATGGCAGTCAGGGGTGCCTGAGAAATGCTACACATATTACCGTGGGGAGCGGATGGAGAGGGGGTGCAAGGTGCCAGCTTTTGCTTTGTCCTCAGTCAGCCTCCTGCTCCCTCATCAATACTACTACTCACTGATTAGAATGGACAAACTCCAAAACACGGACAGCAACAAGGGCTGGCGAGAATGTGAGGTATCAGGAACACTCATCCACTTCTGGTACAGCCACTTTGGAAGACAGCTTGGCAATTTCTTACAAAGCTAAACATATTTTTACCATATAATGCAGCAAGCATTCTCCTTAGTATTTACCCAAGTCACTGAAAACTTATGTCCGCACAAAAACCTGCATGTGGATATTTATTGTAGCTTTATTCATAATCATCAAAACTTAGAAGCAACCAAGACAACTTCTAATAAGTGAATGGACAAGCTGGAAAATCTTGACAATGGACTCTTATTAGGTGCTTTAAAAAAACAAGCTATCAAGTCATGATAAGACAGGAGGGAACCTTAAATTCATTCTCTTAAGTCAAAAAAGCCAATCCGAAAAAGCTACATATTGTATGATTCCTACTATGTGACATATTGGGAAAGGAAAAATTATTTAGAACAGTAAAAAGATTACCAGAGGATAGGTAAGAGGAAGAGATGACTAGGCAGAGCAGAATTTTTTAGGGCAGTGGAACAACTCTGTATGATAGTATGATGGTGGATACGTGTCATTTTACATCCTTCAAAACTCAGAGAATGCACAACATTAAGAGTGAACTCTAATGTAAATTGTGGACTTTGGTGAAAATGTGTCTATGTAAGTTCATCAATTATAATGAGAACTCTCTATACTTTCTGCTCAATTTTGTTATGAGTCTTAAACTGCTCTAAAAAACGAATTTATTAACAACAAAAAGTGTTAGTGTAAGTCTTACAACAAATAATACAGTACTTGTAAATGCCATGAGACATCCACTCAGCATTTCTAATTGTCTTTCGAATTTATTTTTTGATTTTCACAGTTTGCTTCAACCATGTTCTAAATAAGTTGAGTACATTGCCATTAGTCAATTTGTATCGGCTCTTTCATTTATGGAATATCGCCTCCCTCCAGTATTTTTTCCTAGTATTTATTGGTTGAATTAATGTAAAATTTCCTAGGTCTGAATAATGTCGATTGTATCCCCATGGTGTCATTTGACCAGTTTCTCTGTTCCCTTGTATTTCTGAGTGTGTGATGTTAGTGCTAGAATTATATATTTGATTAGATTATAGATTCGATTAGTTTTATTTGGGGGGAATGGATATTTTAGAAGGTATCCTGGCAACCATCAGGAACCCATAAGGAGCTGGTCTGGCTTTATTTTGTGGTGTTAGAGACTATTGATGCTTATCATTATTTCACTGAGTGTTATAAAATGATGCTATTCTAATTCTATCATTCCTTCTGCGATTATTAGCTGAAAGACCTCTGTTAAAGGAGCTTTCCCAGGGTGCCTGGGTGGCTCAGTCAGTTAAGGGACTGACTCTTGGTTTTGGCTCAGGTCATGATCTCTCTGTTGTAGGACTCAGCTCCACATCTGGCTCTGTGCTCGGTGCAGAGTCTGCTTCAGATTCTCGCTTCCTCTCTCCCTCTCATTTTCTCTCTCTCTCTCTCAAGTAAATAAATAAAAATGTAAAAAAAAAAAAAAAAGGAGCTTCCCCTCATCAATTATTGGCTACCTGAAAATAGACCCCATACAGGAAAGACAGAATACATCTTTGATTGGTTTCCCCTCATGTATTAGTTTTCAAAATAATGTGGCTGTTTCTCTAGCAGAGACCAACAGTAGTGGGAGAGGTGTCACAGTCAATGTCTTTATGGGAAAGTAGTGTCACTGATTTGTTCCTTGAGTCAATTATTGGTTTTATTATAACACCATACTCTATTATTATTATTATGATAATGAAAATAAAAGACAATTTTTAAGCTACTGAAGAGCCTTTCATATTGGGGCTTACAAATGTCTCTGGGAGCCTGATGTGTAGCACCTGAGTGAAGGGGTTCAGGTGAAGTTTGTGGCCAACAGGAGTGCAGTTCTCTCTGAGAGTGGCAGCTGTGCCCTGATTACCACTATACCCTATAGGAAGTTGTGTGGTAGGGGGCATAGGATGGCCAGACCTTGAAAAGAAGTTGGTGATCTAAATCTTCGGGTGATGTCTCCTGACTCTGAAGGTTGTTACATAATGTAGGATTTAAAACTACCACCACACAAGGTCAAAAAAACAACAACAACAACAAAACAAAACAAAACAAAACAAAACAAAAAACCCCACACATCTGCAAATGTATCTAGCATATGGCCCGCCAACACATTATTTATGCTCTAGGTAATTTTATGCACTATTTTCATTTCTATTGCCTTCTATATTTTCCTTTTGGAAGTTGAGGGAACACAGGCTCTGCTCTTTATTTCCCAATCTCCCTTCAAATTCTAGATTGTAGTCTTACCTTAGGAAAAGCTGATCTGGCCCAAATGATTCTCTTTCCTGGTAGGAGATAAGTCCTGTATAAAGTTAATTAACTTTTTGGATGATCTAAACCTTGACTTCAGATCTGATGCTGTCAGAGTGCACCTTCCACTGGGTACCTCAGCCTTTTATTAGCAAAGCAGTTGTCCAGCATCATCATCAACTCTCCCCCCAGAAGCATCTACTCTCCCAGGCCATGGCCTCCCATCACCGATCCTGTTGCTTGGGAGCAGAGAAGAAAGAAGGGAACTAACACTGACCTAGAACCTGTAACACTCTGGACCCTGTCCTACATGTATTCTTTTTGTTTCCTTAATAATTAACCATGATACAAAAATCCCCAAGATTCAAGTACTATTATCTTTTAGCATTAATTAAAAAACACAGATTCAGAGATTTAAGTAACTTCCTCTGGGCTGCAAAAGGACTACAGAATAGATCCAAATCTGTGTGACCTTCAAACCTGTGTGTATTTCATAACCTCACACTGCCTCCCACCTCCAAGCTCCCAATGACACCCAATGTCATTTGCTTAATTTCTGCAACACCATAACCTAAGCCAGATGGCTTCGGTGGTAGTGCTGCTTTCCTAGAGGACAGCCAAGGACCACAAACAGCATGCTGTCCTGGAGTCTTCTCTCCCATCACTGCTACTAGTCTCTTCCCCCTCTTCAAATTGCCTTCCCGGAACTCGTTTACTCGCCAGCATAAATTCACTGCCTGAGTTAGGGTCCTGGCAGGAGACAAACGTTCAAATGGAGAATGACCCCCATTGTGTAGTGTATCAGGAGGGGATCATTACATAGGTGGGGGCAGTGTTAAGAGAAACTGGAGGAGATGGAGAAGCATCCCGTGGCTAGCAACAGCAGGGAAGAACCCAGTCGCTGCTGCCTCATAGCCTAGCTGGGAAGGTGCTGCAAAATAAATGCAATGAAGTCTCTTCCTTTCATCCATCCATCCATCCATCCATCCATCCATCAGTAAAATACAGAGAAAGGCAGAGAATGGAACTGCAGAGGCAAACAAAGAATATCCAGATTATTTCCTCTGCTTTTCTACAAGCTGCTGCCACTGCGGTAGATAGGAACTGGGTTCTGAAGGGCACCTCTGTTGAAAAAGATCAGAACGCTTCCCTCTCGTTCCCAGCTTCACTTCTGTCTCCCTGGCTGGAGTCCCAGCCAGCTTGCATCCAGACACACCTTCAGCTCTGCACTGGCAGACGTGAGAGTCTCCACCATCTGGGTCAGGCAAGCAGGGCTTTCAAGTTCATCCTCTAGTATCTGGAGTAGAAACGCTCTATTCTTTCCCCAGCACATCTGCACTGTTAACAGCTGTCCATTGCTCTTCTTTCCAGAAACGTGACCCGTGCTTTCCCTCCACTCTCTTGTTTTCCCTGGCCCTGCTCTTTTTCTCGAACCCCCAGGGAAAATTCTCTCCCGAGCCCCTCTGCTTCCAGGCCCAGAATGCCAGCAAATCAAGTTATTTTCATTTTATGAATATGCATATACAAAACCCAAGATATTTTCCTAAGAAATTGCAAATTTGATCTGCAGAAAATGTGTTGCTATTTCTGCCAGTGGATAGAAGCATTGCTAAATTACACCAAGGGCAAGAGAGTTTTGTGCTCTCAGAAAGCATTTTACCTTTTGGGGGGTGTGGTGCACAACTACTTTTTCAGGATGCTGTTGTGGCTTGGAAAGCGACTTTTCATTTTTCCGGAGAACCAGAAAACGGTTTTTAGCCCTCCTTCAAAATACTTAGAAGAGGTAAGGTACAATTTTGGGGGGCAGATGGGTCAGTTGGGTATTCTGCTTCAGAAATCCCAGTTTCTTGCTTTGACCACATCACAGCTCCCATTTCCTTCCTCACATTAAGACTTCTCTCATGCAGTCAGCAGAAATGTTACAATTGGAAACATTGTAAGTTTCTGATAGCTTTTTTTTTCTTTTCTTCCCCTTGCTGGACATACAATCCCAGGCACTCAAGAGTATCCAGTTGGTTTTCCTCCAGCAACAAGGTACAGGCTGAAACAAACAAAAAAAGACCAAGAGCAAAGGGTAAGAGTCTTAGCCATGGAATTGCTTCCCACATTGAAGGCTAAGGCTGGTCAGACTTTTCTGGCAGTGAGCTAAGCTAGACCAGTATAAAGTTACTTACCTGGCTGCTCTTCATGCCTTCCCTTCCTTTCCAAAGCAGAAGGACACCTGGATTTGCAACTTTTCCCTGTCCCTCCCATTTCTGGGGCTGAAGTCATTAAGAGCCTGTGTTCTAGCCTCTGACAGACAGAGCTGGGTCTGTCTTGGCTCTGCTACTTGTTAGTGGTATCCTTCACCTCACTGAGTCTTAGATTCCCCACCTATAAAATCAGGAAAATAAGAGTCCCCCTGGAGAAGATTTTTGTGATCATGAAATGAGACAGTGCCTTCAGCCCCATGCCTGAAATACAGTGAGTGCTCAGTAAGGGTCGCCTAGTATTAGGAGAATTGCTATGTAGCTCCCAAATCATGCCACTTACGGACTTACCTTCCCTCCCCCAGATGGACTTTGTTCAAAGTTTGATAGACATTTCCACTGAATTTCTGTCTTTAGCATCCTCTGTCTTGATGTTTTGGTTTTGTCTCTTTCACTTCTAAGCCTTTCCTTTAATGAGTGCCATCTTTTTTTTTTTAAGATTTTATTTATTTATTTGACAGACAGATATCACAAGTAGGCAGAGAGGCAGGCAGAGAGAAGAGAGGAGGAAGCAGGCTCCCTGCTGAGCAGAGAGCCCGATGCGGGGGCTTGATCCCAGGACCCTGAGATCATGACCTGAGCCGAAGGCAGAGGCTTTAACCCACTGAGCCACCCAGGCGCCCCTGAGTGCCATCTTCTAAAAACACTCTTCCTTTTCCTTAAAGCCACTCATACACTCATGTGCTAGCTAGAAATGCTAGCACATCTTTTAGAAGGCCAGAGAGCCTCCTGGGTCCTCTCCATCCAAAAAAGTAAAGCCTCCATCTGCTTTTACCTTTTTTCACTGTTGGTCTAACACCCATCCCAACATCCTTCTGCTACATCCGTTTAGAAAGCACTCGCTTCATTTTAACCTTAAATTCTGTGTTCTTTCCTCTTTCATCTCCTGTCTTACCGCTGCCTGGTCTCGAACTGCATTCTGATCCTTTTCCTATACTGTCTAACATAGTTTGTGTAGAGGCAGAACATAAATCCTAATCTTAATTGCTAAATGCACTACTTAACTTTTTATTGAAATTACCCAGCACGTGCTGAGGAGTGTGAACTTTTAAATTTCTAGTTTATTGGTGGACTGAACATATCCTTTAAAAACAGATCAAAATAAAAGATTTTAAATTTTGAAAAGCACTTTAAAATTTAAATCTTTTCAAATTTACAAAATACATGTAAGTTATAAAGAATAGAGGTACAATGAATGCCTATGTTCCCACTACTCAGTTTATGGGGAAAAAATATCACTTTTTCTCTGAAACTCCCTTAAGGGCTGACTCCTGAAAATATTGCTTTCTCTTCTCTTCAGAGGTAATACTCTCCACTGAATTTATTTTACTCCAATGATTAAATGAATATGTCACAATTTATACTTGCATTTTACTGTTGATGGACATTGAGTTCTTTCCAGTATTTTTAAAATTAGACTTCTTCTTTTGAGATAATTACAGTCTCACAGATATTTACAAGAAAGAATAGCAAGTCTCCCATATAACCTTTACCCAGTTCTCTCCAAATGTGCTATCTTGTAAAGCTCTAGTATAGCTCCATGGCCAGGATATTAACATTGAGGTACATTTCCATCAGCCCAAGGACAGCCACACTCACTTTTCCCAAACACTACGCCTGTCCTTAGCCCGAGGATACCAAAAATCTGTTTTCCATTTCTATAATTTTCTCTTTTCAAAAAATTTTTTTCTAAATGGAATTATACAGTATATAACCTTTTAAGGTTGTTTTTTTTCCACTCAGCTTGATTCTCTGGAAATTCACCCAGCCAGTTGCATGTAACAATACTTCAATTTCTTTTACTGCTGAGTCATAGCATGGTATGGATATACCATCTTTTGTTTAGCCATTCACCTGTTCAACATCAGATGTTTCCAGTTTTTGGCCATTACAAATAAAGCTGCTGTGAACATTCGGGTCCAGGTTTGGATGTGACCCTAAGTCTTCCTTTCTCTATGATAAGTGCCCAGGAGCACAATTGCTGGGTCCTATCACAATTACATTTTTAGTTGTCCAGGAAACTGGAAAACAGTTTTTCCAGAGTGGTTGTGCCATTTCCACTCCTACCAGCAATGCTTGAATAATTCACTTTCTTCTCATCCTCGCCAGTTTTTGGTGTTGTCATTTTGCTTTAATTTGCATTTCCGTTAGGGCTAATGATGCCAAACATCTTTTCATGTGCTTCTTTATCATCCATAGATCTTCTGTGGTGCAACGTCTTCTCAGGTCTTTTGCCCCTATTCTGTTTGAATTGTTGACTTTTTGGATGTTGAGTTTTAAGACTTCTTTAAGGATACTGGATACCTGATCTTTGTTGGATATGTGGTTTGTAAATATTTTCTCTCAATCTCTACTTTGTCTTCTTATCTTAGGTCCTAGCCAGTTTGCCTTCTCTTCACTGTGCGTAGTTACATAGCTCTCCCCCACGCCCTCCAGAGTTTTAGTTACACTTAGCGGGAGAAGTAGAAAAGACTCCATCTGCTCTTTCTTCCCGAAAGCATGAGTGACACAGTTTTCTTTTTTTTTTTTTTTTTAACACCTAGGCTTGTGCTGTTCAATATATTAACCACAGGTACATGTAGATATTTCAATTAACATGACTGAAAATAAAATAAAATATTCACCTCTTTTGTCCCAGGAGTCACATTTCAAGTGCTCAACAGCCACATGTGGTGAGTGGCTACAATACAGGACAACCAGATGATAGACTATCTCCTTCTACATCAAAGTCACTACCAGGCGGGCAGCACTGGCTTAGAGTAAATACCTCAGAGCAGAGTTGCTGAGTTCAAGAGTATAAGCTTCTTAGCATTTATTAGGTAATGCTAAAGGTGTTTTCCAAAGTGTTGCATTGATTTGTACTTCTGTCAGCTGTGGATGAGAATCTCTATTGTTCCACATTTGTGTTAACACTGGGTACTCTGAGACTTCAAACATTTTGCTGTATTGATGAGAGTGAAATGATACCTCATCATTTTCACATTTCCTAAGGAGAATGGATGTCTTTGTGTGTAGTCATTGATCATTTTGAAAAAAGCTGTTCAGATCTTTTCCCCATTTCTCTGTTGGGTTGTTTATCTTACTAGTTTTCTTATTGGTTTCATATTAATTTTCTTATTAGTTTATGGGAGTTTAAAAATATGTTGGATACTAATCTTTTGTTGAGTAGAGGGACTGAAAATGTCTATCTGCTTTGTAGCTATCATTTTCTCTGTGATGTTTCTTAGTTAGTATAGGATGGGTTCAGCTGGAGTAAAAAATAAACCTTGAGTCTCAGTGGAGTAACGAAGTCTGCTGTTAGTAGGGAGGTCTTCTATCTTGAAGTTGTCCCTCAGAAAATGCATGGCCTTCCAAGTTGCTGATATACAGGAGGAGGACTACACAGATTATTTTTAAGTGCTAAGCCTAAAAGTGGCTTATGTCACAACTGTTCAAATTACATCAAATCATGAGTCCCCGATGTAATGCAAGGGAGGCTGGGAACTGTAGAACAAGACAATGATATCTGGGAGTACTCATGGTTTCTTCTTCAGGATGTTTTAAATGAACAGATGATCTTCGTTTTAAGGTAATGGAGCTTAAGTTTCTTTCTTCATGATTTTTACTTCCGTAGTGTTTAAGAAATCCTTCTGAGCATGCTCACGCTGGGGATGGGGATGAACAGGGGGAGAAGGAGAGAAAGAATCCCAAACAGTCTCCATGCCCAATACAGAGCCCATCATGGAGGTATCTCAGGGAGGCTCGATCTCATGACCCTGAGATCATGACCCCAGGCAAAAATCAAGAAGAGTTGGACACTTAACCGACTGAGCTACCCTGGCAGCCCTCCCTTATTTTAAATATTAGATTTTTATAACACTTGATACCTGGTAAGGCAGATATCTCCACTATGTATTTCCTGTGATAAGCTGTTTTGACTATCCTTAGTCTTTGCCCTGCTATCGAAAATGTCACAGTTTTCTTGTCCAGTTTCAAAGAAAAACCTATTGGAAGTGAACATTTAGATCAATTTGGGAAGAAGTGATACCTTTACAATCTTGAGGTTTCCTGTCTATGAACTATAGTACATCTCTACAGCTATCTACTTAGCTCTTATTTAGTATGTTTCAATAAAGTTTCACAGCTTTTTGATGTTGGTAATGCCATGTACATCTTTGGTTTGATTGATTTGTCAGTGTTATTGCAAATGCTATCTTTTTAAAAAATTATATATTTCAAGTGCTTTTCATATAAGGAAATTTAATTTCTTTTCTGTATGTGGGCTCTTTTCTATTTTTAGATATTTCCTCCTGGCTTCCATCCAGAAACAAGGTTTAAATAGCTAATTTTACTTTCTATTCCTGAGAGGTACAATTTTATGTCTAGTTTATTTGCTGAGGGTGTGATTTTTAAGCTCAGGTATATGTGTAGACTCTCCTATTAGGCCTCCCACTCTGAAAGATTGTTCTCAGGTCTTCATTCCCTGTGAGGCTTTCAAAAGTGAAGCCCAAAGTTATCTGGACTTAGAAGATGCCCTTGGGGTGAAAATGAGCTGTTCTCTGCTTACCATGTTGAACTTCTGTTTTCCCTTAACTGCAGGTCTCTGGAGAATCCTTATCTTCTTGCTGATTTGTTAATGCAATAAAATAGATGTTCATATTTTTATTCATTTTCTTTTAGTTTTAGTCAAGGGGTTTAGTTTATTTGATCTGCCGTGCTGCCAGGAACTGAAATTGAGAAATATATGTATATGTATGTGTGTGTGTGTATGTGTGTATGTATGCCTATACATATATATGTGTGTGTGTATATATATATATATATATATTTGTTTTAAATACTTTCAAAACACATTTATAATAAATCTGAAAAGATAGCCCCTATAATTTTTTAAAGGTTTACCTAAAATGACTTAGTTCAATTGAATTACAAATCCCTGCAGCCAAATTATTGCTATTCAAACTTCTTTAGCTGATTACTACACCCCCCCCACCCCCATTTTTCTTTATTATTTGGCTGTTAAGTCAATACAGAGCTCTAAGGGTTGTGGTCAACAAAGTTACTTTATCCTTTTTGTTAGATGGATTGACATTTTAAAAAACTTCACTCAGCCTCCAGACACTGTGGTGTTTATACTGTACATCCTGAGATGGAGTTGATGTTAACCTTGATAGATCTTGCGAAGTCAAGTTGTCTCTGATAAAAAGTCTCCTGCTTTCCCTGCCACTTAATCAACACATGGCTATTGAGTTTCCACCACAAGTCTGTTATGTGGTAATGGCAAGCTTGTTCTGATAGCCAATGGGTGTTAAATCGGATTTTCCCCAGGGTGAGAATCTGACTAAACAGATCTCCTATGATTACCCTATTTCTGCTCTCCTTCTTAGAGATTCCCTATAAGCGTTTCTCAGGGAGGGAGACTAAAGTGTATATTTAATTGCTTCAGATTTCTTTTCTGTGAAGGGTCTAGACAACACACAAAACATAGAGGTAATAATTTAAGCCCTTAAGAAAGCTCTGGCAGTTGAGTTAAGGAAAACTTTAAATGATCAATATATGTGGTACAGTATCATTATAATTAATACTAAAATACTTAAAGCAATATACCAGTTTATTAACTTCTTTCTTGATAAATGAACATGAATGGCCCACAGGTATGATATGGGTATATAATCTCATCATTCTTTTAATTTAAATTTTTTATTGTGTTATGTTAGTCACCATACAGTACATCATTAGTTTTTGTTGTAGTGTTCCATGAGTCATTCATATTTATATAACACCCAGTGCTCCATACCCATCACTGGTCTAACCCATCTCTCCACCCCTCTCCCCTCTAAAACCTTCAATTTGATTCCCAGAGTCCAAAATCTCTCATAGTTCATCTCCCCATCTAATACCCCCCCTTCATTTTTCCCTTCTATTCCTTACATTCCACAAATAAGTGAAGCCATATGATAATTGGCTTTCTCTGCCTCACTTGTTTCACTCAGCATACTCTCCTCCAGTCCATATAATCTCATCATCACAGAGCTGTTATAAATCTTGTTCTATGATTTCTAAAAAATATGACAAATATATATATATGAAGTTAGTATCTGCTCAGGTCATTAAAACGCTGCCCTTTTGAGGGGTTGATAAAGTTAATTGATATATATTTTTTGCATTCAAAAATATGTTTTCACATAATTGATCCCTGTTTGCTGTTGAGAAAAAAAATAGAGATGAAGAGATGGGAAAACACATTCATTATTTCATTACTCAGATATAACCACTGTAGTGCTTTAAAAAATGTTTTATTATAAAATAGTTTCAGATCTACATAAAAGGTTGTAAGAATCACACAGAAAACTCCCACATACTCACCTAAATATATATAGGTATATATATATATACACACACACATATATATAATATGTAGACTATACAATATTATACATGCATATATTTTATATAGATATATTTGCCTTTCTCATATATATATCTTTATGTGTATATATTTAGTATTATTTTTCTGAACTATTGGAGTGGAAGTTGCAACTATCCTACTCTTTTACCTCTGAGTGTTCCAGGATATTTTTCCTAAGGGAAAAAAAAATTCCATTACATAGCCATAATTCAATGATAAATTTAGGATGTTTAGCATTAATACAGTACCCTCAATTGAAATGCAGTCTGTATTTAAATTTTGTCAGTTTTTTCAATAATGTTCCTTATAACAATTTACCCTGATCCAGGATTCCATCAAGAATCATGTATATAGGGCCCCTGGGTGCTTAGACAGTTGAACATCTGCCTTCGGCTCAGGTTGTACTCCCAGGATCCCGGGATCAAGCCCTGCATCGGGCTCTCGGCTCAACAGGGAGTTTGCTTCTCTCTCTGTCTCTCTGCCCCTCCACCCACTTGTGCTTATTCTCTCTCTCTAATAAATACATAAAATCTTTAAAAAAAAAAGAATTATGTATATAATTTAGTGGTTGTGTCTTTTTGGTCTTTCTAAATTTTAAACATTTCCTTAACCTTTCTTTATCTTTTGTGACATTGATGTTTTTGTGGAGAAAAGGCCAGCTGATTTCTAGAATGTATCTGTCTGATATTTTTTAATCTTGAAAGGGCTTTGAAAGAGTTGTATAAACTTACTGTCAGTCCTGCCTTCCCATTTTCTCCTGAGATCCTAATTTACTCTGACTTTCGTCCATACCATTCCTCTAAGATTGCCTTTTTTCAGGTCATCAGTGACCTTCATGTCACAAAATTCAATGGTCAATTCTCAGTTCTCTTCCTATCCAACCTCTTAGCAGAATTTGCTAGAATTCATCTCCTCCTCCTCTTTGAGAGTACCATGCTTTCTTCACTTGGTTCCCTGCACATAGCTGTTTCCTTTATCTCCTTCCTGAATGATCCCTTTTAATGAGTAAGTTTTACTGGACTCTCCTAATCTTCCAGGTCCCTGAATGATGGAATGCCACACAACTCAGGCCTCAGACCTCTTTGCCTTCTTCATTCATTTTTCAAAGTAGTCTCAGCTACATAGAAAATGGATTGAAACACCATTTATGTGTTAACCCGAATCTGTGATATCAGCCTAAGCTTCAGTGCCAAACTCCAGATCATGTATCCAACTATATACCTCCCATCTGGAGCTCTGATAGGCATCTCAAACTTAACATGTCTTACCAAAATTCTTGATTATTTTTCTAAAATCTGCCAATCATTTTGATTTACTCAGAATGAAAATCAGAATTTCCAATAGGGCATTATGTAATGTGATTTCTCTCTAATTCACTTATTTCATATTCTATGGCTCTTCCTTTTACCTAATGTATCCCACCACACCAACTATACTTGTACCTCAGGACCTTTACACTTGCTGTTCCCTGTGCCTGGAATCTACTTTCCCCAGAAAACTACATGGCTTGTTGTCTTACTTTAGGTTTTTGAGGAAATAATCTCTCATCAGACAGGTGTTTCCTAACCACCTCACCTAATGAAATGTTACACACACCAGCCCTGTCACTCTTTATTCAGGTGTCCTGTTTTATTTTTCTTGATTGTATTTATTATTGTCTTAAATATGGTTTTCCTCTCTACTCTCTCCCTCACTGAAAAGTTAACTCCATGTGCATAGAGGCTGCTTTGTTTTATCCTCTATTGCCACTCTTAGAATAGTCACAGGCTCATAGTAGGGATTCTGTAAATATTTGTGGGGTGAATGAGTTCATATTCTCTCAGGTCTTTTCTACACACAGAACATCTACTTAAAAATTATTTGGAAAAATCTCTATGGTTCCATCAATTGCTTTTTTAGTAATATGTCCTGAATATCTTTCTATATCACCAAATATAGATCTAAATACTTTTTAATAGTTTTATAGAGTATCTCAATTTATGGAGATGCCATGATTGATCTACTCAAACTCGAGTGATGGAGAGCTAGATTGTTTTCAATTTCTTGCTATTTCAAACTATGCTATAATGAATAACCTTATATTGAAGTCTTTTTGTAATCCAGTTTGTCAAACAACTATTGAGTATCTGCTATATGATATTCACTGTTCCAAACAATGCGATGGGAAAGCAGAGATGAATACGACGTGGTTCTTGCATTCAGGGAACTCATGACCTGCTCAGAGAGACAGACGATGATAAATAAAAATGATGTATTTTAGAGAGTTATGAGTACTGTAAGGCCCGTAAAGAGGCATAATGTACTAGTAGAATTCTGGGGTGGGAACTACCCGAGATAAAGGATGATGCAGAAAAGCTTTCTGGAAGGTCTATGTAGTTAAACTGGGCTTTGATAAAGTTTTCATTCGACTGGCAGAGGGGCTGGAGTGGAGAGAGAGAGCCACATATCAAAGATGGTGGAAACTATTCTTGGATAAGTGAGCTCCCTTGTTTGGCTAGAACAGAGGGGAGGTGAGTGATAAGGCCAGACAAGTAGGTGGAAGAAGGAGCACATAGCAGATTAAAAAAAAAAAAATCATTTAACAAAGGACACAGGGATGGGAAATAATGTAGAAATGGATCCATTTGACTTACCTATCAGAATTTTTCCTTTTTGAAAAAAAAAGTTTCTCTTACCCTGGGGGAATGCAGGTTCACTTTTTCCAGATTCTGGTATTTGAAGAGAAGCTGAGAGATCTTTGTAAAATATGAAACTTCCTGACTTTAACTGCTAGCCATCAATTCAGATTTTTTTTCAAAACTTCTTCTTGTGAACCACAAAAACACAATAAAAACAATAATAATATAGCTCCCAATCCACGTAATGGGCCATATCTGTTCTGTGACTCCCCAGTTTGTAAATTCTGCCTGAAGAGGCTATGTCCTCTAATTTGGCGAACTTCCTTCTTTTTGGACTTTGAACCATAGCACCAAGTTCCATTTTATACGGCAACCTACTACAAACACGCATAAACATATACAGATGAAGCAAAACTCTTAGAAAAAAATACTTAACCCCAGTCCTTAATCTACTTAACTGAAAGGAAATCACTCTGATCCTGTCTAGTTCAGTCTAATCTATCCTATTCTAGAAATACTTGTCTTGATTTACTAAATTAACAGTTAGGATTTAATGCTTACAAACCATATTAAAAGCACTGTCCCGACTATTATGATTCTTTTGCCATCTAAACTTATGTTATTTTGTAATATGTCTTAAGAGTTGCCTCCTTGGGCGCTCAGGATTTAGAGAGCCCAACAGAATATAAGTAGCTGTGGGAAGGCTCTACTCTTTTTCCTCAGATCCATAGTATCAGCAAACATAGCAGTTATTCAACAAGGGGATGCTGGGGGCTGGGATCTCTGGGAGTTTCCACAAGTCAGCTTTTGTATTCTGAGTCCCAATGGCTCTGGACCTGAAACCCTCTTCCCTGATTTAGCTGGAGAAGATGGTCAGTGGGTTTCCATGAAGAAACCATTGGTGACTAGCGCCCCCAGTTCTCCTCCGACAATGTGTCCATGAACCTTACCTCAAAACTGAGATCCTCCTGATCTTGAGGCCAAATTAACTTGACTGACTACTCCTCCAGCTCCTACCCCAACCTCAGTCCAAGTCCCGACTGGTGGCTTCGCCGTGGAGAACAAGTCATAAAAAAGCCCGGCTGTTTCAAACCTTGTGTGATTAGAACCCGTTCTGTCTACTAAGAGACACAAATGATTGTAGTTACCTTGAAATTAAATGTAGCCTAGAACATTCAATATTTGTCAGGTCATGTTGCAAATGAGCTACTGTATTCATAATGGATGTGTCACCATCATAAATATGACAAAAGGACATTTTCAAAAAGATGATTATTCACACTGACGGGAGAGAAATACAAGCTCAAGAAATTAACATTCTCACCACTGCCTTGTCTCTCCTTGCCTTGCATTATTTAGGGATCTCTGGTGACTTGACTGAAGTCCTCCCTGCCCCCCAGAACCTTCATTGTGCTGAGCTTTCAGAGTATACACTACCCTGATATCAAAGGAAGGACCCCTGTTGGAGGAGTTGACATTTCCCCCTCTCATCTCTGGGTTAATGGGCAGACCTGTATTCAAAGGCACCTTTGTCTCAGCGGGGGCACCATAAGACATCCTCCGTATTGATTTATATTGGTTGCAGGTACATGCTGGATCAAAGCCAAAGAGAGCAGGAGAAAGAAGCCAGACACAGTAGATCCAAGGGAAGAACTGAAATATAGACCTTTTTACTTTGTTTCGCTAAATCGTGTAATAATAACTGGCCAGCATTTATTATTCATTACTATATTCTTTATATTTGTATTATATTATTTATTATAGCATTTATTTTTTATTATTTATTACTGAGTACTCACCATATACAACAACAGTGATCTCCAGTCCTCCTGCTCCTGTGAATCTCCTGGGGAGCTCTATGAAACTACTACTGTGTTGGTTTCACCCCCAAGACTGATTTAATCGGTCATGAGTGGGGCCCAGGCGATGGCATTTTTTTCACAGCTCCCAGGCAATTTTAATGTGAAGCCAGTGTCGAGAACCACTGTGTTAGATACTACTTAAAAGCTTTTTATTCAGTCCTCATAATAGGTCTATAAGGTTGCTATTATCATTATCCTCAATTTTCAGATGAGAGTGTAAAGGTAAAGAGAAGTTAAGCATTCTGCCCATGGTCAGACAGGCTAGTGAGGGCTGGAATCCAAATGTGAATCCGGGTAGTGGGATTCCAGAATTCAAAGCAAGATTAATGCAAAGATCCAGGGAGCAAAGAATACTTCCTGCCAGCTGTTGGGGGCAAAAGTTGCAGGATGACTACAAAGGAAGACAAGAAGGAGAGAAGTGAGATGTTTAAAGCATCAACGGGGCTGGCTTCATGGGCGTGCAACGTGGGCATGTGCTCAGAGGGGTCCTGTGCTTGGTTTAATCCTCTGTTGTTGCTGTCTTGAAATTCTTGGTTGGTTTTGAACAAGAAACCCCATGTTTTCATTTTGTACTAGTTCCCACAAATGATGTAGCCTGTCTTGGTAGCACACTCATGGAAATAGAATAGTGGACACTTTCCCTAGTTTGGATCATGTGTGTGATGAGGTGGGTGATTGCTTCCTGGAGTAATTTCAGCAAGGCAGAGGCTGCCCTCCTCTCTTCTTGAAAGTACTTTTCCTAGAGCTGAAAGAGCCGTAGCTACAGCTCTGGGAAGAGAGCAGCAGGACTCTGAGTTGCATATGCTCAGAGGCAAGAGGTTGGTGGGCACAACTAAAAAACAGCAGTGCTCTCAAGGATAGGTTCTTCCATTTTTCTCAATAATCATTGATAACATTTCTGAGTGCTCTCTATGTTCTAAGCACAGTTTTACATGATCTATGTGCATTGTTTCCTTTAATCATTGCTACCCGGTGAAATGGATGCTATTGTCTTATCCCCTTTCTACGGATGAAGGAAATGGGATACAGAAGTTACATAACTTAGCCAAGGTCACAGAGCCACATGAAAGGAGGAACGAAAGTTGTAACCAGACTTTGTGCTTCCCCACTATTCTGTGTTGATACTTGGAATAGAATGGATCAGTTTATTGGGTGTTCACCTGAGTTTCTGACCATTGCAATCTCCGGAGATGCTCCTTAACAATCTTATTTCATAATTCCTTTACATGGAAGGGGGTGGAAACTGTAGGAAATATTTTTTTTTTTAAACCAGGAGTTAGGGGGAGACTGAGTGGCTCAGTCAGTTAAGTGTCTGCCTTTGGCTCAGGTCATGATCTCAGGGTCCTGGGATCGAGCCCAGCATTGGCTTCTTGCTCAGAGGAGAGGCTGCTTCTCCCTCTCCCTTTGTGGCTCCCCCTGCTTGTGTGTGCTCTCTCAATCTGTCAAATAAATAAGTAAAATCTTACAAAACAACAACAACAACAACAACAAAAACCGGCAGTTAAGAGGCCCAGGTTTTTGTCCATTTCCTTCCCGGCAGAGTCTTAGTTTTCCTGTTTGTAAACAGAAGACACGTGAATTAGGTTGGAAAGGGGAGTGAGCGGAGATAATAGCCACTTAACTTATCAATAAGATTGTCAGACAATGCTGTACAAATATGATCTGTCATGAAATGGGTTCCCCCTACCCCATATAGTGTGGGTTATTTACTGAGTTCCTAAGTGGGACCTGTGATGACATGATCAGCCATCTCCTCTCCTATTTGAATCCCACACTTCCTTTAATACTAAAAACCAAATCCCATCTATTTCATTAACTTCTTTTTTGGAATTCTCATTTTGAGTCAAAATGAGGATGGTGATTCTAAGAGTAGCTAATCTTCATGGAGCCCTTGTGAGATGCTGGACACAGTGACAGAACTTATTTGCATCAGCTCATTAAATTTAACCTTTACAACAACCCCATGAGATAGGTAGATTTTACAGGTGAGAAGACTGAAGCTAAGGGAGGAGAAATACCTTATTCAGTATCACCCAGATACCAACCCAAGAGCCAGGATCAAACCCTATTTTGCATGGCTCCAATGCCCAGGCTCTTAAACCATTTAGTGTTTCTATTATTATGTAAATATATTATGTGTATATATTTATGTTATGTACAAATATTAGATTTGACTTATATTATTATTGCATGTTGATACAGCTCTGCTTATGTGTTGCTTAATTTACATTGTTATTGTATGTTGATTTAGAACATATGTCATATGCTAGTTTCCAAGCTCCAAGAGGAAGCTATATTTTAGACGGAATGTTTTCTGCAGCATTTAACGTTGTGCCTTTCATGGATGTCTTTCATGTCAAAATTCACCTGGAAAATATACCATAATATTTGATCTCATGTTAGTTTAAACATCTATAAAATATTTTGTGTGAGACCATGATTTTTCTTGGTTTCACACCAGTTCTTTGTTGTCCATGCTTTTATAATTTTATTGAGAGAAAACATTAGTTTTAGTCCCAACAGAAGAGCTGTTTATATTATTAAGCATTTTTTTTTCCCACATCCCCGGTATGTCTAAATGTTCTAACTGCTGTAAGCCATTTAATCTTCATAAATGTTTGCCTGATTTACTCTTAAGTATTTATATTTCCTCCATGTAGCACCAGTATTTCAGTAAAAGAGGGCTTGTTTCCGGCACCCAGATGGAGTCTGATTTGTCTCCCATCTCTCTGATAGTAACTGGTATAGGAACTCAGACCTCAGACCAAAGCTGGACAAAAGAATTGGTTCAGGAGATGACTAGTGACTCAGTGCAAGTAAAGGGGTTTGTTGGAGGCATTTGGAAAAGAGAAAAACACTGAAAAAGATGGCATCTCTTGGCTGTGTACATTGTCTTGGCAGATCATGGCAGCCTTCTTACTACCAGCTTAAGCATGAAGCCAACAGAGAGAGATAAGAGAATTCAAGGAGGAACAAAGCCTGGTTCCTGATTAGTCTCCCCTATCTGTAGAAGTTTTCAGATATGCGAACCTCTAAATTCCCTGTATCACTTTAGCTGGGTTGAAATGGGTTTTCTGTTCTTTATCTCCAAAACCATCCCAACTCTCACATGAATATTGGTATGTTATGTGTCAATATTAATATAAGAGGATACACTAAGAATTAAAATATGACAGTAATAAAAATACTCACTTATGACATTTGCAGAGTGCTTTATATTGAAAAGAATGCCTATTATGCATTTTGATCTTACTGAGTTTCTAGAAGCCTAATAAGTTAGGATAAACAGATATGATTGCAGTAGAGTTATATCTTACCAAGGGTTCTAAATATACAGGAATAAAATTGTGCATAGTCAGAATTATCTTAGGGAAACCCATCCTTCAGTAAGTACAACCCAGGTAGCCACACAACCCTTTCTGTTCCAACATTCATTCCAACAGTCAGAATTATTCATTGAGTATCTTCAATGTGCCACATACTGGGCACAGAGTGATGAGAAGGTCTCTGATGTAACGCAAGTTACTTTCTGGTGGGTGAAACAATTTTTAAGTGAGTTAAGATGCTTCTAGGCTGGGGTAGTTACTAGAAAATTGGGATTATAGAGATTAACAAGGAATAAGAGACTTTCATGAAGGTAATTAGGAAAAGGTTTTCTGAGCAGCTGACTGAGCCTTGGAGGACTGGGAATGAGCTATCTGCTGATAAGTAGTCCAGGGAACATTCCAGGTAGAAAGAAGAGTAATAATGTCGAAGACCTCAGTTGGGAAGGTGTTTGATGTGTTTGAAGAACAGAGGAACAGTTTGACCTAGATAGTAGCGAGTGATGGGGAAAGGGTAGAAGATGAATTCACAGAAGTAGACAATCATTAAAGTATTAAAAAAGGTTTATGGGGCGCCTGGGTGGCTCAGTGGGTTAAAACCTCTGCCTTCGGCTCAGGTCATGGTCTCAGGGTCCTGGGATCGAGCCCCGCATCGGGCTCTCTGCTCAGCGGGGAACCTGCTTCCTCCTCTCTCTCTGCCTGCCTCTCTGCCTAACTGTGATCTCTTTCTCTGTCAAATAAATAAATAATATTTAAAAAAAAGTATTAAAAAAGGTTTTCTGTAGGGGATAGGAAAGAAAATTGGATTGTATACTAATAGAAATAAAAGGAAAACCGTTAAAAAGCTTTGAGCAAGGTAGTGGCATACTCTGATCTGAGGTTTAAGAAGAATCATTATGACAAGGACTAAAAGAGGAAAACAAATGCATCTGGGGACTATCAAAGTTCAGAAAGTTATAGTGGTATGTGGTAGGGTCATTGTAGTGAAAGAGGGAAGAGGTTTGAAATGAAATATAGTCTGGAAGAAGAACCTAGAAAACTTAGTGATGTTTGGATGTTGGGAGTGGGTAAAGGAAAGGAAGGCATCAATTAAATGTTGGTTTTAATTACCTGGGGGTAGAGGGATGCCAGATACATGGACAGGACTATAGCATGAGCATTAAGGTGAGAACTAAGAGCTATTTAGGACCCATCAAGTTTGACATGCATGGTTGACATGGCATACGTATGAGAAAGAGGATGCAAAGAACATGAATAACCTGTTCCAAGTCATATGACAAAAAAAGGAGAACCTCAACTTGACCCTGGGTCTCTCTGAAGATACAGGTTAAACACCACTTTAACAGTGACTGACCAAATGAGTTGTCATTAGATTGTAAAACACCTCACAAATAGTAATGAATACATGCTTACAAGCTTAACAGTGGTAGCAAGAGCTTTTAATTGTTTGTGAGCATCTCTATTGACAAGCTTCACAGAGCCAAGATGGGAATGTCAATAGTGCTACAAGGCTAAGTTGGTTGATGGAACGAGTAGCAGTTATTTCCTTCTTTGTCTACTTTTCCTGTTCATTGGTCATTGTCACCACCAGGAGCTCAGTTGCAGAAATTCCTTTTGTCAGGTAACTAACAAAACTATATACAGTTAGTTGTGTTATGTAACTAAGTTCACTAAAAAAGGATAGAATAATAGGTGTAGTCAGATAATGATGCAAACTACTTTTGCCTGGCATTTGCATACTACAACCTTACTGTGCAGAATTCTATTCTATGTTTTAATCTTACTGAGTTCTTTTTTTTCTTTTGAAGATTTTATTTGTTTATTTGACAGAGATCACAAGTAGGCAGAGAGGCAGGCAGAGAGAGGAGGAAGCAGGCTCCCTGCTGAGCGGAGAGCCCGATGAGGGGCTCAATCCCACAACCCTGAGATCATGACCCGAGCCGAAGACAGAGGTTTTAACCCACTGAGCCACCCAGGTGCCCCAATCTTGCTGAGTTCTTATATGAGCTTCCTGAGTTGAGTTACACAAGTATTGTTACAATTATTTTTAAACAATTACTTGTGCACAATTACTATTACAGTAGAGTTTCTTATTATTTGACAGTTGGGTTTTAAAGTACATAAGCAGAAAATTGTGTCTAGTCAATATTACCCTTGAGAATTCTTTCAGAAAGTCCCAACACAGCTGGTTTCCCCCACATATTACAATTTGTTGCTATTTCTTCCATTTATACTTGGTAAAAATGGATGACCTCTCTTTGGAGCCATGTCATACCAAAAAGTAGAGACCACTCCATACAGCAAGATGCTCATTTCTTCCTTCCATTTCTCTCTTCCTCCCTGTCTCCTTCCCTCCCTTTCTTCCACAAATTTTATGGCCTCCTACATGTCAATTATTAATGAAGACACTGGAAATACAGTGATGAACAGAGAGATAGGGTTTTGATCTCATGAAGCTTATAATCTAGGATGCATTGTGAGAAGCACACAGAATGCATGAATGGTCCAGGTCTTAACCTTCTATTAAAAAAAAAAAAAGCTCTAATGTGTACATTACTTAATCTTCTGCTATTGAGATCTTGGATTCTTGGTCAGTATTGGCATGGACATATCTGTACAATAGGAAGGATCTGCCTTTACCTCATTCAAATCTTACCTTTCCAACTACCCTGGAGATTCTATTATATGCCTACAACCCAGGGAGGGGATTGTCATTGTTACCGAGGATAAACCTATTTAGGTGAATGTCCCCCCACAGAATCATTTATCTTCCCTTCCAATTTATACTGTAGCCATGGCTCTAGTCCAAAGCACAGTGATTTATTAGGGTTTCTATTTAGGACTGTGTTTAAAGACACTATGCCCTACATTGTGGGATTGTTAAAGTAAGAAATTCCCATATCATTAAATTGAAAGCAGAACAATTGGTGTGGGGGAGGAGAGTTGTCTAAAGTACATACAATTTTTACTGTGAGACTGTGGGACCCTTTGTGTCGTGTCAGGCTGCCCTCTTCTATTACTAGATAAAAGTAGGAAGTTTAAGCAATGTGACTTCATTTATCTGAATGTGCTGTGTTATTGAGTGGCTTTAAATGTTTTCAAGTAGTTGCCTCTGTAATTTTATAATGACTTGGTTTAATGTCATGGTCATTGAAGTTTTTACATTTACCTGAAGTAAGCTATGAAAGGAAGCCCATGATTACTTGGAAACAAGGGCCTTTTACAAATTGTTTTTTTTTTTTTTTAAAGAGAGACATGAAAAAATAAAGTCTCCTATATCTAAAGCAGTATCTTTAGGTAGAAAGAGTACAAGATTGCTGTACCCTTAATATATGTGGAAGCTCAGACATGCTGTCACATTTCTGGGCCTTGGTTTCTGTCAGGTAAGTCACACCTGCTGCAAAACAACCTTGAAATCTCAGTGGTTTAATGCAATAAAAGCTTGCTTCTACTTTACTTCAGTCTAAGGAGTAATGTTTTATGGGGGCAAGTTCTGGCCTTTCCAGGTTGGTGGCTCTGCCACCTTTAGAACATAGTTTCAAATTAACACTATTTAAGTTTGTTATTGGCTAACACCATTACCCTTGTGAGGAAACTATCTTTGACAATAAACTTGTTCTTTTAGGACTTTTGCATCTTTCTTCTATTCCAGTGGGTGACTACAACTTTTAACTTCAATAGTAAGGAATAAATTTTAACTTTTTTTTTAAGATTTTATTTATTTATTTGACAGACAGAAATCACAAGTAGGCAGAGAGGCAGGCAGAGAGAGAGAGAGAGGAGGAAGCAGGCTCCCTGCCGAGCAGAGAGCCCAACGCGGGGCTCGATCCCAGGACCCTGGGATCATGACCTGAACCGAAGGCAGAGGCTTTAACCCACTCAGCCATCCAGGTGCCCCAAATTTTAACTTTTTGGTACAAAAGTATTCGCTTCCCCCAAAATGGTTAGGCTATAACTGATCACTAATTACATAACATTTTATGCTTCTTAATTTCTTAATAGCTCTTTAATTCAGTGATTCTGGAAGTATTCTTCACAAGACCTCAGCCACAAAAACAAAAGTGTCTGGTTGCTTCAGAAGAAAAGTTATGTTTTCCTGAAAGTACTTTCCCAATTGCTTTATAGCATTCATACACACACACACACACACACACACACACATATTTGATATTATATATATATATATATACACACACACATATATATATATACTCTGTCTCTCTCTCTCAAATATATATATATCAAATATATATATATCAAATATATATCAAATATATATCAAATATATATATATATATCAAATATATATATATAAATATATCAAATATATATATTTGAGAGAGAGACAGAGTTATTTGAGAGAGAGACAGAGTAGGGGGTCAAGAGCAGACGGAGAGATAGAGATAATCTTAAGCAGGCTCCACGTCTGGCACTGAGCCTGATGAGGGGTTTGAGCTCACCACCCTGAGATTATGACCTGTGCCAAAATCAAGAGTTGGATGCTTAACTGACTGAGTCACCCTGGCACCCCTAGAATTACAACATTTTAAAAAATATCTAAATTTTTCTCTCTTGTCTTTGTCTCCTAAGGAAAAGAAACTAAAATACCAAGGGTTTTTTTTTTTTCTTCCCCCTTTCAGTTAAATAGAATATCTGTTAACATCTCAAGAAACTTATTTTGGATAATGCCATTGTAGGTAGTAGGGAGAATTAGAAGATTGTAAAATATGACAAAGAAATGAAGAAAATTGTTAGCGGTGGATTAATTTGATAAGTGTATGGGATAGGTCCATAAAGAAATGGACCAGAGAGACATTCAAATGTACTTGGAGTCTTTAATTAAAAAAACAAACCAAAAAGCCTCAAAACAACCAGTCATATTTAAAAAAATTAAATGAAAATTAAGGGACTGTAGTATATGCTATTTGCAAAGAAAAAAGATGAAAGGAAGAGTGAGAGAGAATGCAGTGGAGGAAAGGGGAAACTAGGAGTTAGGGGAACTCACCCTTCTCTCCTATAGTTAAATTCACATACACCTTTTAATTCCCCAAAAGCATAACTATTGATAGTCTTCTGTTGACGAGAAGCCATGCTGATAACATAAATAGTAGACTAACACGTGTTTTGTACATTATATGTTTTATGTAGTGTATTCTTACAATAAAGTAAACTAGGGAAAAGAAAATGTTATGAAGAAAATCATATGGAAGAGAAAATCATTCATAATACTGCACTGCATTTATTGAAAAAAATGTTCATATAAGTTCACCCATGCAGTTCAAACCCATGTTGTTCAAGGATCAACTCTATAGACTAGAGAGTGGAGTGGTTAAAGGCAATGGTGTTGAGTCAAACACCTTGGGATTCTTTCTTGGCTCTGCCCTATAACCAATGGCACATAGGGAAGATCACTTTACCTCTGTGGCCCTAAACTTATTCACTTGAATACATAAGCATAGTTATGGTGTCTACTGATAGATTAAGAATCTACTGATAGATTAAGTAAGTACTTAAAAAAGATTTTATTTTTCTTACTGAATTTGGATTACTTTCAGAAATTTAAAAAGAAGGGGCACCTGGGTGGCTCAGTTGGTTAATAAGCAACTGCCTTCGGCTCAGGTCATGATCCTGGAGTCCTGGAATCGAGTCCCACAACAGGCTCCCAGCTCCATGGGGAGTCTGCTTCTCCCTCTGACCTCCCCTCTCATGCTCTCTCACTCGGTCTCTCTCTCTCTCTCTCTCAAATAAATAAATAAAATCTAAAAAAAAAAAATTAAAAAAAAGAAATTTAAAATGAAAATGAATTTTTGTTATAAATAAGATGCTTAGTTATTTAAAAACTTAAAAAAAATCATAGAACCCCATTCCTCAAGCTATTGTAAGTGATAGATATATCGTGATTAATACATTGCTGCATTTGAAGGGACAAGCCCATCTACTTTCTCCCATTCCTTTTCCAACCTGAAATGTTACTCAAAGGAGCTGTGTAGAATGCCCAGAAATTTACAGCTTGTTTTTTTAAAAAACAAAACCAAAAACAAAACAAAAACACTGGATAAAACCAAACCACTAGTGGCAATTTTTGAAATAAATCATAAGAAGCTTTTGGTACAAGCAGAAGATATGTTTCCTCACAGACCATATCTAAATAGAGACAAATGAGTATATATCTTAACCAGTGCAAAGCATCTGGAGCTCCAAAAAAAGCTGAATTGCACTGCTAGAGGGGTGGAAAAGTGAATGATCCATATGCCTGACTGTCAATATTAGAATTTAATTGTTTCCATTATCCCTAATAAAAATTCAGTTCCATATTTGTTGTAACTCTGCAGGGCAGGTGCCGGGTCTTACTCACTGTCATCTCCCCAGGGCCTCACTCAACATGTGCCACTTAATGATGCTCAATAAATGTCAGAGGGATAAATGAATGATGGAGGAAGTAAATAGAGGAATGAGTGTTTGCATGAAAGGGGGGTGGAACAGGTGGACATGGAAAAATAGTGTGGAAAAGAAACACTTAAAGAGAAGAATGAATACAATTTGGCTACAAATACATGCCTTGAATGAAGGAACAAAACTTCCTGATTTGTAAGAAGCAAGACAGCTGAATTCTACGTTTCTCTTCTGGTTGAAGAAGCCAGAATTCTGATGTTTTGTGAATTCCAACATTCTCTGAATCTTTAAGCTCGGTTCCAGACAGCATTAATGGTAGTGCATTTAATGGAAATTTGGAATTCAGGAAGGAGGGCCCATTTGGGAGAATATAAAAATACATGCTTTGGGGTCTAGGGTATTTGAAGATTGGACACTGGAGCAGAGTTATCTAATAGAGAACTGGAGATATGGGATGAACTAGAATGGTTAAATGTATGGTTCTTAAGTCCTTTCTCTCTAGGGAATATAGTTTTGTGGCAAACTGATTGGCTAGCTGAGCATTTTTGGTATGCCCTGCCCATCAGTCATGATTTATACAGATAGAGAGCACTGCTTAATTGGGTAAATGGATTACCTGGAAGTAAAGTGAAGTGAATAGAGATTCTAAAACAATGGCAATGATCATAGCTCACATTTACTGAGCATTTATAATGCGTCAGGTACATTCGTGTTTTCATGTGTTTTTACATTTAATTCTTGCACGTCTGTGATATATAGACCAGGAATTGGCGAACTTTTCCTGTAAGTGTCAAATAATAAATATTTTAGGCTTTGTGGGCCATATAATTCCTGTCACAGCTTCTTGACTCTGCAGTTGCAGCAGGAAAACAATCATTGACAATATGTAAATGAATGGGAGTGGCTTCATTCCAATAAGCCTTTGTTACACAAATAGGCGATAGGCCAGATTTGCTAACCATGGATGTAGATCATCACTCCCATTTAATATCGTCTAATCTGCAGAGCCAAGACTCCAACTCAAGTCTGTGCCAGAGCCTGCTCTCTTAATCACTCCATTATATTGCCTGAAATCACGCTTCAGGAAGGCGCTTTCAGCAGAGGAGGGATGACTGGATGGGGTAGGAAAAATTGGTGGCAGGAAGACAGGGAGACAAGATGGCAGAAGCCCCGATATGATCCACCAGCCTCCAAAACCAGGGAGGTAAATGTGGTGATGGATGGAGGAGAAAGGGTGGAGGTCTACCGTGGGGATAGAATCCTTGTGATTTTGCAGCTGATGGATACAAGGTGGTGTGCTAGAGTTGGGAATGTGTGTATGAGGGTTGCAAAGCATTGTGTGAAACCAGGTCCTGACCTTGTGCTTGTGTGTTGTGGCGCCTCAAGTTGAGCCAGCTCTGCTTTTGTGAATCAAAAAGCTGCTTCTCCCCAGGCAGGAAGAAAACACATGCAGTATGACCATCAGTTCAAATCTCCCGAGCAAACTCCCTGTCTTGCCAGAGTTTCAACACCATGTCAATTACAGGGCCATCTTCCCTACATGAACCAGCCCTGACCTTGCAGTTAATCAGAGACTCACTTGGGTAACCACTTGGCAGTGGCCCCGAGAAGTTCCCTGTAAATCTATGACAGACTGGGTCGCTCGCATAAATGCTCTCACAGCTGCAGATTGTTTGAAGGGCCTAAGAGTACTTTTTGCACATTTTCCAATTAGTGCTGAGGCTTTTGCTGGTCATGTTGCCTATCACTGAGAGATGCCAGAGTCTGCAAATGGTGAAATGTCCAAGCTTTTTGCTCTTACTGAAAACAAATCCTTCCTTTCCCCAGTCTCCTTCCTTTGGTCCCTACACTACAACATAAGCCGGGGTCCACCTTGAATCAGAACTATGTATAGACATGATGGCTTCCTTAACCAGATTGCAAGCAAGTTGAGGACCAAAAGCAGCCACTCATTTGTTCTTCTAGGCTTTGGGTTAACACAAAGGGACCCTGCTGGCTAAATTGAACATCAGACCAAAAAAGGCCACAGAAATCTCGTGAGGATAAAGGAGGGAGCTGAAGTACAATGAGAGCTTATGAACAGATTTTTAGAAACACTGCTGTAAAGATAAAGGTGATGTTCACATTTTTACAAGATATTTACATGCTGGAAGAATTATGAAGCTAGGTGTACTTTCTTCTGTTGATGAAAGAAATAATGAATAAGAGATGTTTGTTAATTTTTTCGTATATGTATCTAAAAAGACTTCACCTGCTTGGAGAGCACAGAAAGTAAGTAAGGCTGCTACAGAGGTAGAAGAGATGCTGAGTAGTCTCAGTAGAAGCTGAAAATGTAAGGCGGGTTTCCAGACTGCCTTACAGCGAAAGCACCGGCTAATGACAGGCTTAGTGAATCAGGCACACCCACCCCAGACTTTGTATGGTTTGGTATTTTGGGATTTCCCAAGAGCACACCTTGAGACATGGTTTTTGTCCTATTGTTTATTTGGGAAATAAACCCAGAAGCTCCAGTGAAGGAAGGGGGAAAGTGAGAGAAGGCATAGAGGAAAGGCCTTTAAAAGGAGTGCTGATGAGCAGGTTCCAGATATAAACAGCTGAGTCTCAGTATTCCTGACCGCCATCTGAGGAATCTTCCAGAAAACAGATTAGAAGTACCTCAATGGGAAGCTTGACTCTTTATCTACTAGGTTCTATACATCATTGGTTAATGCTTTCCCCAGGGCATGGGCTGAGTGAGCTCCTGGGGCACCAAAGGAAGTCCCAGGTGGGAAAGTTAAAGACTTTCGAGATGGAAGGTGGCCAGCTTGCCGGGAACTGTCCACTGTAGTGGCAGATCAGCTCAGAGCTGGGCTGGGGGGTATGTGGGGCAGCACAGTTCTTCAATAGCAGCTTCTCCATGTTGGAAGCTGGATGCTTTTAAAAGGAGCACAGTAGTAGGAGGACCGTCCTTGGTTATAAAGCCCAGGTTGGAGCACCCACCTAGGGCAGAGTGCAAAAGTCATCAGTGCTACACTCCGAGGTCATTCCACTTAATTCTCACAACTACTCCATCATATCAGCTGGGGAGAATATAGAGCCTTAGGGAGGAAAGCTTAACTTGTCTGAGATCATACAACTACCACCTCAAGTAAAGAAGTTTCCATGCCAAGAGAGTATAACAGATGGTCAACACGTGGTTGCTGTTCTTCATACTTAAGGAGATTAACAATATTATAATAATAGCAACAACGATGATGTTTCTTTGACTTTGTAGAGCACATGTCAATGTGCTTTCTCAAACATCTTATTAATTTTACTTCATTCATGGGGAGGTATCTCTATTCTCTTTTTATAGGTGGGGAGGCTGAGTCTCCAGCATGCAATCATTTGCCCAGGAGGCCATGTAATTAAGTGCAGTCTGAGTGCAAGTTGAGTCTCTACCCAATGTGCTTTCTCTGCCTCCCTGTGGGCAGCAGAAGATGAATGTGCCATGCAAACAGCGCAGCTCATTTTCCTTGTAGGTTTATGTCTCCTCCTAGTCAATTCCCAGGAAATATACCTTGAGGTTAAAGGATCTGTTTGCAGAAGTTTTGGAAAACCCTACTGTTGCAAAGGTAAACACACAGCCTTAATGCATATTCCAGTCTCCCTAGTTGCAGGATGGAATTAGCAAACAGTTGATGTAACCACCTGCTATCCTCTGGGGGGAAGAAAGATGTCAAGGGCACATGAGAATCTGGAGAAATGGTTCCATAGAGAATTAAGAACCTTTGAAAAGAAGTCTCTAGTTGTTACCACTGGATGTGTATGAGTTTTCCCTCTGGGTTTAAAAGAGAACAAAATGAGATTTTACAAAATATTTACGTCGTGACAGGTTGCTGATCTACGCATTTGGATTTCACGTGCTTTCTTTCATTTTGGAAAGACGAGCGGTAGAATTCTGAATGGCATTACAGATGAAACATTAGAAATTTTGACTCTACGTAGCTGTCCCCACAACCTACAGAAATGTGTAGTTCTGCCAAGGCAGGTGGTATAAAGCTGGACAAAGGAATGGGTCATAGTCCCCAAATGCACTGATGTGCATTCAGATTTAAAGGCACACAAAACCATCAGGTCAATCACGTCATTCCCTTTGTGTATTTGACCATTTGGGTTTTCTTCTGGTACTTTTATGATAACCATGAATGAGAGGTAATGAAATGCCAAGCCTAGATTATTGGACTGAGTGACCTAGAAAAAAAGCAAACCCAGCTCTTATTGGTGTTCTTCTTGATATAAAAATCAAACCAAAAAGGGCAAGAACAAATAGTAAAAGAAAACTGTTATCAGAAGCTGGTATCAAATAATGTGTGCATAATTGCTCCCTTGGAATAGATATGTTTTACAAAGCACCAGAAAAAGATTGTGGGCTGTTTAAGGCTGCATCCAGATGAGTTTTTACACAATATGCATATGCTGAGCAGGGCTGGGCTATTCTTTGAGTTAGCTCTTTCAGTTATCTGTTGTTGCCTCATGAAATAACACCATACTTGGAGGATTATACAAAAATGATTTTCTAAAAAGATTTTATTTATTTATTCATGAGAGACAGAGAGAGAGAGGCAGAGGCAGAGGGAGAAGTGGGCTCCCCACAGAGCAGGGAGCCCAGTGTGGGACTTGATCCAGGACCCTGAGATCATGACCTGAGCCGAAGGCAGATGCTTAACTGACTGAGCTACCCAGGCACCCCTACAAAAATGATTTTATTCACGTGTTCTCAAATGACAGTTCAGCTGTTCCATTGGGGCTGGAGGCTCTGCTTTCAAGATGGCCTCGTTCCCATGGGTTGGTGCTGCCTGGCTGTCAGCGGGGCACTTCCCTGGATCTGGGGCCTTGGTTCTCATGCACATGTGCCTCTCGACAGGTCTAGGTTGGACATCTCACAACATGGCCATTTTTGGATGGTCAGATCTTACCCAATAGCAGGCTTCTCCCACAGTACGATAGCAGAAGCCATAGACTTTCTTAAAACTTAAGTGCAGGGGTGCTTGGGTGCCTCAGTTGATTAAGCATCTGTCTTCAACTCAGGTCATGATCCTGGGGTTCTGGGATCGAGTCTTGCATCAGGCTCCCTGCTTACTGGGGAGTCTGCTTCTTCCTCTCCCTCTGCCCCTCTCCCCCGCTCTTCCTTTCGCTTGCTTGCTCTCTCTCTCAAGTAAATTAATAAAATATTTTTAAAAAAGAAAAAACAGGGGACGCCTGGGTGGCTCAGTTGGTTAAGCGGCTGCCTTCGGCTCAGGTCATGATCCCAGCGTCCTGGGATTGAGTCCCACATCGGGCTCCTTGCTCGGCGGGGAGCCTGCTTCTCCCTTTGCCTCTGCCTGCCACTCTGTCTGCCTGTGCTCGCTCGCTCTCTCTCTCTAACAAATAAATAAATTAAAAAAAAAAAAAGATAAAACAAACTAAAGAGGCACATCAACATTTCTGCTACATTTCCTTGGTCCCGGAGGTGGTCCATATTCAAGGGGAAGGGCAACACATGAGCATGAATACTTGTAGTGTCCTTCATTAGGGGCCAGTAAACTATGTGAGCTCTGTGTATTATAACTAAGGATCAGTTTTGCACTTTCCTTTGGGAATCCAATTTGAGTGCCAAGATGTGACATCAATGCCCTTCCATAGTGATCAGGGATAGGGTGTGAACCCATCCCTGCAGGGTGGAGAAGGATGCAATGTGGGGAAAAGTGTAGGGTAAGACATTTAGGAGCTGCTGAATGAGCACTGTCTGATTAAACTGTTTTTAAAAATCCATAGCACTACCTGTTCACATCCGTAAAATGCTATGAACAACATGAAGCCTATTGACTACTTGAAATGAATGTTTTGCACAAATTATTTGAACAGTTTCCCCCTTATGCCTTCGAAGGGGCAAACCATGGAGATCATAGGTGATTTGATTTAAACTCGTAGTACTAAATTGTCCATTTCCCTGGAAGAATTGTGGAAACTTGGCTAAAAAATTTAACACACTGTTAGCATTTGGTGTGATCTGCTCAGCATGCTTTCTTCCAGGTGGGGAACAACCGTAGCCTAGGAACAGAGGAAAATCTGTTTCATTAAAATTCAGAGTTCAGTATTAGGGAATATACTTCCATCAAACATAGTTATCCTCGCCAGCATCATTAACATTGATAATTTGTTACTTAAGTCTCTGGAAATGTATCAAAGTTAGGGTCTCTACCCTTGCTAATGGGACTTGTAAAGCAAGCCTTGGAAGTTTGTATCCCAAAGCAATATACCCGTTGATCAAAGTTTCAGGACCTATGAGTTTAATGGTCATTCTCATAATTAAGATTTCTGCCTGATGTTAATTTCCCTAGGGACTGCCCAACTCCTTAGAAGGGATATTTCCTAATTTATGATACCTTGTTAGCGAGGGCTCTGCAGCATCAAGGAAGATTGCTAAGCATGTGTAGTCTGAATCATGACAAAATGAGGGTAGCCAACAATTATGGAGCATTCCCTCTCTGCCACACACTGGTGAATTTATTATCATAATCTCCAGTTTTTCAAGAGAAAAAATAGAAATATAAAAGAATTATGTAAATTAGTAGAGCCAGGACTCAAACCCATACAGCTTTACTTCCAGGTCTGAGTGCTTGACTCTAGTGGACCACCTGTAACGGCCACCATTCTAGACGGGTGGTTCTCACGTGTGGTCCATGGGCCAGGACTTGTGAAACTGCAGATTCTTGATCCCACCCCAGATCTCTTGGATCAGAAACCCTGAGAAGCTCTGAGAAACCTAGCAATGTATGTTTTCTCCCTCCTAGTGATTCTCATACACGCTCAAGTTTGAGAAGCACTTGTTTTAACTTATACTTCCAGAAAAATGCTATTAATCACAGGGTTCACTGATGAATGCTGTGACACCATGGGCTTCTAGAGGCATCTAGTACTCAACAAAGATCAATGTACTTCAGGGAAATGATCCACATCCAATGAACATTCCAGCTATAGTGTAACTTAATGACCACGTCTTTCACTGTTGGATTGGAATCTGAATTGACTGTTTCCCAACTCTCCAGTTGATTCTCTGCTTCGGTTTCCTTCTCATATTAAAATATAGATAATGATGCTTGCTTTCTTCCCTCATAGAAATAGTCTAAGAATTAATGAGCTATATTAAACTCTTTCAGTTCCTGGAAGAAAGGCAGTATATAAACAATATATTAATATTTTAAACAGGTTAACTTTTTCTACGTGAATAAAAGTCTTTTTTCTTTTGATGATCAAACATGTTGCCTTTTCCCAAAAGAACTTTTTGATTTTTAAATTTCTTCTTTAAAGGCACCAACCAGATTTCTTTCTCAACCCCAGAGGAAAGAATAGCAGGATAAGAAAGCACTTTTTTTCTGAAAAGAGCTAAAGTTTTTAAATCTGTGTTTTACAAATAATAAGAGGCAGTGTGGTCCTATACCAGGAATGCTGAGTTAGAGATCGTGGAACACCAAGTTTAAGCCCTCTCTGTTACATATTAGGGTGCAAATTAGGGTGATTTCTTCCTCTCTCTTGGCGTCAGCTTATGGAACTATAAAAAAGTGACAATATAGCACAGAATTAAAGAATACAAGCCCTGGCTTCAAAGAACTGTGTGCAGATCCTGACTTGGCCATCCCCAGCTGTGTGACCTTAGTTTAGTGACTTACCCTCTCTGATTTTTCATCTCCTCATATGCATAATGAGGATAGTGATAGGATTAAATAAGGTAATAAATTTAAAATGCTCAGTTCAGTGCTGGGCACTCCACAGTAAGTGCCAGCTGTTGCAGGCATAGACTTGATGATCCCAAAGAGGACTTGCCACTTTGAAATTTTAGGATGACTTCTGGCAGTTTCTCCCAGGACCTCCAGTTGCTTTCTTTCCTAAGCATTCAACATTCATCGTGTATTTGTTGAGCACCTGCTATGTGCTGGGACCATTCGAGGCACTAGGGCTACACTGAGCATAGATAAAAGTCTTTGCCCTTCAGCAGTTTGCCTGCTAGGGGGAGCTGACCTTTCTTGAATTATTCCAGGTCCAAAGAAGTACTCCATACATTCTGGTTCCATCAAACAGAAATCCTTTTTTGGACTGAACATTTTCAACACAGACAAGAAACTATTTTTCTTAGCCATCACCTCTTCAAAGAGATAAAGAGTTCCCTTTGATGAGCGCTTTCTTTCTTTCTTTCTTTCTTTATTTGTTTATTATGAAGTAATGGCTTACCGCTCAGCACATGTATAAAGAATTATGGGAAGGAGGGTGGCATCTCTGCCTTATCTTGCCTGGCTTGGGGGAGACTTGGAAAATGAGGGTAGGTTGGGAAGGAGGGCATGGCAGCTTGGTTAGCAGGAGGCAAAAGGCTTTGGATATCCATCTTTTCCGTAGCCAACTCCAGTTTACACGTTAGGAAGAAAGGGGTTTTGAAATTCAGCTACCGTCTGTGTAAGGGGGTTTTTATCTAGAGGTTTTGGGACATCTGAAATGAGGCTGCTGCAACCTGTTGGGAGAGTGGTGGTGTTCGACCTTTCTGGATTCAGACAGAATCCTCTTCTGATACTTCGTCTCCATGGCAGAGGAGCAACAGTGGGGATCTCAGCAGATGTGAAGATTTTTAAGCAGGAAGGAGTGCACTTCTTTTATTTCTTACAACATAAATTAAACATCACAGCAGACATCGAGCTGGAAAAAGTTACAGGAAACTAAGGTACTTCCAGCACTTTATTAATGCAGTCTGGCCAACAGGTTCCGAGGGACGGTGAGATCACCAGCAGGTAGGGAGCCCTGGGTGATTTGCAGCCAGCCCCACAGACAGGCTGGGGCTCAGAAGGGCAATGGCTCTGGCTCCAGATGCTGTATCATATCCAGGTCTGGAAACAGAGATCGGAAACATGGGCAGAAAGACAGAACCGAAGAGCCTTATCAGCAACTTGCAGCGGTACCAAGCCCTGGTCTAGACAAGCTGGGGAGTGTCAGGACCAGAAGCCAGACTGGGCTGGAGACAGAGGTAGCCAAAGCAGTGGTCATGCTGGAGTTGAGGCTGTGCCAGATGTTTGTCCCCGTACAAAAGGGAGTATAGTTAGGATGAAGCCAGCTGGCAAAACAAGGTCCAGTCCAGATTATTAGGACAAACCGGACAATTTTGATATCCCAGGGGATGCATTAGTTTCCTAGGACAGCCATAACAAATTATCTGAAACCTGAGAGCTAACAGAAGATATTTGATCTCTCATAGTCCAGAGCATAGAAGTCTAAAATCAAGGTGTTTGCAGTGCTGGTTTCTTCTGGAGGCGCTGAGGGAGAATATGTCCATGCCTCTTTCCCCACTTCTGGTGGCTATGTGGCAGTCCTTAGGGTTCCTTGGCTCATGGATACATCATTCCAATCTCTGCCATTCTCTTCCCATCATGCATCTTCTCCTCTTCTGATAAGTATACCTGTCACTGGAGTTAGGTTCTACCCTAAATTCATCATGATCTTGTCTTGAGATTCTTAATTATATCTAGGAAAAGCCTTTTACCAATAAGGTCACCTTTGTAGATCCCGGGGTTAAAACTTTGTCATATCTTTTTAAGGCCACTATTCAACTCACTATTGTAGGTATGGAGTCAGAAAACTTGGGTTTTAATCCCAATTAATAATAAGACAATAACTACCTCCTTTTTTTTTAACCATTTGTCAGGCATTCATTCATGATCAACAAATATTTATTGATCATCTACTGTATGCCAGGGACTCTTCTAGATTCTGGGAACTCAGTGATAAACAACACTGGCAGAAATCTCTATCCTCCTGG
The DNA here is from genome assembly GCF_963455335.1 of Martes martes. Lineage (NCBI taxonomy): Eukaryota > Metazoa > Chordata > Mammalia > Carnivora > Mustelidae > Martes > Martes martes. Next base: position 182,285,053 of record NC_137888.1, on the reverse strand, counting down.
AAGCTACAATCTAGCAGAGGTGGGTGGAAATAGACAAGCCAGTAATAAATAAACTGAAGTATATGGTATGTTTGATGGTGACATAAAGAGACTGTGAATGAGGGAAGTGGATGAGAAGTTCTGGGGATGTGAGATGGTTGCAATTTTAAATAGGATGGTCCAGGAAAGCTACTATGGGAACAAAATCTTGAAGGAGGGAAGGGAGTTAGCGTGGTAGACACCTGGAGAAAGGGTCTTCCAGGTAGAGGGAACAACAAAGTGCAAAGAACTTGGGACTGCAGGCTGGAGAGTGAGTAAGCAGGCCAGCCAGGCAGAACGGGAGTGGGTAAGAGGGAAGGGTTGAAGTAGATGAAGTGGAAGGGGTTGACAGCTGTCGGATGGTACCCATTCAGCTGGCTCCCCAGTGGAAGGACTTTGACATTTGCTTGGAGGAGAAAGAGGAGCCACGGGGAATTTTGAGAAGAGGTATGACATGATGTGGTTTCCTGACTAAAGGATCACCTCCTCATCTGTCCTGAAAACAGACCCCTGTGAAGGCAGGGGCAGGGCTGGGAGACCCCTGGAGACCCTACTGCCCTAATCCAGGAGAAGGATAGCTACGGCTTGGGCCAGTGGAGACTGGGAGAAATGATGGGGTTCAGCATGCACTCTGGAGCTTGAACTACTAGAATGTGCTGATGGTTGAATGTGAGAAATGAAAGAAAGGAGTCAAAGATCCCTCCAAGTTTCAGGGCCTGAAAGCTGGAAGAGTGTACTGAGATGGGGTAGTGCTAATCACTGCATGTGCATTAGACAACTCACTGCTCAGCCCGGTAAGGGTGGTAATCTCACTCTACCCATTTTATAGATGAAGAAACCGAGTCTTTCAACACTTAAGTAAACTGTTAAGACCATAAGTACCTAAAATAAGACTTGATCTCTGATATTTATTATCCCAGATTCCTAACTCCCAAAGCCCCAGTTTTTCCCTCTATAAAGAGGATTTTATTATCTTAACTGCATCCACAAAATTGTAAGGGTTGTATGAGAGTGAACATAGAAATGCTTCATAAGGGTGCCTGGGTGGCTCAGTGGGTTAAAGCCTCTGCCTTCGGCTCAGGTCATGATCCCAGGGTCCTGGGATCGAGCCCCGCATCGGGCTTTCTGCTCAGCAGGGAGCCTGCTTCCTCCTCTCTCTCTCTGCCTGCCTCTGCCTACTTGTGATCTCTGTCTGTCAAATAAATAAATAAAATCTTAAAAAAAAAAAAGAAATGCTTCATAAACTACAATGTACTATACAATTCTGTGGGCTATCTACCACTATGTAACAAAATATCCCCAACTTTGTGATATAAAAATAACAATTTATTATTATCTCTCGTGGTTTTGGAGGGTCTTGCTTGGACGTGTCCCATAGTTGCAGTCAGTGGTGCTGGGCTCAGAGTCATCTCAAAGGGCTTCTGCACTTAGATGGCTGGCGGGCGATACTCACTGTTGGTTAGGACCTCAGTGAGGATTGTGGGTTAGAACACTACACACAGCCTCTTCATGTGGCCTGGGCTTCCTCACCGCCTGGTGGTGGCATCCTAAAAGTAAACATCCTTAAGAAGAAGAATCAGGTAGAAGCCTTATTGGTTTTTATGATGGGGTCTGGGAGGTTTCATAAAATCACTTTTGATTAAGGCAGTCAGGGGGTTCCATTAGGATCTAAGGAATGGATCTAGATGCCACCTCTTGATTGGGGAGTAGGAAAGTTACATACAAGTCATGTGTTAAGAGAAGCATGCGGGATGAGAGATATAGATGTGACCATCTTTGAGAACTATAACCTGCACCAAAATGGAATTAGGTGCACTGAGTTGGAAGCCAGGTGCAAGTCAATAGGAAGAGAAAATCAGAGCAGGTTACTAGGAATAGTAACCTGTTCCCCCGGGGTGACGGCAGATTAACCACACAGCATCCCGCAGTCAGATGATGATGGATGTCTGGGCTCAGATCAGGGAAATTCTGCTCATTGTTGCATTTTTTTCCCTATCTTTTTATATGATTTGTTCCTGAATTTGTAAAAAGAGCCCCGGGTAATAGTGTTATATATTAAAAAAAAAAAAAAAGCTATAGGGAAACATATCAGGGATACAGTTCCCCATCTTCCCATCATACATTGAGAACCAGTATAAAAGTGCTGGTGTTGGGTTCTGCTGTCTGCCTGGTTGGGGGCCCAGTACAGAGCATAAGGGCTTTGGGCCCGGAAATCCCACAGACCTAGCTTTAAAGTTTCTTTTAGCTGGATGATCTTGGTCAAGTTACTTAATTTCCCAATCTGAAAAATGCTGATAATGATGAAATAATCATATAATGTGCCTCAGGGGCTAGAAAACAGAAAGTTCTCAATGCATATTAGGTTATAAAATCTCTATTAAATAAATGTACTATTGCTTTTATAAAAAGGATCTCACAAAAACAGCATGCATGCTGTTTTGTATCTGCTTTTTTCATATGACAGTTGTATTTTGAACATCTTTAAGACTCTGGAAACGGACACCTATAGCAATCATTGTATTTATGAGATAAATACACCTCCCCAGTGTAGACATGAACTGCAATTTGTTTATCAGTTTCTAATTGTTGACTATTTAGCTTTTTAAAAACTTACTTTTAATCCATTATATATAACACTGTAAAAACCAACTTTAATACTTGCCTAATTATTTTCTTACTGCTTGGCACATTTGCTTAATAAACAAACGAATATTGACAAATTTCTAGAACTGGATTTGCTGGACTCAAACTGTCCTTTTCAAGATTTTTTAAAATTTATTTCTTATTATGTAAAATTTCAAAATGTGAAAAAATCAGAAAGGACTGTTTAATGAACATCGATATAAAACCAGCATCTATATTTAGCCTGTTAACATTTTGCCACATGTGCTTGATCTGTGTTTTTTTAAAACATTGAAAAATAAAACACATCCATTATGACATTTTGCTCTAATGCTATAGTGTGTTTTTCATAAAAATGAGGATTTTTCCTACATAACCATCATATTATTATACGTAACGAAATTAAGTATAATTTCCTAATATCACCTAATACAGTCTATTTAGAAATTTCCCAATTGTATAAAATCCATTTTACATCCTTTTGTGGTATATTTTTCAAGTCAGACCCCACGCAAGAGCCTGAATTACCTAGGGTCATTGTCTCTTGAGTGTCTTTTAATCTAAAGTCAGCCTGACCGTCTATACCTCCCCCTTGAACACTCAGTTGTTGAAGAGCTCAAGCTGGTTGACTTTTCCCCTTCTGACCCTTCAAAACCCCCATTTAAAGAAAAATCTCGGAAGTGAAATTGCTGGACCAGAAGGCCATCGTGGTTGTAGGCAGCCCTCCTGGTGTGAGCACTTCATAGCCTTCAGAACTGTGGCTCCGAAGTGAGGTTTTCCTTGGTAGACAGGCACTCTGGATAAAAAGGGTCGGCTTTGGCAGGCCCTGTCCGCCCTTCTAGCAGGGACCCAAGGGTCTGCTGTTCAGTATAAAGCTTCCTTAGGGTCAGGGGGAACCACTGTAGATGAGTACCAGAAAGAATAGTCGGTTTAATGGAAAAAGTGACCTGAAGTCCAACATGAGAAAAGATGTTTTGAGAGATTTTATTCCACTCCATTCAGAGGCCGGTGAGTTTTTCCTGGGCACATTTTTATTCCTGCTGGTGGAGGAGCTGAAGCAGGGTGCCATTGTCACAGACGCACCTTGAAATTCTGGTTCTGCCTGTGAATAAAGGTGACTTGTTACCTTGGGGGGGAAAAAAAAAAAAACAACACTTAAAATCCCACTTTACTTGGCACTCTGATACATGCCAGGGACTGAGCCCTTTTTGGAGGACTCAGCTGTCTTTCCCCTGCTGGGGGGGCGAAGATATTGCTACTGAGAGGTGAGCAGGTCTCTTATCCTCCAAGACAGGGCTTCTCAGATGCTTATGTACATGAGAATCACCTGAAGGGCAAGGTGAGCTTGAAATAACCAGAGATTCTCCTGAGATTTTGACTCCGTAGATGAGACCCAGGAATCAACATTTTTTAACAACCATCCTAAGAGACGTTGACTCAGGTGGTCCACCACCCCTGAAGAAATCTGATCTTGGAGCCTTGGTTTACTTGTCAGTGAAAGGTTACTCTTTAGAGCAACTTCTATGTCCCAGATACCTTCTCACTACACTACACACATTGACTGTTAATCCTCACAGACACCTTACGAGCCAGATTCTCTTTGTACCCGTATTTTTCAGGCGAGGGAATCAAGGCTCAGAGAGGTTAAATAACTTCCCCCATGTTCACACTGCTACTAAGGCAGCAAAGCCCAGATATGGTAGTACATGTGGACTATGGTGGTGTAAAACTTAAATTGATTTGAGGGCGCCTGGGTGGCTCCATCGGTTAAGCCTCTGCCTTTGGCTCAGGTCATGATCCTGGGGTCCTAGAATCAAGTCCCACACTGGGATCCCCGCTCAGCGGGGAGCTTGCTTCTCCCTCTGCCTGCCCCTCTTCCTGCTGTGCTCCCTTGCGCTCTCTCTCTTTCTTTCTCTGTCAAATTAATAAAATCTTAGGAAAAAAATCCTTAAATTGATTTGTAAATTCAAAAACTCTAAGAGTAAGAGGCTACTACTATTTGGGAAAGAATATTTCCCATTATGGTTAAAGAAGACTGTCTGAGGTTCTCTGTTACTCTATTCAAACCGAGGTTGACTCTCTACAGACTGGACGAATGCTTGGCAAATAGAGAGCACTCAATGCTGGCTTGTTGAATGAATAAATAAATATGTTCTAATATATTCCAATACTCTGCAAATGTTAGTCTTTAAGCCCTTACACAGATGATACACTTCTATGTGCCCTCTCTTAATATCTCTTCTTGGTCCAGTTCTGCTATATCCATACAGTACTACTATCAACTGGAGATCCATGGCAACCATAGATCGCCAAGTGACCTAGCTGCCTTTGTTTTCTCCTGTCCATCTGCCATGTTGAGATGGTGGGGAAATCTTTGAGGTGGACCTCTTCAGCGCAGAGTCCTAATACTGGCTGAATCACGGAGACCCTAGCCTGGTCCCTTAGTCACTTAAGGCTCCTCCTTGGCTCCCATAATGGAGAGTTCTTAAAATCACAGGTTTACATTTAAATATCAGCTCTGACAACACGGAAATGGGTTAAATTCTTTGACTGTGATTTGCCACCTGTATCAGGTGAGGGTATGTTGTCAGTAATTAGCGGTGAAGGCTTTACAGATATTTTGCCTATGTTTGACTCTCTGCTCAATTGTTTACCAGCTCTGCAAACCTTGGGAAAATAACTTGCTTATCTGAAAGTCGGGGCAAATAGTAGTATCTACTTAGAGGATTAGCATGCGGATAGAATAAGCAATAAAGCATTTTAGCACAGTGCCCACCATATAGTGAGTTAGCACTAATAGTAGCCAAGTTATTGCTTGAAATACTCCTTTGGAAATTTGAAAGAATGTTTGTAAATTACTCTGATGTTTTGTATCTGCTCCGTCAATAGTAATTGTTATGACTACTGTCACTGCACCGTGAGGTCAAATTCCGAGATTTACAAGACTTTTGGCAGTGCTAACACTCTGTGATTTTTAAGAAATAACAAAATTAATGACCTGCCCTTTAAACTTTGAAAGCTAGGGCACCATCATAAGAAATGACCACCTGACGTTGGTTCTGTGGCTGTTTGGGAGATGAGGAGCTCTGACTGAGGACTGCCTTCCAGAAAACAAGATGTCGGCTTTACTGGTGAGGATGGATATAGATGTTTCCAGTGAGAAATTTCACTACCTGAAGATTAGACAAGATCCTTGAGATCTACTGTTCTTTTGACTAATGGAAATGCTCGGCCTTTTGAGTGTTGTTATGGTGTTCAATCTGAGGATAAGAAACACACAGCCCTTGAGGAGCTTTCAGAAATCAAAGATGAGTCTTTGTCCTGTTGTCAACTCATTGTGGTGAGCTTCTCCCCTTCACCGTAGGACAGACTGCTGGGGCAATGTTGCCGGATAAAATAGAAGATGCCCAGGTAAATTTGAATTTCTGGTAAACAATGACTTTTTAGTAAACAATGACTTTTTAGTATAAATATATCTATGTATGTATGTATCTACGTATGTATGGACAATATGTCCCAAATATTATAAATATTTATCAGCTAATTACGACAACCATAGGATGTCCTGCAGGACAGTGCTTCTCAATCTTTATTATGCATATAAATCATTTGAACATTTTATTAAAATACAGATTCTGCTTCAGGAGTTGAGAGGTTGACGCTACTACTTTGAGAATCTCATCTGAGTGGCAAATGTGAAGGGTAGAGTCTCTCAGACTTGCCAGAGTCGAGTCTCACCTGTGGTGCTGACTGAAAATACAGACACTTTGCCATAACAACACACCACAGACTGGGTGATTTAAATAAGGGCAGGGCTGAAATCCAAGATGAGGTAACAGCGGGGATTCTTCTGAGGACTTCTCCTTGGCTTGTGGACAGCTGCCCTCTGCCTGCCTCTTACGTGATTTTTTTCCCTGTATCTGTGCGCCCTTGGTCTCTCTCTGAGTGTCTTAGTCTCTTCTTAGAAGGACGCCAAGCAGATTGGACTAGGGCCCACCCTAACAGCCCTGTTTTGGCTTAATTATTTCTTTAAAGTGCCCATCTCCAAATAAAGTCACACTCTGAGGGAGTGGGGGTTAGGGCTTCAACATAGGAATTTGGGGAGGACACAGTTAGTCCTTAACTGTTTCTGGGACTCGTTGAGACAGAATTTCTGTGGGAGGGGTTTTCAGAGACTCAATTTTACCAGCTAGAAGCTCTGGCTGAAGATGACTATCCCAGGTAAGTTTTACCAGGTGACATTTGGCCATGAATCAGTATCACCTGAAGAACTTGTTAAGACCTCCAGGTTTTTCATTTGAGAGGCAAGGATAGAGCTCCAGATTCTGCTTTTCCAACAAGCGGTCATTCTTAAAAACTACAACCTTAGACAAATCCCTAAAGCCCTCTGCAAACCAGGGACAGTGGTCACGTCTCCTCATGTGGCTGTAGTGTGGATTTCCCGAGATCAGGAGGGAAAAGCTCTTGAGGATCTAGAGCCTTGGATTAGGTGAAAATGAGTTATAGTGATGCATTTTCTCCAGCCTGTGAGCAGGAAAAAAAGTCAATGTATTTTCATAAACAGAAAAACATTGATTTTTTTTAAACTTTCCTCTGATTCTATACTTGAAAATCAGTGAAGTATATTTCATTCTTATCCCCATAGTGGTCTTTATTGAATCGCACATTATTAGACCCCACGAGGCCATTTTCCCAGATGTGTTTGGGCTCACAGATCAAATCTACAGAGGTTTCAGATGGAGAAGAGTTGAAAGGGTGACAAATTATATGATTAAGCCTTCATTCTCCTAAGAAAGTGCTTTCTTGTTACAACTAAAATTCCTGAGCCGTGAGTTACTTTCATGTTGGTTGTGTTAACAAACATGTAAACAATGTCTTGCACAAAGAGAAATCAATAATTTTTTTTATTTTTTTTTAATTTACTTATTTATATAATTATTTTTACAAATCTGTAAAGATTTTTGACTCAGTCTTTCTGGCACATTAGAAATCTAGAGTTTGGCCAATCCAGACAAATAGAGAAGTCTTGAGTGGATGGACCTGTCTTTATATGGCAGTTTCGGGGGCACCTGGGTGGCTCAGTGGGTTAAGCCTCTGCCTTCGGCTCGGGTCATGATCCCAGGGTCCTGGGATCAAGCCCCACGTCGGGCTCTCTGCTCAGCGGGAGGCCTGCTTTCCCCTCTCTCTCTCTGCCTGCCTCTCTGCCTACTTGTGCTCTGTCAAATAAATAAATAAAATCTTAAAAAAAAATTTATATGGCAGTTTCGTAAGGGTCTCCCATTAAAAACCAATACTTTGTAATTTTCTCTTTTTTCTGAGATGAGATATAAATGATAGGCTGATAAGTAATTTTAAAGGTCTTGTTTATAATAATGGGACCATAAATTGATGATTTTATTGTCATAAGTAGCAGGTCCATGCATCACTTGGGAGTCCAAGAAATCAGCTAGGAGATGGTTTCTGCTGTTGTGTGCTCTTAAATGTATCGTTTTCAAAGCTTCATCTCTCCTTCAGCGCACTGGGTTGAAGAATGCTTGCTATTAGGACTTACATGAGAATTAAATGTGTCCAAAGTCACTACTATGCATTCACTGAAGCCTAATAACTTCATATGTGACAGGTGTTTTGTTACTTATATGAAAATACATTGGAATGTGTTGTCACTATTTTTTTGTTCATTTTAACATTTTCTCCCTTTTTTTTTTTCCTTCCCAACTAACTGAACAATCAAAACATGAGATCTGTGTTCAATTAGGGAACTTTGTCCAGAAACATTGTAAGATTTTTGTTTTGTTTTTAGATCTTGAAATGATAAGAAAACTGAGACCCAGAGTTTCAACCTCGAGACCAAGATCAACCAGCTGGCTATGACAGAACAGAATTCAAACATAGGATTTTGACTGCAAATGCCATTTCCTTGGGTCAGTACCCTTTCAGTTGTTCTTGAATTCAAGGTTGACAGTCCCTAGGTTTTAATGTTAAACACTGATACAGGGAAAATATACAATTTGTTGCTGTTAATTTAGGAGCAAAGCATCCAGCCGATTAGAAGGTCTCTATGTCTCATCGATAATAGTCTTTGTCTATAATTCTGTCAGATTTATCAGTTTTATACATTAGAATTCCTGGTCAAGAGGTAAAGTATGGTGGAAAAGTAGAACAAGTCTGTTGAAAATTGAGATGTGGTATTTAAAACATCGAAGGAACCTGGATCCTGGGGTGTTAGTCTAAATGTTAACCCTTTAGTTGCTGAATTGGAGAAGTTCTGGACAGCTGAGGTAGAGGTTGGATCCTTGGGAACTTAGGACAGTGGCTATTCACCAACCAATAAATGTTTAAACTCTTTAACCACTGGCAAAGTAATAACAGTGTGAACAGGATGGATACCTACCCAGGTTGAAAGCCTAAGTCCCTAAATAGCCCCATTTGCTTGGATAGTTAATGAAAATTGATGTTCCTGGTAAAAAGACAAATTTGCAGCACCAACATTTTTTATTTTCTTGGGCTACTAAGAGCTGTGAAATAAAGGTTAAAATTAGGGTTTTAAGCTAAAAATGCCAGCTATTCTTAATCATAAGTATGCATCATCATTGCTTTTGCAGTTTTCCCAAAATTCATGTGCCTTTGAATTTTGCTATGATTCTGATTCAGTAAGAGTGGGCTGTGTCCCTGGAATCTGTGTTTTTAAGAGTCTTCCCTAGATGCATCTGCTATATTGGATAGCTCCTGTTTTACCCTCTAGATGTACACTCAACTGTTTTTAGTCATGCTCTAATCTCAGAAGGCCGTACTCTGTGGACTGCTTTGGTGAACTCCCTCACTTTCTGGCATCCTGTTGGGTGCAGCCAGCAGAAAGTCAAGGTGGGATGTGGAAGGAGGCAAAGAGAAGGAGGCTGGTCTGTTTTATTCCCTTGACTCTTTCCCTAAGGGATCACTTTGTCACTTTATTTAGTCTTTTTTTATTTTATTTTTTTTTTCAAATAAGGGATCAGTTTGGATTGGCTTTCACTTTGACCAAAGATCAGAGCTCCTTCAAAAGTAGCCCTCTACATATGTCTTTCTTTACAAGTTCTTGTAACTGTTCCCTCTCTTGACCCCTTCCAGCAAAGGTGTGGTGACAGCTCTGTTGTCACGAATATCAGGGCACTATTACAGCTTTCATAGTTTCCTTCACCCTTTGTAAACATTTTCTTTATTAAAACTATCCCCATTATTCTATTTGATCTTGCCATTTACTTTCTGGTGGAACTTTTTTTTTTTTTAAGATTTGTTTATTTATTTTAGAGAGAGAAAGAAAGAAAGAGCATGTGTGGGGGTGGAGAGGGGAGAGGGAGACAGACAGGGAGAGAGAATATCCAGCAGACTCCCTGCTGAGTGGAGAGCCCAATGGGGGCACCATCTCACGACCTTGAGATCATGATGTGAGCCAAAACCAAGAGTCTGATGCTTAACTGACTGAGCCACCCAGGGGCCCCAGTGGGACCTTTTTCTAATAGGCTCTGCCTTATCCACTTCTCCAACCTTTCATTGAACTTAGATGATCTTTTTTTTTTTTTTAAAGACTTTATTTTATTTATTTAACAGAGAGAGAGAGAGATCACAAGTAGGCAGAGAGGCAGGCAGAGGGGGAGGAGGAAGCAGGCTCCCTGCTGAGCAGAGAGCCCAATGCGGGGCTTGATCCCAGGACCCTGAGATCATGACCTGAGCTGAAGGCAGAGGCTTTAACCCACTGAGCCACCCAGGCACCCTGAACTTAGATGATCTTTAAGAAACCTCTCATTGCCGATATTCTGACTGTCCACAAAGCTCAGATGAGTCAGGGGGAATTCTGCCATAGTTTATCTAAGGTACAATGAGAGGTAAGAAAACCAGCTGGAATTCTAGTATTCTCCTTCGAGCATCTTGTTCCCCTTCGTGTGAAATGCCTGAAGAAAGTCTGGCCAATTCTAGGTGGCAAAGAGTAAATAAATTGAGGATGATCCTAGGGACAAAGAACTTAAGTGGACTTTGTAAGTTTTATTCAAATTACACAATATGATTAAAATATAAAAGAGTTTGCTCTCAAGGAGAAATACTTCAAGAAGCCTTAACTAGGTCTCTGTTTGGCAGCAGAATTTTATGACTCTCAGTATTTGCATGGTCAATTAATCCCTTAAAGTGATGACTAGTAGGCAATTTATTTGGACGGTACAAGAGGCTAATTGGTAATATTGTTACACAAAATCTTGTGGGCAAAAATTATGCCTGTCTTTTAAAAAATGTGCCTTTGGTATTTGAAGGGAGAGCTCTAGTGCCTTGGGCCTCAGAGGAATTCAGCCTGCTGATGTCAGAATTAATGAAGAATATGGAAACTTAAGTGTAGGATGGATGGAGTGAAAATGCATTAAAGATTAATGACATTAGACTAGTGGGAGAGCCACATTTTCTGGTGATCAAAGACTTTGAGGCTTTCATCTGAAGTGCCTGGGAGAATGTTGAACATCTTGGAATTTGTCATGTAGCCTTTGGTTAAATTTTATCAGCCTGCTATTCAGCAAGATGCTCCGAGAAATATCCCCCTACCCTCAAGCTCTGATCTATTCATTCATTCATTCAATAAATGTTTTTTGAGTACCTACTCTGTGCCAGGCCCCCTTAAAAAACCTGAAACCTGATGAGTGTAACACACACATTGCCACGCAATGTGGTGACATGGACACATTTTCTTAAATAATGCAGTGAGGACACATTTACTTTCTGAGGTGGAGTAATTACGTTTCTTATAATATTATGTATTAGGATAACTAGAAATCCTCCAGTTGTAAAATACGCCAAACATTGGACGGGCTATAATAAGAAACATCTGAATGTAGGAAAAAGTCGGGGAAATTCTCAGAAGCTAGAGGAAAAAAACCCTGAGAACAAGAAAGGGGAGTAGGTGCTCCTGTTCTGTTTGCCTTGTGCGTAAAGCAGAAGGAGAAACTTCTCCCAGGGCACATATAAAAGGGGACAGTTCACCAAGAGTGTGAATTTGCAGACACACTGGGCAGTCAAAGAGTTTAAGCCCCACCGCTATGTTCTGAAGGAAAACAAGATGGTCCTTCGAGAACCTCCAGCTAAATAATCTGGCTACAGTTGGCCAACCATGTGTTATGGAGGCTTCACTGGAGAGACTGCGCTTAGAGTCGGATCTGAGGGCTGAGTTGAACTGGTGCAGTGTAGACCAGGAGTGAGCAGTCCTCGCGGAAAGCTGACTGTGTGAAAGTCCTGTGGGCCAGAGAGGTCGTGGTGTGTGGGAAGCGCTGAGAGCCATGCTATGGTTGCAGGGAGTATATCAGGAAAATCTGTGCTGTTCCCGACTGGAAAGTGAAGCTTCTAAGGGTTCCATCTTTATAGGCAGGATTTTCACCCCCATCTGAACAGCAGTGGGAAACCTGAGGGTTTTGTCATAACATTAAAATTGTTATTTTAAAAATCTCCTTCTTGGGGCGCCTGGGTGGCTCAGTGGGCTAAGTCTCTGCCTTCTGCTCAGGTCATGATCTCAAGGTCCTGGGATCGAGCCCCACATTGGGTTCTCTGCTCAGCAGGGAGCCTGCTTCCCCCTCCCCTCTCTGCCTGCCTCTCTGCCTACTTATGATTTTTCTCTCTGTCAAATAAATAAATAAAATCTTAAAAAAAAAAAATCTCCTTCTTGCCACTTTGTATAGTAGGGGGTGCAGCAGGGGAAGAGGGGAAGATGATCCCGGGAGAGAGCACATGGCTTAAACCCTGGTGGGAACCAAGGCATCATGGATAGAACACCATGAACTATAGGGAGGGGAGCCAGCCCCCAGAGAAGGATGTAAGACTTTGTCCAAGGCTTCGGTTTTTATGTCTGGTACTTGAAAGGACTAGTAGACAGAACACTCCACTCCAGATGAGCAGGAAACCTGCGCCGTAGAGGTGCATGGATGTTTCTAGTCGAAGCATTTAAAAACAAAACGTGAAATACAGAATAACAAAACAAACCCTCCTGACCGCCAAAAATTTGTTTTTATGGGATCACCTGGGTGACTCGGTTGATTGTTGGGCTCTTGGTTTTGGCTCTGGTTGTGATCCCAGGGTCCTCCTCAGATCGAGCTCCGTGGGTTGTGGTGAATGTGGTGGCTGCTTGGGATTCTCTCTCTCCCTCTGCCCTCTGCTCTCTACCCCTTCACCCCCACTGCCCCCTCTCACAAGCTTTCCTCTCTTAAAAAAAAAAAAAAGTTTAACTTTTTATGGAATGAAAGAGAAAAGTTGATTAGCATTAAGTTTGAGAGCAGAAGTGATTGTAGAATGTAGCTATAAATTGATTTCAGGATTAACACATGACAAAGTTCGTTTTGTTTTGCTTTTTTTTTTTTTTTGGTCATTCTTCCACCCGGCCCTAATTTCTCCCCATTGCACTTCCATGGACCGTTTTCCTCTGGCTCCATCTCTTTCCCTAATGATCGATATCCTTCCCTTCTTTCTTTCTGTGTCTTCATCTGGATGATTTTTATTTCTTTCATATTTTAACTTAATAACAAAAACGAACACCATTGACAGCTTATGTATCACTGCTGTGCTAAGCACTTCTAGGCAGACAAGATTTTAGTTCTTACGGTGACCATGAGGTAAGTGTGTACATTCCTATTTGTAGGTGAGAAAGCAGACTCAGGTAAGCCAAATTACATGGTAAAAGGTCCAGTGGTTAGTAATAGTAGAACAAAGATTTAAACCCAAGCATTCCACACACAAAACAAGCAAACAGTTGATTCAAGCAACTTTTTTTTTTAAAGATTTTGTTTATTCATGAGAGAGAGAGAGAGAGTACAAGCAGGGGGAGCAGCTGGCAGAGGGAGAAGCAGACTCCCCACTGAGCACGGAGCCTGAGTGGGACTCGATCCCAGGACCCTGAGATATTGACCTGAGCGGAAGGTGGACGCTTAGCCATCTGAGCCACCCAGGTTCGCCTGATTTAGGGAACCTTAAATTGGTTGTACATCACCCAGGATCTTGTTAAAATACAAATTCTGATTTTGTGGGTCTCAGTTTCGCTCATGTGTGGACCCTGCTGAGTAGCAATAGAGTATGAGAGGCATTCTGGGAATATTTATTAAATGAAGCAACGCATGAAAGAATTCAAGTAAAGAACGTGCTAAGATGTGTATATTACTGATTTCTTTGTTTGGAGATCCTATTTTGACCCCGCACTTAGGGCTGTCTGAGTAGTACTTTCTCAGTTAAGTATTGATGGGGCCCCTGCTATAGATGAAGTACGGTGGGAGTTGTACCCATGAATGAGATGTGACCTCTTTTCTAGCCTGGAAGCCGGGGATGGCACTGTGATACAGGCAAGGACTCTGGCTCAGTGGTAGGTTCCTGGAGTACGCTCACTGCCAGCCTGCTCTCCCTACCGCTTGTCATCACGAAACTAAACACCCGTGCCAGTCTTGGTGCTGAGAAGTGTTTTACATTTCACTTGATTCCTTCAACATCCCTACACTGGTGATGCTCTTGCTTTTCCCCTTCTGCACATGGAAAAGCTGGGGCAGAGAGCAGTTGAGTAGCTTACCCAGAGACACAGCAAGGCTGCTGACCTTGGGATCCAAGTGGCTCTAATGCCAGAGCCCCATTCCTTTATCATGATGTTCTTGTCATCTGGGACCACAAAGCAGCAAATAGAGTTAAAATGTAAAGTATAGAATACTATGCAAAAATGCCAGGATTTTCACATTGATAAAGATTCCTTTCGTCAGTCTCGTTTCATATTTTTTAATGCAAAGGAAAGAAAACATAACCGATAATGCTGACATTCCCTTTACCTTTCCATCTTCACACTTCCTCTCCCACCGTCTTCTAAGATAGGGGGGCATACTTGAGGTCACTGTTTTCTATTTCTAGAAATTTTTTTTCTATTTTCTGTTTCATATTTCCAAACCGTTTGTTTGGGATTTGAGTATTCAAAATACTCAGAAATTACAATGTGCTGTATGTACATTTCTTTCACATTATGTTTTTGATAACTATGTGTGTTGCATCACATGGGTATAGCTTTTTCATGTTAAATTCTCTGTTCCATCTTAATTATCTCTTCCACTGTTGGTGGACTTTAGGCTTTTTATAATACAATATCATGAATTCTGGTTCAAATGTTCTCAAACAGTCTTCTGGGATACAAGTGCAAGGATTTTGTAGGGTATATACTTAGGAATGGAGCTGTCAGATTGTATATTATGTCCCTTTTAGGAGTTACTGATATGTTGCCGAATTATGCTGCAAAGGGTTTGTAGCAACTCAGTTCCTTCTAGAAGTGAACAACTATTATCAACACTTTATGAGGTGAGATACTTCCCCCCTACTTGAGAGTATGAAATGGTGTGCTGTTATTACTCTAATTTGCAGTAGTTTGATTGCTAGTTGAAGTTAAGCTGTGTGTGCGTGTGTGTGTGTGTGACTACTGGGTTTCTATTTTCCCTGTTTGTATCATTGGCTTATTTTTTCCCCAACTCATTTGTAGAAGCTTTTTCCTGTTCTGAACACTGTTTCTTATTTATGTATGCATACAAATAACCGTTTGTACTCCTTCGCTTCTTTATATTAAACTATGTCTAAGCTGATGCTTTTCATTTGGGCAAATTTTGTTTTTTCTTTTGTGAATTGTACTTTTCCTTTATTAAAGTCTTCTTTGGCAGAGGCAGCATAACAAAATGTTTAGGAGCTCTGTTTCTGGAGCCCGGCCACCTGAGATGGAAGCTGGGTTGTCACTTCCTATCCTATCCATCTTGTCTTATCACATTACATTCATGAAGACCTTTATTAGAGTGTTGAACAGGAGAGGTGTTGGAAGAGGTGGGGTCAGTGGAGTTCCTTGTGAAGCAGCAGCATTGGCATGATTGAGAATTGTAGAATTTTGTTGCTGGTGCCACATTGTTGTATGGGTTTTAGTCAAGTGATCATTGGCAGGGAGTAGTCATACTGTATGTGAGGAGAGCAGACACAAGTCTGAAATGCTGTAAACTATTGTAGGTCTATCACTAATCTGCTGTTTGACTTCATATTTTTTTTTAGTTGTCATTTTATTATTCAATGTCCCTCACTAGATTTGTGAGGATAATGCCTATGTCAATATTATTGTTGCAAAAGCCTAAAAGAGTATCCAGCCTTTTTAAGGTAGTTAGTAGATACTAGGATGATTAAATTAATGGTCTCTCTTTACCTCTCTATTTAATAATATCCGTAAAATGAAGTCAGTGGAACTTGCTTTACCTCCCACGATGAGCTGGGAAGATTAAAGTAAATCATGTGCTTTGAAAATCTACCCATAATTCATGCCAACCACAGTACATGGTGGATAGCAGCAGGCAAGGAATCACAAGTAGGTAATATGTTTGCCTCTTTCTAGTACTAAAATGTGAATTCTATGAGAACAAGAATCTCATCTGACTTGTTTGTGGCTGTGACCCAGACACCGAGACTACTGCCAGGAACACAGATATTCGTTGGATAAATGGAATGGAATTTAATCAAGATATCTTTAGTAGACTCAGAAAGAGTAAAGAAAACTATAAAGTCGAATTCAATGGTCTGCTATAAGAATGTATATATGAGTCAGAGTGTATATGGGAAGAGTAGAAAAGAAGAAAGTAGACAAAAAAAATGGATGGAAAAACTGTAAATGAGAATGAAGGAGACATTGTCTAGGACTGAAGAAAATCCTAGACTGAAAAGGTCAATTCGATGTTTTTGGTTGTCTTTCAAACTGAACAGGATCAATTAAGTGATCAATCTGATTGGACAAAACTGGTCCTTAAGATGGTAAGGGAACCACAATTTAACGGTAAATGCTAGATTTAGTATTTGTAAGTCTATGAAGAGAGGTGAGAGCAAGAAGTCTGCAGCTCTCTGACCTTTTGCATTCTGCAGAAGTGCTTTAAGACTTGGATGGTTGCCTGTCCTCTGAAAACAATAATAATGTATCCTGGAGAACTTTGAATTTGTATTTGTTTTTTTTTTCTTTTAATTTATTTGACAGAGAGAGATCACAAGTAGGCACAGAGAGAGAGAGAGAGAGAGAGAGAGGAGGAAGCAGGCTCCCTGCCGAGCAGAGAGCCCGATGCGGGACTCGATCTCAGAACTCTGAGATCATGACCTGAGCCGAAGGCAGAGGCTTAACCCACTGAGCCACCCAGGCGCCCCTGAATTTGTATTTGGATTTTGCCTATCCTAATATTCTCTATGTTCTCATAAAAGTAGCTTTAGTAGACATCTGTTGTTTTTGTTTGCCTTGCATCTTTTTTTTCCCCCTCTCCTAACAGTATCCCGGTTTGTTCTGGGGAATAACCTCCTGCTCTCATTTTTGTGTGGAGATAGACTACTTTTCTATTTCCAGGAGGGGCCATGTGACCCAGGTCAGGACAATCAACATAGACCATTTTTCTGGTCACAATGCTTGACTCAGAAATAGAGCCTAAGACCCAAGATAGGCACAGACTCTCAGTCTGGGGACTTTGGATCTGACTGTTGTGAAGGGGAAGTCACCTTTCCACTAGAGCTGGTGCATTGACTGTTATTCAAAAGAAAGAAACTAAAAGAGAGAAAGAGAGAAGCTGCCCAAGAGAAGAGGACTCAAAGAAAATGAAGAAAATAAAGAAAAACTGAATCCTGGTGATGTTGTTGCACATCTGAGTCTTTTTTGCTTGAAGTTCTTCTAGTCATTTCAGTCAGGTCAGCCAGGAAATTCATACTTCATTGAATTTCAGTGGGGGTTCATTTGCAATTCAGAAGAGTCTTGATTAATATATTTTGATTTAAAAAATTGGAATTTTCCAATGGAATTGAGAGCAGTGTTCAGACCTAGGCTAGTTGAAAGTCAGGAGGATATATCATACACCTTTGTCTAGGTAATCAGTTACTGAAAACGCATCTTTAGAAACTTCACTTCTCATAGGTGTTTGTATATCTATAGTTAGAGGTGAGTGCATATCTAGAGCTAGAATTAGATAATCTCAAGGTTTTTTCCAGGTCAAAAATTTAAAAATCAGAGACAGCTTTTCTTGTAATGACCTCATGATCTCTCTTGTATTTGCTGGAAGCTTCTGATGACCAAGGCTACCTCTTACACAATTCCAGATTGTATTCTGCCATTCATCCCCACCCTCCTTATATCTGCTGAAGTTTCTTAATGTCCTGATAACAGGAGGCATTGCCATTGTGATGATGATGATGGTGATGATGAAAATAGCTACCGTTTTGAATCCTCACAATACCAAGAACTTCACTTAAGTCATTTCACTTAATTCTTACAAGAACCCGGTGAGGTAGGAATTAACATTCAACCTGTAATCATTGATCCAGCATGAGAATCTTGGGTTTATTCAGTTTAACTTTACCCCACCTGCCCTACAAACACAGATAGCCTCTCTGTCATTACCCTAATTAATGCCCAAAGTCTTATTAGCATTTGAGGGACATACAGGTACCTAAGAAATTGAGAGGTGTATTCATGGAGTGTCACCAGGCCAAATGAGTTGAAATCTACCAAGTCTTTCATGAAAAATACATACCTCTCCTGCTGGGTGTTTATAGGTGATGCTGTGTTCTTTTGGCTTTCAAGGGAGGATCACCTGACAGGTTCTTCCTTTGGTGATGCTGGGCAACTAGGGATGAGGGTGGCTGATCATCTATATGACCCACTAGTCTACTTGAACAGTGTTATTTCAAGTCATCCTCCCATCAATTTGCATACCTGGATCTTCCTGGGTAAATGATCTTCAGTCTTTTAAGGCAGCTGTCCTTAGGATTGGATTCTAACCTCCCAGAACTTTAAAAAAAAAAAAAAATTAAGTAGTTCTTTTACTTCCCTTTGATCCCTCTGCTGCCTCCTCCTCCTCCGCCTTCTTCTTCTTTTTGCAAATGTTTTCTCTTTTTGTTCTTTCACAGTTGACAGGAAGGAGTCAAACTCAGAACACAAATTATTAGTAACCAAAAAAAAAAAAAAAGATGTCTTTTCTTCAAAATCAAGAACATAAACTTGGAACCATGCCGGAAGGTGAAAGGATATTCTTAGAATTAATCTTCCAGTGTTAAAAAAAATGAAAAGAAAAAAGAGTTGACTTTCCTTATTAAAACATTGTGCATGTTCTTATTCTAAGACCATTTCAATCCTCATTTTACAGATTAGAAAACTGAGGCAAACAAAATTTAAATAACAAGTCAAATGTCACAGATTTACAAGCTAGACAGTCAAACCTACATGGGACTGAGAATCAAGTCTTGCTATTATCCACTGAGCTTGCAGAAAATGGGCTCATGTATTTTTGGGAAAATGATCCTAGAAAAAAGTTACAAATAATGGCTTTTAGAAAAGATTCCTTTTTCCACAGGGTGTTAGGGAATGAGCTGATAAAACACTTAGAAGTCCATGTAAGTTTCTAAAATATATGTAACCAATGCATAATAGTCCTTCACAGTGAGCATTGTTCTTTGGAATTTGTAGTTTATCAATAAACCTCTAGGTACTGGTTTTTGCTCTCAGTTTAAAAAGGACTTTGATATGGTCTATATGTAACTCTACTGTTAAACTTTGTAACCAATACCCATTTTTAACGCCTTCATAGCTTTATTTCTCAATAGCTAGTGGGCTATGTGTTAACTATTTTAAATAATTTTAGTCCTTAGTCCTTTGTGACCCTGTAGAAAATGGAAATAATTCTTTTTGTATGAACAGCTATTGGCTTTTCACATTTCCCATGAAAATTTTTGATGAATAGAAAGTTTCTCCTCATCAGTTCTTGATATGTCTTTCTGCTTCATTTCTTGTGTCAGAATATAGGAAACAAAGCATGTGTATTAAATATCATAAGAGAATCTGGCCACATGCAAAGTAAAATAGTTAATTATACAATGTTCAACTTGCTCGTTGTTGATAGTGAAATCTGCTTTTGATTAGCAATTTTCAGCTGCAGAAACTGAATATCACTTTGTACAGAAAGTTTGGTTTTCAAAATAAGGAAGTGACTGACATCTTTTTATATAACTACATGCCTTAGCTTACTGCTATACATGGTCACCTCTAAACTACTAATATTTCTTCTGTTGTACATTTTCATTCATGGCCTGAGAACTAAGGCATCGGATGGATGGGAGTGTAAATGTTTCAGACTGCAACTCAATGTAGACAGCATGTCAGCTGCTGTCCGTTGGATGTTAGAAATAGTATGGATATACTATGTCAGGTTCAACCTGTTGGATTACAGGTAATATTAGAGAGCTTCTCCATGTTCTTTCCACAAAGAGTGAGGAGGATTTTGCTTTGTCTTGTTTTGTTTTGCTTCAAGTCCATCATAAAAGACCCCTGATGATACAGTGGTTGTACCGAAGTTGGAAGAGAGCTCTAATGTGAAAAATACCAAAATGAAAATATAAATCTAACATGATAAGCCAAAAAGGTGGAGAATTCCCTTAAGATTAATTCTGATAACAATAAAGGTTAAGAGGCATCAAAAATCCAATAATGATACCAGGATGATTTGAATTAAGATCTGTGCAGGAGGAGAGGAAAAAAATAGAAGTCTTAGGTGATAGCAACCATCGCTTATGTAATGTAGCCGCTTAAATAGATACTGCAAACTTAAGTACAGGCTTTGAACCACTACATAGAGCATCATCAGATTATATTTAGAACGTGAACTCCTTTCCTAAGGCAGCTTTGGCAGGTGGTAATGGTCTAAAATTCTAGGGTGGCTTTATCCAAGGAGGACCTGGGGATGTGGCTCAGAGATGCAGAGACCACGCTTTCTCCTCCTACCACTGCTGATATTTCAAATTCTACTTGGAATTGGGTATCATTCTCCCTCTAACTTGCTTCTTCTTGAATATCCTCTATGAAGTTGTAAGGGGAAACACCATCATTAGGATGAAATGGGGGTAATGCACCCCTTAGCTTTCAGCCTGGCACATAGTAAGGTCTCAGTAGGTAGAGAGCTTAGAGGTATAATGATGACTATGCATCACTTCATTTACTCCTTTAAGAACTTCATAAGGTAAGTACAACTATAACTTCCATTTTCAGAGGAGAAAACTGAGTGTCACAGAAGTCAGGTGGTTGAACCAGGATGGTTTGTAGGCTTCAGACTAGGTGGAAGGCTGAGGTCTCTCTGACCTCAGAGAAAGCTGTTTGTGTTAGCCAGTAATCTCTACAGGCTCTCCGAAGTGTCCAATATGATTAGATAAAGACGATGAAGGGGGAAGAGGTTGTTATTCCCACATTCTTTCTAGCTGATCCAAATGACCTGCTGCTTTGCTTTGGGTTTTTAAAGCTTCCAATGCCACTCTTGTCATATTTCGAATGTTCTTCTCAGCTGGAGAGAGAGGGAACTGCATTAGCCATTAAGTTGTAAAC
Organism: Martes martes; assembly: GCF_963455335.1. Lineage (NCBI taxonomy): Eukaryota > Metazoa > Chordata > Mammalia > Carnivora > Mustelidae > Martes > Martes martes. The sequence continues at coordinate 182,264,031 of NC_137888.1, read as the reverse complement.
ATGACCATATTCTGTTTTCTGAGTGAACTTTTTCAGCACTTCAAAGACTTGGAGTACAGCTTAATGGTGTTCTAGCTGTCCCTGGAATTAAAAGTTGAGTCGAGTGTTGTGTGTTGGTTTTTGTCCCCTTTTGGCTGATATTTAGAGAAGTAATTATTCTACTTGAGGCTTGCAAGGATGTGTGTACCATGAAACAACAACAAAGATAGACCTCTTGAGGAGTGCTGTGGATTATTTATTTTCCCCTTAATATTCCTTACTGAGAACAACTCACTGCCCACTATAAATTCTTCCTTAATAGAAAGGTAAAAAGACTTTAGATCTATCTCTCTCAAATTTATATCATCACTAAATCATGCAGTAAACAACAAAAAAAAATATCTTCTAGTCCTTAAGGTTGCCAACACAGGGGAGCAAAATCAGAGTTAGCTATTGCCAGGCACTGATTAAACACACCCAAAGGGGTCATTCTCCAAAGAGGCTCATGCGGTAGACCAAACAGGATCACAATGGCCCAATGATGAATTTAACCCCCTTCTATGTCCCCTCATTTTGGCCATACTAAGGGGTAGTCCTCTTTATCTTGTTTAGATTCCCCAAGCAGCTATTGCTTGCATTTTGAGAGTTGAGGTTTGTTGATGTCCTTGTCTCCCTCTCTGCTTTTTTTCTTTTTATCACATGGGTTGAGTAGTCATTATGTTCTATGTTCCTGCAGAGGAACAGGGGCAGATAAGCGGCACAGATCCTGGTCTTGAGGCATGAACTGACTAGTGTTCTATTTTCTGTATTATTAACAGAGCTCCCAGTTTGAGACATTCAGGAGATGCTTTGTAGATACTGGGTAACTTGCTATGCTTAAGCATGAAGCGAGAAGATGATGAAGCTCTGATTTCCTCCCAGTAATGACCAGGAGAAGCTTTCTGAATTATCTCCACCTGTGGCATATGGAGGAGAAGAAGCAGCAATTTTAACTCCTTCTAAGTCAGAAATACTTGTTCTGGGAGATGTGGGCTAGATAGGTAAGAATGGATGATGGGAACTGAGCTCTAAGATGGCAAGGATTTGTGGGACTTGTGGTAACTGAGGATGGCATACCGCATCTAAAAGTATCCAGATTCAAATCTCTGAAAACAAAACAAACAGAGCAAAACAGTGCCTATAGTCTTGTAGGCTGCTGGCTGATGGGCTCTGATTAAAAAGAAACTGGGGCATGTTCAGAGGAGACCGTCATGGATATCAAGGGTTCCATCATGTCTTTAACCCACTGAGCCACCCACATGCCCCTGCGGGTTCCATCATATCTTATGGGAAATAGTTGGATCTGGATACTTTATCCTATGTAAGCGAGATCTCAAATAGAATTTTCTTCAGATATCTGAAGAACCAACCAGAGAGGCATATGACTTCTTCAGTGTCTGAGGCTAATATCAGGAATTCAGTGGGAGAGAGAGATTTTGCTTGAATATATTTGCTTGCATTTTTCAGTGGATTGTGATGAATAATGAATTCCTGTCACTGGAAGTGTTAAGACTTAGCTTGAAGAACTTACAGCTGGCATGTTGGGGAGGGGTTGAAATTGAGGATATTTATGATCTTTATCAATTTTTCTAATTATTGATTCCATGAAGGTCAAGGTGTAGAGAGACATTCTGTGTGCATAGATAAGTATGAGCAACTTTTCATGAACAATTTCTTGCAGATACAGATGAGCACTTTATCCACTATGCCAGTGGTATGCTTGGTATGTGTTGAATGGAGGTACAGAGGCCTTCAGTCTTAGGGATCTGTCAAATCTCAAGCTGGACATGTGTAGATCACTGGAAAAATATTATGGACCTCATAGCTTAACTGTCATCAGTATTGATGAATATTTAGAAAACATATTCACTCTATTATTAAATAAATAATACCTTTAAAGTCTAAAGAAAAAGAAAGTAATAGGCTATCTGCCTAGGGAATTGTTATATATCCGAGCATAACAAATTATCCCAAACCACTGTGGCTTGAAATAACAATAATCTTTTATTATTCCATGACTTTTGTGTATATGGAAGCCCCTGAGTGGCCTGGCTGAGCAGTTCTGATTCAGGGCATCTCATGAAATTATAATCAATATATCACCATTGGTAGGTTTGACTGAGTCTGGAGGATTTGCTTCCAAAGTGGTTCACTCACATGGCTGGCAGGTTGGTGCTGGCTACTAGTAAGAAGCCTCAGTTCCTTCCCACTTGGCCTTCTGCAGAGGTCCTTTTCAGTGCTTTCATAGTATGGGGATTGGCTTTCCCAAGAGTGACAGATCCAAGAGAAAGTAAGACAGAAGCCACAACATCTTTTGACCTCAGAAGTCCCACTCCTTTGTTTTGCAATATCCTATTGATTTTTTTAGGCTGGTCCTATTCATTGTGGGAGGGACTACATGAGGGCATAAGTACAGAAGTCAAGAATCACTAAGGACTGTCTTGGAGGCTGGCTATTACGTCTCATTAGCCCTATTCTTGTGGATTCATGTCTCAAGTATTCATCCACATTTGAAATATCCTAGTCAAGAAAAGTTTCATCATAATTCTCTCTTAGGGTTATGTTGTTTGTTTAAGTTTTTCATTCTGAAGTCACTCATAAGGGTGTTTTGAAGGACAGCCTGACAGCTTCCATCCTGGATCCCTTGGAGTGCAATTCCTCACATAGTCTTTTGTACTTAACAACCAAAGGACAAATGGGCTGGGAAAAACTCCTAAAAGGAGATATTGAGCAACCTAATATTATTGGTCCTTTGTTTGAAAATTTTAACGAAGGGCTGAAATTGTTCAGTTCTTACAATCTCTGGTATATAATTAAAACATATTTACATAGAGAGAGAATTAAGAAGTTATCTGCCTAGCCAATTATATTTATGTATATGAAATTCATATTGTCCTTCATTGCTTTATGACACTTAGTCTACAGCTCAGATCCTGACAAACTTGACTATTTTCTCAGTAAGAGAGTCATGAAAAGAAGGTTATATCGAGTCCATTCCATCAGCCTTTTGATGGGCTTACTAAACCTATCAAAGAATTGCTGTGTCAGAATATATCACTTTTTAAAAATAGGTGCTTGTGTGAGATATTTTTGTTTTTCTGGTTACAATTTTGCAGCACTGTTGGTTGCTAATTTTTTTTTCTCTCTACCACAGATTGTTATGGTATTTAACGTTTATGTGTTCTCTCTTAGTACCAACTGGGGCCATGGCCAAAATTCTGATTGGGAGTGGGTGGTGGGGTTGGAAACTATATATATAATGGCTGAACAGCTGTGATAATCTATGTTTTTGAGGCAATAATCATGAATAATGCAAACTTAGCTATTAAAATAGAATGGGGGATGACATCTTGTTGGGTGGGAATTTTAAGGAAAAGCTATAGTTTTAGAGTTATAATGATAATACCTATGGCTAGGTGTCAACATTATTACTCACTGTGCACTCAGTTTGAGGATAAAAATGTAACATCTTTCATTTAACCCCTGAAGAACAGGTGACAGAAAATCTATACAATGTCTTCTTTGAGAAGTCTTCCCTAAATTGGGTCAATGCTCTTGCTGAGTGCTCCCATAGGTCCCTGTCTTTATCCACTGTTAGCAGTTATGATGACTCATTGACTTGTTGGTATCTCTCACAAGAACATTGACTCAGTGAGACAGGGTCACTATTAAATTCCCTGCAACTTCTTCCCTTTGGGTATTAACATGGCCACCAGAAAGCCCCAGTCTTACTGAGAAGAGAGTTTTTCCTCCATAAGTTTCCACCACAAGTATGAGGCACATAAACACCTCATTTTCATGAGACCTCCTGGAGTCAGCTGTTCTCCCATGCAGTTCACTCTCCTCAGGGGGACAGAAACATATTAATTGGCATGAGTGGTCTCTAGGTAAAAGACCTGCCAAGGATGTGGAACTTGAAGCCTTTGACTACTGACTTGGATCAGTCAAGAAGAGAGAAGTGAGGAAGGCATCCCAACCAGTCGAACCATAGGAGCAAAGACAAAGAATGGATATGGAGAAACTAGAGAGACAAGAAACTGTTGGCAGTAGTATTTGAACCTGTTTTCTAAACATGAATAGCACAACTTACCAATATGCTACATCGCTCTCTTATAAATGGTATTTTATGCCATTCTTTATACCGTTATAGACTAAGTCATTTCAAATCCTGGGCAGGGTAAGACATCTCCAAACCATCTGGAGAAGGCAGAAGGAGTTGATGTTTTTAGCACTCTGTATATTGGTTGAGCAGATTTTACCCACCTGGGTGATAAACTTAGGTGTTAACAATAAAGCTGCTGAAGCAACAAAAGAAAGATAACAAGTGACTCAATGTGGTTTCTGAAAATAGAAAGTAGATATATTAATCTATAAAGACAACGATTTTCTTGAAATGAATCCTAAAGCAGAAATTAACTTAGGGTTCTTATGCAAAGGATATTGAGACAAAGTTGTGGGTTATGCTTAATCGATAGCTGTTCAAAGATTAAAATGTTATTGGTTCATTGGCTATACAGTGTGCGTGACGGATAAAAGTAACGGGTACTTCACATTTCACTTTCATTAAGTGATCATATGCCTTTCAACCCCTCACCTCCATAGTTGCTGGTGTTCTTTCTGTCTTTCCCAAACACAAACAAATATGGTGTTCATACATGTGCAAAAGCAAAACACCCAGGCTCTCAGGACATTAGAAATATTATATGATGCCTGATGTGTTTAAAAGAACACTTTGTGTTGGTGTCTTTGCACTGAGGTCATTTTCTCTGTTGAAATTTTAAATGCATGTATAATATCATTAAGTAGTTCAGAATGTGATTTATTATTAATTGCCACTAAGATTTACTATAAGCCTCACTATGTGTTAGGCCCTGGTGCCAACCACTTTACAAGTGTAATCTAATTTAACTGACCAGTATTTGTATAAATTAATAGTGGTTTGGATAGAGTGGAGGCAATTTATTCACCTCCTTTCTTGGAATTCACATTAGAAGCAAGGTCATTACTTCCTTATCTCCCTGTTTGAATTAAAATAAGTGGGCTAGGACATTGGTTTGTGTTTCCTCCCCAGATCCATATCATTCAGGATCTGTCTACAACTGTGAGCAAGGCGGCTGTGAGTTTCTGTCCCTGCCAGATGTTTCAGGCCATACTCAGAGGCAGACAAATGTGTCCAGTGGAGCAGTCACCACTTGTATTGGTGCCCTTGTCTTTGGCAGATCCAAATAATCTCACTGAGCAGTTGGGAAATGCTGGAACTGTTCCCTGGTTGGGATAGTGGTTAGGTGCCCTCACTTAACACAGTGGTTGAAAAAAACAAAAAACAAATACATTTTGTTCACGTTTTAGTCCCAATATTAAAAAAAAACCCAAATATTCAAAGTTTCTAAATCATAAATATTTAGGTAATAAGTGGTAAATAAATTCCTTAAAGTTAACCAGTCAAATTTGGAACACTAGGTTTCCACTTAATGAATAATTCTTATGCTAAAACACAAATTCCCATTTCCCAACTGCCAGTGAGATCTCAGAACCATAACCATCCTTAATTTGTGTATGTTTTTGTGGGTTAATTGCAGTAAGGTACCGTGGCATGCGTTTCGTTTTAATATTGATGCAGTAGCCTCAATTGAAATAATTTTCATCATTCTATTTGGTCTTACATATTTCTGGATATCTCTTTTGAGTATAGTGGGATGGTAGGCTAAATGTTCATCAAATAAAAGAAGTTTAAAAAAGGCCAGAGAATTACCAGTCTGGGATTTTCACCTAGAAACATAATGATCCAGTTCTATGACTTGGCTGGCTCCACAGGAAGGTAGAATCACTTCTGGCCAGCTGTTGCTTCTATAGCATCTTGGCTGTCACTAACAGGAGAAAATGCTTTTCCTTCCCCCAGGCAGAAATGAATTTGGAATTTGGGGAAGCATTGAAGAAAAGGTCAAGCCTGGTGGGAAAGGGCATCTGAAGCAGCTGGTGGATGCTACTTTTGTTCTTACAAATCACTGGCTACTTCACATTCTAGAAAACATCTATAAAAATCTCTGAAGTTTCCTTACAAGTATTGGTCTTTGTTATTCAAAATTCACATTATAAGTTATGCAGTGATGACCTCAGATGTTTGCAACAGACACCAATATTCAACTTTATCAGGTAAAGTGAAAGAATGTGTCACTTAGCTAGTGAGTGAACCAAGTTAATTGCCCAGCATGAAGATCTCATTGGGGCTATGGTATTTGACTATTTCCTAAATTTAGTAACATTTGTCCATTGATTAAAACAATCACAGCAATGTTGTTTCTTTGGGAAAATGGCTCCCAGGTGAAGGTGAATTGGAGTAAAGGTTGAAAGGTGGGTTATTGGTAAAGTGAGGATACTCAGAGGAATTATGTTTCTTGGTATGATTAGAAAGGAAGCTGTCACCCTGTATTAGTCAGTTTGAGCATCTGTGATGATCTTTTTATGTATTTTGTTCTCATCATCAGGACATGGATGTCATTTAATGTGTGTGCTTTAGTAGACAGTTTTATTTCAGTGTAAATAACAACATGTTTCATGGAGTGATCACCATTTGGGATGGGACAAAAAGAAATAAAAAATGACTTAGACTTCAATGATCCTCATCTTCTAAACATTTACCAAACCTGACATTGGTGTCTTTACCCTATGACACTGTGTATTTTCCAAAATTAAATTAACAGTGAGAGTTAAAAAGGAAAAAAAAGAGAGAGAGAGAGAAAAGAATCAGCACAGTGCTGGTTGGAAGCCAACCTTGCTCTTACAGATAAAGAGAGGACAGAGATGACATCACTGAAAATGAATAAGGATGTTCAAAAGTTCTCTTCTTCATTAAAGCAATGAGAAAACTGGAAAACGTTACCCAAATCAACATTTTCAGAACCTTGGAAATTAACAAAGTCTTGTAGCACTCTGGGGAAATGTTCATGAAAAGAAAGACAGGTGAATCTTCATAAGAAGAGTGAGCTTTGTTACATGTTAACTTGCTCTATTCCCATATCTTTCTCTACAGCTCCACAATAGCACTGAAAGCAGCAGACCACAGTCTTGGTGAAAGCGTTGTGGGACAGAACGTGGCTGGAGCTGCTTCAAAGCCACATTCCTAGAGAACTGTCACTATTTCACCTGTCTGATGGTTCCTAAGATGACCTCAGTTATAAAGCTGCCTTATTTGACCAGGCTTAAAGCTCCTGCATTGTAGAATGCCTTAGTGAGGAAAGACTTTTTCCTGGGACATCTGTCAAAAATGTGTAGGGGTGACTGTTTCACTTTGTGGTTTCCTGAGGCAATGGACAACAATTGAGGCAAACAATAAGCTAACCAAAAAAGCTTAACAGGAAGAGCTGGGAAATGAGAAAATCTATAAAGGCTTTGGAAAACTCTCACCTATTTCTGGGAATTTAGAAAGCCTTACACATTTGTAGGTCTGTACACATTCCCAGGACTGTATGAATGCTTAGGAAAGACCTGAGTTACATATCCTAAGCTCTCACCTTTGGCTAACCTTGATGTTCTGTGCAAGCATGAAGTGAAGACTATGGTAAAATTGTCAAATGGCTGACTGAGTTTAAGATGTGCCCCAACATGCAGGGGTGCCTGGGTGGAACAGTTGGTTAAGTGTTTGACTCTTGATTTCAGCTCAGGTCATGGGCTCAGGGTTGTAGGATAGAGCCCCATGTCAGACTCTGTGCTCAGCACATGGAGTCTGCTTGAGATTCTCTCTCCCTCCCTCCGCCCCTCCCATTTGTGCTCTCTCTCTCTCTAAATAAAAAAGTCTTTTAAAAAAGAGGAGATGTGCCCGAACATGCACATGATACTCCCAAGCAAAGACTAGGATGCCTATTGGTTTTCAGTGTTTAAAATCTCTGTTTAATAATTAGCAATCACTAAGCTAACTCAGCAGAAATTTCATTAGGCTAAATAAGACAAAGAATACAGATTTTACAGAATTAGTTCAGAAACATCACTAGATAAACAATAATCAGCAATAATAACAAGTCCAGGGTGGAGATCATGATTTTCAAAATTTCTACATATGTTATGTAAACGTCTGGTTTTCAACAAAAATTATGAGACATACAAAGAAACAAGAATGTATAGCTCATCAACTCTTTTTTATTTCAGTTCCATCAAGTGATGAACAGAAAAGAAGATATGATACACACACACACACACACAGGACAATTACTCAGCCATAAAAAAAAAAAAATCTTGCCATTTGCAACCACATGGATGGAGCTAAAGAGTACTAAGCTAAGTGAAATAAGTCAGTCAGAGAAAGATAAATACCATGTGATTTCACTCATTGTGGAATTTAAGAAACAACACAAATAAATAATGGGAGAAAAAGAGAGAGGCAAACCAAGAAATAGACTCTTAACTATAGAGAACAAACTGATGGTTACCAGAGGGAGATGGGTGGGGGGATGAGTTAAATTGGTGAAGGGGTTTAAGGAGCACAATTGTTGGAAGGAAGGAAGGGAAGGAGGAAGGAAGGAAGAAAGAAAGGAAGGAAGGAGAAAGAAAGAAAGGGAGAAAGGGAGAGAGAGAGAGGGAGGGAGGGAGGAAGGAAGGAAGGAAGGAAGGAAGGAAGGAAAAGCTCAAATATGAGAAAGAAGCAGTTATTAAACTCCCTGAGAAATCCCAGATGTTGGACCAAGTAGATAAACATTTTAAACTGGCTATTTTAAATAAGTTAAAAAAAAAAAAACTGAAGGAAATCATGTTTGTGAAAGTAAAGACAATATGAGAACAACTTCTTACCAAATAGAAACTACCAATAATGATATAGACGTCATAAAGAAAGAACCAAATAGGGGCGCCTGGGTGGCTCAGTGAGTTAAGGCCTCTGCCTTCGGCTCAGGTCATGATCCCAGGGTCCTGGGATTGAGCCCCCATACTGGGTTCTCTACTTGGCAGGAAGCCTGCTTCTCTTCCTCTCTCTCTCTGCCTACCTCTCTGCCTACTTGTGATCTCTGTCAAATAAATAAATAAAATCTTAAAAAAAAAAAAAAAGAAAGAACCAAATAGAAATTCTGGAGTTGAAAGGTATAATAGCTGAAATTCTGAAATTCACTAGAAGGACTCAGTGGAAGAATTGAGTAGGTAGAAAAGAGGATCATTGCATCTAAAGGTAGGACTTCTGAGATTACCCAGTCTGAAGAACAGAAAAGAAAAGAAAGAAAGAAAAGTCATCAGAGCCTCAGACACCCAATGGACATTCACAGATATTGTGTACACACACTGGGAATTCCAGAAGGGGAAAAGAGAATAAAAGTAGAAAGAATATCTGAATATGGCTAAAGCTTCCCAAATTTAATGAAAAGCATTTATTTACACATCCAAGAAGCTCAATAAGCTCGAAGCAGGATACCCTCAAAGAGATTCACACCTAGATAAAACATAATCAAACTGTTGAAAGACAGACACAAACAGAAAATCTTGAAAGCACCAAGAGAGAAATGAGTCCTCATTTAAAGGGATTATCAATAAGATTAATCCCTGACTTCTCATCAGAACCCATAAAGGCTAGAAACAGTATGGTGATATATTCAATGCGTCCAGAGACAAAGACTATCAACCAATAAATCCATCAAAACGATCCTTTAAAAATTAAGGAGAAATGAAGACCCTCTGAGATAAACAAAAATCGAGAGAATGCTATATTTAAAAATTCACTGAAAATGGGCCAAAAACCTAAATGTAAGAACTAAAAAACTTGGAGGAAGACACAGGTCTAAATCTTTATGACCTTGTATTAGGCAATGATTTCTTAGTTATGACACCTAAAGCACAAGCAACCAAAGAAATCAGCAGGTCAAAGGACACCATCAAAAAAGTAAAAAGACAGGGGCGCCTGGGTGGTTCAGTGGTTTAAGCCTCTGCCTTCGGCTCAGGTCATGATCCCAGCGTCCTGGGATCGAGCCCTGCATCGGGCTCTCTGCTCAGCAGGGAGCCTGCTTCCTCCCTTCTCTCTCTGCCTGCCTCTCTGCCTACTTGTGATCTGTCAAATAAATAAATAAATAATCTTTAAAAAAAAAAAAAGGTAAAAAGACAATCCCCAGAATGGAATAAAATACTTATGTACACACACACACACACACACACACGATAATACACTTTTTTCCTATATATGTTGAGTTGATTTTTGTATATGACATGAAGTGGCATCAAGCTTCCTTCTTTTGCATTGGGTTATTCAGTTGCCCCTGTACCATTTGTTGAAAAGACTGTTCTTTCCCAGTTGAATTATATTGACACCTTTGTTGAAAATCAATTGACCATGAAGGTATGAGTTAATTTCTGGATACCTAATTCTATCCCCTTAATTTATATGTATATCCTTATGCCATTACCACACAGTCTGGATTATTGTAATCATTAAGCTTTGATACTAGCTTCAGAGGGAGTTAAGATTGGATTTAAGAGAAGCAATCATCAGTTTAACAGGCAGCTGACACAAAGACACACACTGCACCTTTACCTTCAATGCAATGAAATTTCCCACAATGCATTTTGCAAATCAGGCTCATGGCAAGGCAGAAAACCAGCCATACTCGCTTGTTTGACAGAATGAACAAAGAAACATCATGTGGGAGTGTGACATTTCTAAAACTTGAGTCACCCAAGTACCACTGCAGTATTTTTTGCTGTAGCCACTTACCAACTCTTTTGTCATTTTTTTCTATGAATTGATTTACTTAAATGCCTAATTGTTTTATTTATTCATTCATGCATTTATTTATTTATTTTTACAGTCTTGAGGACTTTTAGTTTTTTACTTTTTTTTTAACTTACTTTTTAATTTACTTACTTTTTAAATACTTATCATGCCCTGAATTCCTAGGGAATGTGTTCCAGCAGCTGAGGCTCCTTTCCGTTGGTTCTCACAAAGTGTGCTTCTCTGGTTGGGGCCAGCTGGTGCTTCTGTTGAACCTTTCTCCTTGGCTTCCTTCTCTTGCTGAGCATTTCCTTCTCACACTTCAGGAAGCTGTCTTGGCTCTTTGAGTGCTTAATATGCTTTGTGTTGGTCATTTGGCAAATTACAAGAAGATGGAGGTTCTGGGCAAAAGGCAAAACCCTAATTGTTTCAAATGACAGATCTGTATTAAGCACGTTGTAAGAAGTGATATCTGTGAAATCATGGATTTTATGTGCTAGCAATATGTCTTCTAATACATGTTAGAATAAAGACAGAATTATTAAAAATAAAGATGGTACTCTTTTTGTAATATTGAGGGTTTTTTTTATTGTGTTATGTTAGTCACCATACAGTACATCATTAGTTTTTGATGTAGTGTTCCAAGATTCATTGTTTACATATAACACCTAGTGTTTAATGCAATATGTGTCCTCTTTAATACCCATCAGCAGGCTAACCACTCCCCTATACCCAACCCCTACCCCCTACAATCCTCAGTTTGTTTCTCAGAGCCCACAGTCTCTCATGGTTCATCTCCCCCTCTGATTTCCCCACCTTCATTTTTCCCTTCCTTCTCCTAATGTCCTCCATGCTATTCCTTATGTTCCACAAATAAGTGAATCCATATGATAATTGACTTTCTCTGCATGACTTATTTCACTCAGCATAATCTCCTCCAGTCCTATCCACGTTGATGCAAAAGTTGGGTATTCATTCTTTCTGATGGAAGCGTAATATTCCATTGTGTATATGGACCATATCTTCTTTATCCATTCATCTGTTGAAGGGCATCTCAGCTCTTTCCACAGTTTGGCTATTGTGGACATTGCTGCTATGAACATTGCAGTACATATGGTCCTTCTTTTCACTACATCTGTTAAAGATAAGAGTACTTAAAGATAAGATTACTTAACACCTAACATTTTTGGGAGCCACAAGGCATATGAATAACCAATTTTAGGAGATACTGCTGTTTATAGAGAGGCTTCTTTGGATTTATTTGGCTAGATTTCTAATTCCATTATATTGGTTTTGTGATCCTTGACGAACAATGCAAAATTCAGTGGCCTTATCTGAAAAATGTGAGCAAAGTATGTCACCCATATTATCTATCATTTACTGAGGTTCTCCTGGAAGACTGATCTTAGAATAGCCTACCAGAAATTACATGCTAGGTTGTTCATTTCCTATTGTTGTGGATTGAATTGTGTCCCCCCAAAAGATATGTTGAAATCTTTCCCCTGGTACCTGTTAATGTGATCTTATAGTAGGGTCTTTCCAAATATAATAAAGTTAAGATTAGGTCATACTGGGTTAGAATAGGCCCTAAATCTAATGATTGGTGTCCTTATAAGATGAGGGAAATTTGGATTCATACACATTGTGAAAATACCATGTGATAATGGAAGCAGAGATTGGAGTGATGGGTCTACAAACCAAAAAACAGAAGGATTGCCAGAAGGTAGAAGTAACAAGGGAAGATTCTTCTCCAGAGCCTTTTGTGGGAACATGGCCCTGTGACACCTTCATTTCAGTCTTCTATCCTCCAGGTTGAGAAAATAAATTTTGGATGTTTTAAGCCACCTGGTTTATAGAAATTTGTTACACATCTCTGGAGAAATAATACAGCTATCCTTTTTTTTTTTTTTTAATAAGTAAGGTAGATGATGGTGGGGATCTTGGATTTTCATTCACTGCTGATTTTCAGATCCTGGACCAGTTTCTCATATTTGGCAAATAAAGTTGACCCTTGAACAACCTGAGTTTAAATTGCATAGGTCCACTTACACATAGTTTTTTTTTTTTTTCAATAAATTCAGTACAGTAAGTGTATTTTCTCTTCTCTTATGATTTCCTTAATAACTTTTGTCTAGTTTCCTTTATGGTAAGACTACAGTGTATAATATACATAACTTAAAAAATATGTGTCAATTGGCTATTTATGTTATCAGTAAGGCCTCCAGTCATTAGTAGGTTATTAGTAGTTAGGTTTTAGGAAAATCAAAAGTTATACATGGATTTTTCAACTCTATGGCATGTTAGCACCCCTACCCCCTGCATTGGTAGGGTCAACTGTAGTCAGTTCATACTTTTTTGAGTGAATCAATCCATAGGCCTCTTAAAATCCTGAGTTATACATTCATTGTATTATTGTATATCCCAGACTTAAAGAGTATAAGAAACATGGCTAAGGTTACACAGCTAGTAAATAGTGGACTAGGATTCAAATTTAGTTTATCTAATCCCCAAATATCTGTCATTTTCACCATATTCTGCCTGCTGCAAAATATAGAACAAGAATCAAATGATCTTAGAAAGTCCTTTGAAGTTGAGAGCCATGGTTCTATGATAACATATAAGCTTTTTAGAAATCTTTGCTTAATATCAAGTTATCACTTGGAAAAATATTTATTGAGGTTAGGACCCCTAGAGGGAAAAGTAATAACAACTAGTTTTCATTTTTTTGTTCAGTAAATATTTATTAATCACTTACTATGTACCAGAACCCATACATATTTTACTTGATAGATGACTTCATATACTTTTATATTAGTCTTGCCAAGTTGAAATAATTATCATTTCCATTTTATATATGAAGAAACTGAAACAAAGTAAGGTTATAAAACTTGCTAAATGTCACAGTTAGGAAGTAGCCAAACATAGATTCAATCCAGACTTTGAAATTACAAATCTCTATTATCTGAAATGCTTGTACCCTCCCTTTACATACTGCACCCTTTCCACCAAGTCCTAGTTCAGCATCTTGCAGCTCAGAAAGCCTTTCTCTAATGTTATGCATCTTAGGGTATGTTCCTTATATGTACTGCTCATCTGGCACTTCTTTCTCCCTAGTGGTCCACGTCTAGAGCTACCCCATCAGCCTCCTATGCTTACACAAAGCAGATACATAATCAACATGGCTCCAGTTAGTGAATGGTGCAAAGGAAGGTGCTGTGTGGGGACCCGAGCCTATTTTCCAAATTTATTAGGATGACCACATTCCGAACTGTTTCAAGCTACCATGTTGGTTCCAAACTTCTCAAAAAGTTTTTGGTCACTTGCACTAGTATCTCTTGGGGTGCTTGTTAAAAACACGTTTTCCTGGGCTTTACTTCAGACTTACTGAATCAGAATATTTCTAGGAGGGGATCTTCCCAAATTCAGCATATGTTATTCCCATTGTCTGCAGTGTCTCCTCCCAGTTTAATGACTTCAACAGAAAAATTCTCTTGGGGGTGCCTGGGTGGCTCAGTGGGTTAAAGCCTCTGCCTTCAGCTCGGGTCATGATCCCAGAGTCCTGGGATCGAGCCCCACGTCGGGGGGTCTCTGCTCAGCAGGGAGCCTGCTTCCTCCTCCCCCTCTGCCTGTCTCTCTGCCTACTTGTGATCTCTATCTGTCAAATAAATAAATAAATAAATCTTAAAAAAAAAAAGAAAAATTATCTTTTTTTTCAGGTGTTAGCTGAGATGTCCCCATCTCTAAGAATAGTTTTCTTCACCCCAGGCTAAAGGTAAGATGCTCCTCTTTTGTGTTCCCATTGAGCTTCTTGGTATTTAGCACCCTGTGTGCTCTTAATATCCTTGTGTCTTTACTGGTAAGTCTATTTTTCACATCCCTGCGTGCTCTTTGGGACCAAGGACTTTTACTATCATATCCCCAGGACTAACACAGTCTTTGGCATATAGCAGTTGGTCAGTAATAGACAAATGGATAAGTAAGAAGAGATAATGAAATTGATGAGTTATTAGGAATGCTTAATTTCTACTCAAATTTCTACCAAGAACACGTAAGAACAGAATATGTCTTCTTTATTTAGTGTTAGCATGGAGATCACATTTTGTCCCCCACACTCAGCCATTTTCTCAGTTACAGTGTTTGAGTTAGAATTAATGGTCATAGAAAGGCAGAAGGAAACCACAAGAGTTGATTTGTTTGTCTTACTCATCTAGTTTGAAAAGGACACAAATGCAGTAAATTTAGATGTTAATGGGACAACAACCGTAACCTCCTAAATAGTTCTGGGCAAGGTTGACATGGTTTCTGTTGAAATGCATGAAGAAACCCAGTTATGACAAACACATAATTTTGCAAATCACAGTGTTTCAAACAAAACACACCCTTTTGGCAATACAGGCTAACTGCAAATTAAGGCAGCCAACATTCCTTTCTTTTAAAAACTAGGGTGTTTTCCTCTTCTGATACCACATGGCAGGTGTTCCATTCATTTGTAGGCCCTTAAATGCTTACAGATTGGACTTAAATAACTAGTAGCCTTCACGCTCATGTATGTGAAAAAGAAAAAAAAAATGCTTTTGGGATTCCTTTCCTTTGTGGTTCACATATTTACACAAACTTGTCCTTGGAGAGGACAGGAAAACTTGCTTTGCTCACCCAAACAGTAAGTTAGGTGTTTTGGTGAGTTGGTGGTTTGTATAAAGACTCTTGACTCATGATAGAAAATATTCTTAGGTCTGGTCTTGAGTTTGTCTCTACTCAGGTGGCTTTTGATAAGACTTGATTTCTATTGTATTTTTTATCTCCTAATCTGTCAGAGGAACAAAATCCTAGCTCCTTTGTTAGCTTATATTTTTAATTCTGAGGATTTAATAAGGCAATGTACTAAGGAGGGTTTATCTTCTATTTAATAAGCAGTTGCTTAATAAATATCAAGAATACATAAATAAGTAAATGAACCAATGTGTATAAAGGAGGTTTGGAGGTACAGAACTACCCAAGAATAGGAGGCCTGCCATAGGGTCAGATATTTCCAAAGAAAATTATTTCTGTAGGATTCAGGCTTCTTCCTACTTACCCAGAATCTGTTAATCTCATCATCTGAACCCTGTGCTCTGTCAAAACTAGTCCTGAAAGAAAAGGGCCACACATTGGATAAATTTTGGTGAAAGGAGAAATATTAAGGACTTAACCATAGGGAGGAATGATTGGTGCCCAGGTAGAATGTTTCAGGGTAGACCCATAGATTGCCCTATCTTGGGGTCGGAAGCAACAAAAAGGTGGTAGGAGCAGGTAGCGAGAGCTTAGAGGAACCTAAGCTGAAAAGGCAGCTTGTTGTACTAATTGAGAAAATTTCCAACTTCTACATAGAGTTCTGTGCATTGGACTTTGGGGTCATAACCAGGGGTGTGCTGGTTAATACTTAACAATCAATTCTTCAGGGTGAGGGAAAATAAAAGCCGAGACTATAGTACTCGCTGATTTCCATGGTGTAAACACACCCACTGTGGCTGATTTCCAGCCACTGTGTGTTTAACAACGGGCTCATAAAATCTCTGAAAATTTAACAGTCAACTCTCATGAGCCAGTGTACGCCAACTCAGGCAAATAGTGGCTAAGGTAACTATGAAGTTATAAAAACTTTTTATAAAAAATTTTAAGGAGAAGAGAGAATTTGCTAACAGACTCACAGGCTCCCATTACCTAGCTTCAGTAATTATCAAACCATGCAAATTCTTGTGTCATCTGTATCCCACCTGCTCCTTCCATCCCCAAATGGGTTATTTTGAAGCCTGTACTTCAAATGTATCTCTAAAAGATACAGACTCTTTAAAAATGTGATCACACTACAAAAAATACTAACAATAATTCATTAAAACCACCAACGATACACCCAGCATCCAAATCTGCCTGATTTCATGTATTTTGAGGGGGAAGGTGAGGGCATATAGTTATCTCAGTCAGAATCTGGACAATTGCGTGTAGTTGATACATCTTTTCAGTCTTTTTTAACCTATAAGTTCCCTCTTCCTTTCTCCACCTTCTTTATTTTCTTTACAATTTATTTTTCCACAGGCTGAATTTTGCTGGTTTTACTTCCATCGTGCTGCTAATGCGTTCTCCAGTCCCCTGTCTTTCTTCTATAAGGCATAATTGGATCTAAAGGCTTGATCTGAATTAGGTTTCTCTCTCTCTAGCTCTGTGGGTGGTGGTGGGGGGGAGGCTACATGCTGCCACAAGGGTCTTTCATGGAGCAGGGTAGAACTTTCCCATTGCCTCCCATAAGGGGACACATCGTGTCTGGTTTTCTCTCCTTTAGTGATATTAAGATTGATCATTGGGTTCATCCTGAAGTGGATGACATTCAACATTGCCAAAAAACAAACACACAAACAAAACAAAAACAAAAAAACAACCAACCCAAGAACAACAACAACAACAAAACCCAAATCTAAAATACATACTTTCTTTCTCAGTCTTGAAGACGCCTTTTCACCACAAAAACATAAATCAATATACAAGTATAAACACTTACTAAATCAACCCATCTATTTTATTCATGATCACTTCCCATTTGAAAGCTCTTGCTGTGTTTATTTTCTTTAAACTGAATCTGGGACTTTGACTAGGAAGCCATAAATCCAGTTTTTGATGAAATACGACTTCGCCACTCATGCCAGATTGGAAAGCATTCCTTGCTAATTTTTCTTCTTAACATCGGTTTGGTAAGCAGTGAGCGTCCAGTTTCATTCCTCTCAGAGTAACAGAACCAGAAATTTAGTTTCCGCCTTCTAGAAACTTCTGACTCCCAAGTTTGATTTTTGACAGACACCGCAGTCCCAGGATGTGCAAATCTGCCAGAGATGGTAGAGGCAGGATCTGAGTGTGCCTAAGGTGTGGGCAGATAGATGAACAAGCTCTATCACCCGGAGTCTGGCTGCTGCTTCTAACTTTCTCTAGCTACTGGTGAGGCCGTAATACACTTAGAAGGTTGCTCTTCTAATTTGAACTGTGTGAGACTTTGGCTGGAGGGGAGTTCTGTGTCCCAGTGATAAAAGCACACATAAAACACCCCAGTGCCTGATCATTCTCCCTGGCTGTCAGTGAATCATGTCTAATAGCATCTCCATGCAGTTTGCGCCAATTTGCTCGCAACGGCATCCCTTTCCGTGGGCTTGCTGCTCAGCGGGCCCTGAAGCACTCTATGAATAACTTCCCAACAGATGCTGTTTATGAATTGAAGCAAATGGCTTCCCTGTTTCTCTTTTTTCTCACTTCAATAATTTTCAGTTACATTACGATGAATATTTATAGTCCTGTAGCAGTGCATAAAAATGGAGAACAAGCAGACCTGGGCATTGTTTCCTACGTGAGAGCTGTTCTAATGGGTTTTGGCTGACTGGTTTTAATAATGTTCTGCTGATGGACTGAAAAGAGGATGCAAATTGTAGATCAGTCATTTTCCTTCAGTGTTTTAGCAGGACGGGCATTGACAGAGCGCTGGCTGTCTCCTCGCACGCAGACGACACCTTCACTTGCCACAACACCCTGTTGTGTAGTATGGGTCTCCTCTTTCTACTCCGTTTGAGTAATTCCAAATACTTGACTTCATCAGAGACTCTGACACTAAAGTAAGGGCTCATTAGGCTTAGTTTACCACTCTCTGCAGGTGTTACCGTTTGTGACTCGAGTGACTAAGTGCATTAGAAGCTGCAGCCCGACTAATAGAATATTCCTGGGAATTAACATGTAAAATCACAGGGAATACATTGGTTTTGATTTGCTGGCTTCTTCTATAGAAAGGATTGAGCCACGTTTTTACTCTAAGAGGCCTTTTCAAAATGTTTCCTAATCCCATGTTTTCTTTAATGTCACAAAAAGGAGAGACCGTCTATCCAAACATACCTCTTACGTTTGAGTCTAAGGAAGCCAGCTACTCTGTCTTCGGTGGCTTATGTTTCAAATAGCGGATACACCTTACTTGCGTTTTCTATTTACAATAATGAGTTAGTTAACTAGCCTATATTTTCCAAACCATTGACTGTGTCATATTGGCCCACATACAAATAATTGCCTATTTGGCTATTTGCTTATAAATAAGAATGTTGAAAATTATATGTAAATATGTATGTGCATGCACAGTGAATATATATATTGAAGTCTCCCAAAATATTCAAATTGTCCCATTTTCTACTCTTGCATTATGAAATACTCACCAACTCCTGAAATGAAACCATATTTATTATGCATGCAAACCCACAATATCTTTACCACCTATCATTTGTATGCTATACACAGAAGGTTGTGCTGTAACACAACAATAAAAAATAAAAAAGGCAATTTGAAGAGGAGTATGTTTCTTGCTCTAACTGCAGAAGATGCCAAGAGTGATTTTCCTTTGAAAAGAAATATAACCCACAATCCTGAAATATTCTAAAAATTAATGAAAAGCTGAAGAATTTAATATTTGATACAGAGATGTTATTTTTAAAGAAACCAATATATAGCATAATGTCCCCAAGTGATTACCCTGACACAAAAATACAAAAATAAGACACTCTGGAAAGGTTTCCAGGCCTGGAGCAAAAGGACTAAGAATAGACTGAGGTCCCAACTTTTATAGAACAATTCACCATAGTACTTTTCTATTTGTTTTAAATAATAGTAATACATCGTGTAAGTAATAAATGTCGGTAGTACATGAAGCTAATGTGAAAATTGTTCTCCCTTCTAGGATAACTACAGTTCCCAGAGACTTGTTTATAATTTTAGATGCTTATATCGAATATGTAGCATTCACACAGGAATGCCTTTCTTCAAGGGCAATATGTACTCCTTCACTACTGGAAACATCTAGATTTTTTTTTTTCCAGTTTTGTGATCAAAAACTGTCCTGATTTCTAGGTGGACAAGCCTCTTATTCATTTTACTTCTTCACCCAAGAGGAACTTGGAATCTGTTCAGTATGCCTTTTAAAAAGAAGGGGGAGGCTTTGGGGGACATTTTTACTTGCTGATGATCTTCTCAGTAGTGGCCACAACATCAGGAAGTGAGTCCACTTCCTAGTAGAGAGGTGCTGCAAAAATGTAATTTGGGTATGGAGAGTTGTGTTTGGGACACTAAGGTCTGGAATGTTCTAAGGCTACACTTGGCCCCGTGGGACTTTGAATCTAGATCTGCATGACACCAAAGACCATCCTCTGGATCAGCATGTCCGCCAGCCTGTCGCAGTAGCTCCCTAGTGGCTGGAGGTTGGAAGGACTCACTGATAGAGAAGTCCATTCTGTAGCATGCCACCTATGCTCCAGATAACTTTTAAAGATTTTAAAGATTTTATTTTTAAAGATTTTATTTATTTATTTATTTGAGCGAAAGAGCACAAGTTGGGGGAGCTGCAGAGGGAGAGGGAAAAGCAGGTTCCCCACTAAGCAGGGAGCCCGATGCGGGGGCTCAGTCCCAGGATCCTGGGATCATGACCTGAGCTAAAGGCAGACAATTGACTCACTGAGCCACCCAGGCATCCCTGGCATACTCCAGATTAATGAGACCTTCCAGATCAACCTGTTCCTATCAACTGACTCCTCCTTTCCTGACTGGAAGGGCTGTCATTGTTTCCACATCAGATGGAAATTGGGACAAAAGGGATTGTAAAATTTGTTTGTATGTTGCTTATATCTGTAGCTGTCCAAAAAGTCTAGAAATGTAGGCAAATAGATCACTACTATAATGTCATCAAAGAAATCTTCAAATTATAGAGAGTAAAATGTAATCTATGTTTCCAGACTTTGTGAACATCTTATGGAGATAATTTGAAGAAAATATTTTTTTTTTTCCTTTTTGAAAGTGTGCTTGGATACACTGTGCTATTAAGTATATTATTCTTTGATTCTGACATCCATGGTGAAGAAATTGTTTTGTTACATTTTTCATGTCTATCCTTTCTTATCCTGTCTCATCTGTCCTGTCATATCCCACACCCTACATAATTTATTTATCCATCCATCTCTTCATCAATTTGACAAATTATATTTGTTGAGCAATTACTAGCAGGCACTGTAGTAAGCACTAGGGATTCCCTAGCAAACAAGATAGAGCTTGAACCTATCCCAGAGGAATACTACTTCTAATGGGGTTTGTAGACAAGCACAAAACTTATTATGACACAGTAAGATAAATTATAAATAAGTAGGGGGGAGAATATGTAAATGTGCCTGGATAAGTGGGTTTGGGGTGGGGGAAGATGGTATATAAAAAGAGACCAAGGGTGCCTGTGTGGCTCAGTTGGTTAAGTGACTGACTCTTCATTTTGGCTCAGGTCATGACCTCAGGGCTGTGAGATGGAACCTGGTGTCAGGCTCCCTGCTGAGTGGAAAGTCTGCTGGAGATTCTCTCTCCCTCTGCCCCTCCCCCAACTTGCACTCTCTCTTCCAAAGTAAATAAATAGACTCTAAAGAGAGAGAAAGAGAGAGAGAGAGACCAGAAGGATAGGTAAGAGTTGGCAGTAAAATGTGAAATATGATGTAAAAATATTCTAGGCAGGGACCAGAGTATGTAAGGGCCAAGTAGAAAAAAAGGTCATGGCCTTGTGAAGAAATGAAAGGTTTGTGTGTCTGGTATCAGAGTGTAATGGGTGATTGAAAGGACTGAGCGGAGACAGAGACAGACAGAAGACATCTTTAGAGCTGATGACTGGAGAGGTAACAAAGTCTGGTGAGGTGTGATTTTAAAAGACCATGAAAGCCACGGTAAAAACCTTGGGTTCCATTATTCTGAAGATAATGGGGAATCAGGACGGGTTTTAAGTGGAGTTATGACATGAGATTTTCATTTTGGAAAGATCGCTGTAAACACAGCATGACAATACATTGGGAAAACAAGAGCATAGGTTAGAAGGGTATTAGAATGTTGTGGTCCGTTGAGAGGTGACAGTGGTCTGAACCAAGGGTTTCCAGAGAAGTAGATAGACTAGTAAGTTTTGTGGGAAACCACTATATTGCTAACCAGCATTTTCCTCAATTTGATGTTCAAGGTGCTTCCCATTATGGAATTTCTCCCTCAGTTAAACATTAAAACGGATCAGGGTCAATAGAAGCTCTTTATAGTCTCCTGAAAAAACTCCCCCTTTTGTTCTTCCTGACTTTTCATATTGTTCTTATTCCCTTGTTTGTCTTACCAACATTCTCTGTGAATCTTTTATATAAATTTATATGGATTTATAAATTTCATATGTATTTGGTATATCTTAAAGCACTGTGGGGAAGCGTATAGGTTTGAGTGTTGGATACACATGAGTTTACGTCCTGGCCCTGCTACTAAATATCTAAGTGACTTAGGACAAGTCTCTAAACTTAGTGAGCCTCAATTTCTTTACTCTTAAAATGGGCAGCATCATCATTATCTTTACCTTCCAACTTCAGAGACAAACACCCACAACAATTAGCCTTAATGAACTCTGATGGTTCATTAAGCCTGGAGGCAAGTCCATGATTTATAACAAGAGCCTCCAGGCAATTCTAAACTGAATGTGAGAAATGGGGCATTAGCCTGTGTTCCTTTTTCATTCAGTGTAAATATAGATTCAAATACTTTAAGGTAATCTAACCTAAAAACTCCATCCCTGGGAAAATCAGACTTTGTAAAACATTAACACCACTTGGCAATTACATGTAAACCTTGTGTTATTTTACTAACACAACCCAATAACTAGAGGTTAGATGTAGTTAAAAATGATTTCTGCCCCAGTCATCATAAAAGCATGCATTTTTAAAGAACACATTTTAATCACCACAGAAAGTAACTCATGGCAATTTTTCATGGAAATTACTTTTTGTTTCTGGACAAAGAGTTCAGAGCCAATCAAAAACCAATCAATATAAACACTAATGTAAATCATAATTAAGGATGAAAAATAGATTATTGTACAATGTTAAATAACATATTTATAAAAACAAAAATCCAAAGTAACATTTAAAAACCAGACCATCAATGTCTAGAGATATAGGCTGGTGACATTCTTGCTAATTTCTGTCAAAATTTTTATGTTACCAGCCACTGACCGGAAGTGCCTTATTTGGGATTGCAAACCTGGAAGTGTTAGTCTTGTGATATCTTAAAGGGAGTTTAGGTTTTCATATATACATGATTCATTTTAGCCAACTCTTGATATTCATGTGCTGTATTGTTAGGGTCATGTGGTTCTGAGATTTTTCTGCGGGACAGAGAGGAGGACCTGTGATGTGTATGGGGCTCTGAGAACGCGAAGTGCTGGTGGACATCACTCATGTGTTCGACTGAAGTCAACACCTGTAAGAACTCAGGCGAAGCAAGAACATAGATGCTGTTGATTTCAAAGCAAGGGCTTATAGGGGAAAACACAGGCAACAAAAGCTTGGGCTAATTTTTGATAACATTTTTAATAGAAAACCATCTCTTGGGGGATAAACAGGGGTATCATACTGCACGAGGGATGCCTGTTCTGTTGTGCTCCAATGAACATCATTCACACTGGGAAGTAAGTATTCCCATAGTATTAAATATAGAAAATGAAGGTAAAACACCAATGTATTCAGACCTTATAGGGATATCATGATGATTAATTTGTTAGTGAAGGGGCTGAGCATTTGGAAGGAAGATGTAAATTCACTGGATCTTTGTACAGGTAGTTAGTTATATTTAAATAGGAGCCATGCATTAGAAGTGTAGCAACCCTTCTAAGCTTCCAGGATTTCTAATGAGTTATTTAATTTTTTATAGTTCTAATGTGCTGTCTGATCAATAAAGTATAGATAAAAGGTACTGTACAAAGTTACAGCTTATATTATTAAAGAACACAAATTTAAGTTGATGACTCTAGT
The DNA here is from genome assembly GCF_963455335.1 of Martes martes. NCBI lineage: Eukaryota > Metazoa > Chordata > Mammalia > Carnivora > Mustelidae > Martes > Martes martes. The sequence continues at coordinate 182,240,484 of NC_137888.1, read as the reverse complement.
TTGTGCTACTTAAAAGTAAATTTCTGTTTCAAGTCACCAGCTGTTTATTTTGTATTTTGCTCTTTGAAGGTAATTTTCAAAGGGATCTCCATATCTAATGGAGGCATACAGAGATCATTGTCTTTAAAACTGAGTCCATAATGCGGCTTCATGTCTCAGGCTGAATTTGCCTGCATAAATGATTTGTGGGCTGTGGGGAATTTTGCTTTCACTAGGCATCTGGGAAGGCTGAGCACATGTGTGCGTCCAACCTTCTGAATACAAAGCATGACTGTACCAAAATCAACGGGCACCATTTGCCTTTTTGGGAACAATGATCACGGGCCTATTCTTCTCTACCACCTAGAAAGTTAAATGGCAGGATTATCTTAATAGTTTAGTTAGTCTTTTGCACTCAGTCAATCCTCAGGCTAAGTTTGCTTTGTTTCTTGCATTATCTGGGCTGGAAATGGTCCCCTAAAATAAGTCATGATTCAAATTGTTGACTTATTAGGTGTAATGGTAATCCTTAGAGGTATATGCTTCTCATGGGCTTGGTAGATAGACCTGGAAAAATTGACGAAGTGTTTTAAGATCTAGATTTCTTTGATTTTTATTCTCTCTCTCTCTTTTTTTTAATTAGATACGGAGAAATAGCTTGCTAGAGTGAACTATATATGTGGGTTCTCCTTTTTTTTTTTTCTTTTTTTGTCCCAGCTCTATTCAAGCTAATAAGAACTTTTTTTTTTTTTTAAATTTATTCATTTAAGAGAGAGAGAGAGTGCACAAGCATGGGGGAGAGACAGAGGGAGACGCGGACTCGGGACTCAATCCCAGGATCCTGGGATCATGACCTGAGCTGAAGGCAGATGCTTAACCAACTGAGCCACCCAGGTGCCCCTGATAAGAACTATTTACTGTATCTACTCTGAGTGCTCTGCCCTCACAATTTAAATATATCATCTGATGTATTCTATGCAAGGACTCTAGGAGGCTTTGCAATGTTTTCTTCCTTTTAAAGATGAATGAGCTCAGAATGATTAAGTAATTTGCTCAAGACAATAAATCCAATGTTTAAATCAAGGTATGATGGACCTCAAAGTTTTTCTATGACCTATGACACCCACCTACTAATTGTGTAGACCCGGCAGTTGATCTTATTTCTGTGGGTGCATTTTTACCATCTATACAATGAAAGGTTCACAGTAAGTTACTTCTAGGGCTTCCTGCAACAGTATAAAATTTTGATTACATTACTTTAATGCTCTTCAAAAGAACATAATTGGGCATAATAACTGTCCTTTTTTGGACTCATCCCTATTCAAGGGGTTTCATTAATAAATTACTACGCACTTTATTAGGACCTGTTATAGAGGGGGTTTTGCCTACTAGTTAGGGTTTCTTATGGCAAGAACCTGGGAAACAGCATTTTTTAAAAATGTAATTTAATTTTTTTCAGTGTTCCAAAATTATTGTTTATGCACTACACCCAGTGCTCCATGCAATACATGCCCTCCATAATACCCACCAACAGGCTCACCGCACCCCCAACCCCCCCTCCAAAACCCTCAATTTGTTTCTCAGAGTCCACAGTCTCTCTTGGTTTGTCTTCCCCTCTGATTTCCCCCAACTCACTTCTCTTCTCCATCTCCCCATGTCTCCCATGTTATTCCTTATGTTCCACAAGTAAATGAAACCATATGATATTTGACTTTCTCTACTTGACTTATTTCACTCAGCGTAATCTCTTCCAGTCTCGTCCATGTTGATACAAAAGTTGGGTATTCATCCCTTCTGATGGAGGCACAATACTCCATTGTATATATGGACCATATCTTCTTTATCCATTTGTCCATTGAAGGGTGTCTTGGTTCTTTCCACAGTTTGGCGACTGTGGCCATTGCTGCTATGAACATTGGGGTACAGGTGGCCCTTCTTTTCACTACATCTGTATCTTTGGGGTAAATACCCAGTAGTGCAATTGCAGTGTCATAGGGTAGCTTTATTTTTAATTTTTCTTTTTTTTTTTTAATTTTTAAAAGATTTTATTTATTTATTTGACAGAGAGAGAGATCACAAGTAGGCAGAGAGGCAGGCAGAGAGAGAGGGAAGCAGGCTCCCCACTGAGCAGAGAGCCTGATGCGGGGCTCGATCCCAGAACGCTGGGATCATGACCTGAGCCGAAGGCAGAGGCTTAACCGACTGAGCCACCCAGGCACCCCTATTTTTAATTTCTTAAGGAATATCCACACTGTTTTCCAAAGTGGCTGCACCAGCTTGCATTGCTACCAACAGTGTAAGAGGGTTCCCCTTTTTCCACATCCTCTCCAATACTTGTTTACTGTCTTGTTGATTTTGGCCATTCTCACTGGTGTAAGGTAGTATCTCAATGTGGTTTTGATTTTAATCTCCCTGATGGCTAACAATGATGAACATTTTTTCATGTATCTGTTAGCCATTTGTATGTCTTCTTTGGAGAACTGTCTGTTCATGTCTTCTGTCCATTTTTTGACATGCTTTTCTGTTTTGTGTGTGTTGAGTTTGAGGAGTTCTTTATAGGTCTTGGATATCAGCCCTTTGTAGTGTCATTTGTGAATATCTTCTCCCATTCCATGGGTTGCCTCTTTGTTTTGTTGACTGTTTCCTTTGCTGTGCAGAAGCTTTTGATCTTGATAAAGTCCCAAAAGTTCATTTTCACTTTTGTTTCCTTTGCCTTTGGAGATATATCTTGAAAGAAGTTGCTGTGGCCAATGTCGAAGAGGTTACTGCCTATGTTCTCTAGGATTTTGATAGAACCCTGCCTCACATTGAGGTCTTTTATCCACTTTGAGTTTATCTTTGTGTATGTTGTAAGAGAATGGTCAAGTTTCATTCTTCCACACATAGCTGTCCAATTTTCCTAGCACCATTTATTGAAGAGACTGTCTTTTTTTCCACTGGATGCTTTTTCCTGCTTTGTCAAAGATTATTTGACTATAGAGTTGACGATCCATATCTGGGCTCTCTACTCTGTTCCATGGGTCTATGTGTCTGTTTTTGTGCCAATACTATGCTGTCTTGGTGATCACAGCTTTGTAGTAAAGCTTGAAATCAGGCAACGTGATGCCCCCAGTTTTGTTTTTCTTTCTCAACATTTCCTTAGCAATTTAGGGTCTCTTCTGGTTCCATACAAATTTTAGGATTGTTTGTTCCAGCTCCTTGGAAAATGCCTGTGGCATTTTGATCGGGATGGCCTTGAAAGTATAGATGGCTCTAGGCAATATAGACATTTTAACAATGTTTATTCTTCCGATCCTTGAGGATGGAATACTCTTCCATCTTTTTGTGCCTTCTTCAATTTCTTTCTTTCATAAGTGTCCTGTAGTTCTTTGAGTACAGATCTTTACCTCTTTGGTTGGGTTTATTTCCAGGTATCTTATGGTTCTTGGTGCTATAGTAAATGGAATTGATTCTCTAATTTTCCTTTCTATTTTTTCATTGTTAGTGTGTAAGAAAGCAACTGATTTCTGTACATTGATTTTGTATCCTGCCACATTACTGAATTGCTGTATGAGTTCTTTGGGGGTGGAGTCTTTTGGGTTTTCCATATAAAGTATCATTTCATCTCTGAATTGCCAATTGAATACCTTTTATTTCTTCTTGTTGTCTGATTGCTGTTGCTAGGACTTCTAGAACTATGTTGAACAACAGTGACAAGAGTGGACATCCTTGCCGTGTTCCTGATCTGAAATGGAAGGCTGTCAGCTTTTCCCCATTGAGGATGATATTCGCTGTGGGTTTTTCATAGACAGATTTTATGAAGTTGAGGAATGTTCCCTCTATTCTTATACTTTGAATCATTTTAATCAGGAATGGTTGCTGTATCTTGTCAAATGTTTTTCCTGCATCCATTGAGAGGACCATGTGGTTCTTCTCTCTACTCTTATTGATTTGTTCTATCACATTGATTGATTTGTGAATGTTGAACCACACTTGCATCCCATGGATAAATCCCACATAGTCATGGTGGATAATCTTTTTAATGTACTGTTGGATCTTATTTTTTTTAAAGATTTTATTTATTTACTGGACAGACAGAGGTCACAAGTAAGCAGAGATGCGGGCAGAGAGAGAGGAGGAAGCAGACTCCCTGCTGAGCAGAGAGCCCGATGCGGGACTCGATCCCAGGACCCTGGGATCATGACCTGAGCTGAAGGCAGAGGCTTTAACCCATTGAGCCACCCAGGCGCCCCACTGTTGGATCTTATTAGCTAGGATCTTGTTGAGAATCTGGGCATCCATATTCATCAGGGATATTTGTCTGAAATTCTCCTTTTTGGTGGGATCTTTGCCTGGTTTGGGGATCAGGGCAATGCTGGCTTCATAGAAAGAGTCTGGAAGTTTTTCTTCTATTTTTGTCTTTTGAAATACCTTCAGGAGCATAGGTATTATTTCTTCTTTGAATGTTTGGTAGAATTCTCCAGGGAATCCGTCAGGTCCTGAGCTCTTGTTTTTTGGAAGGTTTTGATCACTGCTTCAATGTCATTATTATTGCTCTATTCAGGTTGTCAATTTCTTCCTGATCCAATTTTGGAAGTTTATAGGTTTCCAGGAATATATCTATTTCATTTAGGTTGTTTAACTTATTGGCATATAACTGTTGATAATAATTTCTGATGATTGTTTTTATTTCTTTGGTGTTAGTCATGATCTCTCCCTTTTTATTCATAATTTTGTTAATTTGAGTCCTCTCTCTTTTCTTTTGGATTAGTTTGGCCAATGGTTTATCAATCTTATTGATTCTTTCAAAAAACCAGCTTCTAGTTTTGTTGATGTGTTCTATAGGAAACAGCATTTTTTTTTTTTTTAAAGAATTTTTTTTTTTTTTTTTTGACAGACAGATCACAAGTAGGCAGAGAGGCAGGCAGAGAGAGAAGGGAGGAAGCAGGCTCTCCGCTGAGCAGAGAGCCCGATGCGGGGCTCGATCCCAGGACGCTGGGATCATGACCTGAGCTGAAGGCAGCGGCCTTAACCCACTGAGCCACCCAGGCGCCCCTAGGAAACAGCATTTTTAAAAATATTTCTGATATACTATTCTTCTCCACAGAGATCAAACAAAAAAGTCCTTCCAAACACTAAAAAGTTAAAGGTAGATTCATTAATTATAAAACTTATAATGCTCACATTTTATTCCACTAATTGTCATGGCAGATTTTTTTTTTAAAGTAAGTTGCAAGGACTGATTTGCAGTGAACTATAACAATCAGCTAAAAATTTATTTTTAAATTATACTTGTTGCATTTCTAGGACCTACCCTGGGAAGATAAAAAACAGAGCCCTTTCTTAACTCAATTAAGAACACCACAAGTGATATCTCCATTTCCCTGTGTTTTCTCCCAGCATGAGATGACTCAGCCAGAAATAGCATGATAATATCGCAGATGTTCCTTTGCTCGGATAGCTGGTTATTGCTTATCTCAATGATATTTTAATACAAACACACAACTGTTCACCCTGTTTTATGGCTGTCAGAATTTTGCTTCATATTTAACAAATGGAAGTTTATGAGCAGATGTATCATTGATTCAGATTTACTTTTTGTCATTATGTTGCATGGAAAAGCTAACTGCTGGAGAGGGTATTAGCTGCATCTGCACTGATAGACTATTGGATTCAGGTTGTTCATCTGGCCTGTCAGTTGTCACCAGCTTCCTGGCCCTGTGAGCTTCATTCTCCCTTGTTAAGACCAAAAGATCAAAACAACGCAAGCATGTCCTCCGTTCCTGATAATGAACTGTGTTTAACGGCCCCACATTCTCCTTGTGCTCCAGGTACAACTTGGCCGAAATACCCAGACATTTTCCTCCACCGTCATCATGCACAAATGATGGCATGTGTCTGGCTCAATGCCCTCAGCAGGGCTTTGGAACCAGACACGTGTGGCTTTGAGTTCTGACTCCCTATTGATTTTAGTTATATGACCTTGGTCAATTCACTGACACTTTGATCTGGTCCCTTTCTGTCCGCCAGCCTCATCTTGAGCTTCCATCTACTCACACCTCCATCACACTGGCCTTTTAATTGTTTTCTTGAGATAAGATGCAGGCTTTATCTGCCAGTGGACCTGAAACCTCACCCAAGATGAGGATGATTCCCCTGGGACATTCATCCTCAGTGGCACTGAGCAAGATGCTAGGCTGTTAGCAATCACTTCCGCCTACTGGAAAGTCAGTCTCCAAATCCATGGAGATGAGGCAGAAGGTTATTGAAACAAACAAGCAAAGCAGACAAGTGAGATTGGCAACTGGAGACCCTTCCAGAAGACCTGCTGGCAATTCTTACTCCAATCACAGTATGATCAGCAGCTGGGAAACTTCATAGGGACAATTTAGGCCAAAAAATTTTATAACTCTCACTGAACGTTGAGGAGTCTGGTTGCAGGCCAAAATCCTATTTATTGTCTTTGAGACCCAACCAGAAGCAATTACAAGGCTTTGCCCAGCAGGCCAGATCAGAGGGAGCTGCCCTCCCCACACCAGAGCTGGCACACAGGCAGTGATTGCAATTTTCTGGAAGGAGGAGCCATCAAGGGCTTGGGAACCTAGATCAGCCTTGCTTCGATGCTTGCCTATATTCCTGTCCCAGACACCTCTTCTGAGACCTCCTGATCAGGGGTCATGGCTGAGGTGTTTCTCTCTACTTTGACTTGGTACCTTTCCCCTTGGACCCTTTCTTCCTCCTCTCTCTTCCTGCCCTGGCCCATGGGCCCTTGAGCATCCAAGAGCATCTTTTCATTTTTCTGCAGCCATGAGATGCATTCCCTCATCTGCATTGGCTACCTCTCCCCCTTGCCGAGTACACTTCCCTGGGGAAAATGGAATAGGGAGACCGCACCTCTGTTGTGTCTTATTCTATTACAGTAAGGGCATAAAGGCTCAATTGTTACTATCATTTTGCTCACTGTCCTAATCGCCCACTTCAACACCTGATTGTTCAACAGATAGGCTGCTGTTTCCTGTTCTACATATGTGAAAAATAAAAACAAAGAAAAGCTAGAATTCACTGAACAATACTTTGGTACTAGGCACTGTAATTTAAGAGCTTTACAAAAATTAATTAATTTAACAAAATTTGAAAGTAGTTACCACTTCTATTTCCATTAATTCTCATGAATCTGAGACAACATCAAGTTAAGTTGTCTTATTGTACATGGATAATAAGTGAGAAAATCAGGATTGAATCGAAGTGATGTGGGTTCAGAGTCTGTACTCCTAACTTCTAGGCTAAATGACTTCTCCTTTACTTCCCTTAAAAGGACCTGAGTTCTCTGTCCATGATTCTGATATAGTCATTGATCATGTGACTGTGTTGCTATGAAATCGGGGATATCATTTCCCACTTTGGACCTTTTGCGCTTGAGGTCCAGCCATACATTCATCCTGCTAACTTCTATTCATTTGTTATATTTCAACTTAAAGATCATTTTCTCCAAGAAACTCTCCTTGACTCCTCTCTGTATTTATTCTCATGGTGTCCTGTACTTCTTCCTTGAGCAGTTATCACAATTGCATTCAAATAATTATGTGTGAACTAGTCTTCTCTGCTAATCTCAGGTCCCCTGCAGATAAAGGTCATGACTTTCCTGGTCATTACTGTACCTCCACAGTGAGGTGCAATGCAAAGCTCATCATAGAGCTGAATGCAAAAATTGTGGCTGAATATATCAAAATTTCCTGTGTGTAAGTTTCTTCCTTTATAGAGAAAGAAGAAAAGAACTAGAAGATCTAGTATAACTAGATATTACTGTATTATAGATATTATATATCTGTAATGTGTCTAATACTATGTAAAGCAATGCTTGGCATATATGTTCAATAAATACTAGCTATGTTTGACAGGGTTCTTCAAAATGTTTTCTTCCTTCTCTGTGGGATAATTATTTATCCTTGATCCTTTGAAGTTGGGCTAGCCCTAGTGACTTGCTTTTGCAAGTGATATTTTTGAAAGTGATATATGTCATTTTTGAGTAGACACTTGGAGAACCATTGGTGGTTCTTCAGTGCTCCCTATTTTTCCCTCTGTCACAAGGCCAGCCAAGTTCCAGACATGGACAGCTCCATCCAAAATGAAGCGTGTGTGAGATGACATGCAACCTAACTTTAGTTGGCGTAGATGTAAAGCTCAGTCCAGAAATAAAACTGAGATTTTAGGCTTGTTTCTCACAATAGTAAAAGTTAGCAGAAACTGATATAGTTAGCTTAATGCCAGTGCCCATACAGCCATGCATATACAGTGGTTCTTTTTGAAAGCTATTTCTGAGGACCCTTATTTCTGTATCAGATGTTCCCTTAACAATGTGAGACACACGCCTGAAAGAATATGCAAAGTAAAGATGATAACTAGCATTTGTTATTTATAATAATATCAGAACTTTTGTAAGTGCTTTGTAAGTATTAACCCTCAAAAACTTTGTGAAACCAAGTAGAAACTTAAAATACCCTTTTCACAGGTGAGGAAACTAAGGGACAGAGCAGTCAAATTTCATGTTCCTAGGCTAGACAACTAGTTAACAAGAAAACCAGGATTGGAGTCCAAAGACTAAACTTCATCACTGTACTACATTGTGTCACCTATAAACTCAAAAATGTGCATACATGAGGAGAAAGACAGACAACTCTAAAATGCTAAGAAGAATGTGTATCATTGATTGAGTATGATTTAGTTTCTTAATATAGAAAATGGAAGAATGGACTGTATTGAGATCCCTGCCAGATGTAAAGTTCTGCCATTCTACTTTACTTGCTTTTCTTGCATAAGATGAGTAGTATGATTCATCCAAGAAAAGGATCAGTCCTGTTTATTGGAATCTTCCACTTGCTGCCCTATAGGAGAGTGTGAGGGGACCAACAGTTCAAATCCACCATTCCTTGGAAAGCACACCTTCACAAGAGTTGTTCTCAAAGCGGTTATTCAAACCCTTCCTTCATTCACTGACTTAACAAATTCTCCAGGGTGTCCACACTAAATACCCAAACAATCACTCTGACATTGGTTAGGTGGCCCAGAGTTTCAAGAAAGTCAATACCCAGGTGAGACTTCTGAGTTTTCCATGATAAGTCATGGAAAGATTTGGGCTTTCATTTTGTGGGAAGTGTAAAAAAAAAAAAAAAAAGTATAAACACACTTTGAATCATTTAGGAGATGAATGAAAAGTTGAGAGAAAGCCAAATGTTGGAGTTTTTGGAAGCAATAAATTTGGAGTCATCCAGGTCTGGTTTCAAATCCCAGCTCTGCCTCTGGATCATGTCGAAGCATATCACTTATAGTCCCCAAGTTCTGTGTTCCTTATCTATAAATTGAGCATGATGGATTCCTAAATTTTATGGTTACTTAGAAAGCTAAATTTAATTTAGCACATAATAAATGTCCCCAAAATTAATAAAGTAGCTATTATTTATAATTAACTATTAAGTAAGGAACAGATTTCTTTAAAGAATATTTCTACATTACGGTATGCTGGCTAGGTACTTATTAACCTAGATATCTCCCAGAGGACTTTTCAATGGATTGGTATTATCATGAATGTTACTGTAGAAATACTGGCTCCTTCTTAAAGATGCTAATTATATTTGGAAAACAGCTAAGGCCTAGCATGCCGCAAATATGATTGAACACAGTTTCTAAGCAGGGCCCAGATAAGTGGATATCTCAAGGAAGGAACTATATTAGCATAACAACAAAATCAGGTAAAGCAGAGACAATAAAATAGAACAAAAACAAATAGATTTTATAAATATAAAGTGAAAACCAAACCACTCTAGCAATTACAGCTTTCATATGATTTATGCCTTTAATTTGTCTAAATCAGTGACCCATGGAGTATTGGCATAAAAATTTCAAATTCAGCAAAAACCTAAATCACTATAAGGAAACAGTGAATTTTTATTAGTTATCTTTCTTTCATTGACTTCCCCCAAACAAAATGAATTCTTCCTGGAGTGAGGCAAAATGAAGTATTATACTTCATGAAGATATTATCGATTGGTAATTCTCAGCATCCAATATGTCACAGAAACACAGAAACACAACTTGACTGTGAAATCAACAGTGCAGAATTACTATTCAAAACCTTTCCCCCTTTTCTTCTGTCTAACATTAACACTAGATATCACTTTTATCTGGTAGAAAGCAACAGAAATGAATTCTGGCCAACTTGGGTTAAAACAAAAACAAAAACAAAAACAAAAACAAAAACAAAAACTTCTTGGGACACCTGGGTGGATCAGTGGGTTAAGCATCCAACTCTTGATTTTGGCTCAGGTCATGATCTCAGGGTTGTGAGATCAAGCCCTGCATTGAGCTCTGCTTAAGATTCTCTCTCCCTCTCCTTCTGCCCCTCCCCCCACTCCACTGTGAGCTCTCTTCCCCTCTTCCTCTGCCCATCCTCACACCACCCCCTGCTCACATGTGCATGTGAACATTCTCTCTCTTTCTCAAAACGACAACAACAGCAAACTTGTTGGAAAGATAAGGTATAGCTCAAAGGGTCAAGAGAACAGATAAATATCCAGGCCTCAGAAGGGACAAAAATCAATGCCATGGAGGTAGGAGGCATGGACACATAACCAGTCTTTTCAGGTCCCCTCAGATATGGTGAAATACACCCCAATGGATTCCAATCTTGAATTATTCCACTTAAAATTCAAATACTTGAGGAAAATCATCTCATTGTCATTCGCCAGAGGAGGGCAAGTTACCTTAACAGTGTTCTCAAAGAGGAGATGTTCCTCTTTGGAAATATGTCCACCAGTTTGCAGAAATGATTATAGTCCTGTGAACTAAAATCTTGATTTTAGCCCACTGAGACCCATGTTGGATTCCTGACCTACAGAGCTATAAGTTAATACATTTGTTGTGGATTAAGATACTATATGTGTGGTGATTTGTTGTGGCATCAATAGAAAACCAATACAATAATACATTTTTTGTATAAATTTGTTCCAATTATTGCACCTGACATACTTATATTAAAAAAGACAACAGATGCTAAGTGCCCTCATATCATAAAGTGGGAAGTTAAATCAGGAAAGCAGAATATGGTAAGAGATGGTTATTCTGTGTGTGTGTGTGTGTGTGTGTGTGTGTGTGTGTGTGTGTGTGTTTAGATTCCATATTTGTTTATTTGAAATTAATTTATCATAGGGTCAATTAAATTAACTATATTCCATATTTTCTATATTATTGATGCTCTGAAATCTGGGGGTCTTATAGAACTTGGGAGAGATGTCCCTTCCAGGGTTGGGTAATTCTTAAAGACAGCAGAAAGCTCAAGCAGGAACACATCTCTCATAGGTAACCCAACTATTCCCAACTCACAGGTAACCCAACTAGTTCCATCTCTCATAGGTAACCCAACAAGTCTATAGCTACAGCCACCTCCTTTATTTAGCTCTTAACACACCAAGCCAATATTTTCCTGCCCTAAATCATCCCAGAAAATAAGTGGCAGCCCCTGTGCCTCAACTATGTGTCAGAATTATGCAAACTAACCAATTCTAGCTGTTTACTCTGCCCTGCCTTGACTTTCTTATAGAAACACCAATAAAAGCTGGGGCTTGGACTTTCCCCTTGTTCCTGTCTTCTTCCTCCTGACCATCCTGATGCTTCCCCTATGGCTGTGTGGCATGATGTGTCCCCCTCTCTCAGGAAATGTAAGTAATAAATTCCTCTTTTCATAACTTTGTTTGATCTTCCCATGTCATCATGTGGTCAGACCACTATACATGAAATCCTGTGTATAATTTTAGAAAAATGGCAAACCTAATTCTGCTAGGTTTTGTGAATACCCACCTCTGGCTTGTGTAGGCAGTTAAGTTTGGAGGGAAGTAGAAGGAAAAATGTTGGTGTGGTGTACCCTTTTGTTGTCACACTATTCCTTCATGGGGGAGGGAATGACCGAGTGTCTTTTTACCTAAACCCAAGTGGGATGCGATGCTGGAGGACTACTAAGGGAGGGGGACAGCTATCCCATCTTGCTTAGACCTGAGGTGTGTGTGGGGGGAATAAGAAATGGTATATGATTTCACAGAAGCATTCTGAAGGAGATTCCACCCAAGAGAACTCCCAGGATGAGCCAAATAACCCAAGAGAGAAATAAATAGCAGTAAGTACAGGAATAGGAGGAAAGTTGAAAGCAGCCAGATGAAAAAGAGGCATTGCTGGTATCATGGGAGCTACAGTTAGAAGCTCTAAAAGGGAGAGTGTCTCAGGCTTAGCCACTAAGCCCCAGCATCCTTCTGGGTTAAATTCTTCATGCCTCAGAGGCCCATCTGAGGAAGAAGTTGTGGAGGATGGGCAGGGGAACAAGAGAAGCCAACCACAGCTCCTTTAATCACTACAGACTTCTCTGTTTTAAGTATATTGAACTGGGGAAGGAGAGTTAATATCCCTCATACCTTCATTTTTTAGTGCAGGCTGTGAAAGTAAAGCCTTCCTTAACCAGCTTCCAATGGTTTAGACTGTACCAACTTGATGCTCCAGGGGAAGGTTTCAGAAAAGTAGAAATAAGGTATAAGTGCACTTTGGCTTCTGCTCTGTCTACAGACATGCCCCCAACAGGAGTCCTCCAGCATCAGATGGGTTCCAATGAATAATCCTGAGGTTATGGTTTTAGGCTAAGGTCAAGGACACACCATGCCTTCTTGGCCCAATGTGGGTCTAGGAAGCAAGATGTTGACTGTGAAACCAATATTTATAATGGGAGTATTTTTCTGGTATCTCTGTTCATTTTGGCTTGGAGTTGGCCCTTCCGGGTAGTTTCCCAATGCCCTACTTCCTGACAGTGCTAGAGGCCATACGTCTCATTTTGAACCCATTCTTTTCTCTTCTAAAGTAGTGTTTCTCAACTTCCAAGAATAATGTAAAATTAAAGTTAGAATGTCCCTGAGACTAAACTTTTTAGTTACTAAAATGAGACCTTTCATGTGACTGGAAAGGATAAGAGAAACTGTGGGACTTCTCCAACTCTTCAGCAAGAACAAGAAAGGGTTGGCACATGGTATAGGTTGACAGGGACAGTGGGAGGAAATATTCCTTCATTATATCCTGTTTGGTGCAGCTTTTCTCCTATATCAGTTACACAAACAACAGAGTAATTTGTAGACCCAAAGAAACAAATCTAGTACAAAAACAATGTCATTACCAAGCAGATACCATAATTAGAAACACTAAGTAAGACAATCAACATTGAAAATTGAATTATCGACATGGAGGGATGACTATATAATTATTGTGAATCCTGATGAGATTAAAACAAGAAGAATGCTAACACATAAAGAAGACTACAATAACTAGCATACAAATAACTGATCTTTCAGAGGTGAATATGCCCACCAAAATAAAAACAAAACAAAACAGAAAAAAAAGAGGCATTCAAAAATATAACACAAAATAATTTCCCTAACATGAAGAAAGAACTATATCTATGGATCAGTGAGCACACGTTGATCCAGGAACATAGTCAGTGTTTTGGGGTTTTAAGCAGAAAAAGAAATCATGTACTGGAAGGAATCTGGTTGGCCTCAGACTTTCCTACAGTAATATCAAATGCCAAAAGACAGAAAGAATGTCTGTAGTTTTTGATAGAGAGTACCACTGAAGGAATTGTTGCCCGCCAGAGTGACTCTTATTTCCAGTGGTTACAGAGAGACATCATGAAACGTAAAAGAAATTGGAGAAAGTAGAGTCTACAAGCCCTTATTAAAAAAAAAAAAAAAAAGTCTTGAAAACCAAAAAGCCAGCCAGTTGAGAGACAAATCAGACTAGGAATTGAGGAATGACAATGCTGGGAATGAACGAATGTCCAGAGGGTGGTACTGACTGGATCTCAAAATAAATGTAATATCATCATAGATACAGAGGAGGAACTCAGTGAACATCCCTGCTACCCTTGTTTTATGGTACAGTTTGTAAAAATGATGCCTTCCTTTCCTATCATTTTATGATTTAGACTATGCCAACTGGATGTTCCAGAGGACAGTTTCAGAAAGCAGAAATAAGGTATAGGTGCAATTAGGCTTCTGTTCTATCTGCATGCAGACGGAGCATCTTCCCTTTGATGGGGAGCCTTGAGTTTTCTGTTGACCTGCTCCAGTGAGTAATCCTGAGATTATGGTTTCAGACTAGGGTCGAGAGCATGCCATTTGTCTTCTTGGCACAATAATGTGGATTTAAGAAGCAGAATGTTGACTGTGAAACCAATAGTTGTAATGGGAGTATTTTTCTGGTATCTCTGTTGCTTCTGGCCTGGAGTTGGCCCTCCCAAGTAGTTTTCCAATGCCCTACCTTCCTGACAGTGGTAGAGGCCGTATGTCTCATTTTGAACCCATTCTTTTCTCTTCCAAAGTAATGTTTCATGTTTCAATAATGTTCAATAACCTTCAATAATGTTGATATTTTGGGTCAAATAATTCTGTTTGGCAGGTTATACTTTACATTGTAAGGTGATGAGCCTCTCTCTATGAGGTCCCTATAGCACCTGTCCTCCTCCCCCCACCCCCAGTTGTAATAATGCAGAATGTCTCCAAACATTGACAAATGTTCCCTCATCACCAAAATCATCTCCTGTTGGAACCACTCATCTAAAATCATGCATCCTGTTTGTTCTACACCTCTTCTGATCCCCTCTTTCCATTCTGTATTTTGTAAGATTTGAAAAAAAATGGAGGTTTCAAATAGTTCCACAGAACAAGAATTTGGAGCAAGGAACATGGCATGTCTTCCTATCTCTGGAACAGTAGGACTCTGTTTAGGGAGATTGAATCATTTTCTACCTGGGTATGTAGCATGAACAGTGGTTGGACACAGTATTATCCCAAATCCTCATTCTTTGATTCTTTGAGGAATCTTCCATCCTCATCAATTTATAGGTACAGGTCTTGGAGTGTTAGAAAACCATGTAACAGAAGCATATTCTAGGTAGGGAATTTACTGTGCCTTACCCTGATGTCCAGTACATTATTTTGTAAAGCCTATTTGTATTATTAGTAATACTCTAATAAGAATAGGTCTTATCTTATATTTTGATAAATTATGAGATGATTATCTCCTATTCTCATTCTGTCTCTCTTTCCTCTATTGAATTTTGAGTCAAGACTTTTTATTGCTTCATTTTTCAAATTACAAAATATAATATAGGTTCATTTCAGAAAATCTGAAAAAATAGAAATAATACAACAAGCATTTCCAATGATTCAACTGGCAACTGGGGCCTGTTATTTATGTTTTGTTGGATTTTCTTTAAATGTTTTCCTTTACATTATTTTTGTATGTATGCATGCATATGTTTGTGATCATATGCTTTTAAACAAAATTGCCATATTAGCACAGATGATATAATTTCCATCCTGTTTATTCACATAGCTGTATTTCATGTAATTGTCCACATAACATCATCATGAAAAATCATGATGTTCCCACCGTTTGTGTTTTTCAGAACCAATCTTCTTCATCTTTTTCTGTGCCGTGCACTTATTCAATAGGTAATTACCAAGTAGTTCCAATATGGCAGATTCTGGCTTAGGTACTGAGTGAGGATACAAAGTGAAGCAAGAAATGGTTTCTGCTCTCAAGGAGCTTTTCCACATAAGACATATGAAGAAACAATGTCAGTGCCATTTTCATTAATGCCACTGTCTCTGAAGCAACATCTTTGCAATTATTTAAAAATAGATATTAAGCTCCTAAATGTACAAAGGACTGATTTATGCAGGAAGCTACCATTCTCAGGCAGACATGCCCATACAGAGACACATCTCTAAATCAGTGAGCTGTTCACATCAATCAGAGGGTAAGGACAGTGCATTTTAGCAGAAGAAGGTCGGGGTTGGAGGGGAATAGAGCTGGGAAAGTGACCAGAGGCCCGGTTCAATCAGTAATTTGCCCAGCCAACCCCCAGGGAAACTTTAAAGCAAAAAAGTTGTGAGAGAAAAAGACCAACTAGTGGCACCAGTTGGTGGAGCATATTTTAGGCAGAATGTTACCCGTCACTTTAAATTTCAGTGTCTGTTATATTTCTTAAAAATAGAATAATAACCTAGAGGGGAGGTGAGTGGGGGATGGGTGAAATAGGTGATGGGAAATGAGGAGTGCAGTTGTCTCCATGAGTTGTATGTACAGAAGTGTTGAATCACTATATTGTGTTCCTGAAACCAAAATAACAGTGTATGTTCACTATACTGGAATTACAATTCAAAAAAAAAATTTAAAACCCAAAAAACAAAAAAATAGAAGAGTAACTGAAGTCATTTGTATCCATGCCCCACTTTCAAGCAGCCACACCCTCCTGGCATCACAGACATGTTTGACTTGAACTCACCAGACGTGTGGAAAGAGGGTTAAAAACCCTGAAAGTTAAGACTTGAAATCTCTCTGTGATTCTCTATATGTAGGGTCTAAATGAGCTAAACAATAGTGCAGTTGGCTTTTGCTGCCATATAATCATGAACTTGTGCTGCTCAAAGATACTTCAGAAAGAATCCCTGACTACAGTCTTCTTTCTGTGGGAAAGAACCATGCCCACTTCATGTGGATCCTTGGGGGTGATGTGAGCTCCAGGTCACATGTCTCCTTGTACCTGCTCAGCCTACAGGCACTCTCACTGTGGGCGTCGTTGCTTGCTTAGCTTCCTGTTAGAATGGCCCCAGTGGAGGCTCCTGTTCTTATAGTTCTAAAGTTTTTATGATCTTGCCTCCTCTTGGGATGGAAAGGAGATTACTGTGTGAAAATCACTGTGCTCGCTATGGTAGAAGCCATAGCAGTTCCAGCCATAGCTTGGTACCCATAGACCTCTGTCTTTCCCAGCAGCCTTCCAGAAGGTTCAGGGAAGATAATAACCTGTAAACCAAAGGTACAGGGAAGATAATAGTCCATGGGAAAGACTTTGGCCAATAAGTGATGGTAGAGGGGAAACAAACCAGCAGATGCTACTTTTCCTCTCAAGGGAGCAGGGTGCAGCCTTTCAGCATGGCTTCTGAGTGACTGAGTGATGGTGCTATGCTGGAAGGGGGCTGAGGAGGCTGGTTTGGAACATTCCACCCAACCTTGCTTTCCCTTCCTCTCTGCCTCACTCCCCCACTTTGCCTCACTCTTTGTAGAATTAAACAACCTTCCATAAAGTGTGGACACATTTTCAAAAAATATGTCCTACCAATCATGATTGTTTAGTTACAGATAACTCTTACTTTTGAACTTCATTTAATTTCACGGACATAAATAAGAAATTTGTAGATCATCTCCCTGAACATTATAGCAAAAAACCCAGATTTCACCTCCAATGATCAGTGATGCTGTAGTAGAATTTAGTGGCAGCAATTTTCATATAAGGTCATTGTGCCAGGGGGGTGGGAAAGGTAGAATTCGAGACCCTCCATCTGGGGTGGGAGCCTCTTAGAGAACTGTATTATAGGATGCCAATATGAGGTCTTTGGGCATCACTGTTTGGGGAAAGACATAAATGATTTTATGAGAAAACTCAATACACCAAAGCATAAATTCTCTGATGGAAGTGGGCTTTGAGCATTCCCAGTTCTTAGCATCTGACCCTGCAAAATATATCACTGAAAAAGAAAAACAAACAAACAAACAAAACTAGAACAATGCATTGTACTGGGGCATACCACCTTCTGAGAAGCCACCTGGATATTTCTTTTTTTCTTTTCTTTTTTTTTTTTTTTAAGATTTTATTTATTTATTTGACAGAAAGAGAGGGATCACAAGTAGGCAGAGCAGCAGGCAGATAGAGAGGGGGGAAGCAGGCTCCCTGCTGAGCAGAGAGCCTGATGCAGGGCTTGATCCCAGGACTCTGAGACCATAACCTGAGCAGAAGGCAGAGGCTTAACCCACTGAGCCACCCAGGTACCCCTACCTGGATATTTCTATCAAGGTCTAACATTTACCCATTCAACCACATTTTCCAAGATGGAAATGGCACCAAAAGGGAAAGCTCCTCGGACTTAAATTCATCGTACATGCTTGATACTCAATGGGATGTTTTCACATTAAAATAAGGTCCCTAAAGCAAAGACTAACAATGTACTAGATGAAGTAAATTGGGGATATTGGCTGCTGAGAAATCTTTGAAAGACTATCTGAGGTGTGTAATATCAGTATAACCATATTGCCATTTTCATTCCAGTCGAATAACTTAAAATGTCTTTCAGAAGCAGTAAGTTAAATCCCTAAATCTTATCCCCTGTGGATTTACGAAGCAAACCAGAGCTCCTACGTCCAGGCCATGGCTCTGTCTGTTGGGACAGTATTTTCAGCACCAATAAAAAAATGTTCTTATTCTCCGATATAGTCCCAGCCCCCAGATTACTTTACTGCAACTTTTCTTTGACAGCTTATTTCCTTTGAGTAGTTGCTTATTATAAAAACCAAAAGGAAATAAAAATATATATAAATTTTTTAAACTACTCTTTTTTAACTCCCTCATTATGGCCCACTGAGTTTTTAGAAGCATGTGCATTAGTGGAGTGTTTGCAGTATTCATGACTTGAACTTCTAATTTATGTGCTCTTAAATGTACACTAATCATCAGCGTACTAACTATTAATATTGTACTCTGAGGATTTTCCCTCCAACTACTATTCTAGGCAAAAGGAATATTCTTAAAAACAATATTCATTGACTTCTATAAACAGGCAGGTCAGGTTGGAACATGGGCCACTGGCATTGATGTGTGGATGGTAGCATTATTAGAAGTTATTTACTACGCGAAATTCCAACCTTGCCAATTTTTAAATGTTAATGGCCTTATGGCGAAAAAGAAACGTTTATGTGCTCTACCGAGGGATTTCAGAATTTTGTAATCTTGGCTTGGGAATGGCTTGATTGTCCAATAAGTCATTTTTACTTCTCTCTTAATTATATGTGTTTATGAACTTTTATAAATTTCAAAGCAAAACTTTCTGGAATGTTGAATATAATAATTGAGTCTAAAAGACTGAATTTAATATGCTGGGTTTACTGATTTGGGGGGAGGACAGATTTCTCTGTTGATCCTGGGGGAAAAATGAACCAAAATAAATTTTAAATGGATTATACGGATTTGTCTAAGCAAATCCAGAATGTTCAGCTGCATTTATAGGAAATTCTAATTGACTTACTATAACTTGAATGTATCATCTTTAACAAATAAGAAAAAGCTGCCCAGGGCCCAGCTTATTCTAAGAGATTTTGCCAAGTTGTCCATAAAAGCTCTAGTTCATTACTTAGTTTTTTATTTATAGTATGTGAAACTACTTTTAAAATGTTCAACTCAAAATACCTCCCATCTTTAGATAATACGCCTTAGATGTATTTTACCTGAATTGTTGGTATACTAATTTCAATATATCAGGAGGCCAGCCTTAAGTCTTTATTTTAAGATATGGTTAAAGCTTGCTGAAATTATTCATGAGATGCTACTACAGTTAATATGTTATAGGCATATTATCTGTATGGATGATCATCAATTCAAAATCATTACCTAAACACTTGCTTCATAATAGAAAAGCTATATGCTTTCCTTATCACAACTTACTTATGGTTTCAGGAGATTTAGGGAAGTGTATTACCATCACAAAGTTGAGTTCAGGGAATGTGTAAAAATTCCCGTCATTGTGCATAATATGCCATTTCTAATTTTCATTCACCTCTTTGAGAAATACCTTTTCAGCAATGATTAAGTTGTTAGTAGTAAAAATGCTGAAATAATTTAGTAATTATAGAGGATAACTAACCACCCACTAGTGGAAAGAAATGGAAAATAGACAAAAATTACTCATGTTAGTATCATCAAAGATAATCATTGCAACTTTGGTATATCTATTTTTAGTCTTTTATCTATAAAGACTCTGTTTTTGTTTTTAATAGTGTTTTGTACAAATATATAATGAAATTCCATTCTGTGTTATACTAATGATATAGATGTTTTTCTATGTAATTTCAGTTCCCTAATGGTAGCATGAAGATGTCAGGTAATTGCTCCTACAGAAAACAGTTCCAAATGACTCATATATAGGATTTGCCATCTGTATATTTTCTTCAGTGAAATGTTTTTTTAAATGTCTTTTGCCCCTTTTCTAATTGATTATTTGTTAAGGTTATCTATATATTCTAGATATGAGACCATCGGGAAAATGTAAATAAAACCACAAGGAGATAGCCTTGCACACCAATGAGCATGGCTAAAATAAATAATAATAACAATAGCAAATATTGGAGAGAATGGAAAAATTGGATCACTCCTGCTGATGGGAATAAGAAATGGTATAGTCACACTAGAAAACAGTTTGGTGATTTCTTTTAAAACTAATATGGAACTTAAAAAAACTAATAGGCAATTACGTATGACCTAACAATTATACTCTTGGGCATTTATCCCAGATAAATGAAAACTTATATTCACTCACACAGATGCATACACACATACACACAAACCAAACAAGGTATACACAAATGTTCACAGTAGCTTGATTCATAATAACTGGAAACATTCCAGATGTCCTGCCACAAGTGACTGATTAAACAAACTGTGTGTGTATTTATTCCAGTGAATACTACTCCACAATGGGAAGGAAATAGCTGCTGATAAATGCCACAAACTGGGTGAATCTCTGGGAAATTATGCTAAGTGAAAAAAGTCAATCCCGGAAGAATACATATTGTATGATTCCATCCATGTGATATTTTGAAATGATAGTGTTCTAGAGTGCAGATTAGTGGTTGCCAGAAGTTAAGAAGGGATGGGGGCAGGAGGAAGGTAGACATGATCATAGAAGGGCAACACAAGAGATCCTTCTGATTTTATCCTTCCATTGAGTATCTTGACTATGGTGGTAGATACGCAAACTTATAACATCTTATAGAATAAAATACATATGCACACAAACAAAGAAGACTGAGGAAATATGAATAAGATCAGTGTATTGTATCAGAGTCAGTATCCTGGTTATGATATTGTATTATAGTTTTCCAAAATGTTACCATTGAGGGAAATTGAGTAGAGCATGTATGCGATCTCTATTATTCCTTACAACTTCATATTAATTACAATTATCTTAATAAAAACTACCCCTACCTCCCTTACCAGTTGGAAGTAGCAGATGATAGAGTTCAGAACACAGAAAAGTTCGACATTTACAGAAAAAATTCTGGAAGTGAAAGAGCTGCAGAGGTACTGAAGCCCAAAATCTGAGTATAAACTCTCACCAAATCCCTAGCTGATCACAAAACTACATATGCTTGGAATAAGGGAGACCAGAAAAAAATTGAAATAGAAACTAGAGGGTCAGCTACTGTTGCAATTCAAAACTGCTGCTGGTGAGGTTTTTAGTTTGCTGCAATTTTGACCACTTGTATTTTCCAAATCATACACAACTCAAGTGGCAGAGAGTAGAATCCTTACTGATCTTAGGTATCAGAGGTATGAAGTTTAGTTTAGAAAAACAATTGGAAATTTAGAAGACAGCCCCCAGAAAAAGAGAACCACAGAGAGAATGAATCCTAAAACCTGAATGTAAAGTATTTCCCAAGTCTTTGGCTGACAGCTAAACTATGCAGGCACAGGGGACTCCCAGGGGTCAAGCCAAACAAGCAGCATCTGGAAGCCAAAGAAAATTGATCTAACGCCAGCTGCTGCACATAGCAGGGAGGACTATTTCACAGTTTGATTCTAAGAAAGTAAATGACCCACTAGAACAAAAAAACAAAACAAACAAATCAGTAATCTTCAGTGTATCCCAGAGACACTACAAGGTGTAATCTACAACACATAGCTTCAAACCAAAAATTAACTTGTAGTTTTAAACAACATGTAATTTTGAACCAAAATAATTCTTTGCCTGACTATGAATGACAGTCAGTAGAAACTGACACTGGGTAAGCCCTGATGATGTACTGAGCAAAGATTTCAAAGAGGTAATTTTAAATACATTCAGATAATTAAAGGAAAATATAATATTAATGAGTAAACAGATAGGGGATCTCTCAACAGAGAAGTGTAAGCTATAAGAAAGAAAACTAAAGGGAAATTCTAAAACTATAAAGTACAACCCTGGATATGAACATATCATTATATGAACAAAACAGAAAATTAGAAATAGCAGAAGAAGAAAATCAGTGAAATTAAAGTTAGATCAGTGGAAATCATCCAATATGAACAAAATGAAGAAAAATATTTAGTAAAAATGAACAAAATTCCCAAGAATTATGGTGCTCTATCGATTACTCTCATATATGTGCAAGTGGGGTCCCACGAGGCTGGGAGAGAAAGTGATAGAAAAAAATATTTTGAAAAAGTAAGGGTCAAATCTTCTGAGATTTGTAAAGAAAACCCATTAGCTTAGAGGTCCAAGAAGTTCAAATATGATGAACACACACACATACAAACAGAGCAATCCAGTCTCAGTCCACCATAGTGAAACACCTGAAAACCAAGGTTATAGAGAAAAATCTTCAACACAGCAAGAGAAAAAAGACACATTACATGCAGTGAAGCAACAATATGATCAACAAGTGACATTGCTGGAACTGATGTAAGCCAGAAGACACTGGAGTTACATATTCTTCCTCCTGAATAGTTATTGCAAAACTGAGAACTGGCAGCCCAAGAGATCTATAGCTAGTGCAGGTATTCTGCAAATATAAAGATGAAATAGAATTTCTTGAGAAAAACCTACAAAATGTGTTGCTTAGGAGACTGGCACCAGAAATACTAAAGGAAATTCTTTAGATTAAATAAATGACACCAGATGATAACATGAATATTCGGAAAGAAATAAGAAGCCCTGGAAAAGACACACATGTAGTGGAATATAAACTATTATACAAGTAACTTTTTTCTCTTCTTAATTTTTTGAAAAAGGTAGTGTAGAGTTTCAAGTTTCGTTCGTATAACTTATATGAAAACAATAGCATGAAAGACAGTAAATGGAATTATACTGTTTCAAGACTCATATTCTAATAAAAGTACTAATTCCATATTAAATATAATAGTTTTGAGCTAACAACGTATGTTGTTATTCCCAAGCATCTTAGAAAAATAAATACAGAGAAACATAGTTAAAAGTTAACAGAGATTAAAATGTCCACAAAACCAAAGAAGAGTTAGAGAGGAGCAAGGGAGGAACAAAAAGAGACAAATAGGACATAAGTAGCACAATGGCAGACTGAAGTCCTGTTATATAATAATCACAATAAATATAAGTAGATTACCTATTCTAATTAAAAGGCAAAGCTTGTTGGATTGGATTTTAAAAGATCCAACTATATGCTGTCTATAAGAGATGCACTTTAAACACAGAGACACAAATTAGAAGTAAAAGGGTGGAAAATGATGCAATATTCAAATAGTAAGCACAAGAGGAGGGTGAGTATATTTATATATATTAGATGTTAATATAAGGAGTAGTAGTAGAAACAATGATATTTGATCAAAAAAATATAAATACAACAGGAAGACAAAACAGTTATAGAAGTCTATGTGCCTAATGAGGTAACTTCACAATACACAAAGCAAAGAATGACAGAACTAAAAAAAGAAGACAATTTAATAATTATTAACAAGTATAGTTAGAAGCTCCAATACTCCTCTCTCAGTAGTTGACAAGACAAATAGAACATCAGTAAGGATATAAAAGACTTGAACAGTATGAACCAATTTGACCAAACTGATATTTTTTTTTAAAAGACTATCCTGTGACAGCAGAATATACATTCTTTTCATGAACACATGGAACATTGACCAAGATACACCAAACGCAGGGCCATAAAAGAAGTTTCAATAAGTATAAAAATATTGAAATCATACATAGGATGTTCTCTAACTATAATAGAATAGAGAGAAAAGAACAACTAAATGATTCTACTTATATGTGATATCTAGAGTAGTGAAATTCATAGGGACAGAGAGTAGTAGAATATGGTGTCCATGGTCTGGTGGGGGGGCTGGGGGGGAGGAAGAATGGAGAGGTATTGGTCAATGGTCCAGAATATCAGTTTGGGGAGATAAAAAAGTCCTAGAGATGAATGAGAGTAATAGTTGCACAACTTGTGAGTGTATTTAATGCCACTGAACCATACATTTAAAAATGGCTAAAATGGCCAAATATGTTATATGTAATTTAAATTTGGATTTAGATTTAAAAAATAAATTATGGGGGTCCCTGAGTGGCTCTGTTGGTTAAGCACCTGCCTTAGGCTCAGGTCATGATCTCGGGGGCCTGGGATCAAGCGCTGCGTTGGACTCCCTGCTCCGCAGGGAGTCTGCTTCTCTCTCTCTCTCTCTCAAATAAGTAAATAAAATCTTTTAAAAAAATTATAAAAAGAAATGGAAATCATTTTGAATGTAATAAAAATGAAAATAAATCATATTCAGTTTTGTGGAAAGTAGCTGAAACAGTGCTCAGCAACACTTTTATAGGTTAATCACTTATACTTAAAAGAAGAAACATGTCAACTCAAGCTCTAAACTTGCACCATAGGAAACTAGCAAAAAAGAGCTACTTAAATTCAGTAAGAAGTAATTAAATAATATAAGTAAAAGCAGAAATCAACGTGAGGAAATACTATGAACACTTTTATGCCAATAAGTTTGATACTTTCTATGAAATGGACAAATACCTTGGAAAGTACATTTTACTGCGTGCCTGCCTGAATGTCTCAGTCAGTTAAGCATCTGCCTTCATCTCAGATCATGATCCTGGGGTCCTGGAATTGAGTCCCACATCAGGCTCTCTGTCCAGTGGGGGATCTGCTTCTCCCTCTGACTGCCCCCCCGCCACTTGCTCATGTTCTTTCTCTCTCACTCATGTTCTCTTTTTCCTCTTTCTTGGATAAATAAATTAAAATCTTCAAAAAAGAAAAATACATTTTACCAAAACAGCCTCAAGAAGACATAGAACATCTGAATAACCCTATGTCCATTAAAGACATTGAATTCATAATTTAAAAATGTTCAGGAAAGAAAATGTAGAACTATGTGCCTTCACTAATGAAGTCCACATTTACTGAAGGAAGTATACTAGTCTTTCACAAACTCTTTCAAACAATAGGAGAGTCCAGTTGCAAACACATTTTTGGGGGGCCAGTATTACACTGATACCAAAGCCAGATTAAGATATTCCAAGAGAAGAGACTACATATATATAGATGCAAAAATCCTTAACATAATCTTAGCAAATCAAATTCAGCATTATATAAAAAGAGAAGATAATCACAAAGAAGAGAGTATAGTCCCAGGAATTCAAGATTTGTTAAACATTCAAATATTAATGACTATAATATATCACATCAACAGAATAAAAGGAAAAAAGATTATTTGACCATCTTCATAGTAGTAGAAAAAATTTAACATACATTTGTGGCTACAAAAAAAAACTCATAAAACTAGCATTAGAAAAGTGCTTTTTCAACTTGGTAAAGAACATCTACAAATACTCACAGTAAGCATTATATGTAGTTAAAGACTGAGCATCTTCTGCCTAAAATCTGGAATGAGTCAAGAATGTCTGCTTTTACCACTTCTATACAGTGTTGTACTGGAGGTCCAAATCAGTACAACAAGACAAGAAAAAGAAAGAAGAGGCATCTATATTGAAAAGAAAGAAAGAAAACTATCTTTATTTGCAGATGACAGTATCATGTGTGTAGAATCCTCAGAAATATATTTTCAAAACTATAAGAACTAGCAAATTAAGTAACTTTATGCAGCATGACAGCAATATACAAAAATGAACTCTACTTCTAATATAAATAATGAACAGTTGTAAAATGAAATTAAAAGTACAGTTGCATTTAAAGTGACACCTAAAATAAGTAGAGTTCTTGGGAATCGTTTTAACAAAGATTGATGTGTAAGATCTGTATACTAAATATCACAAAGCATTGCTCAGATAAGTTAAAGATGCACTAAAAAATAGAGAGAAATACCATATTCACAGAGTGAAGACTCAGTGTTATTAAGATGTCAATTCTCCAATATCGATCCTATTCCATTCCTACCAAAATTCTGTCCGAATTTTTGTGGAAAGTGACAAACTGTTTCTGAATTTATACGGAATTAAAAAGGGCCTGGAATTGCTTACAGAATTTGGAAAAGGATAAATTTGAAGGATTTATACTACTTGATTTTAAGCCTTCGTATAATTCTTAGTATAAATCTATAGTGAACAAGTCATGCCATAGTCGTGATTAAAAAATAGACAAATCAGAGACAGAATACCATCTATAAGTGAATCCATGCATATGTGGTCAACTGCTTTTCAACAAAGGTGCCAAGTTAATTCAATGGAGAAAGAAGAACCTTTTCAATGAATATTCCTGGTATAGTTGATGTGATAGGCAAAATAATATTCCCCAACCCAAGGGTGTCCACATTCCAATCCTCAGCCTGTGAGTATGTTTGGGTACATGGCAAAGAGGAATGGAGATTACAGATGGAATTAAATTTGTTAATCAGCTGACCTTAACATAGGAAGAGCATACTACATTATTGAGGTGGGCCCAATATTATCATAGACATTCTTAAAAGAGGAAAAGGGAGAAAGAGGGAACCAGAGAGATGTCAAGGTGAGAGACTGGGCTTAATGTTGCTGGTTTTAAAGATGGAGGAAGAGGGCTACAAGCCAAGGAATGTGAACAACCTTTGTAAGGTACAAAGGGCAAAGAAATGGATTTTCCCTCAGAGCCCCCAGAAAGGGACACAGATTTGTTAATAACTTGATTTTGACTCAGTGAGATTTATGTTGAACTGTGAGATAATAAATTTGTGTTGTTTTAAACCAATACATTTGCGTCAATTTTCTACAACCCTAGAAAATAATATAATTGGATATATGTATGGGAAAGGAGGGAATCTCAGCCCTTACTTTATACCACTCACAAATTAAATGGCAGTGAATCATAAGCCTAAATGTAAGATCTGAAATGATAAAACTTCTGGACAGAAATGGGAAAACATTTCTGTCTTTGTGTTCTTGGTTCAACCAAAAATTTCTTAAGTATGATATGAAAAGCATAAAGCATAAAAAAGGAAAAAATTGACAAATTGGACTTCTTTAAAATTTAAAACAATTTCTTTTCGAAAGACTCAAGAAAAAAGGAAGATAATTGACAGATTGGTAGTCATATATCTAAGTCATATATCTAAGAACTTGTATCCTACATGAAGAACTTAGAAAACATACAACCCAATGATAAAATAGGCAAAAATTGGGCCAGACACTTCAGTGAGGAAGAGACATGATGACAAACAAGCACATTGGAAACACTCCATGTTACCGGCCATTTGAAAATTAAATTAACAAAGAAAACCACCAGACACCCACTAGAATGGCCAAAATTAAAAAGACTGATATTAAGCCTTTGTAAGGAAGTGGAGCTAATGAAACTCTAATTCATTGCTGATGGAAATGCAAGAATGTTATAGCCACTTTGGAAAACAGGTTGTTAGTTTCCTATAAAGTAAAATAGACACTTACACTTATGACTTATTGGCTCTTTTCCAGTTATCTACTCCCCCAAAACATGAAACATAAGTCTACCTAGGATTCATAGTGCTTCTAGGAATACATATAGCAGCATTATTTGTGACATCTAAAAGTTAGAGAATCCTATTCAGCAAGAAAAAGGAGCAAATTACTGATATATGCAATGACGTAGATAACTCTCCAAGTTATGTACTGAATGAAAGAACTCGGATATAGAAGAATATATACTTCATATGAAATTCTAGAAAATCCAAAGCAGTCTTGGTTGTTGGTTGCTAAGGGTGAGGGGAGGAGATTGTTTGAAACAGGGTGAGAGGAAACTTACTGAAATGGGGAAAATATTCTCTGTGTTAGGTGGGTGGTAGTTATAAGGCTGTATTTTGGGGTGAAACTTGTAAGACTATACACTATAAACTTGTAAGACTATACACTATAAGACTATAAGACTATAAGACTATAAGACTATATACATTGTAAGACAATGACGTAGATAACTCTCCAAGTTATGTACTGAATGAAAGAACTCGGATATAGAAGAATATATACTTCATATGAAATTCTAGAAAATCCAAAGCAGTCTTGGTTGTTGGTTGCTAAGGGTGAGGGGAGGAGATTGTTTGAAACAGGGTGAGAGGAAACTTACTGAAATGGGGAAAATATTCTCTGTGTTAGGTGGGTGGTAGTTATAAGGCTGTATTTTGGGGTGAAACTTGTAAGACTATACACTTCAAACTGGTGCATTTTATTTTGTGCAAATTATACCTCAGTGACGCTCTTAAGCAATTAAAGTATAATGAATTTATAGTATTTGTCATGTTTAGTCTCTAATATAATAAACATTAATCACTAATCATGAATAACAATTACTGATCTTACTCAGGGTTCATAGTTCTTGATTTTACTTTTCTTAATGATCAGACTCCATTTCTTTTTCAAGTATTGGAAATAACCAAGATTGGTCATTCAAAACACATCAACCGATGTGCATGGGACTCAATCAATCAAAAGGGTCATGGGCCAGTGCAGGAGAGTCCTGATGTAAGCAGCAGGTATAGGTGAATTGATGCATAGTTTATATATCGTTCCTGGAAACAATAACAGTAATGTCTACCTCGAGATTGTTGTAAGGATTAAATGAAGTAAGGCATGTGAAATGTTTATCAGAGTGCTTGACCCATAATTCGCCCTCAGTACCAATTAGTTGTTATCTTCATGAAATCTGTGCTCTTCCCGAGGAGAAATAGACATCAAGACAGTAGGGGTCAGAAGTTGTTTCTGCCTGTCCAGCATATCTTCCCTTTCTTCAGGTAACTAAACATATTTTTTTCTTTTGGGCAATTGTCCTTCATCCAGTCAATGAGGTCTTGGTTTGGCAGACAATCCCAACCAAACCGTCTGACAGAGCCAGTCATGATATTTGGTCTCTGTGCTTCGGTGATTAAATTGGGACGGGCCCTTGATCCAAGCCAGGCTAATTAGAAACGTACTGTGATCTAATCACTCAGTGTTGGGGTTAGTCATTGCTGTTTTCTGTGCCTTTTTTGTGGAAAAGTTAGCCAGAGGCAGCAGCCTTCCCCATGGCAGAAGAGTGGGAAGCTAAGTATAGCAGAGCCCTAGGGACACTGTGCTTCTGGAATCAGCTGAATATCTTGACTTTGCAGTTTTATGAGTGAATAAAATATTTCCTCCACATTCTATTTGCCTATATTAGTTTGATATGAATTTACAACCATTTGAAACCAAAAGAATCCAGTCTTGCAAAGTTTGGTTTTAGCAAGAACATTTTTTCATGCACAACATCATTTTCATCTCTTCTGGTTTGTTTTTTTCTTATTTATTTGAAATATTAATTCTTAGAATCCAGTAGTGATGAATGACAAATTTTGTTAATTTATGATACAACAGATTTAAAAGAAAATATTCTTAGCCCATTGCATAAAAGGCTATGTGATATTTCTTTTTTTTTTTTTTTTTAAATATTTTATTTATTTATTTGACAGACAGAGATCACAAACAGGCAGAGAGGCAGGCAGAGAGAGAGAGGGGTAAGCAGGCTCCCCGCTAAGCAGAGAGCCCGATGCGGGGCTCGATCCCAGGACCCTGGGATCATGACCTGAGCCGAAGGCAGAGGTTTTAACCCACTGAGCCACCCAGGTGCCCCGGCTATGTGATATTTCTAACATTCAGGCCCACTGTTGTCAGTTTGCATTTGAACTAGATATAAGCAATGCACACACACATCTTTGGCCAGTCTTTGGGAACAAACCATGAAAAATTTTGGAGAGTTTCAAATGTTTACTTAAATGTAGACATACCATGTTGATAGTTCTGAAGCTAAGATAATTGACCCTCATCATACTTAATGTACTTCAATTATATTCTTTTAAAAATCCTTATTCATGAGTATACTGATAACTTACTTTTCCTAGGAAATGATGGCATTTGATTCCCAGTTCTGCTACTTATTGGCTGTGAGACTCTCAGTTTCCTAATTTCTCTGTGTCTGTTTCCTCATCTCTAAATTTAGGGTGATAATTGTCCCTGTTTCACAAGGGTTGTAAGGATTAAATGAAGTAGTATCTGTAAAGGGCTTAGAAGAATGCCTGAAACTTAGCAAGGGCTATCCAACTGTTTGCTGTCACTATTGTCACATCCATTTTCTTTGTTGAAGTTGTGTTTTGATAGGGTGAGGAGGGGTATATAAAAGATAATCTTAGAAAGTTTCTCACGGCCATTGTCATGAGTGACAGGAACAATGAGTTAATTAAATTGAATGGATGAGAAATTTCGGTAAGACATACCATAAGGTCATTCATTCCCAGTGCATCTTCCTTAGCATGTGTTTTGCCTAGGATAGGGACTCAATATGGGTCAAATAAAATCGATTCTCGGTAGTGCATAACCAAATCCCACATAATAACCTTGTTTACCTTATGATATTGGGAAGTCTGGGTTCTCACAGGTGACTGGCTTAGGTAATTATAGTTATTTCCTCTGCGAGTAAAATGTTGACAATAACAACAAAAACTTAGCCATAAAATGAAAGAGTTTCTACAATGAATTATAGCTTTCTTTGCCATCTTAAATAGTATTTTGAACACGATTTTGTGTTTTGTGTAAGATAGCTCAGAGTTATCTTTTTATGTTATTATTGAATCATGTGGACAACAGTGGTGTCTTGAGATGCCCTTATTAATCCCAGCAAGCTGGACTTTTTGAATACTTGTGTCAGATGCTATATTATTTTCTGTCTTGCTGAAAGTGTGTCTTAGCTTCCCTTTTCTTTCTTATTTTTTTATAATAGCCTATGTACCAAGAAATGAAATGACTAAAATTATTCAAAGTGTGTCTAAAATAACAGTAAAGTATGGGGCGCCTGGGTGGCTCAGTTGGTTAAGTGTTTGACTCGATTTCAGCTCAGGTCATGACTGCTGGGTGGTGAGACCAAGCCCTGCAGTGGGCTCCCTGCTTAGTAAGGAGCCTGCTTGAGGTTCTCTCCCTCTGCTCCTCCCCTTGCTCACTTGCTCTCTCTTTCTCTCTCCCTCAAATAAATAAATAAATCTTTAAAAAAATATATGGGTAATTAAGTCATTAGTGAGTATGCTTTTCTAAGAGTAAAACACATTAGTTGGTGTGTATTATACATTTTAGTGTCTCAGGGTTCCCTTTGGGTTTTCATTTACCCTAATCCCCCCACCTTACCTCTTGAATTCCACATATGGGTTTAAAAAAAAAAATGTTCTTGATCTGAATGAACTATTGTCATGAGGCATCTGATAATTCCATCAGCCCAACTGGGGGTACTGTATTTATTGTTAGTTTTTAAAATAGGTGATATGGGTCATTTGTTTTTTCCTTGATTATATAATGTATTAACAGGAAAACTTTAGGACTTAAGGTTAACAAATTCCTAAATAATATCTATAATACGCCACTTGGATATGCACTGAGTTTTTCAATATTATAAAAATTTAGTTTTTGATATGAATTGTCTTAGTATTATGGTCTTTGTTAAACATTCAATATAACCAAATTTGCATTTAATTCTTTTAAATATGTAATGTAGTCTGCTTTTATAGTGACTTAAATATAAGGTGGGATTTGAGGTAAAGGTTACACCTGGACCTTTTGTAATCAGAAATTAGTGATAATAAGAAAAAAAAATGAATCATTGTTTGTGGTCAACAATTTGTGGTCAAAAAAATGAATCTATTATTTGTGTAGCAAAGTGACTCTCCTTTGCTTTGAAATGTAAACCATTATCTAAAACAAAGGATGAGAGAAGTAAATGACACTAACAATATACAGGCTTGATGTAGAGCTTTGAATATTTTTTTTTTTTTCACCATTTGGGTTTTAAGCAACAACACTGAGGGTAAATGGCATTTTCTTAAATGCTGGTATGTTTCAGAGGAGTCTTTCACAATATGGAAAAGTCATAACTTTCACCATTAGTTTAAACAAAGGGGTCTGATCATGCCACCTATAAGTCACATAATTCTCATTTTATATTAATAGAAGTTTTGCCTAATTATCAAAGGTAGAGCAGATTTCTAAATTATAGTCTCTTCTAAAAGAATTATGAGTGTAACCTCCATTAACACTGGCGAATGTTAAGAAGGCAACTCTTTGAATGTTGAGATAAAAATATGTCCCCCTAGTGGAGGGTTATATTTTATCCATAACTGAGTGATTTTGACTCAAGTGACCTATACTGAGAAATAGATTTAATAGTAGAAAGATTGTGGATTGATGGAGCCCTGCCAGGCAAGAACAAGAAGTTCAAGCATTAACAGTAACTGGATGAATACAGGACATGATGTTATTCCCAGAATTATCAGAAAGAGAAATAAAATAGAGGGGAAAAAGTAGTGTGAACGGTTTCCCTCCCTTACCTCTCCAGATGTACAAACTAATGTTTTCTTTTTTTTTTCAAGATTTTATTTATTTATTTGACAGAGAGAGATCACAAGTAAGCAGAGAGGCAGGCATAGAGAGAGAGAGGAGGAAGCAGGCTCCCTGCTGAGCAGAGACCCCGATGTGGGACTCGATCCCAGGACCCTGAGATCATGACCTGAGCCGAGGGCAGAGGCTTAATCCACTGAGCCACCCAGGTGCCCAAGTTAATGTTTTCTTAAACAGAGTTTTTATATCAGAGTTCTCTCTTGAAACATTCAGTGTTTTATAGGCTTTCATCTAATGAGAAATAAACCAAAAGCTTTTGTTTATTTTTGTAGCAGTCACCATGTCTTCCGCATATAATTCTCTGAAGCCTCTTTGTGAGTGTTCTAAGAAAATGGGCTGGCTGCTTCATTTCTGTGATAAAGCCAGAGTACACAATAATCTTCCAGTTTAAAGTTCAGATAAGAATATCCGCTAGTCGTCAGAAGTAAGCTAAGGGTCTCTCTCTAATAGAATTACTACTTCATGGAATTGCTGGTTTAGAAAGTAAGGGTTCTTGGTTCTCTCCCTTCTTCCTTTTCCTCTTTTCCTTCCTACCTGCATCCTGCCCCGCACTTCCTCTTCCCTTCTTTCTCCTTCCTTCTCTCTCCCTCTCTTCCTCCATGTTTCCTTTACTTCGGCCTCCCCTCCCCTTTTTTTGCCCACCTTAGTTCCTATAACATGGCTAAAAAAGTGTTCTAAATTTTAAGCACTTTGAAATTTTTATGGTAGAAAAATGAATCTGAAACATAATCTGATTCTTTAAAAAGAGAATTGCACTCTCTGCTCAGCAGGGAGACTGCTTCTCTGCCTGCCTCTCTGCCTGCCTCTCTGCCTGCTTGTGGTCTCGGTCTGTCAAATAAATAAATAAAGTCTTAAAAAAAAAAAAAGAATTGCAGATTCAATTTCTTATAAGAAATTGCTACTATGTTATTGACTTTATGTTTTTAGGACTTAGGTAGGACTTAGCGAGTGTCATCTGAATTTGGTGGTAACAGGAAAATCAACTGACTGAACAAACAAAAGAAAATACCAAACAGCCTATATGTCTTCCATATGTGATGCAATACAGACTGAGAAGAGTTTTATCACTCTTCAGTGATACAGAAGAACTGTATCACTGATGTTTTTCTGTGCTAAAAGGAATTTAGATGCATTTGTGGTGTACTTACACTGTTTTTAAGGGGACTTTTAAGAAGGGTGGTCATCAAGCCACAAGCATTCCTATGAAAAATGCAGAGTTCTCAATTGTATAAACTTGACTTCTGAGTAAATATGGCCTTTGTCTTTGAACTCAGGACTCATATCTGCACCATCACCTCCTATATGATCTAATCATTTCTGGGCTTTGGGTGTATAAATCACACATTCTGACATTTGGTAGCACAGATGCTTTCCTTAGCATCTGATTTTCTTTTAAGGATATAGACTGATTTCCTACATAGGCATTCATAGAAAATATAAGACTCACTAATACTATTAAGTTACTAAATGTGTGTGTGTATGTGTATGTGTGTGTGTGCGTTTTAAGTAATTACACACTCAAAAGAACTTGATCCGAGCTGAAGCTGAATTTTCTCTGCCCTTTCAAATTCTGGGGCTGATTTTATTTAAATCAGTGACTACTGATTGGGCTAAATCCATACCATGAGTTCATCAAATGTTGGTTTAAGGAGAGGAGCAGTGAATAGTCTCCAATGATCTCTAATTTCCTGGCACTCATACCCTATCTCTCTCTTCAATGAAAGGAATCAAAAAAATCGGGGGGTGCCTGTAGCTCAGTGGGTTGAGCGCCTGACTCTTGATTTTGGCTCTGAGGTCAAGCCTCACCTTGGGTTCTGCGCTCAGCGGGGCGTCTGCTTGAGATTCTCCCTCTCCTCTCTGCCTCCCCCCATCTCTCTCAAATCAATAAATAAATCCTTAAAAAAATCGGAAGTTGAATAGAAAATTGGAAACTAACAGTCTTCTAGACATCAGTCAGCTTGCCTTCCCAGTTACTCAGCAGCAGTAACTGCTGTGTACCTAGAGTCGGGTTGTCTTGCTTCATGTCTGTCTTAAAATCTGTATTTAGTGATGTGAAGTGATTTCTAAGATAAACTGTAAAATGCAAAGGAGCAAAGAGGGGAACAAGTATACATACATACACACAAATGCACACACACATAATTTTGTGTATACATATACATTATGTATACAAACAGATTTGATATCTCTGAACTGATGTATAAGAAATTGGCAACGAGACTCTTTAGAATGAGTCAGGGGAGGAAGATGATTTTAATTTTCACTGTATGTACTTATTTAAATTTAAAAAGAAGGGCTCCTGGGTGGCTCAGTGGGTTAAAGCCTCTGCCTTCGGCTCAGGTCATGATCCCAGGGTCCCGGGATCGAGCCCCCGCATCGGGCTCTCTGCTCAGCGGGGAGCCTGCTTCACCCTCTCTCCCTGCCTACCTCTCTGCCTACTTGTGATCTCTGTCTGTCAAATAAATAAATAAAATCTTTAAAAAAATAAATTTAAAAAGAAATTTAAGGGGCGCCTGGGTGGCTCAGCTGTTTGGGTGTCTGCCTTCGGCTCGGGTTGTGATTTCCAGGTCCTGGGATCGAGCCCCACACCCAGCTCCCTGCTTGGTGGAGAGCCTGCTTCTCCCTCCTCCTCTGCCTGCTGCTCTGCCCACTTGTGCTCTCTCTCTGTCTCTCTAATAAATAAATAAAATCTTAAAAAAAAAAAGTTTAAAAGTGCCTTCCTTCATACAACTATACTAAGCTGATATTAAAGCTGATCTTCTCAATCAGATGTCTCCTAATTATACAGCAAGTCTGAAATAGATTGCTTACCTTAACACCTTGGTGAAAATCATGTGTGTGTGTGTGTGTGTGTGTGTGTGTGTGTGTGTATAATGTGACAGAAAATGACCAGAGCATACTGAAAATTAGGATCTAAGTATGGCTTTGTCACTGTAGGTCTACTGGGGCTGCACTGAAAGAGAAATCTAGAAGATTCTGAAGTCAATAGAGCATTTTATAAAACCAGTTGTAAGTTTGTGTATACATATGTCTCACAGGAATCTTAAGGAATGTCTGATCGTATTAAATAATATACAGGGATACTATACTCTACTGAACCTCCAAAGGCAACTAATGCTCTTAGTTTAAAACAAAATTTTGAAGAACTGATGAGAAAACATATGGTCTTTAGCGGGTAGATATGGTTGAGTAAAAAACCACCCATAACAATGACTTAAAATAATGAGCATTTATTTGGCTCCCAATTCTGCTGGACAATTCTAAGTGCGGGTCACCCTCATGTGTTTGCAATCATTCAGGGGTGGCCACAGGAAAATGGTAGGCTGGATCTGCTTATGAGTTTGGGGTCCTGCACATGTCTGGAACCTCAACTGGTAGAGTTAGCTGGAGGGTCTCCTACCTATATTGTCCCTCTTACTTCTGAGGTTGTTCTCATGGCCAAGACAGAGTCCCCAAAGACAAAGTGAGCTCATGTGACCTCTTGAGGCCCAAACCTAGTGTGGCACTCACTTCTGTTGCTGCATTTTGTTGGCCAAGCATGCCGTAAGTCGGCTCCGATGCCTGGCCCTGGGGAAATAGACTCCACTTCCTTGTGGACAGCCTTCAAAGCCATTATGCCAGGAGCATGGATCCTAAAAAGGAAACCACCATGGCCACATGGTTTTGAGCTTTGGACCGAGGACCTGGGTTGGGTGAAATGTATATATTCTTAAAGTAAAAACAGGTTTCTCCAATTTGAAAAAGAGTAACATTAAACTTTGGTTTGAGAATGTATCATAGTAATTTCATATCATTTATTTACTTTCACCTTCTTTTTTTTTTTTAAAGATTTTATTCATTTATTTGACAGACAGAGCTCACAAGTAAGCAGAGAGGCAGGCAGAGAGAGAGAGGAGGAAGCAGGATCCCCACTGAGCAGAGAGCCTTATGTGGGGCTCGATGTGGGGCTCGATCCCAGGACCCTGAGATCATGACCTGAGCCGAAGGCAGAGGCTTAACCCACTGAGCCACCCAGGAGCCCCTACTTTCACCTTCTTGTAACACAGTAATAATAGCTGTCATTTATTGAGCACTCATTATATGCCAAATACTCTACAACTCATAAAATATTTTATATATATTTACTTTTTATAAAAAGATTTTATTTATTTATTTGACAGAAAGAGAGAGACAGAGCACAAGCAGGGGGAGTGGCAGGCAGAGGGAGAAGCAGACTTTCCACTGAGCAGGGAGCCTGATGTGGGGCTCAATCCCAGGACCCTGGGATCATGACTTGACCTGAAGGCAGATGCTTAGCCAAGTGTGCCACCCCAGGCGCCCTACCTTTCATTTTTAGTATGACAATATAAGATCGATATCATTCCTGTTTTCCAGACAAGTACACTAAGTGTCATCAGTTGACAGTAAGTGGCAGATCCAGCCACTGATTCCAGATTTGTGTGACTATAAAATTTAGACCTTTCCATAGTACAAAGCAATCCCTTATCTGGGATTAATTTTTGTGAATTCCCATATTGGTGCACTGCATTGGGGTCAGGGAGGGAAGATAAGAGAGAATGAAAGAGAAAATAATTTAAATACTATGGATAATCCAACTAGCCCTTTTATCCAGTGAGCATGCATTTTACAGGAACTCTGAACTATAAATCTATTACCTCAGGTCATTAGAGCTCCCAGATGTATGTGGGGCTGGTATGTCTCTGATACCTTTGTCTCCCCTTAATAATATGGCTATAAATGCAAGCCAGCTTCTTTATCTCATGCTAAATAGGAAGAAAAATGATTGAATTAGGGATAGAGGAAAAGCCATATATCTTGTATAGACTGAGTTGTAATTCCATCTCTGGTATGCCACACTACTTGGGACCTTTCAAAGATAATTCTGAGTCTATATACTTTTCATTTTAAGAACAAAGTTCTGACATTAAACCTCAAATGGTTGCAAATTCAGTTACCTTTGTTTTATTATCTGAAGGAGTGGATTTTAATGTTTGTGTAATAAAATGCCTTTCTAAAGTGGAATATAGAATATTTATTCTGCAATTTTCAGGTGTGCTAATCCAGTTAAGCCTATCCAAAAAATAAATGACATAACTATCATTTTGCTACCGCAATGCTATGAAAACTCCACTCAACCCATTTTGTAGAAGAACTAGATTTTTGCTGTGTTTTACAAATGAGTCGCTAGTTAATTTATAAAAAAATATTCTGCAGAAAGATGATAGTGCTGTTATTAATTACACTTAGCTGTTTATTATCATAAAGTTAACATGAAAAACACTATATAAATTGAACAGACACAATTGTTATAGCATTTCATTTTTTAATACTAAATTTAATTGAAATACAGTTTTCATAGAGAAATATATATGCACATGCAAGTGTACAGCTCAATATATTTTCACAAACTGGACAAACTTGTGGGAAGCACATTCATAAGGAAGCACATCATAAGACCCTCGTGCTTCTTTCCAGACATGACTCCACCCACTTCCAAGTACCCATGATTCTGACTTTTGAACAGTCTAGATTAAATTTTTTCTACATTGTACTTTATATAAGGGAACCATATGATATGTACATTTAAAAATTTTTTTTTAATTTTATTTATTTATTCATTTGACAGACAGAGATCACAAGTAAGCAGAGAGGCAGGCGGAGGGGTGGGGAACAGGCTCCCTGCTGAACAGAGAGCCCAATGCGGGGCTTGATCCCAGGACCCCGAGATCATGACCTGAGCTGAAGGCAGAGGCTTAACCCACTGAGCCACCCAGGCCCCTGATATGTACATTTTTGTGTGTCTGACTTTTTTTCCTAATTAATTATTTTTATTGAAGTATAGTTGACATGAATTAATGTATTAATTTCAGGTATATAGCATCATGGTTTGACATCTATATACATTACACAATGATCATCATGGTAAGTGACCATCTGTCACAATATAAAGCTATTACAGTTTATAGTATTATTGACCAGGTTCCTTATACTTTATGTCCCCATGATTTACATATTTTATAAGTAGAAGTTTGTACCTCTTAATCCCCCTGAACTATTTCACCCATCTCCCCACCATCCTGCCCTCTGGCAACCACCAGTTTGTTCTCTATATTTACATATTTTTTATTTGTTTGTTTATTCGTTTGTTTTGATTTTTAGATCCCACATTTAAGTGAGATCATATGGTATCTGTCTTTCTCTGTCTGACTTACTTCATTTTGCATAATATCCTCAAGATCCATATGTGTTGTCACAATTTATAAGCTCTCACTCTTTTTATGGCTGAGTGGTATTCCATTTTATATACATACTGTATCTTTTTCATCTATTCATCTGGCAACAGACACATGTTGCTTCCATATCTTAGCTATTGTGAATAATGTTAAAATGAACATAGAGGGGTATATATCTTTTCTAATGAGTGTTTTCGTTTTCTTTGGATAAATGCCTAGAAATGGAATTGGATTGTATGATCTTTTTAATTTTTTGAGGAATCTCTTTACTGTTTTCCATAGTGACTTCACTAATATACAGTCCCACCAACAGTGTACCAGGGTTCTCTTTTCTCCAGATGCTCACCAGCACTTGTAATTTCTTGTTTTTATTTTATTTTATTTTTATTTTAGTCATTCTGACATATGTAAGATAGTGTCTCACAGTGGTTTTGATTTTCATTTCCCTTATGATTAGTGAGGTTGAACCTCTTTTGTTGTGTCTTTTGGCCATTTGTATGTCTTCTTTGGAGAACTATCTATTTAGATCCTCTGCCTATTTTTTAATCATGCTGTTTGGTTTTGTTTTTGTTGTTAAATTGTATGAATTCTTTATATATGTTAGAAATAAAGTGCTTGCTTCGGCAGCACATATACTAAAATTGGAATGATATAGAGAAGATTAGCATGGCCCCTGCGCAAGGATGACATGCAAATTCGTGAAGCGTTCCATATTTAAAAAAAAAAAAGAAAGAAAGAAACATCTTATTGAACATATCATTTGCAAATATCTTCTGTCATAAGAGAAGTAGGTTGCCTTTTCATTTTGCTGATTCTTTTTCTTTGCTGTGCAAAATCATTTTAGTTTGATACAGTCTCAATAGTTTGTTTTGCTTTTGCTTCCCTTGTGAGAGGAGGCAGATTCCAAAAAGGATTGCTAAACCCTATGTCCACGAATTTATTTGTTGTGTTCTTTTAGGAATTTTATGGTTTCAGGTCTTATAATTAAGTCTTTCTTTTAAAGTTTTTGTTAAATTCCAGTTAGTTAACATACAGTATAATATTAGTTTCAGGTATATAATTTAGTGATTCAACACTTTCATACAACATCTGGTGCTCATCACAACAAATGCGTTCCTTAATCCCCATCACCTGTTTAACCCATTCTCCCACCTACCTCCCCTCTGGTAACCATCAATTTGTTCTCTATAGTTAGGAAACAATGAATGAGCTTAGGAGTAAAAAGAGAGAGAGGTAAACCAAGAAATAGACTCTTAACTATAGTTAGCTCTTTAATGTGTGTTGGGTTTGTGTGCATAGTGTAAGACAGGAGTCCAGTTTCTTCTTTTGCATGTAGTTGTCTGGTTTCCCCAACACCATGCACTGAAGAGACTGTCTTCTTACCATTGTATATTCCTGGCTCTTTTGCCATAGTTTAATTGACCATATAAACATGAATTTATTTCTGGGCTCTCTATTCTATTCCATTAACCTATATATCTATTTTTGTGCCAGTACCATACTGTTTTGATTATTATAGGTTCATAGTAGAGTTTGAAATCTGGGATTGTGATACCTCCGACTTTGTTCTTTCTCAAAATTGTTTTGGCTATTCTCTGGTTTTATACACATTTTAGCATTATTTGTCCTATCTGACTTCTACTCAGCATTGAGTTTATCAGTTGGTCCATGAGAGTTCTTATCATGGCAGAGGGCTCATTCTCATTGCTAATGAATGGATAGTCTATTATTAATCCATCCCACTAGGGTGAACATCTACGTAGTTTCCGGTTTGGGGCTGTGAGAAATAATGCTGCTATGAATACTTGAATACTTACTCTTTTATAAGTGTGTGCCCATTTCTGTTGTGAATATACTTAGGGATGGAATTTTTGGG
Organism: Martes martes; assembly: GCF_963455335.1. Classification (NCBI taxonomy): domain Eukaryota; kingdom Metazoa; phylum Chordata; class Mammalia; order Carnivora; family Mustelidae; genus Martes; species Martes martes. Next base: position 182,199,922 of record NC_137888.1, on the reverse strand, counting down.
GCATGGATTGTGTATGTCTTCAACTTTGGCAGAAAATGTCAGTTTTCGAAAGTGCTTGCTTCTTCACACTCACATCAGAAATATATGACAGTTCCTAACACTTGCTGTTTTCTACCTCTTTCTTTTTAGACAGTGTGATTACCTCTTACCTAAAGTACTGTAATAATGGAAGTTTCCTATGATTAATATGTATAATCAACTGTAAGGTTTTAGGTTAACAATTCCAAGAAGATAGTTATTTAAAAAGAAAACCTCTGATTATTGCAAGGAAGATACACTACAGCCCACGCTTATGAAAACAGAACACAAAAAAGTTATAGAATTAGCTTAAAAATGAAGGCAGCTGGTTTATGTTCAGTAATGGCTAACTCATGCTGTATAGTCATTAAAAAACTTTTTAATTCAATTAACTTTCCTTTTTATCAGTGTATTCAATGACTTTAGTTTTCTTTCCTAAATATGATCATGGTCGGATGAAAGTTAGAAAACAATCCTTTCAAAGCAGTCTGTGCATTACAGTCTTAACACCAGTTCTATATAGAAGAAACATCTGTGGTTTCCTTTTCTTAGCATATGCTTAAGTTTCCCTATATATGCAACTTCCCCTTTTGCAACTCAAGAAATAAAGCATTTCTCAAATAATAAACCTCTAGAGAATGTGTGATTTTGGGGAATTAAAGTTTTCATCAATATTTGATTAGGGAGTTATGATTTATAAAGTCAATAGTAGCATTTTTGTGAATTACTCAATAAATTATAAATAGATGAGAAAAAGTTAGAATAATACAAGTTATAGGAAGACAGTATTTATTATTCTACATAAACAATGGTGGTAAAACTTCAAAAGTTGGTGTTTCTCTATTGTATGTATTGTTCTGCAAAGGGCTTTATAAATCAAGAATATAATCATTTTCAGATGTTATTCATTATTTTGTTTTAATTGTATGAGTTGGTTCATTTCTGTAACCTTAACGGAAAGGTCAAAAGCAGTATTCTACCTTGAACAGTTTAACCACTTATTATTTTAATTATTCCTTTAAAAAGTCATTTAAAAGGAGACTATTCATATTCATATGCAGGTCATGACTTTTTTTTTTTTACCTTTTTTTTGAAGATTTTATTTATTTATTTGACAGAGAGAGACACAGTGAGAGAAGGAACACAGCAGGGGGAGTAGGAGAAGGAGAAGCAGGCCCCTGGCTGAGCAGGGAGCCCAATGCGGGGGCTTGATCCCAGAATCCCAGGATCACAACCTAAGCCAAAGGCTGCCACTCAACTGACTAAGCCACCCAGGCACCCCAGGTCATGACTTTTTTGAATAGTGTATTTTAATCTTGTGGGAGAAAGGCAAAGGGTATGAGCAGAATGTCTTTTAAACATCTAAGTCATCTTTGGGGGAAGACCAAAAAATAAAAAAAATCACCTAAAACAAATACCAAACAATATGGAAAACACTAAGATCTCTAAAGAAAAGGGAACAGTAAATGTAACTTTTCCTAGGCATTACATTAACATGTTTAGCATCCTACATGGTATTTAAATTCCCAATGAATGATAAACAAAAGAAAAAAACTCTATTATGTGTGTTATTCTGTTTTACAAATGAAGATGTTGAAATGCAAAGGATTAAGAACAAATAATTTACCAAGTCACAGAGCTAATGGTTTTCAGATAGAGGATTCAAATTATTGAACAATAGAAATGCCATCTTTTAACTAACCTAGACATGCAGGGGAACTTAGTGAAGACAAAGCAATCAACATAAATGAGGAAAGGGATTGTGACAAAAGCGGAAAGAAGATGTCCTAGAGGAGGTGACCTCAGCAAGGAAACTTTACATTAAAGGGACTCTTGGAGATATCTCATGACATTGAAAGCTTGTGGTTCGAATGTTGCAAAATGATTCATACTTAGAAAGGAGCATGAGATTTTGCCCAGACGGAAAAGATATTGGTTTAGGATTGTAAATTTGTGATGAGAAGAGGAAGGCAAGCACTACTTGAATTACCCTTGATACAATTTTTTTATATAAATAAATAAAACATTTAGTCTTACTTAACTTGGGCTGCCATAACAAAATACCATAGACTGCATGATTAAAACAACAGAAATTTATTATTCCCGGTTCTGGAGGTGCTGGCAAGGCAGGTTTACTTCGGCTGTGTCTCTTGATTTGTACGTGACGATCACCTTCCTGTGTGATCACATGGATTCTTGTTTGTGAGCTTGCACTAAGGAGAGAGGCAGCTCTTTTTGTCTTCTTAAAAGGCAATCCTAATCAATCCTAACAGATCAGGACTCCCACCTAAGCTATCCATTTTAAGGGTAGAGACACATTTATCCATCCATTCCCAGCCCCTAGTGGTCAAAAGTAACCCCACCGACATTAATCACCTCACCCTTCCAGAAATTAAGTGGCTTCTTTTAGGAATTTCACACCGTGATGTCTCAAAAGTTTTCAGGAAGGAAGCAAAAGGGTTATGAAGTGCAGCAAAAACTTCTCATTAAAGGAATCCCTGGAGCTATTTAGTGACACTGAAGGGGTAAAATGATAAGGATAAAATGTTAGAAAGGGATTCCCCCTTGGAAAGGAGTGAGTCACTGCGAGACTGCACCATCAAAACCATCAAAACTGTCATCATATCGGCAACTGGAATGAAGGTGGGACAAGGAGGATTTAAAGTGCTGTAGAATAGTTATCTCATATATTACCAGATATATATATATATATATATATATATAGAGAGAGAGAGAGAGAGATACCTGTGTATTGTTTATCTCTACATTTCATAAGACTATGACTATCAAAGGTGATTAGATGAGCAGAACCTGAGATTCCTAGATTAAGTTTGTGGCCCTGAAAAGTCTAAAGATACCCCAGGATTGGGGTGCCTGGGTGGCTCAGTGGGTTAAAGCCTCTGCTTTTGGCTCAGGTCATGGTCCCAGGGTCCTGGGATCAAGCCCCGCATTGGGCTCTCTGCTCACGGGAGCAGAGCTTCCCTCTCTTTCTCTGCCAGCCTCTCTGCCTACCTGTGATCTCTGTCTGTCAAATAAATAAATAAAATCTTTAAAAAAAAAAAAAAAGATACCCCAGGCTTCTACCCTTGGCTGTCAGCAGAAGTGAAAGCAAATTCTCCATCATGCAAAGTATCCTCAGGGTAGCCACTCTCATTCCCAATTGACTAAGGTCAATCCACAGGAGCTCATAAAACACTGTAAGTGAGAGTCAGCAAAAGCAAGCAAACAATCAAATTTAGATACCTAATTATTTGATTGAGGAATATCAGATATGGAATATAAATTACTATGTGAACACTTTGAAGAAATGAAGGATGTTGTAAAATGAGCAAGCAACATTTGGAGTTACCAAAATAGGTATTTGATAAGTAAAAGTCTATTTTTGCATCTGGTATGCCCATTTTTTAACATTGAGACCATTCTCGAAGACAAAGATACATGGTTTCTATGTATAAATACATACAGAAAATAATTGAAAAACTATTAGGGGAATAACATCACCAAGATGGCAATGTTGTTGTTCTTGACTTTGCTCCCCCTCACAAGAAGGACAACTAACAACTATTCAAAAACAAGACATCACTGAAAGAATCCAAGAACACCAGGGGTGAGTCTAAAGCACCTTGCATCACACAGAACAAGACAGGCTGATTAGGTGGGTAAGAGAAGCAGCTACACGTTGACCCCATTGTTCCTCTCCCAGGCCAGCAGAGCACCATGCAGAGAGGTGTTTCTTGAGCCTTCAGTGTCTCAAATTCAATTCAAAAAGAGAATCCAGGGAATACAGCAAATAGCCAGCATTGTGGCTTGCTTTGCAGCAGTCCCTACTCTGATCTTGCACCACAGGAATTGCAAGGGCATCTGCAGGGAATCTGACTGTGACAGGGAAGATGGGAGGAGCTTGCAAGCAACAGTACATGGATCATACCTGCAGTGCCCAAGTTATAATCCCAACCAGCAGCTTTGTTCATCTATAGAACTGAGTTGGGAGCTCACTCCAACCAGGGAAGTCAGCTGAGTACAGACGTGCCTGGTTTGGATCCTCAACCAAGAAAGGTTTGCCTGTGTCCAGGCAAGAAGCTGAATCCCAGCCCCACATACTGTGGAAAGTGTCTTCTGGCCCCAATCTGACTGGAAGGACTGGCAACTTCTGGAAGCTGTGTGGCCCCGTGGCCCTCGAGCTAAGAGGTGGGGAACCAGAGCTCCTTGCCAAAGGCAAAGTCAGTACTACGTGTGAAGATTCCCATGGGATGCACAAACAGGGCAATTAATTTGAAGCTTAGGCCAAGACTGACTCTCAGCCCCTGCCAACTGGAGAGCCTGTTTGGGAAATTGAGAGTAGCCTCGAGTAGCCCTTCCCTCTTCCACCCAGGCAAGGTAGCTCCACCAGCTAGGGTGTCTTTCACCCTATCTGACAAGAAGCTCTGATGAGAATTCCTGGAAGCTGTGTGACCAAGTGCTGCAAGATGAGAGAAGTGAGCAGAGCTCATGTTGTAGAGCAAAGCCAGTACCCATGTTTGGCTAGGGTAGTTAGGGGGCAGTTTGGCTGAGTTAAGAGACCAAACAAAGAGCTTTACCAGCTCTAGAGGAGAACATGCCTCAATATAATAAAGGCTGTACATAACAAGCCCATAGCTTCATTATGCTCAGTGGTGAAATGTTGAAAGCTTTCCCTCTAAGAACAGGAGCAAGGCAAGTGAAGTGTGCCCCCTCTCACCTACTCTTACTTAACATAGTACTAGAAGTCCTAGCTAGAACAATCAGGCAAGAAAAAGAAATAAAAGTTGTCAGAATTGGAAAGGAAGAAGTAAAACCTCTTGCAGATGACATGATTTTATAAATAGAAAATCATTTAGAATCAACCAGAAAGCTGTTAGATCTAGGCAATGAATTCCATCAAGTTGTAGATACAAACATCAGTAGTGTTTCCATTCACTAGCAATGAATTTTCTGAAAAAGAAGTAATCAATTTCCCCTCCAACAGCATCAAAAACAATAAACTGTTTAGGAATAAATTCAACTAAAGAGGTGAAAGATTTCTACTCTGAAAACAGTAAGACATTGATGAAAAAGTTGAAGATAAAAATAAATGGAAAGGTATCCTGTGTTCATGGATTAGAGGAATTGATATTGTTAAAATGTTAATAGTATGAAGCAAGCCTTATCAGATTCCAGTAACATTCTTTACAGAAATAGAAAGAAAAGAATACTAAAATTTATATAGAACCACAAATGAAATGACCCTGAATAGCCAAAGGAATCCTAAGAAGAACCAAGCAGGAGACAACATACTTTCTGATTTCAAGCTATATATAAAGCTATAGTCATGAAAACAGTATGGTACTGTCATAAAAACAAGTAGACCAACAGAACAGAGTGGAGATCCCAGAAATAAACCTAAGCATATACAATCAACTAATATTTGACAAGGAGTCAAGAAAACTAAATGTAGAAAAGACAGTGTTTTCTGCGGGTGGTGCTGGGATAATTGGATATTCATATGTAAAACAATTAATGGTACCCATATCTTACACCAGTCACAAAAATTAACATGGATTAAAGACTTAAATGTAAGACCTGAAGCCATGAAATTTCTGGAAGAAAACATAAGGATAAATTTCCTTGACACTTGGTAATGATTTTTTGGATATGACACACTTAAAGCTCAACTAACAAAATAAAAAAGAAACATCAAACTAAAAAGTTTCTGCAAAGCAAAAGAAAACATCAATAAGGTGAAAAAACAACCTTTGGATGGGAAACATATTTACAAACCATATATCTGATAAGGGGTTAATATATAAATATATATAGAAGTCAAATAAGTAAATAGCAAAAAAACCCCAAATAACCCAACTGAAAAATGGGCAAAGAAACCGAATAGACATTTCTTCAAAGAAGACATACAAATGGCCAACAAATACGTGAAAAGATGTTCAGCATCACTAATCATCAGGGAAATTCAAATCAAAGCCATAATAGATATCACCTCGCACCTGTTAGGTTGGCTTTTATGGAAAATACAAAATCATTGGCAAGGATGAGAAGAAAGGGGAACCCTTTTGCAGTGTCGGTGAGAAGGTGAATTGATGCAGCTGCTATAGAAAACAATATAGAAGTTACTAAAAACTACTAAATATAATTACCATATGATAGAGCAATTCCACTTCTGAGTATATGTCTGAAGGAGTTGAAATTGGATTTTTAAAATATATCCACACTTCCATGTTCACTGCAGCATTATTTGTTATAACCAAGACATGGGAACAACCTAAATGTCCATGAACAGATAAATGGATAAAGAAAATATGATGTGTTCATACAATGGAGTACTGCTTAGCCTTAGAAAGAAATTCTGCCATTTGTGACAGCATGGATGAACCTGGAGGACATCAGGCCAAGTGAAATAAGTCAGACACAGAAGGCCACATACTACATAATACTACTTACATAAGGAATTTAAAATAGTCAAATGCATAAAAGCAGAGAGTGGTGTGGTGGTTGTTAGGAGCTGGAGGAAGGAGGAAACGGAGGTGTAAAGTTTCAGTAAGGCTAGATTAGTTAGTTCACAGGATCTTGAGTACATCCTAGTCCCTGTAGTTAATGATGCTGTATTGTATACTTAAAAATTTGCCAAGAGGATACATCTTATGTGTGTGGTGTTTTTATCACATATAAAAATAATGATAAGTAAAGGAGGTGGGAAGAAACTTTTGGAAGTGATAGATATGTTTCTGGCATAGTGATGATTTCATGGACGTACACTTACCTCCAAACTCATCAAGCTGTATACATGAAATATGTAGAACTTTTTGTATGTCAATCATACTTCAATGAAGTGATTTAAAAAAATCTTTATGTAGTTTTCCACATTAATGTGTTTAAGGATAAAAACCACATGATTTCAAAAGATATCAAATAAGCATTTAATACTTTCCAGACTCATTTGCAATAAAACTTTTTATCAAACTATGGAAAGAAATTTCTTTAATCTCTTAAGGAGTACCAACCTCCCCCCAAAACCTACAAAACCCTACAGCAAACATAATTATAATTGTAAATCAGTAGGTAGAAGCATTAACTTTAAAACTAGGAAATAGGTCAAAGATGCTTCTTTTGCTGCAACTATACAACCCTATACTGGAGATCACAGAAAGAGCAGCAAAGAGAGAAAGAGCAGCAAAGAGAGAAAGAGATACAAAGAGTATAAGAATTGCAAAGGAAAAAAAAGTTCTCATCATTTTTTGGAATGTAAATATAACAATAGAGTTTAGTAAGGTTGGTATAATACCAACAATTAAAATTTGCATTTATATACAACAGCCAAAAATTTATAAAACATAATTTTGAAAGAAAAATATTATATTAGCAACAGAAAATATATGATACCTAGGAATAAATTCAACAATAAATGTGCAAGACTTAGGTGGAGAAAATTGTTAACATTCTACTAATTTATTTTAAAATGTAAATAAAAATGTGTAATTATTTTTATAAATAGACAGGGTTAATATTGTAAAAATGTTAATTCTTCCAAGTTGACCTATAGATTAAATGAAATTTTAATCCAGATCTCAACAGACTTTTGAGAAAAGCTTTATAAGCTTGTTTAATATATCCAAGAATAGTCAAGAAACTTGTAAAGAAAAAAGCAGAGAATGGTGAACATATTAACTCTACCAGGTAGGAAGAATGATAATAAATTTTCAGTAATTAGTTTAGATTAGTATGTTAGGCAAATTGGCCAATGGAACAGACTCAGAAGAGCCCCAACTTTAATGGCACTTTTATACATGTAGGGTCTTTGCAAATTAATGGAGAAAAGAAGAATCTTTCAGTAAATGATGCTGGAAAAATCCATTATCCAAACAAAAAAGCAGACAAAAAATAGTCCAACAAGATGGGATTCCTATCCATGCCCATAAACAAAATCAGTACTTGAATTAGGAACTTAAGTGCAAAGGTAGTATTTATAATTTTAGAACACAATATTTAAGGTATCTTCATAGCTTTAGGATTTAAAAAATCTTAACACAAAAATTGTTAACCATTGTACTAACTTTTCGAGGCTGCTGGAACAAATTACCACAAACAAATTACCACAAATAAATTACCACAAACAAATTACACAAATTACCACAAACAAATTACCACAAACAATTACCACAAACTGGTTTACAACACAGAAATTTATTCTCTCGCAGTTTTGGAATCTAGATATCTGAAATCAAGGTGTCTGAAAGGCCATGTGCCTTCCAAAGTCCCATTTCCAAAGTTCCAGATGTCCTTTCCAGCTTCTGCTGATTGCTGTCAATCTTTGGTGTTCATTGGTTTACGGTAAGAGCATTCCATTGTCTGCTTCTGTTGTCATGTGGTCTTCTTCCCTGTGTCTCCTCTCTCCGTGTGTCTAATTTTTCCTCTTATAAGAAATACCAGTGATTGGTTTAGGGACCACCTTAATCCAGTGTGACCTCATTTTAATTTGGTGATATCCATAAGGACCCTATTTCCAGAGAAGGTCACATTCACAGGTTCTGAGTGGACATGAATTTTGGGGAACTACTATTCAACTCAATTCAACCATGAAGGAAATTATTGATAAATCTTTTGACTATTTACTGTAAAGAGAATGAGAAGATAACATAAAAACTGAGAGATGTTAGTAATATAAATAATGGACATCTGTATATAAATATACTGTATATGATATATAAATAACTGTTATGAATCAATAAGAAAGATAAATAACCCAATAGGAAAATGGACTAGGGTCATGAATATGCAGTTCACAGAAGAGAAAACATACATGGTAGGTTATCTAGTGAATGTGTGCCAAACCTTCTTAGTAAGCAGGGAAATTCAAATTAACATCATAATAAAATATTATTTTACTTATGGGATCTGACAACACCAAGTGTTGATAAGAAGTAGCATAAGATAAGATATATAGGAATAAACTTAACCAAAGGGGTGAAGGGCCTGTACTCTGAAAATTATAAAACACTGATGAAAGAATTTGAAGACAAATTCTTCAAAAAGAAATGGAAAGACATTTCATGGTCATTATTAGAAGAAAAAATATTGTTAAAATGTCTCTACTACCCAAAGCAATCTACAGATTTAATGCAATCCCCATCAAATTAGCAACAGCATATTTCACAGAACCAGAACAAATAATCCTAAAATTTGTATGAAGTGCCAAAGACCTCAATAGAGAGCAATCTTGAAAAAGAGAAGTAAAACTGGAGGTATCACAATTCCAGACTTCAAGTTACATTGCAAAGCTCTAGTAATCAAAACAGTACGATACTGGAACAAAATGTAGACACATAGATTGATGAAACAGAATAAAAACAAACAAAAAAAACCCCACACAATTATATGGTTGATTAATCTTCCATAAAGCAGGAAAGAATATCCAATATGAAAAAGACAGTCTCTTCAACAAATGGTGTTGGAAAAGCTGGAGAACAACAGGCAGAAGAATGAAATTGGACCACTTTCTTACACCATGAACAAAAATAATCATAAGATGGAATACAGACCTAAATGTGAAACCTGAAGCCATAGAAATCATGTAAGAGAGTACAGTCAATAATGTTGCTGACATTGGCTGTAGCAATGTTTTTCTACCTACGTTTCATGAGGCAAGGGAAATACAAGGAAAAATAAACATGTGGTCTACATAAAAAAAAAAACAGCAAAAAACAAAAAAAACTTCTGCACAGTGAAGGAAATAACACAACCAAAAGGCAACCTACTAAATGGGAGAAGATCTTTGCACCTGACATATTTGATAAAGGATTATTATCCAAAATATATAAAGAACTGATAAAACTCAATGCTAAAATGAGAATAATCCAATTATAAAATGGGCAGAAGACATGAAGAGACAGTTCTCCAAAGAAGACATCCTGCTGACCAACAGACACCTGAAAAGATGCTCAACATCACTCATCATCAGGGAAATGCAAATCAAAACTACAATGAGAAATTACCTCACACTATTCTGATGAATGGCTAAAATAAAAAACACAAGAGACAAGAAGTGTTGAATAGGATGTGGGAAAAATAGTAACTCTCTTGCACTATTGGTAGGAATACAGACTGGTTCAGCCATTGTGGAAAACAGTATGTAGTTTCCTCAAAAAGTTAAAAATGGAACTACCCTATGATCCTGCAATCACATTATTGGGTATTTACTCCCAAAATACAAAAGCACTAATTCAAAGGGATATATGAACCCCTATGTTTATTGCAGCATTTTTACAGTAGGTAAACAATGCAAACAGTCCAAGTGTCCATCAGTAGATGAGTGGGTAAGGAAGATGTAGTATATGTATACCTATATATGTATATATATACACACATACATATACAGTGTATACACACATAATGGAATATTATTCAGCCATAAAAAGGAATGAGATATTGCCATTTACAAGAATATGGATGGAGCTAGAGACTATAATGCTAAGGGAAATAAGTCAGCCAAAGAAAGACAAATACCATATGATTTCACTCATATGTGGATTTAAGGGGGAAAAAAAGAAATAAAAGGGAAAAAAAGAGACACACACACACAAACCAGGAAATAGATTTTTTGTTATAGAGAACACACTGATGGTTACCAGAGGGAAGGTAGGTGGAGGGATGGGTAAGATGGCTGACAGAGATTAAGGAGTGCACTTGCTGGGGTACATGGACTTGTTGAATCACTAAATTGTATACCTAAGATTAATATAACATTGTATGTTAAAAAATAAAATTAAAAATTACATTAAAAGAATGTAGGATAATAGAAACTCTCATACTTTACTAGTGAGATTGTTCATAAAAGCATTTTTAATAGGATGACTTTAGAAGTAGCCCAGTATTCTTTGTTGGGATAATAGCTGTATTGTGGTATATTCACTAAATGCATTACTGTACAACAATAAAAAAGTGAATTAATTATAGGTACACAAGACAGAAAAGTTGAGGGTTCAACCAAGCAAAATTGATTTTATATATATATATATATAAAATCAAGATAATTTTTAAAAATGCAAGGGAATGATAAATACAAAATTCAAGATGATGGTAATCTTCAGGGAAGAGACAGAAAGTAAAGACAGAAAAAGAACATATAGGTATTGATAATATTCTAGTTTTTGGTGATAGGTTCATATGTGTTTCTTTTATTAGGCACCCTACAGTAGATATATGTTACATATGCTTTGTGCATAGCAAATATTTCATGATATAAATAAAACAAAATTCATATATTTTTAAGTGTCATGGTATGGGAAACCAAATATATTCAACACTTTGAAAATAGCCACATTTTCATTGCAGTATTGATAGGTCAGGATTTAAGCAGTGATTAGAATGTATTGGCAAATCTTATAGGTCCTGGATTCCCACTGTCTATACTGGAATCATGACCCTGCATTTATTAGCTGTAGGATTTGGGGAAAGTTTCTTAACTTTTCTTTACCTCCATGTCCTTGTCTTTAAAATGAAATGAGCCCTGCTTTGCAAGGTTGTTGTGAAGATTATATGAAAAATGGGGCAAAGCTCTTACACACAGCTGCTTGAACACATAGTAAGTGCCTAGTGAATACGACCAATGTAGATTAAATCAGAAGTCTAAAATGTGGTCACACACCTTCTCTCTTGCACTCCTGCCATTGCCCTGAGTAAACCTTGCCTGTGGGTAGCTGTTTTTATCTTTACCTGACTCCAGAATAAGCACACATGAGCCCAACGCATGATGAGGAAACAAGGTCAAGTGGGCCCGCAGTCTGAGGCAGAGCTGCCCGTCAGATCCCAACCCAGATGCACCAATGTCCACCTAATAGAGAACTGAGAATAAATAACTGTTTTTGAGGCTAGGAGTCTTCGAGGATTTTGTTTGCAAAAGTAGTTGACTACGGGCATCTGGATGGCTCAGTTGGTTAAGCATCTGACTTTGGCTCAGGCAATGATCTCAGGGTTCTGGGACCCAGCCCCTATTTGGGCTGCCCCACTCAGTGGGGAGTCTGTTGCTTCCTCTCCCCCTGCCCTCCCTGTGCTTGTTCTCTCTCTCCCTCTCTTTCTGTCAAACTAAAAAAAAAAAAAAAAAAAAAAAAGTAGACTGAAATGTGAGATGCTATTATTGTTATAGTAATAATTATTAAAGGATTTCATTAATACATGAGATCCTAATGTCTAAATAATTATTATTATTGATACTGAGCATTTCAAAGATAGTCATCCCTGGGTCTGCAGGGTTTATCTCACTCAAGTTTTACCTAGACAGGTTAGATTTAGTACCTTGAAACACTGAGAATTTTTAGTTTCTATCTTGAGCAGCTGCCTCGAGGATAAATATCTTGCTCCCACCGACCTTGTCTCCCCTCTAGCTCCCGAACACATGGACATGGATCAGTTTGCTTCGGCACGCTGCCACTGTCAAAAAGACCTGACAGTAGAGAAGAGACACGCCATGTCTAGTTCAGTAAACAGCCTTGTAACCAGCTACTTGACATCTCTCTTAGGAATGTCTCTGTTTTTTGTTAGAGCATCACACCATTCATGAAACACCCATGCCCAAACTGTCTCATCAATCTGCATTGCACATTGTCTGGTAGCCAGGGTCAGGATTATGTTGCCTCCTGCGTAATGAAGGACGCTCATGTCAGAGCAGTTACAGTGACTTGCCCGAGGCCACAGAGCTTTGAAATGGTACAGCTAGGCTCAAATCTGCAACTTCTGATGCCAAATATTGGCTTTCTTTCCCTGCTTCATAGGTGCTTTTTAGTTTGTCCAATTTTCTTCCTTGAGAATATACACTTTTCAACAGATTGTGTCACCAACCGATTGGGTCATTCTCTTACATCACACTGGTGCCAGGAACTCTGCTAAGGCAGACGTAGCAGCAGTCTGGCTGTTCCTACATTGGCCACGGGAAGTCAAATAAGCATGCAGATTCCAAAACAGTACCTTCTGGGACTCTCAGTCTTTGTTGATTTCTCAAAATGTGTTTGGTTAGAAGATCTGAAGGTAGGGGTGCAGAGAGGGTGAGGGACAGATCCTCACCTAAAATAACTTAGACATACGTGAACTCATTCACTAGCCCAGGCATTAATGAGAGATTACAGAATCAATGCACTGAGCCCTCTTTTCATAAACTTATTTGGAAATTAAGGTATGTGAAATGAATTGATAAAGGAATTTAACATATTTTCTTCAGAACTTCTACATGGGGACGCCTGAGTGGCTCAGTTGGTTGAGCTGCTGCCTTCGGCTCAGGTCATGATCCCAGGGTCCTATGATCAAGTCCCGCATCAGGCTTCTTGCTCGGCAGGGAGCCTCCTTCTCTCTCTGCCTCTGCCTGCCTCTCTGCCTGCTTGTGTGTACTCTTGCTCTCTCTGGCAAATAAATAAAATCTTAAAACAAAAAACAAAAAGCAAAAAAAAAAACCTTCTACATGAAAAGGGGTGGGGGAAATAATGGAGGTTGTTGGACCTGAGTATGATATGGTAGTTAAGAGATTGGATTCGAGTCAGATTGGTTAGGTTTCAGATTCCATGGGCAAGTGCCTGAACACCTCTAGGCTCTAGTGCCCTTCTTCTTAAATGCTAAAAACAATAGAATCTACCTTGTAGGGTTGTTTGGGAGAATGAGTGAGAAAAATGAATGGAAAACACTTAGAATAATACCTTACATGTGCCAATACTTAAAAAATGGTAGCGTTAATACGACAGTGAGGGAATTGGAATAAAAAGCCAAAGTTTATTATGCTTGTCTCCCTTGATCTGAAAGAGTTGACTCTCTAAACCTCTAATGAGAGTATTTTGGAATCAAGCCATTGACATCTTTGTGCTGTTAGTCGCCTGTCCCTGGGTTGTTAGTCTCTGGCTCCTGCTGAGTAGCTCGGCCTGCCCTTGGCTTCGGGCCCTCCCTCCCTAAAGGGGCACGTTTGGGGCTGAGCCAGAGTCCACACACACACAGTGGGTCCCACAGCTCACAGCTGCTGCCAATATGTTGCTTAGAACACATTCTCCTTCAGAGAGTTCCTCTTAGCTGTCATTCCAGAGGTGTTAGAATAGAAGTTGCCCCTCTAAAGTCCCTGCCTTCTGCATTAGACGCTGTTTCTGACAGTTCTGGAATTCCATTTCTGTGCATCCCTTACCCTAGCCCAGCCACGTATTATCATCTCTCATCCCTTGTCTCTACCTCTTTCATCCCAGCCTGTAAAAATCCAGGCCTATCTACCTTAAAGATCTAGCCAGAAACATTTCCTTCTTCACAATTAATCAGAAATTCTCTCCTGCATCTAAACTTCTCATAATCCTTCAGGAAGAAAAAAAAAAAAAAATCTGAGGTCTCTACCGTGGCCTGTAGGATTCCGTGTGATCTTGTGATCTGTTCTTGTCGCCTCTCTGATACCATCTCCTGCCTCTGTTCTTTAGTTACACAAGCCTTCTGTCTGTTCCTTTAGGATTCCAAGTTCATTATCACTGTATTGCCTTAGTACTTACTGTTCAAGTCTGCCTGGAAAGCTTTCTTCCAAAATCATTTTCTGCTCTTCTTCCCCCCACCCTTCAATTTTAAGCCCTCAAGGAGGACTTTCCTGACCTCCAATTAAACACACACACACACACTTTCATTCTGGCCACTCTTGCAAAGGAGCTCGCTGCAGGTGATTTTGTACCCCCAGGAGATACCTGGCAATGTCTGCAGGTATTGCTGCTTGTCATAACTGAGAAGGTGCTACTAGTACTGAGTAGCCAGGGGTGCTCCTTAAAACCCCACAACAAATAATTACCTGACACAGAATATCGGTAGTGCTAAAGTTGCAAAAGATGCATCTAGCATGTAGTCTTGTTTTATTTTCTTTAAGGAATTTGACATTCTTTGAAACTATCTCATTCCCTCCTTCTTTTTCTGGCTTTACTTATTTCCTGATTTAGAACACAAGCTCCATGAGAGCAGGAATCTTGTCTGTCTTAGTCAACGTTACATCACCAGTGTCTGCTATGATGCCTGACACTTGGTAGAAGCTTTAATCATTTTAGGTGAATTAATAAAAAAGTCAGTGAATAAATTCCAGCAGAAATTTACCATGCATAGTACTTAACCAATGTGGGTCCTGCGTGTGTGGGGGTGGGTGGGTGTGTGGGTGTGTGTGTGTGTCTGTATGTTAGTTATTTGTGCTTGTTCTTGTTCTTGTTCTTGGCAGGGATATGACCCCCAAATGACAAGCATAATGAATAAACATAGGTTGGCTGAAATTAACTCATTAGAAGAAAGAACCCAAAAGAAGTATACTTTGCTTTTCCTGTGTGTCTAAATTTCTGTGTAGCAATCCTCTGTACCACGGGCTGTTGATCATTTCTTTTCTTTTCTTTTCTTTCCTTTCCTTTCCTTTTCTTTCCTTTCCTTTCCTTTTCTTTACTTTTTTCATTTTATTTATCTGAGAGAGAGAGAACAGGGGGAGGAGCAGAGGGAGAGGGAGAGAGAGAATCTCAAGCAGACTCCATGCTATGCATGGAGCCCGACAAAGGGCTCGGTTCCAGGACCCCGAGCTCATTACTTGAGCTGAAATCAACGGTCAGACGCTCAACCAACTGAGCCACCGAGGCACCCCTGGGCTGCTGGTTTTCTTAACTGTGCTCTGCTGAGATGGCTCTACTGTTCTTAGTACATTTAATTCTGATTTTATTTATAACTTTGTTTTTAGCTACCTAAAAAATTAACAAAACCCAACAAATATTCACATAATTTCTGAGAACACATTAGAATTCCCAACACCAAACTTTTGAAGCCCAGTTAACCAACTCCTTTTGTCCAGACTTTGGAATATCACCCCCACTCTCTGGACTATACACCTTACTTCTGTGCATATGTGGTGTTCGGAATCCAGAGAACATGTTAATGAATTGAGATTAATTCTAAAATGTCCTTGTATTAAAATTCAGAAATGTACTTGTCTGCTCTTTGAAAACCAGGAAGGTGAGAGCAAGCTCAATGAAATGCCAGTGATATTTGGTAATGTTCTCCTTTGGTATGGTTGTCCTAAGAGAATAGCACATAGTGTGGTGATAACATTGTAATATGCATTCACACGGTCCTGTTTAGGATAGTTTCAACAATTATTGTAAGCACGAGAGAACTTTACTTACTGTCATGGAATTGGGGCACTATGCACCTTTGTTTGAAAGGGAGCCGTCCAAGAGTATCTATGTGAGGCTTATGAAGCCTTCTGTGCCTTCATCACTCCCACATTTCTCCCGCAGTCTCTGTAAGGAGAGGACTAGATGCATTCCTGCACTCATAAAAACAGGGAGCTGTGCTAGGTTTCCTCCCTTCCTCTGGAAAGGAGGGCAAGGAATTCCAGAAGATCAAGTAGATATGGGGTAGAGGAGATCAAGCTTGATAATTGCATTAGCTTTTCTATATTCCTATTAAATCTTTTTCTGCTTGTACAAAACATACATCATCCTTCTTTTCTGATGGTGAACTTGCCTATTTTTCATCTTACAGTTGTCATTTTCTACTTTTTGTATTTTGAATGATGTTATTAGGGTTATAATAGCTTAGAACTCTATATCTTCTTAGTGAATTAAATTGTTATTTAGTATTAAATGATTACTATTTGTATAAAGTTATTATTTTGTCCTAAAGTCTATTACGGCTAGTATGATTACATCTATACCCATTCTGATACATCCTTTTTCTTTTAACTCCTCTGAGTCTTTAGATTTATCACCTATAAATGGAAGATAGCTGCTAAAGTTTTAGAAAACAGATAATTCTGTATAACTAGACTAGAGAATTTCCTAGATGATTAAACCCATTTACATTCATATGATTCCTAATATATTTGCACTTATTGCTGTCTTCTTATTTATGCACTGTAACTCTTGCTTTTCTCCCCCCCCCCCGCACCCGCTTCTTTCCTATCTTATTTTAGATTGATAAAATTGTGTTTACTTCACTCCATTTTATCCCTTGATTTTTTGGGAACATCTGTATCCTATATCCATTATTGTCGTAATGACCCAAGCTATTGTAACTTGCCTACCTATCTTAATGACATCTGAAGTTAATCAATATCTTTATCACACTACTGAATAATAAGAACTTAAAGCAGTTTCTTCAGATCACCTTCCTCCCAACTTACATATTACCATTTTCTCTGTTTCAGTTTTAATCCCTCCCAAATTAGACAATACTATTACATTTTTACTGTTAGTGATTTTTTTTTGTTCACCCACATATGTGGCAGTATCTTTTCTCATATTTCCTCCTGCAACTCAGCCCTTGCATGTGATATAATTTTCCTTCTGCTTGATATACATCTATTAGAGATTTTTTTAGTGAGAGTTAGAGCCTTCAATAAACCACTCAGTTTTAGTGGTGTCTCTTACTCTCAGAATAGTATATGTGAGCAAATTCTTGGTGTTATTAATGGTTATATCTTGAAGTAAATTTGACTGTTCTTCAAGTTTTTGGATGCTGTAAATTAAAGGGAATGGAAAGATCCCAAGTGGAGCTATTTAAGAAACATAAGCACAATTATTACTATTAGGTTGATGTGATGTTGTCATTTTTCTGATTAAAATTGGTAAATATCAAGAAATTCTTATAGCTATTCATATGTGAATATACAAATGCAGAGAGAATGGGACCCCAAGATTGGGGATAATCTTACTTATTTTATAATATTTTAATTGATCCAAACTGCTTTTTTATTGGTAGACCATAACAAGAAAATATACATTTGAGCATAAAATTAACTTAAAGCTAATAAAATAAAACTTTAGTTTGTTTCACATTTTGAAGTTCTACAAAATATTTCGTTTGAGAAAATAATTCCTTTAGCTAAAGGATGAAAGCTATATTTTATCATTACACATATGATTCTTTACCTGTTTAATATTTTTTGCTATAGAACCTTAAATGATACTGTTGTTGTTTTGTAATTAAAGAGTAGATATTCTCTGCTTTATCTTAACTAACTGACACAAAGTTTTTGAAAAAACTTCTACAAAAATGTGAGTTAATGCAGACTTTTCTGTTGTGGACCTATGCCTGACATTTTTCTGAAGGTTAAGTACAATTTACATTTTTAACTGCATCTGAAATTCTGTAACTCCTTTTACATACATACAGTGATATACTCTTACTTAGAAGAGGATTTGATGTTTGCAATAAACCAGTCTAGAATAAATGAATTGTTATCAGTCTGGCTAACAACATAATTCATTACTGTTTTTTTTTTTCTTCCTTTTTTTCTTTTCTTCTTCTTTTTTTTTTTTTTAAATTAACATATAATGTATTATTAGCCCCAGGGGTACGGGTCTGTGAATCGCCAGGTTTACACACTTCACAGCACTCACCACATTGCTAAAATAATTGTTAAATTAATTGTTAAACTGTTAGTTCTTAAAATTTTCTGTTTCCTGGTAAAATACAGTATCTCTCTGATTTACCTGTTTGTTTGTTTGTTTGTTTGTTTGTTTTAAAGATTTTATTTATTTATTTGTCAGAGAGATAGAGTGAGTGCGAGCGAGCATAGGCAGACAGGGTGGCAGACAGAGGTAGAGGGAGAAGCAGGCTCCCTGCCGAGCAAGGAGCCCGATGTGGGACTCGATTTATGATAATATAGTCAAAATGACTTTTTTTTTTGCCTATAATATACTTCTATTTCATATAGCTCCTGGAAATATAAATAATCATCCCCATTATGCTTTTCATGCTACTTCCTTTATCTTTTCATGTATATTTTAGAACTAAAGATCTAATTTTGATGAAAAATAAAGGGCAACTTAAGCAAATTCAATCATTATATAACATCAGTAATTCTACTTTTAATAATTTTATGACTTAATGGTTCAACTAAAGCTTTATTTGATAGAATTATTCTTCTATGGAAGGATTATTTAATATAGATTTTAGTTTAAGAACAACAATGCCGATATCATCATCACTATTAGCAACATTACCTCAGCAACAATCGTAGTCACCGTTCTTTATATCATATTCTTTTCTACTAGTTCACTGAAATTATTTCATTTAATCCTCAAAATCTGACACAAGGAAGTAAATAAAACATGTAATAGTCATCATCTTAGAGATGAGAACAATGAGTTATGTGTCTTTTAAGTGACTTAATCAAGCCAAGACTTGATACCAGGCTTTCTGTCTCTGCCGTGTTCTCCCTCCCTCACTCAATCCCAATACTTGTAAAACCCAAACCTGTCACCTGGAACAAGCAGTGAATTCTGTGTAACCTACAGATACCTTACTGAAACAATTTTTGAATCTCAAAATAGAAGTAAATACATGGGGGTGCCTGGGTGGCTCAGTGGGTTAAAGCCTCTGCCTTCGGCTCAGGTCATGATCTCAGGGTCCTGGGATCGAGCCCCGCATCAGGCTCTCTGCTCAGCAGGGAGCCTGCTTCCCCCTCTCTCTCTCTGCCTGCCTCTCTGCCTACTTGTGATCTCTGTCTGTCAAATAAATGAATAAAATCTTAAAAAAAAAAAAGAAGTGAATATGATTTTCATAGATTCATTTCTTGTCACACCTTGGATATTAGCTACAGTTTGGATAGACTTAAGCTTATATGGTCTGACTTGATAGTCACTAGATATACATCACTGTTGAGCACTTAAAATGTACAGAGTATCAATGGTTTTAAGTATCAAAAAACACTGGATTTCAAAGACTTAGTATGACAAAAAGAAAGTAAAATATCTCAATAAATTTTAATATTGACTATATGTTAAAATGAAAATATTTTGGATTTAATGCAATTAATGTATTATTAAAAGTAATTTCACCTATTTTAAAAAATTCTTTCATTGTGGTTATTTAAAATGTGCAATAATATATATGGCTTACATGCATGCTTCACATTTTATTTTTATTGGACAACACTGTTGTAGAGTTTTCGTTTTTCTTGGGTGTGTACCCCTGGTTTTATTCTTTATTTAGTATGTTGCTCCTTTTAAAATGATCGAGACTTTTATGCCTGTATGTAAGACTCATATTAACATAATCATCTGTTTATTTCCTGTATTTGACACCCTACACTTTAATCTAGACCCTGTTATGCTATTTAATAATTTATTAACCCTTCCTAAATATGTGAAATGACTTTCAAATTAGAATTTCAAGTGTGTTCGAAAGGACTAATGTGTTGTAAAAAAAAAAAAAAGTGTAAAGGCAGAGGGAGAGAATTAGATTACAAATCAATTTTATCCTATAAAGATAGGATAAAACTGAATAATAAGATAAAATTAATGATAAAGTCAACTTAATGATAAAGTAAAATTTTACTGAATAATTATAATGGTAAGTTCTGCCTGAGTTTCTTCCCTATTGTAAATGTCATGTACATACTTTCCCTATGTGTATATGTATTATATATAATGTATAGTAAGTTCATATATTAATTATAATTGTATAACATATATAACATATAATTTTTATTAGATATCTATAATATATATTAGGATCTTATGTTAGGGAGAATATTTATATATAAATTTATATACTTATATAAATTTCTATTTATATATTATATAATATATAATATATATCAATATATTTCTTTATTACTGTATATTGATTATTATTTATATATTTATATACAGTATATATAAATATTACATATATAATAATACATACTTTGTATATTTATATATATTATGTATATATTATTATTTATATATATAAATACAATATATATATAAAACTTTCCCAAAATGTGTGTGTGTGTTCATATACATGTATATGCATATAGACACGTGTTTTTCAAGGAACAGCTGAGTTAGTGAACTTAAAACACTTAAAACAGTGCCCATCATAAACAAATATTAGCTTTTATTTTATTGAAAATTTTGATTGAAAAAAACCTTGCAGATCCATATATTCCCCAAATGATCCATGTCACCAAAGAACTTTACAGCAAATATGATGTCAATTATTAATAAAAGAAAGATGGAGAAACATATTGAAATACCTTCTTGTCCTTCCATACCCTTTAACCTAAATATCCCTTCACTTTTGCAACCATAGTCTTCGTATTTCTATTGTTCTTAGAATTTCACTGCTGAAGAGGAAGTGATAATTACTTAGTCAAACTCCCTTACTTAACAAATGAAGAAGATGCCACCAAAAGAATTTAAGGAATATGTCTTGTGCTCAAACAGTAATTGAGAAGATGCAAGAGGTATTTTATTGAGCAGTTGCCACAGGCCAGGGGTACAGAAAAACTTTGAAGACAGTCTCTTATTTAATCCTCATAAGAGGCAAGTACAATAATACTGTTACATGTCCCCTTGCATAGATTTGAAAATAGGAGCTGGAAGAAATTGAGTTGGTTGCCCAAGGTCACACATCAGGAAGACTGACAGCCAGTGGACAAACCCTGGTTTGATTCCAAAGCTTGTGGACTTGACCTTGTGTTATGCTGCCTTCCTTGTTAGTTGTTTTGTCTGTTTGTTTTTATAGCAAAGTAACAAAACAAGGGGATTACAAATGAATTATTCCTGGTCAGTCTCCGATGAAGGTGAATTTAGGGCATTTGTCCCCTCTAGACTCTCACTGGCAACAAATGACAACAGGGAAAGGAGGCAGCCCCAGTTTCATGGTTGTAGAGCCCCAAGCAGGCACCCCCATAGAACCCCTTGATCTGTTCTCTTCAGTGTTAACAGGGGAGAGGAGTTAACAGGGTTATGATGGACAAAATATGTAGACACACTTCCTTGAGGGACATGTAAATTGATTTAAGGAGCCAACAGACAGAATGTGAAATGGGTTATGACAATGACTTTTTGCTTCTTCCCTGTCTAGAGACAAAAGAACTTAACTTTTAATTTTTCAGTAGAATCATGAAGTTATAAAAGCAAATCTTTGGATTTTTAGTGTGACAGAACCAGTGTTAATGGATTAAAATAATTTTAAAATTAGGTAAAGTCAATTGAATTAATTCAATTGCTTATTTAATTTTAATTCAATTGCTTATTAAATGAAAATGTCAACTTTTCCCTTTATTATTACACTGTTTTAAAATTTATCTTAAGTAATTTATCTGAAGTAATATAAGGTCTAGTGGGCTTAATAATTTGAACAGTCAAATTTGATTTTGGAGATGACATAAATAGTTTGGGTCCTTCCAGCTACCACAAATTCTCTGCAGATAAATCATTCAATCCTAAACTGAAGGAGTGGAAGGAAGAACGAAGGATAATACTTATTCAACCAAAAGTATTCTTCTGCTTTACTGGATTCAATGAGTACAAAATAAGATAGTTCTAGAAGAGTAACATGAGAAGTGGCTACTCCTGGTAAGAGTGGGTCTATTAGTTTCCTATTGCTCTTACACCAAATTACCACAAACTTAGTGGTTCTAAAAAGTAAAGTTTTTGTTGTTGTTGTTGTTTTGTGTTTTTTTTTTTAATCTTATAGTTCTGTACACCAGAATTCTTACTGGACTAAAGGTCAGGGTGTTTGCAGGACTGGAATGTTTCTGGGTGCTTTAGAGAAGAATCCATTTCCTTGCCTTTTCAGCTTCTAGAGCCTGTCTGCATTTCTTGGCTTATAGCTCTGTTCCTTTATCTTGAGGGCCACCAGTGGGACATCTTCAAATCTGTCACCATCTGTCTCTCTGTCTCCTGCTTCCCTTTTCCACTTACCAGGACCCCAGTGCAACCAGCCTTCACCACAGAAACACAATTGCCTTGTGTCATCCATTTCTTCCCTGTGACCAGACATTCCACATCCCTCTCTTCCTACATCCCCTACCATCAAGTACTGGTAGCCACAGGTCCTGCTTTGAATTAGTGTTGTTCTCATTCAGACCACTTCCATTGTATTGTACTCCATTATCACCCAAGAAACATTATCTGCCAAGAAACAGATATTTTCTAAGATACAATTTGTTTGGGCATCTGTCCTCTTGTTTTGGCAAACCTGCACTCTTGCAACAATGCCTTTTGATTTTTTCTCTTTATAATGGTTATGTGTCCCCACTGGTATTGTTTGTTCTACCCATACCATATAATTTCTACTATTCACAGAGCTACCTGGCTGAATCCTAGTTCCTCATTTCCATTTTGCCACATGTATAGTTGCTCACAATGTCTCTGTGCATACCAACACATATATCCGTATGTGTATATCCACATATATCTGGATGTATACATATGCTAACAATATCTGGGTACATAGACAGACATGCACAGTATCTGAATGTGTGTAGAGATACACATATGTAATTATATGTGACATATGGAGATAAGTATCTGGCAAGAACACACTCACTTAAGTGAAGAATAATATCTAGGAATTGTACTGAACAGAGAGTTCAGAAAGTCTGGAAGATGAATTATCTGGAACCAACTGTGGTGAAACTATATGGACAGTTGTTTCAAAAGGCATTGGTTGACTAGTCTCTCTATATAAATACCAAACCTTGGTCTCTGAGAGCTAGACAGTTCTCATGGACAGAAGGTAAATCTATCACAAGATCTGAGGAGTATTTAATTACCACTGAATCAGTTCATAGAAACAATGTAGTCTCATATTAAAATGGATCACTACTGGTGAATTAATGGTAGACCCTAGATGTTATTTTCCCATGACTTTAATCACTGAATAGAAACCATGTTGTGAAAGAAATAAGCCAATAAGCCTTAATGTCAGATTCAGTAAATGGTAGTTCTTTTATATTGAAGTTTGGTAAATTATTTGATAACTCTCCTACCACAATCCCATGGAATTCCAAATAAATCAGTAGATTTTCAGTTTAGTTGTTTAGTGCTCGTAATGAATTCTTAATGTCTAACAGCATCTACTGTTTACATTTGCCTGGGGTCTCTAAAACTTTATGAGATGAAATGATTTTTCTGGTCCTTGGTGTATGGTTGTCATAGAATTAAAGTGTTTCATGAATTTCATATTTGGGTAAATGACTTCCATTCTTTAGTCTCTTGCGGGAAAGCAGAAATAGGTGGAGCTGCATTTAATAGTATGCTGTCTTGTCTAGATTGAATTTGTTATGAATTACATGGATCTCAATTGTACTCTCATGTGTCCTTACAACAAACCACAAATTCTATGGGACACATATTTTGTTCTTTGCTGAACACTGAGTATATAAATGATAATTTAAGGGCCATGAAACTAAAGTCAGTATAAGGCTAGGAACACTATGTTAATTTTGTTTAGAAACGTAAAAGAAAGCTTGTTTTGAATATCCTTAAAAGTTTAATAAGAGTGTCTTTCAAGGCACTATGGGAAAGCAGCTCACAGGAAAATAAATATGGATCCATTAGCTTTTACTAAAATGTGCCCAGATATCCAATTATGAAATTCTTGTAAAGTCAATGATTTTCTCCTTTTAGGATCACTTAAAACAAGTGGTAAGAATTATATCGTTATATAAATAGGAAATATTCGTGTATCTCAAATGGATTTCTGTCTAAACTTGGGAGATTGCAAAACTTAAGCATGATTCTATATGAGCACTTTGGAGAATTCATCAGGAGAAATCAAAACAGCATAGAGGAGTGAGTTGGCTGGCTGGCCTCTGGAGAACATTTTCTCTGCACTCAGATAACTAAGTTCCTTCAGCTAATCTCTACCAAGGTATTACTAGGATGATACTTTGTTCTAGGCACTGGGGATACAGTCCTGGATATGGTAGGCAATATCCCCTCCTGGTGGAATTTATCTTCTTTGGGGTGACAGACAAAACTCAAAACAAATTGTTATGTAATATATTGTCACAGAGTTATTTATTGTGCTACGAGATAAAATCAGGCAAGGTCAGGGCCCCAAATGATAGAAATGTCACCTAATTGCCCCAGGTTTAACTTTCCTTACAAGGAACTTTACGATTTCTACTTCCACAGGAATTGAAGCAGCTTATAAAAATACACAAAGCACAGAGTAAATACATAAATACTTGAAGAAGTTGGGTATAAGGTTAAGAAAACTGTTATATGCTGGGATTAAATTAGTTTACGGAAATGTAGATCTTATAGTCCAGTACATTGGCTGCACAGGGCCCACAAATTTGGCACTAAACCTGTTGTTTAAAGAAAAGAGAAACATTGAAGCATTTTATTAGATTGGTTATCACCAAAACATGAATGCTATCCAGGGGTTCATGAGAACATTTTGCTGACCCAGAAAGATTTTCTGGCATGGAATGGATACAATGCCATAGAGTGGATGACTCTTTGATGTCCCTTAGTGAAGGCCAGTTGATGACTTGATGATGCCTTGAGACCAGCTTGACAACAGTAATTAAAGGTTAAATTATCTCAGCCTGAGTGTTCAATTTTTCCTTGGACTTGTGTGTGTGTGTGTGTGTGTGTGTGTGTGTGTGTGTGTGATGTGGGGAAATGTCTTAGACCTCTTTGAGAATTTAATGACAGCTGTGGACTCTGTCCCTTAAGTATATCTGCCCATAATTTGGCACACAGTATTAGGATATCAAGGAGTTTCTGAAGACCAAGCAAAAACCCCAAGGTGCCCATTTTCCTTTTGTTATAATATTAGGAAAAAAAGGAGAAACATACTTAGTGTTGTAGGCTCTGATTTAAAAAAAAATTCATGTATAAATATCATTTGGCCAGTTATTAATAAAACCATATGTTTTTGAAAATTGAGATCTTCTAAGAAAACTTAAGTAAGCAAGACACTGGCATCTCTGCCAGTATGTTCACAGGTTGGACAAGCCAACTCTCACATTGCACTTAAGTCCATTGACATTTATGTCTACACTGTCTAGGTGTCTACTTTTTCTTTCTATTTTATTCACTTTTATATTTTTAAGCAACACAGAAAAGATTTCTGTGACAGTGTGATATCTGCTTGTCAGTATGATTTCATATCCCAGGAAATTGAATTAACTAGCTAACTAATAGAATAGAATGGAATACAGTGTAACAAAATCCCTCTAGTTTAGCCAAAATTGAAACTCAAATCACAGAAATATCTGTCGTGACAGTGAAGAAAAGAAGATCAATCCAGATGGATAAATCTCTTAATTATAAAGCATCAGTTTTGAACACTTTGGTGGGGCAACATTGAGAGCATTTCAAATAATTCCACCTACTCGGACTCGTTTGACAAAATATGCAACACTTACATGCCTGACCTGTCTAAACAAAATTAAATGAACCTGAATAAAAATGCTCATTGTGACATGATATAACTTTACCCATTATTTTTCAGCAGTTCATTTTCTATTTGCTCTTGTTTTTCCATTTTCTTCCCTTTGGTATTCAAACCCTGTATTGGAAACCAAACCAAACCAAACCAAACCAAACAAAACAACAACAACAACAACAAAAAACCCAAACCAAAAAAAAAACAGAGTGTAGAGGAGTCATTAGTTACCATAGAAGAGAAGTAAGATCTCTCCATGGGGCACACAAGTCTTTGGTACTCAAGTGGTGGTACAAGTTAACAAATTGTAAATGCCTACTTCTGTTTTAGAGCTCCACCATGGTAATACCCAGTAGGAGAGAAAAATACATTTTATTAAAAGAACATAATTTCCTTTAGTGTAAATTCCTCTTCAGGTACATTACATAAGCCCTTGTTTTATGTAAGTGGATCTTTTGATATACAGTGGGTGGGTTTCTTGAAAGTTCAATACCCATGATACATTTCTAACTTGAGCTCTGTTTTCACAGAGAATTTGACTACATGTTCAGAACACTTTTAATTTGTGACTTGCTAGTGTGCTGATCATTACTTAAGAGAATCATAAACTATAATTTTAAAATATATCAGTAACAGTACTTGTTTGGGCATATTCTCTTGGGTTGCCCACATGGGAAGCAGCTTGCAGCAAATCAGTGCCTGAGATTCAAGGTGTGATTCAAGATTCAAGTCACAGTTAATGTTCTTTCTCTTGGTATATTCAAATGTTGTGACTTCATTTTCCCAGTCTTTCATTTGCGTTATGATAACATGAGGTAAAAATAGTATGTGTGGCATAGAGTTGTGAGAAGGACTGAATGAGCTGATGTATGTAAAACACACACGGAAAAGCTCTGTATATAGATTGCACTCAACGGGGCTAGGGACCATGAGGATCATAGGCTTTCTCTCTCAATTGGCAAATTCATAGATGTCTCTTTGTATCTTAGTTGCTCTGAAAGATGGCATCCTATTTTTCTAGTGGGTCCCAGTTTTGCACACATACTTTCATGAGTCTTTTTTTTTTTTTTGTAGTCCACCTGTAATTGCAAATATGATGCGTGATTCCTATGATGCTATGGCATCCTACCTAAAATGCCTCAGGATCTCTCTGTTCTTCTGCCTCAAGACTTTTTCTAAAGCCATGAACAGTTCTTAATATGCAGGGAAGGTAACACCCACGGCAAATCTCAACCACTGCAGGGAGAGAGTCTATATATAAATGTGCCAATCTCTCTGGTTTTAGAGAGACCCATTCTGAGACATATTCCACATGGTTCTCAGGTGATCTCAGGTAGAAATGAGTCTAGTTTCTTACAGCCATCTCCAGTTCAATAATGCTGCTTCATTGGCTTCTTCTGCTTCCATTCTTCCTGCTTCCTGGATTATCTCTCAATTAAATAAAGCAAGATTTTGTCTCAGGCTTTTTATGGCAGAATCCAACTTGACATGCCAAATATAACTTATATTTTCACTCTGGCCATCTCTATTGTAGTCTCCAAAATTGGTGAAAATTCATCCTGTTATTTTTTGTGTGCTGCAGGAACAAGGAGACAAACTGAGAAATCTAATTTTATTTATATAGAAAATCCATAAACCTAAGTAGATTTTCTTGAATTTTTTTATGAATCTCCACATACTAAGTAAATACATACTTAGCTATCCAAAAGATGCTTACTTTTTAATCTTATTATGTTTTCCATCAAAGAAAAAGTCTTCTTTATCATTTTAATTATATCCTTACTTGTCTATTTTCTAGGTTTGGGTATTGGGGCACTTGTGATTTATGACCAACGAGTAATTTCATGTAGAAGCTGTGAATGAATGGAATCTGTGGGAGAAATATAAATTGAAGGAAAGGAAAAGAAAATAAATTTTTATCCTGTGGCCGGGTTGATTGATCAGTCAGCCCAACCATGACTTCTGCTCTTCACCATTTGGCCAATTGAACTGACCAGTAATAGGACATATCTTGATTTAGGGCTAGACAGTTCAAATCTCAGTTACCTAAGCCTCCTCTACAAAATCAATTTGTGTTGCTCCGTGGGTATTTTTCCATATCCTGTGTCTGTCTTTCTGTCCATCTTTGGCTATTATAAATGCTTTATTTAACTTTTTCCTTGGAGAGACATGCCTGAGATTAGTAGTTATTTTTCAATGGGAAAATTAATTAAGATAAGGACTCTTGCAACCTGATCTTCCCTTTATGGACACTTTGATGCAACAACAATCCCCAAAGGGATGAATCTTAACCAATATGGCTTTCATCACGTAAACTAATAGTTTGTAGAACAGATTTAGCTGGAAGATATGTTGGTTTGGCCTATACAGTGATGATGATGATTTTAATATTAATGACTTGTCCCTTAAAGATCAAGGAGGGCTTTTTATGCCTATTTTATTTTTTAATATTAATTTCAGTGTAGTTAATATACAGTGGTATATTACTTTCAGGTGTACAATATGGTGATTTGATATTTCCATATAGTACTCAGTGCTCATCCAGGTAAGTGTGCTCTTAATCCCCTTCACCTATGTCACCTACCCCCCAGGCACCTCTCCTCTGGTAACCATCAGTTTAAAGAACAAGGTGTTTTAAACAAAAATGACTACTTCAAGCTTCTGAAACGTTTGAAATTACCAAACCCACATCTCTGTTCCTAGGATGCACACATAGCCTAGAGCTCCGTATCAGATGTCCTTCATCTGCTGGTTTGAAGTCACCATGGTCCCCCCATATGTGGTCACTTCTTGGTCTTTGACTTTTGTTCACCTTATCCATCTGTTTCACTTATTTATGCTACCAGCCTACCACCTGAAAGATTTGAATTTGGTTCAAAGTTTTAATACCAGAGAGAACACAAATTAAAATAACTTTCCTTTTTAAAAGCCAAAATAAATCTAGGATTCAATGGTGTACTTTATTTTTTTTTATTAGAACACTAATTGACAGAGATTTATTATTATTATTTTTTATTTTTTTTGTTTTTGTTTTTGTTGTTTTTTTTGGTCTTTCTTTATTGCAGTGCAAATATTACAGGCACTCAGAGGCACTCATTCTTTTTTTTTTTTCCTTTTTTTTAAAAATTTCTTTTCAGCGTAACAGTATTCATTGTTTTTGCACCACACTCAATGGTGCACTTTCAATTAACCAGTTCTAGAGCTCCCTGAGACCTTCATAATTTGGTCCAAACTCCCTTAACTTATTGATATAGAAACTGAGAAACAGAGAAGTTAATCTCTACCTTAGGGTCCCATAGCTAATGATAGAATATGACAGCACTCAAGTGGTCTTGGTAAGACTTGGAAGATGCTCCACTTTTTCTCTTACAGTAGAAAGACCATAGGCTGTGTCTCCAGGATTTTGGTTATCTTAAAAAACTATCATTTTTAAGTCAAGATATTTTTTAAAAACCCAATTACAAAACTAAGAATGTCTTTCAAACAGCCAAGAAATAAAACCATTATGTTTTGAAGCAGTCTGGGTAGATGATAGGAACATCTTGTCAAGATGATAGATCAATAGAAAGGTAAGAGCACACACTGAGTGAAAAAAGAATGTGTTAATAGAAATCAAATGTTTTAAAAAGGCTGGCTGTATTATTCCTCTTCTAAATATTACTTTTTTTGGTCATTATTAATCCTAGTATTTTGTTTTATTCTTCACATTTGAAATTTCTTCCGCTGTAAGATTCAGGCTTTATAAAAAAAGATAATATATTTTCTAATCTATTTTAGGACCTTCTCAAAGGTCACTCTGGGAATGATCTGAGAGCTTTAACAGGACATATGTACTACAGTCCTCATTAGCTACTCAAGCAAAAACTCTTAAAATTCAAAGAATTCTGAGTTAGTATTAGGATGGAGGAGAGGGACCCTTTTCTCTTTCAAAAGCAGTCCAAGAATTCAAAACTCCAGTGGATGGCTAGCAGAGCCCATTAAAAATTTCAAGATGTGACATGGCCTTGATTGCTGAATTGGCTGTGCATGGAGGTGAGAGGAGGGGAAGCTAGTGCTGCTCAGAGGTAATATAACCCACATTAAATAAGAGCTGTTCTATAAGATAATGCCAAGCTTTCAAGGCACCAGGTAACTTAAGTCTCTTGTTTGTGTATTTGTTTTTTGTGAACTAACCCACATGCTTCTCCCTGCTCAAAAAACAAAAAAACAAAAACAAACAACAAAAAACCCACAACCAAAAAAACAAAAAACAAAACAAAACAAAAAACCCTAGGTCATATGTAACACATACTAGTTTCTATCTACTTTTAAATAGGTGTTTCACATTATTCTAATACTCTCATAACTAGTCTCTCTCTACTTCCACCTGTCACCCCTTATAATCTAATCTCAACCCATGAGTACAGTGTCCTGCTAAAACAAAGGTCAAATTGTGCCACCCCTCTGCTCTAATCTTGCAATTAGAACAAAGATCTAAGTCATTATGATGCCCTACAACCAAATTTCTCAAAGGGTGGTCCCCTAGACCAATATTATCAGCTTCAGAAACTTGTTAGACATGCATATTATTAAGCCTGACTCCAGATCTACTAAATTAGAAAGTCTAGGGGTTTAGGGGGCCAGCACTCTGTGTTTTAACAAGTCCTTCAAGTAATTATGATACCCAGCTAAAGTTTGAGCACCATTGTGTTATAAGACTCCATGCTATTTAGATCTCATTACTCATGGACTTCATTACACTCCCTCTCCTCAGCCCCGGCCACTCTGGCCTTCTTGTAGCCACATGAATATACTAAATCCACTCTTACTTTAGTGCCTTTGTACGTGTTGTTCCCTCTCCCCCAATACTCACACAGGTGGTTCTATCCCCAACCTCAGGTCTTTTCTCAGATGTCATCCTCATAGGTGAGGCACCCTCCCAGATCCCCACTATGTTAGTTTCCTAGGGCTGCCATTACAAAGTGCCACAAATGTGGTGGCTTAAAACAGATATTTATTCTCCCACAGATCTGGAGGCTAGAGGTCCCAAGTCAAGGTGTCAGCCATCATGGCACCTCAGAGACTCTGGATAGAATCCTTTCTTGCCTCTTGCTAGCTTCTGGTGTTGGTCATAAATCTTTGCTGCCCTTTGGCTTATAACAGCATCGCTCCAACATTTGCCTCTGTCAACACATGGTGCCTACCTGTGTGTCTTCACATTGTCTTCATAGAAGGACACTAGTCATATTGGCTCAGGAGCCCACCCTACTCCAGCATGACCTCATCTTAACTGATGACAGCTTCAAAGACTATTTCTACATAAGGTCACATTCTGAGGTACTGGAGGTTAGGACTTCAGTGTACGTTTTTGGGGGGATACAATAGAACCCGCAGCCCCCACCTATTAAAAATTGCACCCTGCCCACATCACTGCCTTTCTCACTTCTGTCGTTGGTTTCTTTTCTTGCTGTTTATCACCTCCTAATACACCCTATGGTTTAGTTGTCTATTTGGTTTACTCCTGACTCCCACCTCTGGCGTTGAAGTTCTATAAGGTCAAGCATTCTTAGCTGTGTGGTTGGCATCCTCAGAGTAACTATAGCCCGTACAACACACTAGGAGGTCACAAAATATTTTTTGAATGAACTAAAAGGAGACTGCTAACATTTATCATTAATAAGTCTGATGATTTTTCTTTAAAGCACAAAAAACAATCTCTGCTTCCCCCTCCCCCACCCGTCATCCCTTGGACACTAGGTATGGAGAAAATAGTATCACAAGAGCAAATTCATTCTGAAATTAATGGTAAGCTTGTGAGCAGACAGAGATTTCTATAAGGGGGAAAGAGTCAAGGAAAGCTTTGGGGCTTATTAGGTTAATACTTAGGTTATTATCTTTAGGTTAATAACTGAACTGGCTACCAGGAACCAGGCAATGGACAGATATCCAAAGTATAATTGGTGAAATCAGGGCATGGAGTGAAGGTCTCCTACACTGAGGTCTCTTGAAGTCATGAAGCCTCCATTCATTCATTCATTCATTCATTTAACAAATACTTGAATATCTAAGTGCCAACCTCTGGGCTTCAAGCGTGGCTGTAAGACTAGGTCTCTGAACTTCTGGACACTGCACTAGAGTATGGGATTAAACGTAAGAAAGAGCATAGTTGTACACGTTGGCCTTTTTCATGGGGCAAGGCCTGTTTGAACTATCTTTGTCCCCACTCCAAAGAAAATCAATTTCCTCTCACCTGGTCTAGGCACAAAATAATACAGGCATTTAGTGGCCAGGTAGGAGCTCACCAAAACAGAAGCCTGGATTGGAATTTCAAAGGTAAGACTGCTCTTGCTCAGGCCTTATTATTAAAGTCATCGCCGAAGCTTCTCCTTAAGTAATGGAATTAAGTGAAAGAGCTGATGAGTGAACTAAGTTAGAATGTGAGGCTTTAACCTTACACCCAGATTTGCATTTCTGTTCTGCTATTTAGGAGTCACGTCAATTCAGAAAAGGTACCTAACCTCTCTGAGTCTCTGTTTTCTCATCTATAAACTGGCATTAATCTTTCGGTGTTGTGAAATTAATACGGATAACGAATATAAGCATTTAGCACAGTGGCTGGTTCACAACAGGCACTCAGTGTTAGAGGAAAACACAAATCCAGATGTGGATTATTTAAGTTTGGTGGATCTCTGCTTCTCTTTAGTGGCATCTGGGAATAAAAGAGACGGAGCCATAAACACACAATGAGCCAGAGATCTGAAAAATGGAAAACAACTACACACATCAAGAGATGCTCAATGGTGTCAGGAATGACATAGGAAATTATAAACTTCTCTTGCATTCTGTTTTTAGGGGCATGTCTGAATTTGATCAGTTATATGAGTTTGGGAGGACAATTTTAAGTCGTGTTTCATGACACACCACAGGGACGTGGACCATAATATTAAAGCACAAGGTTTCATCCTGGTATTGTTAAAATTAAGCAGAATGGCTTTGGAGCCTCTCTCTTTAGCAGCTTGCTTAACCATGTTGCTTACAAAAGACAGCAGTGAATTGAAACTGAACAGTAAACTGTGCTCTCACCATCTGTCTTGAAACAAGTATGACATAGGAGTGGCTGTCATTCCGACTGTTTGGGAAGCAAAATCACTTATACATTTTTCCAGCCTTGGGCTGAGCACCCTGTGCAGAGTTGGATCCAAACAATTAAAAATGGTTCTGGTTCTGAAGGGTATTTCCAGGGCGTGCATTTCAATAGGAATGTTTCAAAGGCGATATTTAAGCTGTTCAATGATAATTTATATCGCTTTACTAGATTGGGCAAATTAAAACGCTGAAGATATGATACCCTCTTCCCTGTCCTTCTGTCCTGTTTTTCCTTCAAGTTTCCTCCAATTGATTGCTGAAGTTTGGATAGGCTGTAGAGGTGACCCAACCTGCCAGTAAGCAACTACCAGGGTCTTTGCTTTGCTAACATTCGTGCTATGAAGTGTGTAAACCTGGCGATTCACAGACCTGTACCCCTGGGGCTAATACTACATTATATGTTAATAAAAAATTAAAAATTAAAAATAAACAAATAAATGAAAATTAAAAACCACATTGGTAGCCACAATCCAGTTTGCAGCTGAGAATAATAGCACCGTTTTTAAATTCTGGACCTAGACAAAATGTCCTTTTTTAGAGCAATTATGTCATCGATATTTTAGAGATGGAGACAGGGAATGAATGAAAAGCCCAAAGACCCTCCACCCTCCTTTGCTGGATTCTCCAGCATGCTGTCAGGATCGTTTGCTGGCCCACTTCTGAGGAAATATAGAGATCTTTTCTTACAGGTAAAGCATTTGATATACATTTTTCCTTTCAGGAAACATGAACAGTGGCCTTTTTAGGTCAGATATATAGGTCTACATTATGGATGGCACACAGAGCCTGCTTTTATAAACTGATTGCTGTTCTGTCCTTGCTTATCCTAGAGCAGAGAAGATGTTCAATCCAAACAGGCATATTTCTGCTAAATGACCTTTGCTCAGCCTTACATTCATTATAAGTTCACAACATGTGTACAGCATTGGATTAAACTAGGTTTGGCGTCTATTTGGTAATTCCTTGAGCAGTAGATTTTTTTTTTTTTTTAATTTAGAGCAATACAGAAGAACTCTGCTTTACTGCCAGTACCAGGGGGACTGCTTTATGAGGAGACATAATTTGACTTAGAATATTCCCCCTTCTTCTAACAGTGTGCTGTATTTTAATAGCGCTCCCATATATTATGCAAACGAAATGTTTTACAGACTTGTCACAGATGGCAGTTGGAAGTGACTATTGGACGATCACGCCATACCACCCTCTTCTTAAAAACAACAAGCTTGATTTGCCTCCCCGTGGTCCCTAAATTGAAGAGCATAAGCCACAGAATTAAGGAAAAAAAAAAGAACTTCTGAAGAGTTAAGCAGGGGTGGAAAACAGTGTTCTTTAAAGAATGACTAGGAAAAACTGCCTTACGGTGTGGTCCCTGAGGGAGAGAATTTCATGCCTCCGCTAATAAGAATGATTATTTTTCACTATAGATTATGCATTGTGCTCGGAGGAAGATGGGAGAACGGGGAAGCCAGTGTTTGAAAGGTTTAGGGGCTATTTATTTCCTACAAAGTTGAGTGCATCTCATTAGCAAAATTGTGGGTTACATATTCTTGTTCTGGTCTGCTCTGTCAGGCCTTCCCAGAGCAATTTTAGAGCACCCCCAAACGGCATGTTTCCTGGCATCCGTCTTTGGCTGCAGATGCCTTTCACACATCCCCGGGCAAGCAGCTCATGGCCCTCTGACCTTTATTTCCTGAAAGAAGAACCTTTCCTTCATTTGAAAATATTACTCCTGTTTCTAAATCTGGTCACCATGATCATTTCCACAGAGTTCCGCTTATCTATTGAAGGAGTCACACTTTGTTTTAGTGAATGCATTGTGGCTGAAAGAAATCTAGCTAAGCTTGTTCACGTAGAAATGGGCGCTGTTGACAGGACACGGACATTTCGTAGACCGAGGTACAGGAAAAACTATAATGTCAGGGCCTCGTGGGAGAAGAAACTGGAGCGTGAGTCTGGATCTCAACAGCCTCGGGAGACTCAGCAGTTATGGAGTTGACACACTTCATTCAATTTCTTTGTCATCGTTATGCCTTGGCAGCCTTTTCTATGTCCTTAGTTTTTGGCTCTGCCACCAACCCATATCATGTTTCACAGTCCCAAATCCAAGTTCCTTGGAAGTAAATCTGTTGGCCTGACTCACCTCTTCTCTCTATTTTCCCCAGGTCAGTGGCCTACCTCTGGCTGATCCTTCTTTGCATTAAGTGTTTATCTCTGGTGCAATCAGACGCAGCTCGATTGGGGTACACTGGGGTGGGAGGAGAGTATGGAAGAAGAGTCCTATGCTGTTGGACTCTCAGAGGCTATGGCTGGTGACAGGTAGTGTGGGAGAAGAGTGTGGGTGTATCTTCTAAGACAAGGTAGTTACATTTGTTCCCAGGGACCTTTATGGAATAGACTAATGTGGTGTATCAGCTAAGGTAGAGTCTTTTGTAGAAGCTAAACGTGGGCATGGTGTTTTTCATTTATATCAGAATTATACTGAGT
This sequence comes from Martes martes, assembly GCF_963455335.1. Lineage (NCBI taxonomy): Eukaryota > Metazoa > Chordata > Mammalia > Carnivora > Mustelidae > Martes > Martes martes. The sequence continues at coordinate 182,164,138 of NC_137888.1, read as the reverse complement.
AAGCATTTTTTATTTTGCTGAGTCGGTTCCTTACAGTAATTAAAAAATAAGAGACTTAATACACACATCCTCTGTGTGTGTGTGTGTGTGTGTATGGATGAGCACACATGCTTATATACACGCACATACAGTAGGAACAGAAGAGGAAGTAGTATAAACTTTTAGTGCCCAGAGAGACCTTACAGATTCTCTGACCCTACCCACACATTTCACAGATGAAGAAATCCAGACTCATAAAGTTTACATGGCTAGCTTAAGGGCACACAGCTATTAAATGGCAGAAAAGAAACTCAGATCTCTTGAGTCCTCATTCAATAAGCTTTATAACCTAGATCTATTATATTTTTCTCTCCAGAAAGAAAGACTTTATTAATTTAAACAGGCCTAAATATATATCATACCATGCCATCACATGGTTTGCTTATTACCTTTACAGTCCTACCTCAAAGGTCCTCACCACAATGGTCTACCTGACAGCTGCCTAAAGTCAGTCCCACTCTTCATCCCCCAGGGTTTCTGGTGCATCATTATTTTTATAGCTTTACTTCACTTATCCCAGTCTTTAATCACCTCATTGATTCGTTTTCTCGTTTTTCTCCTCCACTAAAATAGAAGTTTCTGTAAAGAGAAAGATCAGTTCTCTTCCACACATCTGCATCCCCAGGTCCTGCAATCCTGCCCAGCATAGTAGAGACACAAAATTAGTGAGTCACACCTGTATACGTTTAATAAATATAAATAATTTTGAAAATAAAATTTGAGGGAAACACATAAACACTTTTCGGGTCTCATGTTCCTGATTATTGAGGTCATGCAAAGTATAATATCCCTACAAGATTAAATTTTTCTAAAGGTCTCTACGTATTTTTGAATGCCACATAACAATTTCAGTCTGAAACAAAACCTGGAATCATGGCAAAGGAAGGCAGCAACATCTGACTCAAATGTGACTTCACCTGTGTGGGTGTTTTCCACATAAACTGTGAGTGTGCTCATGACAGAGTAACTTGGCTTTGAAATGCTGCACCCCAAATACTCTCTTTGTTTGTGAATGTTCCTGTGACTCTCTGACAGTAAGAACTGTTCATTCTTCTTTCTGGCTCTTGGCAGCTTACAGATGCTTCCTGTTAGTGCTCCTGGCAGGTTACTGGTGGGGCCTGTTGTTTATTGCCCTATCTATCAAGTCCTATTTATTTTTAAAATAAACTTTAAGTATACTGTAAACTCCCTTCAAAAACAGATTTTTCCTCCTCTTTTACACTTGACAAGCCTCTAAAAGGAATAGTAACTCTGTCTCATAAATATTTGAACCTGAACCTTTTAGGAAAGAATTATACTTAAGGTACTGAAGATCAGAACAGTCTCTGTCTAAAATATCCCTTCCAGCTCTCATTTTCTTGCTCTCTCCCCCTCTTCCATTCTCTCTCTCTTTTTCCCTTGATCCCTTATTTTTTAAAATTGTGTTCTCTCATTCCTGCTTCTCTACTGCCCTTCCCTCCCCTTAGCCATCCCACCCCAAGTCTAATTCTCTAATCAAAACTACCATCCATATCTTACTTAAACACTGGTTGTATATCGTAAATGTCCTTATCAAAAAGGTTAAAGTGCTTGTTATTTACAAGCTCATCAGGCCTACAATTCTTTCTTGGTCCTCCATCAATCAACCCACCATTCCTTTCATTGGTAAACTAATATTTTCCAGCATGAAGCTGGTGAGAAAAGATATTGACAAGGTGCAACATAAAAGAGCTTGGAATTTAGAGTCATACTTACTCAGGTTCAATTCAAACACTACTACTTGTTAGCTGTGTCTTTGAGAATGTCTCCTAACTTCTCTTACTGTATTTCCTCATTGGAAACGTGAGGACTAAGAACCCCTGTCTGGGTAAACATTCCCAGCATTCTCTAAATATTTCCAGATCTTCTGAACACATTCCAACAGTTTTGTTTTTCAGTTTAGGCATAGTTAAATGGCTTGTGTTGACTAATAAAATCTGAGTGGTAGTGATATGTTTCACTTGTGAACAGAAGTTTTTAGAGGCAGTGTGTAAATTACTATGGTCCCCTTCTTCAGTGAATCAAATATAGAAATACGTTGAGAAGGAGTCTTTAACATCTATGGCCTTGCCTATCAACAATAAGCAGGGCCTTTTCCTGATCCACTGTGGATACATAGCATGAGATGTTGGGCTTGCTTATTACTGCTGCAAAACTTATCCTATCCTGACTGACATATTCACTTTGCAAGATTGTTTGGAGGATGAGTGACAGTATATATAAAATGATAACTGCCTTCATCAGTAACATTATTATCCTCACTGTTACCACTGTTATTTTGTTAGATTCTATGTGTTTTTTTAATTCTGTATTTTGATTTTTCCCATTACCTTACTGTGCTATAAATATGTATTTGCATTTCTGCCATTCAGTAAATTATGAAATCTTTGAAAAGGACAAGATATTTTATGTGTCCTTGTTTAGGCTCTGACCACACTCTGACATAGTAACCAAAAGCAACTATAGATAATACATTAAAAAAAAATGGATGTATTGGTGTTGTAATAAAACTAAATTTATGAAAACAGGAGACAGACTTCAGTTTGCTGACCCCTGATTTAGACTACTCTTATTCTCCTCCCTCGTTCTGCTTTTCCATCTCTCATTCTTCATTTGTCTCTTTCTCATCTGGATGGGCCTGTACTCCTTACTGCCACAGGCAGATTTTTAGCTCATTACAGACAGAAATGGCCACCAGTAGCCACAAGTCTATGTCATATGGGAAGTAAATCTCTTTCTCCCTAGCGTTCTTCTTGGTTAATACATCCACAGTCAGACCACGCTCTGTTGACAGTGGATGGGCATTCCTGACTGGGCAGGCCTGAGTCATCTAACTATCCCTGTGATCAGAGAATGGTTGGGGCACTCTGACGGATGAGGCTTTCAATATCACCAGGGTTAGGGATGGGAGAAAGAAGGTGCATGGTGGATCCAACAGGATGCTCCTTACAAGCCTTTTTTCTCCTACATATGCAGAGAAGCAGGAAAGAACTAAGTTCAGAGGGCCATCCCTTACAATTCCTCATTGTGTAGTACCCTTGTTACTTTCTAGCCAGTCTCCATGGTTATTCCTCAGAGACCTGGTATTTGGTCTGGAAACAAAAGCATTGGTTGGGGTTTCTGAAGGGTTGTATGTGAGAAGCAGGAAAGAGAGCAACCAAGGAAGACTCTTAAACTTCTGTCAAAAGCACTTGGGTGAGTAGAGGTACCTTGCATTTAGATGGTTAAAAATCATTTCTCAAACTGTGGGCAGCAGGAGATGGGAAATCAGTAACATGGACAATCCCCAACTGGCTTAGAAGTATTTTTCTAATCTGAGAAAACTCACAAAACTTTATAAAAGGTAATAAACAAAGCAATAGGGTGGTATATGAGTCAGGATTCTCTGGAAGCTCTCCAAATTCCTCTCTGTAACATGGGGAACATCTGTAAATTCCTAATATGAGATGTCATAGTAAGGGGCGGGGGGGGGGGGGAAACCTTATTATTCCTGGCCACATAAATTCTTCCTAAAAGACATTACTGGCTATCACAGATACGTGTTGGGCACTCAAAAACTGAGTCAGTTTGATACACCAGTACGTCTTCTATTTTTACTTGGCTCAGAAAATTTAATGAAATTATACAAATCCCTGAAATCTAATATTTTTATGTGATAAGATTGTGTAAGAGGAGGGGGTGGAAGAGAAGTTTAGAAAATGTGGTGACAGATGGCAAGTGGGCTCAGGCACATAGTGTTCCTATATATAGGGGAGGGGACAATCTGGTTAATCAAGGGGAGGGGGGAGCATTTTTAAATTTAGATTCAAGTATTTTATATATTCAGCAACATAATTTACTGAAGCAGCCTAGCTGGATAGAACTTTTAAATATTTTTTTTGGTTGGGGGTGGGTTGTGTGATACATATTTTCAACAGTTTTACATATTCTTTTATGACGTCTGCATTTAAAAATTAGATGGTATCTGCAGGCTTTGAGTATGTCTTTTAAGAGAGTGCTGAGAATATCTATTTCTAGAGAGAGAGTTCCTTCCAAGGAAATTTAATGACATTTTAAAAATTAGGGTCATCACAGCTAATTTAGCAACACTGGAAAATTGAAACAAATGTTTACAATGAAGATAACTTTGAAGTTCAGTTGAATGAACAACTGGTTGGAAATGAGAACACTGGTGACTGAGATCCAATTCTAGGTAACATAAGGCAAGGTAGGTTGTGTCACCTTGCACAAGTCATTTCAGTGCTTTGGGTCTTAATCTTCTTATTTTTGAAATAGGAGTTTGGATTAAATAATCTTTGGGATATTTTTGGTTTAATGTTTCCACTGTTGTAGGCTTTCTAGTAATGCTCTGTTAATTAGGATCCTTTGGGTTCCAAGTAATGGAAAGCCCTACTCAAAATGCCTGAAACTATCACAGGGTGAGTCTAGGATGGGTGTGTGGACTTTAAGGATGGTTTGGTTAAGAGAAGGACATTTCTATCACTTGCACACTTGGCTTTCCCTGGTCTCAACCTAGTGCTAAGGCTGGCACCCCTTTAGGATCTCTAGTGCCTGTTAATGACTTTGAGTCAATGACCTGCTTCATTGTTCAGGTGTGGACAAAAAGAGCAAATCCTTTCCTGAATCTGTCTTAGAGGAATGCAGAAATATCTTTACAAATCTCCCCTCACATATCATTGGCACAACTTGCCTGATGATGGCCAGGGAGTGGGGCTGCCCTGAACCATGGGAGAGATTCCTCAAACCAGCAGTCAGCCCAATAAAGAGATTGTGTGCCTGAAAATCAAGAAGGGGTGATGCGTGTAAGGGAGGCAACCATGAAGTTTACCAGCCATTTCTTGCTTAGAAAACTTAATTCACATAATCTATACAGTAAAATAAGAACTAGGGGAAAAAAACAAATTAATAATAGAAGTTTACATGATCATTATGATCATATCAAGCACTTAGTAAGCATTCAATAAAGATGCATGCATTGTGCTAACCTTAAACCGATTAAACACAGTGAACATGCCTCATAGTTGGCAACTAATTAACAGAAATCATGGGTATTTCTGGATTTGCTATAGTGACCAGAGTCCACTGCAGTAAGTTTTGCTTTAGTACAGTCGTTTTCAAAGCTGGCTGCAAATGGGAATCACTTAGGGAGCTTTGAAAAATACTGTCGCCTGGGTCCCAACTCCAGCAATCCTAGTGTGATTGATTTGGGGTGGAGGTCTGGACATTTAGAATTTTTATGAAACTCCCCAGCTTATTGTAGCTCACAGTCAAGACTAGAACCTCTGGTTTGGGGTACCTAAGTGGGGGCATGATCAAATACATTCTACCCCCAGGAGTCACATTCAAGTTTCCCTTGAACTCCTTTTTCTAATTCTCTTCTCTCCTACTCTAAACTAGTAACTGCTAGATTCTCCTCTCTAAGCTGGGACTCCCAGAGATACCACATGGTCCCCATTACAGTATGAAAAAAACCTGAATGTGAGGGTGGAAACCAAGAGCGGGGATGGCCTACTGTCAATATGGGGTGTTAGGAGAAAGGGACAAAGGGGTGGACGAGAGAAAACAAGAAGCAGTGCAAAAAGCCTTTCTCTCTGGCACTGGGATGTGGTTGGTGATGCACATTTAGGCATTCTCAGACTCAGATTCCCACACAAACACCCATACACACACAGACACATCATCTGAAATTCTTCCCTGCCTCCTCCCTTCTCAGCCCACTGCCAACCGCTTGCTCAGAATATTGCTGCAAATTCATAGAACACCTAAAACATGAATAAATGAGAAATGGCTATGTTTATTCATTCACTCACACTTTCATTTACTCATCTATTCTATAAATATTGATTGAACACCTACTATGTGCCAGGTACATTGCCAGATGATGAGTGAATAGTCATAAATAAAACAGGAGCTTATGGCACATATAGAGGCCCTGCATCTGGAAAGTTATTTGGAGCTGATGGTGTAATGATTATCTTGTTCACCACTTCTTGAGTTCTGTTCTTTGCCCTGTTCATTGAATGGATATTTGTTGGATAAATGAATACCTGAATGTGTTACTGAGAGAATCCCAGAGGGACTGGAGGATGGTGAGTGTAGCAGTAGGTAGGGAGGACTAGAATGATATTTAGGTTGGAAATATGGGTATACATTGGTTATGCTGGGCCTACAGCCTATGGCTTCAAAACAAAATCAGACATTATATCCTGTGCATTGGAAAGCTATTGTATATTTTCAAACAAAATGATAAGGACTGGGAAAGTCCAGAGGGATTAAAAAGAGCCATTTGGGCAAAGAATCAAATATAAGAATGTTCTACAAAGAGGGAACGAGACATACAATAGCTGGGAGCCAAGAAGGCATAGTATGTTTGATGAAGAGAAAGGCATCATGTTTTACTTAAATATAGAGATGAAAGGTAGTCTTGTGGAGAGACAAATGAACGGACAAATATCGTACAGAGCAGTAGATGCTGGGAGCAAATGTAGTTGGCATTGAACCTTATGGGATTGCAGAGGAGTCCTCTCCAGTCTAGACTTGGGAAGCCAAGAAATACTCCATGGAGAATGAAATACCAAAACAGAATCTTAAAAAAGTGGGTTGATTTAGGAGGTGGAAAAGGTAGGAGGTGGAAAAGGAAGAGGGAAGGTAGGTAGAAATGGAAGGAGGAACAGGATGTTTCACACAGAAAATGGTGAATCTACAAAAGCACAGAGAAACATCTTAAAATTTAGAGCTAGGCACACCTGGGTGGCTCAGTTGGTTAAGCATCTGACTCTTGATTTCAGCTCAGGTCACGATCTCAGTGTGCTGAGATTGAGCCCAGAGTCAGGCTCCACCACAGCACTGGGTGCGGAGTCTGCTTGAGATTCTCTCTTTCTCTTTCCCTTTGCCCCTCCCCCCACTCCCACTCATGCTCTCTCCCCTTTAAATAAAAATCTTTTAAACAAATTTAGAGCTGGGGCTCCTGGATGGCTCAGTGGGTTAAGCCTCTGCCTTCAGTTCAGGTCATGATCTCAGGGTCCTGGGATTGAGCCCCACATCGGGCTCTCTGCTCAGCAGCAAACCTGTTTCCCCCTCTCTCTCTGCCTTCCTCTCTGCCTACTTGTGATCTCTGTCTGTCAAATAAATAAATAAAATCTTAAAAAAAATTTAGAGTGAAATCTTAGTGACACATATAAATCAAAGTAAATTTTAAAAGTTTATAGACACTTAGAATATCAGGCACTGTGTTACACAACCTTATAATAATCTTTTGAATTAGGTATCAATGAGGCAATTTAGGGGAACTTATTTGCATAGGATCTAATAGTAAGTGGTGTGGCTGAAATCCAGAGTCTGTTCTCTTAGCTTTTCTGTTATACTGTGTTACTGACAAAGTCAAAAAATAAAGAAGTAAAAGGAGGGAGGCCCAAGGAGATGTGGATTATTTTTACGTGTATATGTATAAATACACACACATGCACACTTCTTTTTTTCTCTAGTGTTTTTTTTTTTTTTCCTATCTCTGGAAATTATCTTTCCCCCTTAATTAAAAGTCAAACCAGAAAAAAAAGAGATAATCAACTATAATGACATAAGACAAAGACCAGTACAGAGATTTACTTGAAGACAAATTATATTTAAACTTAGGGTGTCAAGAAAACTTAATGGGATTTAAGCCCACACCAGGCAAAGAGGATTTATGTTTGTCTGTTGGTTGAGGTTAACCATTGGTACAGGTAGGATTCCTTTTTTTTTTTTTTTTTTAAACAGGTAGGGTTAGGGTTATTATCAAATAATTTTCAGTGAGCTGGAAGAAAGATTACCTGATAGTAACCTTCCAGGACAAGAATAGAACAAAGGAGGTAGAATATTCTCGGTTTCCATTAAGAGAAAATAACAACAAAAACAATTCAAATTAGAGTATATAATAAAGAAGATGTATGATTTCTTAAAGTTTGAGAGTTTGCAGGTAGGGCTCACCTCCCAAACTCTGCAGGTTTGATTCAGAAACTCCACTAAGCCTTCAACGACCTAGCTCATTTTCAACTTTCTTCCAGCTTACTGAAAATTATTTGATGTCACTGGTTTTATTTTTCTTAACCTAGCTGGCATATTTTTGAACTGTGCTATCCAATACAGTATCTACAAACCGTATGTGTCTTCTTAAATTGAAATTAATTAAAATTAAATTAAATTAAAAATTCATTGCCTCGGTTGTACTGGCCACATTTCAAGTGCTTAATAGCTACATGTGGGTAGTGGCTACCATCTTGGCCGGCACAGGCATAGTACATTTCCAGCATTACAGAAAGTGCTACTGGATAGTGCTGACTGAGAGAGAGAGACAGAGAGACAGAGAGCCATTAAATAAGGAGACTTGTGTTCTAATGTCACCCAGGCCACTAAACTCACCATATTCCCTTGGGTAAGCTTCTTCTATTTCTTAAGTTTTTTAATTTCCTCTAGAGCAGAGAGGTTGTACCAAGAGGTTTTGGTGGGGGTTCAATATAATGAAATTCTAAGTGCTTTCTTTTGATTTTTTAAAATTTGTAGACTTTTCTTTATTCTTCAGGGACCAGCTGTGAGTTCTATCATCAGATGGGATTCAGACAGATATCAAGTGCTAAAAACCAGGGCTGAAAATTCAGGACAGTTTCATTTCTGCTAGAGTAAAAAAAAAAGTCCAACACAAATTTAGAAGGCAGATAAGGGTGGGTTTAAATAACGTATGCACCCATTTCTTTGACTTAGTTCATAGTAGTTGACTGATAGAACAAGTCAGTCATCTGGAATATGTCACCACTTTACAAAAGCATGCTATTGGCTACCGAAAGAACTAGCAAAAGGTAGTGGGGAGGATACATCATCTACTTATTTCTAGAGAAAAGTTCATTTTGCATGGCATCTTGATAGTGAACTCATACTTTACTTTTGATTGATTTGTTATTATTCATTTATTTATGCGAACATTTGAGTGTACGCCAGGTACCATATATATGCTCAATTCTGAAGATCCAGTAGTAAATAAGATACTTGTTTTCCTTGCTCTTATGACTCTAGTAAGGAGATGAAGAGATATCAAGCAACTAATTCCAGAAATAGTTATTTACAATGGTGGGGAAGGCTATAGAGATGATATCATAAGGGCTACAGGAGCATATACCAGGGGGACTCGATCTCTTTTGGGGCTGGAGACTACCTGGAAAAAGTTTCCCTGTCCCATTCAAAGACCCAAGAGAAGACTAGTAGGAGTCAAGAATGAGAGTGTTATTAAAGATGAGGCCAGAGAAGTAGACAGGGGCCCGCTGTTGCAGAGTCCTCTTAACCATAGTCATGAATTTGGGCTTTATTGTAAGCTCAATGGAAAGCCACTAAAAGGTTTTTAAATACAGGAATGGCATGATCAACATGCACGTCAGACATATTCCCTCTTGCTGCAGAGTGGGGACAGATGGGTAAGAGGTGCACATTTGACAGCAAGCGGACTAGTTAGGAAAATAATATCGCAGTTCAGATGAAAGATGATGGTAGCCTAAACAAGGTGTTTGATGAAGAGGGAGAGAATGGGCAGATTTAAGGCACAGACAGAAAGTCAAATTAATAGGAGTGACAAGATGTGGGAGTTCGTGGAGAGGAAAAGGGGAAAGACCGTCTTCATTTCTGGCTTGAACCATTGGGATTAGTGATGATGAATACAACTTTGGATGAGTAAGTTTTAGGAACAATGAAATCATGTTATTGTTTTTATAATTATCATCAAAGCAGTCACTTTCATGACCTTCATGTGCTTATAATATATGTTCATTTTCCTGTAATAAAGAGACCCCTTGGTCTCTAACACAACAGTTTATTTATTACTTTGATTACAGAGAAGAAAGTGAAGCTGTTGTTTCAACTTTCTCTGTGTTCTAAAAGAAGAATAAAGACATGAGAAGTGGAAGAACAAAAGAAATGACCTTATTCTTTCTTCCTCTTCTGCCTGGAAGACAGACAAGATAAGCAATGAGGAATTATAATTGATAAAGTAATTGTAGAGATAGGCTGCTAGAGGTGAAAAATGAGACTTCAACATGAAGGTTATCTTTCCTTCCAGCCTGCGAAAAATTTTTGTCTTCCATTTCCCTTTTCTTGCAGTTCCTGAAAATTCTACTTTATGTATCCAGATCCAAATATAGAACAAAGTATCACTAGTTTTACAGAAAATGATTTAGCCTCTGTTCATGCTCTGTTACTATTAATGATTTTTATTCTCTCTTGAAGAGTAACTTAGCTTTTTTCTTTGCTTTTGTTTTGTTTTTCACCTTGAGAATGCTATGGATTTTTAAGAAATAATTTTTCTCTTCTTAACTTCACTAGATAGTAAAAGAAAGCTTAGAGTCAAAATAGTGCCCCCTCTATATCATTGGATGATTTACATTTCATATTCAAACTTGACATCACGTTCATCTTTGTTTACTTGCAATATTAGCAAGAAACAATATGTTTTATCTTTATCATGTAAAACATTGTTTCTTGCTAATATTGCTTGCCTATATTTGCTTGATTAGAATTTAGGTTCTGGGTATCACAGATAAGTCTGAATCATAATCCTTCCACCTTATTAGAGGTGTGACCTCCGTTCAAATACTTAACTTCTCTGAAATTTGAGTTTCTACCCAAAAAGTAGAGATCATGAAAATATAGATTAGCACTTTTCTAAGTATTTTTCTTAAAAATATTTATTTATTTGACACAGAGAGACACAGCGAGAGAGGAAACACAAGCAGAGGGTGTGGGAGAGGGAGAAGCAGGCCTCTGGCTGAGCAGGCATCTGGGCTGGGTCCCAGGACCCTGGGGTCATGACCTGAGCCGAAGGCAGAGGCCTAAGGACTGAGCCACCCATGTTCCCCAGCACTTTTGCACTGAATGTAAAGGCTCAGCCAAGGATTGATACGTAGCAAGAGTCCCTCCAAAATAGGAATTAATACAGTAGCACCATCATCATCGTTATTATATATTATTAATTATGATATTTTTATTATAAATTATATATTATATAGATCCTCGGTCATCATTAATATTATATATTATTATAACTCCTGTTCTCTTATTGTGCTTCATTTTCTTCCTCTTCATCATGCCTTTTTTCTTCTTAGCTTAAATATATTTTGAAACACTGGAGGTATAGAATAGAGAAATAAGGCAAGTATATACAAATCATTTAGGCCCCAAAGGTAAGACTGACAAGCTAGGCATATTGCTATGTACCTGGTATAGGGCACATAGGACTGCTTGGTAGACTGGAAAATTTTAGGAGAGTCCTAGGAAAAAATAGCAAAATAACACAAATGATTTACATGCACAAATGGGAAAAAGATAGGGTAACATTATTACTTAGCCAAGGGAAAAGGTATATTACCTTCTTATGAACATAACATGATTTAAAACAGATGTTGTCAGCCAACTGATAGGTAGCCCCAGTGACTACAAAAAAAAAAGAAAGAAAGAAAAAGAAAGAAAGAAAGAAAAAAGAAAAGAAACTGGGCTTCAGTGCTACAGGAGGCATATAGATTAGACGGAAGGTGCTGTGACAATGGTCCTTTCATCCATGCCTCTATTTTCATTAGCCAATGGAAATGAAACAAGAAAAAACATCAGGGTTTGGAAATCACAACCAAAATGTTTTATTTCAAGAAATACGATTTAAATGGTGTACATGTAAGCCACTTTAATTTGCAGTGGATTGAAACTTGGCATGTTTCTTAGTCCAGACATAATTTATTTAGATTCCTTTAGCTGTTTTTCAATTTACAAATATGCATAGACATAAAATGTTGCATGTCTTGAATTTTTTTCTGCATATTTGTGAATTAAAATTAGCAAAATTATTATTAAATAGACTGGTCTCGAGCTGAAATAAGATGGCTTTTATTTCTTTTTTTAAAAAAAGATTTGAGAGAGAAAGAGAGAGAGAGAGAGAGCATGAGTAGGGGGAGGGACAGAGGGAAAGGGAGGAGACTCCCCGCTGAGCACAGAGAGCCATGGGGCTCAATCCCAGGACTCAGATTATGACCTAAACTGAAGTTAGACACTTAACCGATTGACCCACCCAGGTGCCTCAAATAGCTTTTATTTCTAATACCAAGAAATGAGAAGTGTGGTAATCAGGAACATGAGGGATTTTCTTGTGGTACCTTACATCTGGATGGGGGAGTCGGCCCCTTCAATGAGTTTCCCATGTAACTTAATAATACAAAGTATTTGTGATTTCTTTTTTTTTTTTAAGACTTTAATGATCATTTGGAGAGGCAGGGAACACTCCATAGTATATAGAAATCTCCTTTGAACATTTGTTCTTGGTCCTTCTCTTCATGAGCCTCTAATATATTTCTATCTCTGTCTCTCTGCCCCCCACCATTTTCTTTCTCCCTCCTGGTTTTCTCCTTGTTACATCCTCTATCTCACTTTTTATTATGCAGGATGATTTGCTGAATATTCTTGGCTATTTAAGCATTCTGAGTGTTTTGGCTTTTACCCCTAGTAATTTTCATTGGGCTTTTGGTAGGAATGAATGTGAGTTTCTCCATGGGGCAGAGTTCTAATAAATAGGCTTTTCTCTTTCTCACATAAACAAATGTACATATACACAGATACAGTGTTTGAAATGTGTATCTTTAGGAGTTTGGCTTGACTCATGGTTTGAACACCTAACTGTGTAGCTATCTTGAATTAATGAAACTGAATGGGCTAAAACAATAGTGCTGTAGTCTTTTGCCTTTTGAAATGTTGTGCCCACATGAGCAGGACATAACCATAGGCCACATGAGTGATCAGTCTATAACTCCTGATTGATCAGTATCCCTAAGGGATTCCAGCAGCTTGGTTTGATGTGCATACTGCTGACTCTTCAGAGATTAAGGCAGTGTATAGAACATAAAAATTCAATTAATACATGGATAATACAAGTTAAAATCCTCATCAGTCAGAGTAGACTAGGTTGTGCTGCAATAACAAATAGCTCCCAAGTCTTAGTTGTTTGAAGAACAAAGTATTTCTTAGTCACTGTGTATATCCATTATGGGCTGGTAGGGGAAAGGGAGGGCCTGGGCTTTATGTGATCACTCAAGGATCCAGGCTTATAGTGTGACTAGTCTCTGTTCTGGGGGCAAAAGAGGGAGTTGCTTCAACAATTAAATGCTGCAACCTCAAAAAGACACCATCAATTCTCCTGATACTTCATTGGTCAGAACTTTATGGCCCACTCGACCATAATGGAATCAGGAGACACAATCCTAGTATGGCCAGATGGTGGAGGGGCCAACTTCTTTGAAAGGTGTGATCGGGTAGTTTGCTATCGCAAAATAGTTGGAAGAATAGACAAAATTGCCTTAAATTCCAATATTTGTTGATGCTCAATTTGTTTAGGACAAACGGTCATTGGCTGCAATACAATGGACTACAAGGTATTTGGAAGAAAAACATAGAACTACGTTGATAGTCTTGTTCCATTCCATGCATATATAGAAAGTCTTTATTTCAGTTTTTTAAAAAAATTTAACAATGCTTATCTGAGTGCCTTGAACATAATCTTTTAGTGAGTATTTCAAGTTTATTAAATTGAATGAATATGTAGTAACTATGTTTAGCTTTAATTTAATCCCTAGAAGGGAAGAACATAATGGTTAGTTTTTTCAAAATGGTAGCCCTTAGTAGTAACTTCCTTTTAATTTGAATGCATATAGCAAAACCAAAACCAAAACCAAAAAAAAAAAAAAAAAAAAATCATGGAGCCAACTATCTTCCACACTTCTATATTTCAAAAGCCAAGAATGTACTCAATATATACCTATTAAATGAATGAATAATACTTTTCTGAGACTATCTCAATGGTAAAGAAATGAGAAAAAGTAATGGTTAATTTTGGGGGATTGTTTTAACCCTGAAATTTTTTTTAAGATTTTATTTATTTCTATGATAGAGAGGGAGTGTGTGTGTGTGTGAGAGAGAGAGAGAGAGAGAGAGAGCATGAGCAGGGGGGAAGGGCAGGGGGAGAAGGAGAAGCAGACTCCTGGTGACCAGGAAACCTGATGCAGGGCTCAGTCCCAGGACGCTGGGATCATGACCTGAGCCAAAGACAGATGCTTAACCAACTGAGCCACCCAGTCAGCCCAACTATGAAGTATTTTCTTTGAGTGTCTAAGACATGGGCTCTTGCACCAGATCATTGGAGTTTGAAACCAGCTCTATCACTTTACACGCTATATTACCCTGAGCAAATTTCTTAATCTCCCTGTTCCCCCTGGGAGCACACCTCATCCATGAAATGAAGATAACAATAATACTACTTATCTTATGGGCTTAGTAAAAAGGATTAAATTATACCTTATAACCAACATACTATAGAGTAGTACTACTCATAGGAAAGGTTTAATAAACATTAGGTGCCACACTGCTGTTATTTGTGCCTTGATACTGTACCATTGGTATACAATTTCCATATGTATCACCAACACAACAATAAAGAACCACAGAAATGACACATGCACTACTGTTACTTTGGTGTTGTTACACGTGCATTACACAGTGGGAAAGACCCATGGGGAGGACCCATATATCTGCAGGGGCTCTCACTCTTTCACTCTGTGTAACACGAGCAAAGGTGATGGTTTCCAAAGTCACACAGTGGCATCAACCGTTCTTTATTGTTTTTTAAAAACATTTATTTATTTGAGGTGGGAAGGGGCAGAGGGAGAGAATTTTGAAGCAGACTCCCCTCTGACTGTGGAGTGTGATGTGGGCCTCAATTCCACCACCCATGAGATCATGACCTGAGCCTATACCAAGAGCCAGAGGCTCAACCCACTGAGAAACCCGGGTGCCCCTTTGACCCTTCTTTATAACACCTGTGAAAAGCAGGGATATTCTGAGGCATTTCAAAAGGTTTGTGAGGAGGAAAAATCATGAGAATCACCTTGATTTTGAAAAAAATACAAAAGACTTGGCCCATGACATTGGCGATCACATTGATCTTGTTCTCTGCCTTGTCTTCAAGCATCTGACACATAGTAGGTGCTTTATAAGCAATTCATGAAAAAACTGAATGAGTGTTTCTGAGAATCAGTGCTGATGCAGTCTATAAGTGAAAAGTAGGTCACCTTATGTGCATTGTTAATGTTGAGATACAATCGCACTATTTCCGAAGAAGAGAGTGTCCGAACCATAGTACTAGAAACAAAATGTTCGGTTTCTGAGTGTTTTCTCTCCCTACCCCAGCATGTTATTGAAGGGAGAGAGAGATTTTTAAAAAAACACTTTGAGCATATTTCTTTGTCAAAACCCAGTCTTGGGTGCTGAAAATGACATGTTTCTATTTATTAAACATGTTCAAAAACCTCAGAAGGTTTTTATTGGGCTTATGCATATAAGCATCTATATTATATTCCAAGTATGCCATATTCCCAGATTTAGCTGCCAAAACAATTGACAGACTTAAATTTGTATAAACCTAACAATATTTTTGGTTCACATACTGGTTCAAAGGCCATGAAGGGGTAAGAAATGGCCCATATAGGGCACTTTTGCATTTACTATTAGTAGTCTAACACCCATTAACACTATCAGAATTTTGCAAAATGCTTTTTCTTTTGTTTTTCCTTCCCTCTTTACCCTTTTGGCAAATGAATGGTATCAGTGAAAGCTCTAACGGAACATACCAGACAATATAGTGTTAAAGTGCTGCTTGAGTTGCTGAAGAGTTAGTGGGCAGGCATTACAATTCCCTGTAGCTGTAATAGAGGGTAATGTCACTTTAAGACATGTGATACTTTACAGAGGAGGGATGTATTGAAACAGACTACTGCTACTTACAGCACCAGCACCGTATAGCAGCCCTGCTCCTACATTTTGCTGCCTTTGCTCCCCGATTGCACGGGACTGGGGATGGTCCGTCATTAACTGTAAACTGATTCTCATCAGGATCACTTCAAAGGTCTCATCAGACAGAGGTGACGCCAGGAGATGATTTAAAGGTGAAAATGACAAGGTTTCCACCCCTCAAACCTTGGCTCCTTTTCTGACAATACAGTCTGAATGAACCCGATGTCTTCTTTACTGTGGAAATAGCATTGGAAGAGAAAAACATATTTTTTTTATCGTGATAAAGAAGATTATTGGGAAGCTCTTAAAAAAAAACAAAAAACCTCCAATTGTGCACAGATGGATTTTAAAAAGTGTTAGAGCTTTCCAATGAACACTAATAGAGTACTCTGCTCTTGGCTGGATTTTTCAGGTAAGAAGCCTCTTTAAGGATTTAAGATTCAGAAAGCAGACTTGTAACCTATTCAGTCATGCCTAGAGAACTATGTAAGGCTGGATGCGTTATTTGGTGGAAAACACCTATTAACATAGAGACAAGAGAGTGAGCGGTGAGCTGATAGGCAGGAGCCTTAGAAGTGATGCTGAGAATTTTTTTAAAAAAGTTAAATAAAAAAGGAAAAAGAAGGAAAATACTGCAAATGTGAAGTCACAGTAATCTTTTTAAGTGCTAAAAGCTATGGGGGTGAAGAAATGAGCAAGAGAAAGCAGAGTCATGGAAAAACTGTTAAGTTTTGATTGTAGTAGGCTTTCTTAAAGTTTAGGTGAATTTCTAGTGCATTTTAACCGAAATTCACAAGGAGTGCATGCCACAGTCACCTCTATTTTGTCTTTCTATAATTTGCAGGGTATTTTGAAATGGCCCTTAAACGCATTCATTTCAAGATTCACAGAAGGGGTGTTGCTATTTATCTCTACTGAAGAGAATGCATCTATGTTATACTGATAGTTCTGAAAACAGTGAGGCTGAATCTGTTGTGTACAAAAGTAAACAGTGGGCAGTGAAACTAATTATAAAGTGAGTGGTCCATCTGAATCACAGAGTGAGGCATGAAAGGCACCATGCTGTTGCAAATCATGTTTTCCTACTTTGCACTTAATTATGGTTGTCACCATTTGTCTATTATAGTCCTAAACCCCTTTTAAATCCTGCACCTCTCTCCTAAAGCCCATAAATTATCTTGTATTATGTCTTTATACACACACATATATATATAATGTATATTTCTGCTTTCCGAACATCACAGTTTTTGAAACAGTGCCAATTTCCATGAATAAAGAAAGCACACTGGGAGGTCACTAGCAGATTTAAATGTATAGTTGAAATACTTGTAGTGTATCATTTGACAGCAGAAAAATTTTTAAAAGGAACAGTCTGGGTTCTACAGCTCTCTCTAAGAGAAAATAACATACTTAACTGGATTCCATATCACTGGCTGAGTAAGGACGATGCTTCAAGTTTGATTAATTTGGCAATATGAAATGCAGCATAAGGTGTTGTTTGAGAAATTGGACAATATGTAGCGCAGTTGAGCCTCTGTAGCTCATAAGATCCTTATAGGTGCAGATAAGACTGTCAAAGTTTCAGCGCCTGAGAAAAGGTATATGTTCATCCCTAAATACATACACCACCTGTGTATGCATATTCATCAACACTATACAACAAATGCCACGATGGGATCTTAGGAGGCAAAGCAATATTGTAAATTAGGGCTCGCTCTAGGATAGAAGCATAGATCTTGCCTCTGAAATTC
Source organism: Martes martes (assembly GCF_963455335.1). NCBI lineage: Eukaryota > Metazoa > Chordata > Mammalia > Carnivora > Mustelidae > Martes > Martes martes. The sequence goes on along the minus strand of NC_137888.1, from coordinate 182,146,490 downwards.
ATTCTGGCTGAAGACAATTCTGTCTGATTTTAAGTCCAGCCAAAAAGACCGGTTCTATCAGGAGATTACAACATGCCTCTGAGAAATGATTACTTAGTTTAGAAGACAGCAGAATGATTAAAAATTCATGACTGTAGAATTAAAAAAAAAAATGCACTCTTTCCTTCCAGGCTTATGTCAGACTTACAATGAAGTTAGAATGAACAGGAGTATGCAGCTTTTCAAAGCCTGGAATAACTATAGTTTAAAGATCATCGTGTAAAACAGGCTGTATAGGCAGGATACTGTGCTTCAAACTGCCTAACGGAGAGTCAAAAACTTTAATTTATTTTTGTGTTCTGGCAGTCCTTGGAGTTTGGCTTTGCAGAATTTCACAAAGAATTCATGATCTCTCGGGGAAGGCTTTCCCTCAATCCCCCTTCATGGCATGACCTCTGCTGGGTTAATTTCAGCCAGCAAAGTAGCAAAGGGGACATGACGTCTGAGACCCTCCTTCTCTCATCAGTGGGACTGACTGAGCTGGGGGCTTGAAGCTGGGGGTAATCCTCGCTATCTCATGTTCTCTTTAGAGAATGGCAATGGTCTCTGCGATGTCCTGGGTCCTGTATTTGTGGATAAGTGCTTGTGCCCTGCTCCTCTGCCATGGATCCCTTCAGCACACTTTCCAGCAGCACCACCTGCACAGACCAGGTAAGTCGGGCGCGGGCTCCCCTGCAGCCTCCAAGTCTCACCGCTGTCACCCTAACAGATGGTTGAATATAAGTGACAGAAAGTGCTACCCTGCGGGCAGCTTGCCTCTGAATTCCAAGATTCACATTGTTGGCTGGATGCTTTGGGGAAAGGTGAGGGGGATACTAAAATGCCCTAGAGGTATTTCTATGAATCTCTCAGGAAAAAAAAAAAAATGGTTTTCTCTAAGAGTCTCCCTGCCCCCTTCCTCACACCTCAAAAAAGTGAAGTCATTGGTTTTGGGATGCTTTGGCCAGTAGCCAAAAACTCTGCAGAAGATGGGATAACTTGCAAGACTTGATTTTTTTTAGAGAGACAAAATAGGATCTTTGCAACAATAAAATAATGTGTATGGATATTCCTTGTATATCTTATCCAGTGTAGATACTATAATCTCGGTGTGTATGTGGCTAAGGATTTTGTGGAGATGTTAGTGCCAAAATTAACTTTGAAAGTAGTTTGTTAATGAAAAAGAAATTTAAAAATAACTTACTATTTCTTGTCTGCTTTAATTTGTCTCCTTTCCTTTCTCCCTTCCTTCACTTTCTGTTCTTCCAGTTTGTTCCGTGGTGTTTTTCTCTCCCTCTTTCTTGGCACTTTCAGGAACACGTTCCCTTTAGCCTGATTTCCGCCCCCCCCCCCATACTGAATTTTGATTTCCGGACGCATTTTGCTTTTCTTCGTCTTTTTGTTTAAAGTATATCTCTTACCCTTCCATGGCCTCACTCTTCAATCTGGATTTTTTTTTTTTTTCACCTTCTTTGCCTTTCTCATTAATGTCCCCCAGCTTGATTGTCCTTACCCTTACCGGTTCTTTGAAAAGGTTTCCTTCCATATTCTGTTTAGTTTCAGCCTTTGCATTCATTTACCCCACCCTCCACCTGCGCCGCCCTCCCCCACCGCTAAGTCTGGGCTCGGGGGACTAGTTGCGCCGCCAAGGTCCTGATCTTCAGTTCGGAAGTGCTCCCAGCCCTCCATCCCCTCTCAAATGCCTTCCTGGCCTCCTCCCGTACGTTCGGCTGGCTCCAGCTGCGCGGTCCAGCGTCCACGCCTTTGCCTATCTCTGGCTCCGCAAACGGCCTGGGCACCAGTCCTGGGCTCGTCGGCGCAATCGTCCAGCAACACCTCCCGGGGCGCTGTGTGCTGCCTCCCCCGGCTCTGCTTCCAGGCTGCGGGCAGGACGGAAAGAGCGAGGGTGCAACCTGGGGTCCTCCCGCGCACCCGCAGCAGACTGCGCTGCGGGAGGAGCGCCCCAGCGGGTTCGCTGCAGGAGCCCGGGTCCCCCCTCCCCCCCCCCCGGCACCTCCGAGGACTCGGGAGGTGGAGGGGTCGGGGTAGGAGGAGGGGTCTGGGCGGCCTCAGCCGGGGGCTGCGCTGCGCCAGGGCCCCAGCCACCCTCACCCCCCACGCCCTGAGTCTCGGAGGGAAGGCGAGGGGGCGCTGGTGCCCCTGCAGGTGGGCATGGAAACCGCTCTGCCACCCCTGCCGCGCGCTTGCATTTCCGCCTTGTGGGTCCTCGTCCCCGAGCGGGTACCCCCAAGCTGGGAGGCTTCGGTGCCGAGGCGGAGGAAGAACAAACGTGGGTTATGGAACCCCTGGTTTACCTCCAGTTAGTTAATTACCAATCTGTTGAGGCAAAAATGTCTGATTTGTTACATGCCTACAAATAACGCGGCAAATCGGCATACATTGTAATAGTTAACAGTAAGAATTCGTAACAAAAATAACTATTGTGAGTGTTTTCGGCACACTCTCACGTTGTCTTAATCCGTCTATAAGTAGGTGTAATCGCCCCCACCCCCCAACGCGCACCGCCCCCAATCCTTCTGTTGCCCAGGAGACTGAAGTTCTGAGGGATCTGGTGACTTGTGTGAGACCGCACAGCCAATAACTGCCGTTGGAAGTCAGGTCGGTCTGATGTCACCTCCCTGGCCTGTTTCCCAAGGAGGGCATAATATCTCTCAGGGCACAGAATAATCACGCCCAGTAGCCTCTTTGAGGGGGTGCGAACTGTTTCGCATAATTTGTGAAAACTTCCAAGTTATGTCAACGCACGGACTCATTTAAACTGCAAAAAAGGTGCCCATGGCAGGACTTGGTGAGGGGTGGCACAAGGCGATGGCAGCGCTCGGGACCGGCCCTCATCTCGGATGCTTAACTTGAAGCGGCTTGACCTTGGGAAAGTCAGTTTTCTTCTCTGGGCCCAATTTCCCATTTAGAGATACTGTGGGGGTGTAAATAAAATAATTTCTGTGACAGTGCTTAGTAAACTGTGAAGCTCCTTCGTGAGTATCAGTAACTCTGGTATCTACAAAGGTACATAGTAGAGGTGCTGAATGAGTAAAGTTTTGATGTTCACACAGCTAACGATTCACATAGGACAAAACCTTGTGTTAATCTCCTGATTTTTTTTTTTTTTAAACTGTGTGATACCTGGCTAGAAAAAGACCGCTGCCTTTTATGCTGGATGTGTATAGTCGTGAAATAGAGTATACTTTGCAGTGAGCTTTCACTTAGACTATCTGTTCATCAGTTAATCAGGAGGGTTTTTTTGTTGTTTGTTTTTTTGTGGTTTTTCTTTTCTTTTTTTTTTTTTTTTTTTTTTTGCCTGGGGTTATTGCTATGCTGCTTGTATTAAGTAAACTCAAATCTTTATAGGGCTTGTTATCAAAAGATTATAATTTTAAACTGAGAAACATGTCATTAAGTGTTGACTAAAACCAAATTCAGTATTTGCTTTCTCCACTGTCTATTGGTAGAAATTGCTTATTATCACCAATGCATGGTCGATCTGTATGTCGGCTATCCCAAGAAATTGTAGCTCGAAACCCAATTTCAACCCCAAATGCTTATATATTTGAGATCCATTTCAGTCATTGATGAAATTAAGAAACTATATGTACTCCTTTCTAGATGCAGGACGATTAAAATGATATCAAACTGAAAGTCCAATGGTTCCATGTAATAGGTTTATTCAACTTTCTTGGGTCTTCAGCAATAGCTGCGAAGATTAAAGCGATAGATCTTGGACACAGCAATATTCTAGATTCAGTCAGAAATGCAATCTCCTCTAATACAATCTGTTTTGATTTTAAGAGTAAATGTATGCTTTTTTTGATGAGAGTTGTGATGTTTCCCTTTGTGAGCCTTAAATCTTCAGGGACACTAATGAAATGTGTATGAAAACAAGAGAGAAATCACGGGCAGTTATCTGTGACAATCCACCCCTAAATGAGCAAATAAATAAATAAATAGCTGGATAAATGAGCAAAAAGGAAAAACATAATCTCATTTTCTCAAATCAGTTAAAACAAGTGACATGATGAGAAAAAATGAGACACCAGGCAGACCCTGAGCTTTGCCACATTTGCCTAAGCTTGAAAAATCACCTCTTTCATAAAGCAGGAGCAGGCGGACACTGCATGCATACCAAGTATCCGGGAAATGTGAAAAATGACAAATCTTTCCCTCAGAGCCCTGAATGGGGGGAGAGTGAAGGCTTTACAGCTGCCTCCTCACCTGCTTAGGAACGGCTGGCCCCCCTCTTGCCAGCCGCTTACCCGCAGCTTCGCCATCCCCTACACAGTAAGATTGATGGTGTTCCCATCCCAAGCAGCCAATTTCAGTCTCTCAAGAAATAATCCACTACACTGACAGATGAGTGGAATTTGACGCGTTGTCCCCCTCATCAGACTGTGCCGCACCTGGATGGCACCAGCCAGCCCAGGTCCTGTAGGGGAAATGGTTAGAGATCTGGGCCGATTTCTGCTGTCAAAATATGAAATCGGGACAATGTTTTTGTGAGGCCGTGAATTTGAGATCTGTCTTCTCAATGCAGTGGGTTAGTACACAAACAGAATGAGAATATGTTAACCAGAAAACAGACTGATTTTAATAGATTCCCCTATAGTCTCTAAGTACTTTCTATTTTTCATATTTGTGGTATTAGGAATGCACCATTTATTTTCACTTACTCACCAGTTAAGAAGGATTAAAACAGTCAATCAAATGGAAGTGAATTTTAAAATTACACAAATGAGTAAAATGTGCTGTAGATTAACAGATTTGTAATTTCAGTAATTTAATATTTGGCTAAATCAAGTTTTATTTTAGGAACAATGTAGGAAATTACCATAACAACTTGAAGAATACTCGTGCCTTTTATGTATATAAATAGTAAAGCTAGAAGGGGACACATAATTTAAAAAGAGACAAACTGAACAATGAAAACCCAAAAGTAGTGTCTTCCCTGGTTTCAGGTAATTAAAATAGACAGCTTCAACTCTTTCTAAGCATCAGGTGTGTAACAGGTGAAAAAGGTGGAATGGTTTGCTGGATGTAACTTTCTAACTTAGAATTAGTTTTTTCCCCCTTATGGATATATGAATTATGACAGTAATTTTAATGATTACTTAATTTCGAGTGTGTGGGTATGTGTGCAGGGGGGGGGCGTTATTCTTGAAACTTAATAAAATATGGATCATTTCAAAATACTTTAGTAAGAAAAGATCCTTGGGATTCTTTAGTAATTTAAAATTACAAAGATAAATTACATGAGACAAGAAGTTATAAGTGCCTAATGAATCATTTATTCTTGAGTCGCTGCTATTGTATGACAGGTGTGTATGGAAGTAATATATGGAAAGATCACTCTGAATAGAATTGTCTATGTAACTTATACTTGGACTGATTTAAAACTATATTAAGCAAACTATGTAGTTAGAGGGAGGTATACCTTTATGACTTAATTATTGCATAGTGGAACATCACCGTGCATTTAAAACTGTGATTTTTTTGGTTAAAATATTAAAAAGCATTCTTCTATATCTTATCTTTACCTTAGTATTCAGTATCAATTTATTGAAAGCTGCTTAAGGAATATATGTTAGAATACCAAGGCACATTACAATAAAGGATTGTTTTACGACTGTAGTATGGAAGATATCGTCAGAACAACAGTGGTTGCATATTGGCTTTTTAAGAATTCTTACCAGTACTGGATTGCTAAGTGTAGTGAATTGACCTAAGGATTAGAGCAGACAGGTTGTTATTTGGTGTAAGCTGGAGCTAGTGATAATCCATTGATCATCTGATTGATGTTATTGACCTTGTCCCAGAGTCAGAGTGCAGCTATGGACATTTGATAAGACCTCAAAAGTATCAAAACCAAGTAGAGATGCAAATAAATATTTCCTGTCAATCCCCTGAATTTATAAGAGAATTATCACAATGATATATAAATATTGTTACTTATGTGAGCTCAAGCCTATGGCCTCAATTCATCATAGTTAAGGAAAATAGATCTTATACCACACTGAAAACAAATATTTAGAAGCGGCACTATTGAACATTAGCCTTCAGTTGTTAATTTCTTAAAGTTCATTTAAGATGGCAACTTGAACTTTTTGAAAAAGTCTTCTAGCTTTAAACTGTGTGAAAATCTCAAAGCTTTAGTATGTAAATTGGTGCACCATTTTTTGAAAATAATCTGGCAGCGTCTCCCAAAATGTAAAATGTGCAAATCCTACACAATTCCATTTCAAGACGCTTATCCTAAGAAAATGATTGGACAGGTGTGGAAAAAAATGTATGCAAAGGTCTAGTTAATTTAATGGCAAGTAACTGGAGGGGGGCTTTATGTACATCAAAAAGAGATTGGTAAAATAAATCCCTCACAATGGGATTCAATGTAGCCACTGCAAAGAATGAGATGAGTTTATATGTATTCCTAAGGAAAAATGCCCATGATATACTGCTGAGTGGGAAAAAAGAAAAGAAAAGAAAAGAAACAGAAAATGCAGTTTCAAAATCATTTTGGAAACAAAATATTAACACAGGCATAAAAAGATGTCAGAAGAGCTATAAGCATTTTATTCGTAGTATCAGTTAAACCTAGTGGTAGGACTAGAATGCCTTGGACTTCTTATTTCCTATAGTTTTTGGCTTTTATTTATATATATATATTTTTTAAAGATTTATTTATTTGAGAGAGAGGGAAAGAGAGAGAATGAGAGAGAGCAGGGGAGGGGCAGAGGGAGAGAATCCGAAAGCAGACTGCACTCAGTGGGGAGCCAGAAGTGAAGAGGGGCTCCATTCCAGCACCCTAAGATCAGGACCTGAGCCGAAACCAAGAGCTGGCCGGTGAACTGACTGAGCCACCCAGATGCCCCAGTTATGTGTTTTTTAAGATTCGTTTTTAACATAAGTAAATATTACTTTTAACTGAAAGCTTAAAATATTAGCTCTAGTTTTATGGGCAAAATTAGAAATGTATCAAACAGTGTTGTCAGTTTAAGGGGAAAGAAGGAAGAATAGGTAGGAAAGTATCATGAGGCGCTTTTCCTTTTAAGAGCCTTAATCCAATGAAATCTCTAGGCCAGTATTTTCCAGTTCACAAAATACAGTAACCTCAAAATGCTGCTTGGAAAAAGGCTATTAAGTGTTGGGGAAGTACTCATTGTCTGGTATATTCTCCTCTTAGAGATTTATAGTGCATGTAAGTGCATACAAGTTCTGGAAAGATTTGCAGATAGGAAGCCTGATTGTGTTTAACTAAAATTTTCCAAAATTTTTTTTAAATTTGGGCAATATCTAAAGTGCCTATTCTTATCACGTGCATTGAGAAGTGTGAGCCACTGTGCTATCCATCTGCTTATCTCTCACTTTTAGTAAGGAACTAGACATATAATAGGGGCTCAAAAAGTATTTGTTACATTATTAAGGAAAGAAGGAATGAATGTTCTGGTAAAATCTGTAATTCTCTTTCATTTATTACTGCTTGTGTGTGGGTACGTGTGTATGGATCGTTGCATATGCCTCTGTGAGTGTGTTTATAATTTAGGGATACCTCAAAAAGAGAATGGCATAAATATTAAATTGTCAGTATAACACACGTATGTATGTGTGCATTGTGTGTTTGTGCAATAGTTTGTGTAGATATTTACTCTATTTGACAGCAGCTCCATTAACCAAAATAACATAAAGAATATGCTACAAATGTAGTAAAACCTTCAATCCCTAAGGTTTTCAGTCACAGCACAGGTTTTTTTTTTCCTACAGATTTAGAAAGTACTATAAGCGCGGTCTTAAGGGACTGAAGAGAAACTTCTCTTAGCAAATAGGAAAAGGCCTCTGCTTTCATTTTTTTTTGATATCAAGAGAAAACTTCACTTCATCTCTGTAGCAGGGAGAAATAACAGACAGCAATTTTTCCTTTCTTTGGGGTAAAAAGAAAATGAATTATTTTGTTAACAATTGTGTAAACTAATTAGATTCTCTAACGTTAATGTCCTCAAAGCACTTAGGGAACCCTGTTGGCCTACTGTTTCTTTCTCCTCCTCCATTTTTATATAATAAAGATCCAGAGAAAGAAAAGAGAATTGATATAATCGCAGTGATTTTCTCTCGGAAGACGGATGGATACGCTCAGTGATGTGGCTATTCATGAAGCACATTCTTCTTCCATGCAGGGAAGGAGTCAGACCAAACCTCACCCTGAGTCTGGGAGGGAGGAAGACCTACACCCTCAGCCAAGGTCATTGTTCTGCTGATGTGATGACCTGTATTTACCTTCACGGTGCCCTTACTAGACCTTCTCTTTTAGACATGCTTTGATGTCACCCAAAAATACAGACGAGCTGACTGAGTCTGCATATACCCAAATTACTTTTTGTTTCCCCCTCATGTGGATGAAAAATGGATAGATTGAGTCATAGGCTTTGAAGTGAATACAGAATGCCAGCTCCCAGGTTTAGATGAGCTACTGCACAGAGAGAAGAAAAAGCACGTCAACGCTCTTGAAATTGATAATGTATCTTAGATTCAGGTCAGCAGGCCAGTAGGTCAGACTTCCCACTGAGTGAGTGAATGTTGTGTAAGTATTCAATAAATATTTTCTCATCCACTGGGCAAGAACTTTACATCCTTTAAAAATGCAAATACTGGCAGGAAAGTACCACATTAAGCCTTTTTTTATATTGAATGGTAATGAGGAAGGAGCATCACAGTAGGGTTGGGACACTGGGGCATTCAGGATCAATTGTCAATTGCAAGCCTGCAGTAAGAGAGTAGAAGGAAGCAGTGGTTTTCATATTGTGCATAGACGTTCCAAAGAGGCCATCTATGCATCCCACAAACATAAAGTATATTTCTGTCCATCGTAGATGGACATGGCCAATACCTTCGTGCACCAGCCAGTTAGCAAAGATGATTGGGCCAGCCTGAGGGTCACTGTAGCTTCTGAAGAGCATGTGGGCCTCCGGAGGGCAGATCATATCCTTAGGATTGCCCGAGATAGGCTCAGTGTGACTACTTCATCCCATGGTTCAAGGCAAGTGGGATACTTAGACTTCTATGGATAATTTCCTTATCTTTTAAATGTCAAGTGGGCCAAACAAAACTTGACTCAGGGCTATATCCCACCTGTGGGTTATTAGTGTGTGACCTCAGACAAGATTATTTCTGGCTCCAACATTTTTTGACGTCTAATGAATTTGTCAAATCCTTTTACGAGAGCAGGGTAGAAAGAGGTGAAGGCAGTGGAGCTAAAAGGGAAATTTTTATGCACGTCTGTCTTGGCTTATTATAGGTTATACCTGTGGTTTTTGTCCCGTCCCGACTTATATCCAAATACTAAAGGGCTGAGTCTCTGGGTATTTAGTAGACAAGCTACTAACTGTAAAAGCAGCTAGTAACAGAGTATAATAAACAAAAAGCATTTATATAATGAAGTCAAGGGCCTGAACAGAGGTCTCATTTTGAATCTTAGCTAAAAATAAATTATTTTTCCTTTAGATTAAAGTTTGGCAGAAAGAGTAAACTATAAATGTAATGAAACAGAGAGAAGGATCAGGCAGCAGCGTCATGTTGCCAGTATAAAACCTTTAATTTAATACTTTATTAACGTTTTCAAAATCTAGTCTGCAGTCCACTAGTGGGTTATAAATTTATCTTGGAACTCAACAGTGTTGGGTTTTTTTTTTTTTCCTGCTCTTGTTCTTTTCAGATTTTGTGTGCACTTATTTTGCATCTGAGTGCAGTGTACTTATTAGTATAGCAATTGAATTATCATTCTATTAGAATGACGTGTAACTAAGGTTTACTGAGCTTCCCTACTTCACTATTCTATTAAGAAAACTGGCTGCCAGCTCTTGGGAACATTGCAAAGTGCCTGCATGAAAATAATTAGAATTCATGCAATTTGGGGAGGGATAATTTGTTACCAGTGTATCTTGAGTGTTGTTTGAGTTGTTTAGTGATTTTGAATTGCTGTGGTCTTTGCTTTTTAATTATAAATTAGTGTTGGGTTAGTTTCATCATTATCAATTAAATTAACTGTGGGCTGTTTTGTTAACCCTATAGTCTGTAATGATGCATGTTTGCATATTTTGGATTTTAGATTTACCAAAGAATAGACTTGAAGACATTCCTGAATTGTGGCTCACAAATGATTTACCTATATCTATATTGGAAATCATGTATATGCAATCACTCTCAAACTTATTTCTGTGGTGACACTTCTATAGTGACATTGTTTATATACTGCCTGTGAACGTATGCAACACAATTCTCAAGGAACATAGATATTTGGTTTATCTTTCTATCCATAGGGCATCATTTTATAATCTATGAACATGTTAATAGGCTCATCTCATTTTATAAAAATAATTAGTGATTCATAAATGTATCTTTCCAAGTATTTATTAACTGAGTATTTTTCCACTGGGAAGTGGAAACAGACAGGAATCGGGTATTTCGCCTCCTTGGCATGCTGTCGACAGGAAAGTTTGAATACCACTGTTTTATGAAGAAATTGTAATGAGAGACCAGCCCCACATATATCTCTGAATTTAAAAATGTGTGGCATGGCAAAAAATAAAAATAAAACCATTTTTTCTGGAAGAAAAGAAGATATAAGACAGGATAAGGTGCTGTTTGGAAGCTTCTTGGATGAGGTCTTAATAGGTGAATTGTTTTTGTAGCTTCTCATATCTCTTTATCTGAAGAAAATGCAAGACGCCATGTATTGGACATGTGCTTGAGAAACTAGGTCACTGGGTGAACATTTGTAGGGCAACATTTTTGACAGCTACTCCCAGGATTGTTTAGAAGTAAAAGCAGATTTATGGGACACAAGCTGCCAATCTCCAGCCCTCCATCTATCACAGGCCCAGGTAATCAATCACAGTGATTGTTCCCTTGGAGCCAGGATGTGATTTCAGAATCATTCTCAGTCCCGCTCCAGGCCCCGCCTATCAACTGATTGACATTGGCGTGCAAGTTGGGAGTCTTTGACCATCTCCCTTGTGGGTTAATTGACTGACCACCTCCAGAATCTATTTCCTATCCAAAAAAAAAAAAAAAAAAGTACATGCCATAAAATATTTCCTTGGAAAATATGAACCAACTGCAATTAAATCAAAATTTAAATAGCTAACTGTCTTGTAACTACTATCTACGATAATGCAGCTTCCGTATTATCGTAGACAGTAACACAGCTTCTTTCTGTCCACTTGTGAGAATTAGACAACTCTCTTTTCATTTCCTCTAGAAGTTTTTATTCCTTTCTCCATTCTTCTGTATTTCTATGTCTAAGATGCATAGTGGCTTCTGATATGAGCTCTAACCAAACAGGGTGCTCTGTGATCATAAAACATGAAACCACTTATTCTGAGCAGAGGGGATTTGGGAAGTCCCAAGGGGGGGTGATTTTGTGTTGGGCTTTGAATGTTGGTTAGGAAGTCAGCTAGCTGGGGAGGATGAAGGGCGATGGTTTCAACCAAGGGGAACAAAACACGTAAATCTAGAGGCAGATGGTAGTGATATGGTGGGCTCGTGACTTGGATGGGTATTGGCCTTAAACCAGTTGGAGAAACTTTGTATTATTCCAATTAAAGGAGAGACAAGATTTATTTTTTCTTTGTTACCGTTTTCTAATCCATGGGCTGCCTTTCAAAGTACACTGATGGTCATAGGTGGAGAGCTAGGTAAGATGGAAGGGAAGAGTCCCAGTATCTACAATTAAAGTGTCTATGGAAAGCAAGTCAGTTAATTAACAAAAATGCAGCCACTGTACTCTGTCCAGTTCTCAGTGTCCCATTAGACCTTTCACACCTTTGAGTTGTTGTTACCTTTGTGTAATAAAAGACCAAATATGTCACTACAAGTTGATTTTAAAAGTCTGGTTATTATATTAGAGAAAACTGCGTATCCCTAAATCAAAACCTGAGGATAATCATGTCTACTACTAATATACAACAGACTTAATACTCGTTATTCGACAACTGTTTATCAATGACTTATCAGGCACAAAGAACTACACTTCCACACTAATGGCAGTGGTGTCACTTTATTCTAATCACTGGTTTAACCCTCCTTCCCTCACTAGATTGTTAGCCCGGAGAGGGTAGGGAGCCCAGCAGTCTTACAATGCCTGACACAGAGTCAGCCACATGGTAAGGGTCAGTGAATACCTACTGAACGAGTGAGTGAATGAAGGACCCTAAGCATTTGATATTTCATTGAATCCTCACAATAAACTCACGAGGTAGAACATCTTTCCCCTTTGCCAATAAAAAATATCTTAAAAAAAAAAAGTTAATTGATTCATTCAAAGTCATCTAGCTTGGAAGGACAAATTGAGAATTTTTCCAGCCTTTGAATATTTCCAGCTCAGTTTCCTGAGTGTCAGCTGTGGGTAGGCCCTACTATGGTTGATTCTTATAATATGGCATATGATCTATACCAGAACCCTACATGGGAGGTACTGTTATCTCCATTGTGCAAAACACTGCAAAATTGCAGATAATATTAATAAAGCTGGAAGGAAAACTTAGGTTTGCATTGACTCTCACTCGGGTGCTCTTGCCATCACAACCAGGTACTACTTTAGCACTTAGGAACCAGCTAGTCCTGGTTAGTTTAAATTACAAAACAAGGGATGCCTGGGTGGCTCAGTCGGTTGCGCAGCCAGTTGTGATCCTGGGGTCCTGGGATCCAGTCCCCTGTCAGGCTCCTTGCTCAGCAGGGAGCCCGCTTCTCCCTCTGCCTCTGCCATTCTCCCTGCTTGTGCTCTTCCTCTCTTTCTCTCTCTTTCTGACAAATAAGTGAAATCTTTAAAAAAAATAAATTACAAAACAAATTTCTGTGTTGAGTGGCATTTTTCTGCATTAGCAGACAACCCTATCTTGGGCATTTAGCTTGGCTATATCATGCAATAATTTTGAGTCTTGTGGCTGGCTGAGTAATGCTCTGGTCTTACTTTTGCTATGCAACAGGCCTTGCTGAAAACATGCTTTCTTTTCTTATTAGGATAATAGCACCTCATTTTCAAATATTTTTTTTTCAGTCTCCTGGGTTGTTTTGTTTTTGTTTTTGTTTTTAGATTGTGGAGACCCTTTTTTGTGCTCCATGTGACAAAGCGACAACATAAGATAAATCTGCATTGATTAGACTCAGTCTTAGTGTAGATTTTCTGTTTTACTTCACATGAACTTCTAAATCATTCACACTAGAAAAGGATTCTCCTTAACTGCAATTTAACTTTTTGATAAGATTTTTTGGGGGCATTTATCATGTTGAGGCTTTATAAATTATCTAGGATACTGTAAAGTGGGCTGACCTTTCTAGTAAGTGGTTTGATCATTTGCAGTAGTGTCTTTTTGCTAAAATATGGAATTTTCTGTCTTTCATATTACACTTGCTAGATCCATGGCCCAGTAACATGTTAGGTAGAAATTGCTTATAGAATCTGATGGGAGGTCTCCCTTTTAAATTCCTCTCAGCATCAAAATAAATCTCTCTGCATTTCCCAAAAATATCCCTGTGGGTAATGATGGTAAATTCCCGCTCTATAGCTCACTCTTTCTATGGTTATACCAGTGCAGACATTGCTAATCAACCCAGATTCAACCTCTGAATCCTTCCAGGTACAACACTTCAATCACTGGGTTGTTAAAAGAGATAGAGATGATTTCAAAAACAACCACAAGCACCCCAAAACAATCATCACTTAGCATCTATTATGTTGCAGACTGTGCAAAGTGCCTTATGGGGACTTTGTTTACTTTTGAGATAAAACATGCTGTCCATTAAGGGTCTAGGCTGTTTTTATATGTAACTTAATTCACCACTCAAGGTGGGCCATGTTCTTCATTTAAAAATAATGATTTAAATAATTAAGTAAGTTAATACATATAGAGTACATGGAAAACTTCCTGAAACAGGGTAAAGTACCCTTTAACTCAGGGTTAGTGTAGCATCTACATATATCTTTGAGAATTCGATAGAGTTGACATACTGTGGGTGTTTTACCTGACCTCACCCTCTTTGCCACCAACTGCTCTTGGTGCAAAGAACCTATAGAGATAGGAACATCTTGGTGTACAATGTAAACTAGGGGTTTACATCCCACCTCTGTCATTATTACACTATTAGCACTAAATGTGGGCACATTAGTGTCGCTTTCTCTGCCTTACCCACAAAATGGGGATCCATGTTTATAAAATTCCCACTTTGCAGGTTTGCATGAAGAGTAGAGATGTCTGTTCTATACCTCCCATGCAATAGGTATCTGGCATATGGCATCTCATTGTATTATTATGTAAGTATATGAATGTCAGAGCAAAGATGATAGAGAAGTGCCTCATACAAACACATACATCCAATTTTTATCTATGAAAAAAGGATGCACATAGAAGTTTTACAACTTGAGGGCACCTGGGTGCCTCATTTGGTTAAGCATTTGCTTTTGGCTCAGGTCATGATCCTGGGATCCTGGGATTGAGTCCCACTTTGGGCTCTCTGCTCAGTGGGGTGTCTGCTTCTCCTTCTCCCCCTGCCCCTTCTCCTACTCATCCTTTCTCTCTCTCTCTCTCACTAACTGGCTCTCAAATAAATAAATAATATCTTTTTTAAAAAGGATTCCATCTTTTGATGGCTGAGGAATATTCAATTGCATATATATAGATAGATTCATATATATACACACCATTTCTTCTTTATCCATTAATCTGTCAATGGACATCTGGGCTCTTTCCATAATTTGGCTATTGTGGACATTGTTGCTATAAACATTGGGGTGCAGGTGCCCCTTCAGATCACTACATATATATCCTTTGGGTAGATACCTAGTAGTGCAATTGCTGGGTCATAGGGTAGCTCTATTTTCAACTTTTTGGGAAACCTCCACACTGTTTTCCAGAGTAACTGTACCAGCTTGCATTCCCATCAGCAGTGTAACAGGGTTCCTCTTTGTCCACAACCTTGCCAGCATTTGTTGTTTTCTGACTTATTAATTAATTTTAGCCATCCTGACTGGTGTGAGGCAGTATCTCATTGTGGTTATGATTTGTATTTCCCTTATGCAATGTTGAACATTTTTGCATGTGTCTGTTGGCCATTGTATGTCTTCTTTGGAGAAATGTCTGTTCATGTCTCTTGCCCATTTCTTGACTGGATTATTTGTTCTTTGGGTGTTGAGTTTGATAAGTTGTTGATTTTTTTAAAATAGATTTTGGATATTAGCTTTTATGGCTAATCTCTAGGTATGTTTAGCCATGGGTTCTAAGTCAGTATGAACAGGTCAAAACTTAGAGCATCCTTCCTTCGAACAGCATTTTCATATGTAATTATTGATGAAAGTGCTATAATTAGTAACTTTAGTAGAGTCTGTGCAATGCCAAATAATGATGAAGATTCGTTAATTAATTTAAACATCCGACCAATAACTCATTAACAGGAAATAGTTCCAAAGTCAGCATTGGTCCTCTGTGATTCTCAAAATGGATTATATCCTTATTATAACCATATTAAAAGAGCCACTGGTCAACTGGAATCTGAGTGTATTTATGTTTCTTAGGTGTTTTTTCTTTCTTGCAATAACTTACGCACTCTTTATCACAGGACCCATCTGCTAAAGGGTACATACTGATAAACGCCTTAGTGCCTAAATGTTTACAGTTTTCATCAGGGTGCCATCTATGTGTACTCATATGTGTACCCCATATTTTCCACTATGCATACAAAATATATCTTTGTGTATTAAAGATTGCCTAAGTATCATAGGGTCTAATGTTTTGAGACTGACAAAACAACCACTCCCCCCAAATGAAGTGCTATTGTTAGTTTCTTATGTTTTAAGACACTAAGGAATTCAAGCTAGTATGCATAGGATCTTTGGCCAAGTCACTTAACATTTCTCAGCCTTAGTTTCCCTTTCTATGAAATGTAGAGGATAATGTTAATATGAACCACAATGGGAATCATCACATAACTTAAATAAATGCCTTTTGTGAATGTAAACAATTTTATAAATATAATTTAATAAGAATGAGAAGAAGAGAGAAGAACAGTTAGAGACATGGATTAAAGATACTGTAAGATGATGATAAATTTGCGATTAGTGTTTCAGAGTTGTTTTTAACACTATACCCAACAGGCAAGAGCTCTCTTCTGAAGAGGTCAAAACCTCACAGAAGCCTTGCTCAGTTATTTGATAAAACTTTATTATCTCTTTTTTACTGTCCTCATTAACATACTTCAAAACTGCTGTTAAGTATTTCTGGCAAGCACAGCATTGAAGTAATTTTTATAATAGTATAAAGGATTTATTAATTTTAATCTTTTCATGAGTCTCTTTATATTCAATTGTGACATTAATAGGCTGCCAAAACAAACTAGAGTTAATTGTATTTAATTAAATTGTTGAAAACAAGTAAGAGTAGTTTATTATTATTGTAAGCAGAAAGCTCTATTGATGTACTTGTTTGTGTGAATAAGATCTGGTGTGAAGTTCTTTCTTCTGGGTATGGTATTATTCATCAACAGAAAGCAGTATAAAATGCTAATTAAAGAGAGTTGTCATTATAATAGAACTCTTGGAGGGGAAACTTCACATAGTATTTATAATCTTAAACCCAGTGTTTGGTAAGTGTACTAGGAATCTGACCAGGGGAGATATCCCTGTTTTCCACTGTGTTGCCTGAGGGGCTCTAAGACCATCTTTTCACATCCCCTTCTTTCCTTGGAGGAGTTGTTTGATGGTAGGAGAGTCTAAGATCTGGGTCAAGGCTTTGGTGGAAAAAAAGTACTTCAGAAGAGACCAGAAGAAATAGGAATAACTGTACCAAGAGTTAGGGATGGAGTTTAGGTAGCAAAGAATTTGAAGGAAAGATAACAGAATTATGAAGGCAGATACGTAATCTGAGGAAGGAAGATCACAATATCAGGGAAATAACACTCCTTTGTCATGGATTAATGTATGTAAATATTTTGAAGACAGGAGGACACAGAGTCAAAACTGACTTTGGAAGAAATAAATATATAATTCAGCCTAAAAAAATAACTCCTTAATTCTGTCTGATTTAGATATACATTAAATATAGATTTTTATTTAGTAGTTACTATGTGCATGGCATTGTGCTAAGAATTCCATATTATTTCATTTATCTTTACACTTAGCCCTGGAGGTAGCTACTTTTGTTCTCTTTTTTCCACTGATAAAGGAAACAGCATTCAAAGAATTTAAATAACTTGTCCAAAGTGTGCAGGTAATAAGTGTGAAGCCAGGATTAAAACTGGGGTAATCTGGTTCCAGATCCCAAGCTGTTAATGACTGAAATTCTTTGCTTCTACCAGTATTGTTTTCATTGTGATGGACGGTACTAAGATGGAAATAAATGCCCCTTAGGATAAGCTAGTTGATACTATGGTGACCTTTCAGTTCCAAATCTCAATTGCTCAAGGCAATCCTATATTTTAGCAAAGTTTATGCCTGACTCATCTGTGGTTCCCTGAAGTTGCCTAGAAGCTGTGCTCCGTGTTATCTTCAATCAGAATTAAGAACAGGGGCGCCTGGGTGGCTCAGCGGGTTAAGCCTCTGCCTTTGGCTCAGGTCGTGGTCTCAGGGTCCTGGGATTAAGCCCCGCACCGGGCTCTCTGCTCGGCGGGGGAGCCTGCTTCCCTCTCTCTCTGACTGCCGCTCTACCTACTTGTGATCTCTGTCTGTCAAATAAATAAATAAAATCTTAAAAAAAAAATAATGAAGAACAGCATCTATTCGAAATAGTACTGTTATCATGGCAGAAGAAAGAGAGAGTTTTGGAGGTAAGATCAGTAAATAAACCCTTCAGCCTGAAAGTGATACATGTCATTCTGCTCCCAACTCATTGGCCAGCCCTGGTCATATGGTTCAACCCAATGATAAGGGACCACAAAATGGGTTCCTATCACGAAAACGAGCCCGGGGGGCCAAGAATGGGTAATATTGGGTGTACAGCATTCATGGCAACCCAAAAATGCCTTAGGGGTTAGGAAATGACATTTTCTTTGTTAGGGTACTCTTCAACTCTCAGATACCCAAGTTTAGATATCTTCGCTTTTTTAGAATTTGGAGAAAGCTCCAGAAAGTTAGGTCTCTCGGTCTAAGAACAAGAGGATAATTCGGTTAATGAGTCTAAATAAATAAATAAATAAATAAAATCAAAACACAACGTGACACCAAACATCCAGTTTTGTTTTGTTTGTTCACACGTAGCCGACTTTTGAATAACTGGGAGTTACCAGGCCCCGCTCCACAGCTGAGTGAATGTGAAGCAAACCTGACCTTTTCTTCTGCGGAGTCTCTTTCCCCCAGCAAACACCTAAGGCTCTCGCTTGCTTCTCTCCTTCTCTCCCTCCACCCTCTCTTTTGTGTGAATCTAATCTGTGAACTGCTTTTCACTGTTAAGAATGGTCACCTGCGAATAAAAGGTCAAAGCGTTCACTACCACACTCTCTGGGAGGCTGTTGTTTTCTTCAGATGAAACTTTTATAGGGCATGTTGAGTAAGTAGGTGATATCTTTACATTATCCTCAGGATTTTTTATTCTTATTTTCATTTTAGTACTGGATCTGTTTCTAGTTGTCGGGCAGAGAAATCAGTTACAGATCAAATGCACCCATTTGTCAAGGATAATGCATATAAATGCTTTTATGACAGCGACAGACAAAGGCTTGTAAGGATGGATGCTGACTTTGGAAGAAAAAAAATTAATGAAGCTAGGAATAAGCAGGGAACATTGCAGTTCTAGGTGCTAAATGACTTATTTTCAAACCCTGGGAGTACAGTAATATTATTCCTCTTCCCCTTCTTTTAATAAAACAGTCTCTTAACCCATAGTGATCTCAACTGAAGAAATGTCGTTTTAGGGGAGTTAGGTTTCCCAAGAGCTGTTTTTTAAGATATAGGATTTATCCTTATTAGCTCTTCCGCCCCAAAAAAGGGCTGTGTTGATAGAGGGGGAAAAGCTGCAATGCACTACTGTGAAGCTAGAGAAAGAAAAGAAAGAAATAGGGAAGACTGTCTTGGTCCATCAACACTTTATCTGTCACAGATGTCATTAACAAGTGTTACTTTCCCATCAATGGTTCAGGAAGACAACACTCACATAGCAGGGTTCTTTTTGTGAAACGTGGATGTCTGACCTCCCACTTCCTGGAAACGGGATAAGGGTGAGGTAATTATTTTGTCAAGATTTTAAAGGACTTTCTGGATTATCTCTTATCTCTTTGCCACACGTGCACACACACATACACACATACATACACACTCCCTCATACATTGTTAAGATAATTTAATATGATACTTAAGTAACTTAAGAGTTGGAAATTACTTTAGCAAACATCCAGACCAAGCTGTCATCAGACCCTTTATTTGCCTCACAATACCCCCTGCCAAGTGGTTGTTCATTCGCTGGTTGAATCTCACCACCATATTGATTTGAAGCATGCTGAACTTGGGACTTGTTCTCTGGCCTAGATAAAATTCTTTTAATTATCATCTGCCCCTGTCCCAAAACCTCTTCCTTTCGTAGTTTTCTTGATCTCAGTTCATAGCAATTCCTTCCTTCTGTTCTTCACATCAAAAGTCTTAGACTCTCTCTCAACTCCCTTTCTCCAGATTTCACACTTAATCTAACAGCAAAACGATTTCTCTTATCTTCAGACTATATCCAGACTCCAACCACTTCTCACCACCTCCACTGCTGTTCCTGAGCCAAGCCGCCGTTTCCCTGAAGTGGATTATTAGAGAAACCTATGGTGGTGTTAGCCAATCCAAGTTCAGCTGCCTGTCACTGGAAAGATCATCAATCAAGAGATGAGTTTTGACTAGAAGGGAGTTTGAGCTTTATCTGGGAGGCTGGCAACCTGGGGGAAAGGAAGACTCTTGTCCAAGAGCCAACTCCAAGGTTTCTGGCTGGCCCAGTGGTTTTTAAAGGGGGTTAGGGCAGTTAATCAGCGAAGGGAGTGTGGTGGCCTACAACATTTCTTGATCATGTGCAGACCTCCTGGGACCAGCTACAGTTGTTATCCCAGAGCTCTGGGCTCGTGTGAGGGGGCAAGGCTCCTGTTTCTCGGTGTGCAGGAGGACTGAGTTCTTTGCACAAAGGGGAGCAAGTTCTGCTCATACACAAAGGGAGGTCAGGAAAATCATTTCTTTGATCTAAAAGAAAGAAAAAAACATTTTGCTGGAAAAAAATTGCTGGTCTAATCAGAAAGCTGAGGCCGCTTCCAACACACTTGCTGGCCTCTGTGACCTGGGAAGGTTCTGGTCCTTCACTCCCCCAGGCCAGTGGTCTGCATTCCTCAAAGTAAATTGGTTCTGTTTCACATCAAGGGCCTTAGGTCAGCGAGTGTAAGGAGCCTGTCAGCTTGGAGCAGGTTAACCCTTCAGATGGGCTGGTCTCCTGCTTTCACCTGTGCTGCCTACACTGTATTCTCCACAGAGAAAGCAGAATGGCAAGGCTGACAAGTCAGTCACATTTTGTCACTCATCCCTCCAAAACTCTCCGTAGGTTCATATTTCTCTCAGGAGAAGTCGATGGCCCTGCGCAATGTGCCCCTTTGCTTCCCCCATTATCTTGGCGACATCCACTACTGTCTTCTTTGCTCCCTTTTCCTGCATCCACACTGGCCTCCTTGTCCCTTCAAAGACACACACTTCTACACTCCTTGGCTCTTGTCTGCCTGCAGTCTGCTTCCCCAGATATCTGCAAGGTCCATGTCTTAGCCCGCTTCAAGTGTCTGCTCAAGTATCGCCTCCTCGCAGCTGACCACTTTATCTATTCTAATTTCACCCTCCTCTCCGATCTTGAGATCCCCCAAAACCACGTTCTACTTTCTGCAAATGTACTTGTGGACTTTTAACATGCTATATTGTCCACTTATTTATTAAATGTAATGTTTGTTTTTCTCCATTGGCATGTGGGTTCCATAAGGGCAGAGATTTTCATCAGGTCTGTTCCCTGATGCATCACATAGCACAAGAAGGCCCTTAAGAACTATTTGCTGACTGATTGACTGAATAAATGAATGAATGAGTAAAAGAGAAATTTTAGGGCTTTATGAGATAGAGATCATTTCCTCTATTAACCATCAAATAGCATATGATAAATATTCATTTATTGCCCCCCCACAGCCTCATAGCCTGTGGCCAAACCTTGTGACCAAAACCTGAGAAGGTAGGAACTTATCTTCATTTTTCAGGTCAAGAAAAAGAAATGCAGAGAAATTACAGGAATTGGCCAATGTCACACATCTGGTAAATGATAGAGCTGGAATTCAAACTCAGGCAGTCTGAATCTATAGCCTATGCTCCCAACCAGTGTCTTACACTCTCACATGTGTGTACCTTGTTTCTAGAAAGGGGAATATATTTACCTTGTGATGTCACTCATAAGGAAAATTAGTAACATTCTCAGCCTCCCTGGAAGGCACTTTCCTAAATTTCCTCTAAGACATGGGAAGTTTGTTGTCCTTTATGTTAGTGTGTTTTAATACTGGATAAGTTAAAATTATTAGCTCCATTTCTGCCCCCTGATACTT
Source organism: Martes martes (assembly GCF_963455335.1). NCBI lineage: Eukaryota > Metazoa > Chordata > Mammalia > Carnivora > Mustelidae > Martes > Martes martes. Next base: position 182,124,899 of record NC_137888.1, on the reverse strand, counting down.
AGTAGAATCCTGAGGAAACTGGCGCTGGGGAAGATTATCTGGACCGTTTTAAATTTTATGGTGGGAACAGAGCAATCTCACTGTGTCTTCCATAGGAGAGCATTTCTTTCTTTCCTTTTTTAAAAAAAATCAATTTATTATTTTTTTATTAACATATAATGTATTATTAGGCCCAAGGGAACAGGTCTGTGAATTGCCAGGTTTACACAATTCACAGCACTCACCATAGCACATACCCTCCCCAATGTCCATAACCCAACCACATTCTCCCTACCCCCCTCCCCCTGGCAACCCTCAGTTTATTTTGTGAGATTAAGAGTCTCTTATGCTTTGTCTCCCTCCTGATCCCATCTTGTTTCATTTGTTCCTTTCCTACCTCCCAAGCCCCTCACATTGCCTCTCAACTTCTTCATATGAGGGAGATCATATGATAATTGTCTTTCTCTGATTGACTTATTTTGCTCTAGTTCCATCCACGTCATCGCAAATGGCAAGATTTCATTTCTTTTGATGGCTGCATAGTATTCCATTGTATATATACCACATCTTCTGTATCCATTCATCTGTTGATGGACATCTAGGTTCTTTCCATAGTTTGGCTATTGTGGACATTGCTCCTATAAACATTCGGGTGCACATGCCCCTTTGGATCACTACATTTGTATCTTTAGGGTAAATACCCAGTAGCTCGATTGCTGGGTCACAGAGTAGCTCTATTTTCAACTTTTTGAGAAACCTCCACGTTATTTTCCAGAGTGGCTGCACCAGCTTGCATCCCCACCAACAGTGTAGGAGGGTTCCCCTTTCCATAGAAGAGCCTTTCAAATGTAAAACTATCTTAGTATGTTTCTCCTTGGTCATTCTTTTGTCAGGCTAATTGAGGATCATATGAAATGGTGCAGCTGTGGGCTGGGACAGGACTATCAGTTGTGGAATCCCAATTTTTATTTAAACAGCCCTGGGTCACCATAGCTCTTCCAGCAGCCCTGCCTGCCTGCCAACTCAGATTGAATTTATCATCAGTAAGAACCCCCAGGTCTCTTTCACACATGCCACAGTGAAGACACATCTTCTTCAAGTCTCTGTCTTCACAGCTGGCTATTTGGACTCAAGTGTGGCCTTTTAATTTGTCCCTGTTCCTTTCCATCTTGTTAGATTTCAACCTTCATTTCCTGTTATTGGAAACTAAAAATTCTAGTTCTCTCATCTAATATATTAAATGGACTTATCACTTTAATGTTTTTGAATGAATAGAGAAATTTACAAGCTAAATACTAAAAAAATTAATTTCTCACTCTGTTTTATACTAAACAGACAAATCATTGAACACTGCATCTAAAACTAACGATGTCCCATATGTTGGCCAGTTGAATTTAAATTAAAAAGAGGAAAAGAATAATTTCTGTCCATCAGTAGATGTGATCAAGAATCAAGAAGATGTGGTATATATATATATATATACACAATGAAATACTACTCAGCCATCAAAAAATGAAATCTTGCCATTTGCAATGACTTGGATGGAATGAGAGGATATTATGCTAAGCGAAATAAGTCAACAGAGAAAGATAATTATCATATGATTTCACTCATATGTGGAATTTAAGAAACAAAACAGAGGATCATAGAGGAAGAGAGGAAAAAATAAAACAAGATGAAATCAGAGAGGGAGATAAACCATAACAGATTCTTAACCATAGGAAACAAACTGAGGGTTGCAGGAGGGTAGGGGGGTGGGGGGAATGGGGTAACTGGGTGATAGACGTTGTGGTGGGGCGAGATGTTATGAACACTGGGTAGGCCGATAAATTGCTGACTTGACCTCTATCTCTGAAGCTAGAAATACATTATATGTTAATTAATTGAATTTAAATTTTGAAAAGAACATTTATAATCAATTATATAATGAACCAGTATATTGTAAATAAACTTAAATTTAATAAAAAATTAATTTCTAAACATGAATCAAGCACTACCACATTCCAAGAATGGAGATAGTATGCCACCATGCCATCATTTTTTGACTTTAAGAAGGTTTTTATGCTTCTTCTTCCACATGTGACCTGAGAGATGGAAATTTCAGGAATAATATTATTTAGAGGGATAGTCTCTGATAGTTTGTTTTAGAGCAGTGGAGTGTAATAGAAATATAATGAGAACCACATATATAATTTAAAATGTTCTCGTAGCCACATTTTAAAACATTTAAAAAAAACAAGTAAAACCAATTTTAATGCTATTTTCAACTCAGCATATCCAAAATATTATTTCACTGGTTTCCTGTGGTTGCTATAACAAGTTACCACAAACTGGGTGGCTTAAGACAGTAGAAATTTATCCTCACACAGTTCTGGAGACCAGATGTTCAAAATCCAGGTGCAGGCAGGGCCACAACCTGGGGGCTCTTGGGGAGAATTCCTTCTTTGTCTCTTCCAGCTTCTCCTGGCTGTTGGTGTTCCTTGACTAGTGGCCACACCACTACAATCTTTGTTTCCTTACTCACATGGCCCCCTCTTCTGTCTGTCAAATCTCTCTTGGCCTCCCTCTTAAAAGGGCACATGTCATTGGGGACCCACAAGGATAATCCAGGATAAGTGCCTCCTCTTGAGATCCTTTTTTAATTCATCTCAAGATTCTTAATCACATTTGTTTTGCCAATAAGGTAATATTCCAGGATGCGGGGATGAGGACAAGGGCCTAACTTTTGGGGGATCACCGTCCAGCCCCCTACAATGATCATGCCCATATGTAATCAACATAAGGACTTGCTAATGAGATCTTTGACATTCTTTTTTTCTGTACTAAGTTTCTGAAATCTGGTGTGTGTTTTATACCTATAGCACATCTCAATCCAGACACTAAATTTTCAGTGGATATAATTGATCTCTATTTAGATTTTATAAAATTTAAATTTGAACAAATTGATTCCCATACTTGGGTTCTTCCAAGTGTATTTAAAAGTTTTCTGCTAAAGGGCACCTGGGTGGCTCAGTCAGTTAAGCATCTGACTTTTGGTTTCGGCTCAGGTCATGATCTCATGGGTTGTGAGATCAAGCCCCGGAGTTGGGATCTATCCTCAGTGGGGAGTTTGCTTGTAAATTCTCTCCCTTTGCCCCTTGCCCCCATCTCTGTCTCTCAAACAAACAAATAAATATTTTCTAAAGAAAAAAAAGTTTTCCGGTAAGAAACCAAATATTAGTTTTAACATTTAAATTAAATAAATTAAATTAAATTGAAATTTTATTTCCTTGATCTCACTAGTTACATTTCAAGCTCAGTAGCCAAATGTAGCTAGTGACTACTTGCTGTACAATGCAGGGCTAGAGCTTACTTTAATTATTAAAATTTACTGATAATGTATAATAGCTGATATACTCCGTTATGTAATGCCGTCTTAGCCTTAATCGGCATTAAGTGTTGTCATTTACAGTGCAAGTATTTTTGCACACCTACAGTGTGTCAGGACCGGGGACTGTGGTAATAAACAAGATAAACAGGACTCCTTGCCCCCTTGCCCCCTGGGGAAGTTCCTGTCGGAACTCACATTGGTTTTCTTGCCTTGCCTATGCCCCACAGGTCAGATGTTTGTATGAGATGATAGATAAGGAAACCAATGCAAAAATACATCTGAAAACATTGGACTGTTTTCAAAGAAAACACCTCTGTTTTCAAAGAAGTCAGTTTGCTTGAAATTTTAGAGCTAAGAACCTCAGCAGAACTTTGATTTCAGCTTTTCATCCGGCATGATCTGAATACCCCTCTAAATGCCTCTAATTAACTTCTTTTCAGGGCATTAACTTGGTGTTTTGTAAGATGAAGAAATAAGAGAATATGTTTAAAATGTCAAGACAGTGACTATAACTGGAAATAAAATGGATAGCGTTATTAATAATGGCAAACAGTAATGTCATATCAGTAAAACAAGTTATAAAGATAAAACAAGTTTCTTTTTCTTTTTTTTTTTTGACCAGCACACAACTTAATGGAGTTTTAAACCATATATCTTTTATATAGTGCATTTTGCCTGAGAGGTTTCCCAAATAAGATGCTGATTTTTTCCTCTTAATAGCAATCCTAGGTTGAAATGTACCCTTCTTAGGAAGGGAAAGGATGTCCCCTTTTTAGTGGTTTTAAAAAGACCACAAGTCAGCTCATATATTACATTATAACAGCTTAGATTCAATACCAGAAAGAACTGTACCAACAAAAAATACTGCGGCTGTAGAGACGGTCAAGTACTAAAACATGTTGCTGTTATTTGGTCAGAAGTGTCAGTTCTCATCTTTGAAACTGTTTCTTCACTTTTGAAGTTTCCGCCCAGAATCAAGTCCCAGCAAATTTTTAAGAAAAAAAAAATTTTTTTTAAGAAAAAAATTTTAAGAAGAAAAACGTCCTTATTTAGGGGTAAAAATTAGCATGTCTCTGTTAACAATATTTTAATAGGGGTGCCTGAGTGGCTCAGTGGGTTAAAGCCTCTGCCTTCGGCTTGGGTCATGATCCCAGGGTCCTGGGATCGAGCCCCACATCGGGCTCTCTGCTCAGCAGGGAGCCTGCTTCCCCCTCTCTCTCTGCTTGCCTCTCTGCCTACTTGTGACCTCTGTCTGTCAAATAAATAAATAAAATCTTTTAAAAAAATAATTAAATAAAATAAAATAAAAAATAAAAGACAATTTAGGGGCACCTGGGTGGCTCAGTCGGTTAAGTGTCCGACTCTTGGTTTCGGGTCAGGTCATGATCTCAGGGTGGTAAGATTGAGCCCCACATGAGGCCTCATGTGGGGTCTACTTGAGATTTTCTCTCCCTCTCTCTCTGCCCCTCCCACTGGTGTCTTCTCTTCTCTCTCTCTCTCTCTCAAATAAATAAATGAATCTTAAAAAAAAAAAAAAAAGACATTGTAGGCTTCATTGTATAAACATCCGCTCCAAATAATGTCGAGCTCTACTGTTTTTGTCAGAGGGTTAGTTTTGATGACTTGTGTCTTCTGTTAGATTTCCCATGGCCTCTATTTTCAGTCCTGATCTAACTGCTGCCTGAGTCATATCCCATGGTGATAAACTGCGCCCGAATCGAAGAGCCATGGTTTTTATACTTAATCTCTAAATTATACCTATTTGTATTTTCTTATAGATTTTCCTTCTCTAAGCTGTAGGGTTTATTTACTCATTGTACATACTAAAAATCGAGTCTTGGTATTTTTCTCTTCTCTGAGATTTCACTGTGTTTTTAATCTCAAGCTTCATGCCGGTACCGTTATGTTTCTCAGATTGTTTGGGGGTTTGGGCAGCCTCATCTTCGCAGAACAAACCAAGGGCTTGTTTGGTCTGTACCTGAGGTTCGTTAGTTGTAGCTCTGAAAATGCTTTTGAGTTTTTACAGTGCTTTAAAGGGTAAGCAAGTACTCTCTCTAAGCGAGCAAGTGCGCTAAAATACTGACAGGAGAAATGTAGGAAGACGTGCTAAAATTATCAAATGACGGCAGATTTTAGTCTACTCACCCCAGGTAAGTTGTGGATCTCTAGCTCCCACCCAAAGGCCCATCGAGTCCCGTGAACACATCCAAAAGAAACACCGGTTGGATGGCAACGGTTTTAGAAGGTAACATAGGTCTTTGCTGACTTAGGTTTGTAGAACTAATACAAAGGTAATTACACTTTATAAACACAGACAGAGACTTGGTTAAAATCTTGCTTTTCAGTGCAGTCCTTCCACAGCCACCTGTATCCCTGTCCATGTTTTCCTACAACCCAAACCACTCCTCTCCCAGTCACCTGGCCCGCTTCCCTCCCCACACCCCCTGGCCCTCTCTTGACTTTCCTGGCCCCATCCCAGGCTCCTCTGCTGTTTTCTTCAGGGCTACCTTAAGCCATTTATTGGGTTTAGAAATCTATTCCTCTGGAGTTTTACCCTCATACCCTCCTACCCACTGTAGCAAAAAGATCTTCCTCAGGACCCGCCCACATGCCCAAGGATTAGGGATGTTAACACTTACTAATTAATCTTTGGTTCTGTTGCTCTTCACCTTTATTCCTTATTCCTCTCCCGATTCTTTGTTCCATCCTTTTCCCTTCCTGTGTGTGGTACCCTTTCATTTCTCCCAAAATTTAGTCAGAGGAAAGAACATTGTTATGTATGGTTTACACAGACAGGGAAAAATATATATTTAATATAAAAATACACACACTTACTAAATACCTATACTAATACAATATAATTATATATGTGTAAGTATATAAAAAACTAAATATATATGTATATAACACTAAATATATATACTTAAAAGTCATTTAGGAAGGTAATAACTAGTTGTGAAACACTTTTATGATAATGAAAAAGTGACTAAATTGCCTTCAATTTTCAGCAAAAATAGATAACATCTCTTGTAATTTTCCACATTTTTCCATTGACCTAGTTGCTGTTTGATTGTATCAAATTGGGGACTCGTACATTTTTCTATGTCTGAGCTTTCATACTCACTTCCTTTTCTGCCAACTTGCTCAGCTGTTCAAATCTTCACCTTCTCCCTGTCCTCACAGTTGGGGACTGTACTTTCACTTTCAACACCTGACATATCTGGAATAATCTATCTCAAAGTCATTCATCTTTATATCTTTCCTTTAGGAGCATTGGAGTTTTGTTTTTTTTTTTAATTTTTCACATGTGTGTTTTTTGAAGGCATTCACAATGCAAGTATTTAACTTCTGACATGGTATTGACTTTGCACGATGTGGGAGATGTCTTTCTTTTAAACAAGAACATTCTCCATCTAGTTGTTTTGTTTTTGTTTTGTTTTTTTTTTTAAGATTTTATTTATTTATTTGACCAACAGAGATCACAAGTAGGCAGAGAGGCAGGCAGAGAGAGAGAAGGAAGCAGGCTCCCTGCTGAGCAGAGAGCCCGATTCGGGGCTCAATCCCAGGACCCTGGGGCCTTGACCTGAGCCAAACGCAGAGGTTTTAAACCACTGGCCACCCAGGTGCCCCTCTCCATCTAGTTTTAATACTCCTTCTGATGGCATGGTGCTTTTTTATGCATATTAGCCAAAACTAAAGAATTTTTTAAAAATAAGCCATGTTTATTCTTTTCTAGAGAAAGTAACTATAATATTTTCCTTGGCAGTAATTCTTTATTAGAAGACATCTTTATCAGTGTAGAAATGCCAGAAATGTAGTTTGCAACCTCCATGGGGTTAGAATAAATGGACAAGTAGACATCATGTTTAGGTTTCCAATAGCACCTTCCAGTTTGGAGTTTCATATACTTTTTGTATCAGTCCTTTCATAGCAGGAAGGGCTGGTAACAGTATCAATGTCAAACAAATAAGAACATGATCAGATGGAAGAGGGGCAACGCAATGAAGTCAGGAGCAAACATGGTCCTTGTGACCCCCCCCCACCCCCGAGGTACAAACTAGATGTTTCATTGACGTCTGTTGGTACAGCACTGCCTACTTGCTAACCCATACCTACCTCTGTGCCCAGGACTTAATTTGTACATTGAGCCAAACAAATAGAACCTTGGATTTATAGCAAAAACGAGGCCGTGTGATTTTAGCCTAGAAGAAGACAGATGCCCTAGAATACTTTCTTCACTTGATGGATAACGATGTTAATTGTGGTGATAATGATAATCAGCTTAAGAGCAGTGATAGCTAGCTAGCAACAGTGATCATGTTCCAGTGTTCCAGGCGCCCCTCTAATCTCCTTACTTGTGTACATTCATTTAATCCTCACCATACGCTTACAAGGTACCACGGTTATTAATCCCATTTGACATAAGAGGATCCCGTAAGACAGTTCCTTAGATCTTGCCCAGCAATATCACCCACCTAGTGCGTGTCAGGGAGGGGGCGTTTGAGCCCAAGTAGTTTGATTCCAGGGCCCAGGCTCTTGAAGATGACCTTGAATTGACTGGACTTCAGCCTGACCTAAAACAGTTTCTTGACAGAAATGCTACTTTCTGCCTTTAGTTCTTGTGTTCCTGGCACCAGAGAATGAGAATGTTGGTATTATCCTTTCTTGTCTCTGGTGAGTAAGGATGTTTTTTGTTCTAGGCTATAAGGTCCAAAGCTCTTCTGTCCCTGTGCACATGACAGTTTCGAAGAGAGAGAGACTGGGGACACTATAGGTTGGGGAGGACAGTGATGCTGGGATGAGTGTTTAGCTGAACACATAGATGGGCAAATATCTGATACTATCTCAGAAAGGAAGAAAAAAAAATCTCTATTCCAAATCAGGCAAAGTAGCACTATTTATTATGGGTACACATCCAGCCATACGATGGCACCTAGGTTGGAAGTATCTTAGGGCTTATTCACAAATTCTCTGAAGATTATACCTCTGGGTCACCCATCCAACATTACAGATAAGCTTGCTGCTGCAGTGGGCTTTGTCATTCCCTTTTTTCCACAACGATGCTAGCTTGACTTGTTTTGTTTTTCATGTCCTTAAGTATAATTCCCTTCCCAGCCCTTGTCTCCCATCAGACAAGATTTTCAGAAAACAAGCATCCCCTGGATTTGTCATCCGAAATCAGACCTTTCCTCCAAGAGGTACGTGGTCCAGGGTAGCTTGTGGTCTTATCAGCCCAATGGCTGCAATTTCCTATAGGCAAGTGGGGGGAATTTCTCACTTAGCACAAAGCTTCTATTTCCTTTATAATCATGTCCTCTTGTTTTCAAACCCCAGACTCTCTATATATGTAATTTCCTCACATTTTTCCCCCTTAAATTGACTAAGTATTTAACATATTTGCTAAAAAGAACACTGTCCGTTGTAACTATATCACTGCTACTACTAACTTATTTCATCACACCAGACATAATTCTTGTTATCTGTTTAAAAGTCCCACCTTCATTTTCCGAGCATCCCATATTAAAGAGCCTCAGATGAGAGGGACAAAATCCAAAAAAATCTGGCAATACCCAAGGCTGGTGAGGATGTGGAGCAACTGTATGGAAATGAAAAATGGCACAATTTCCTCAGAAAACAGTTTAGCAGTTTCTTATAAAATTAAACACCCGTTTTCTATATGACTCAGCAATGCAACTTCTAGGTATTTGCCCAAGAGAAATGAAACTTATGTTCGCACAAAACCCATACATGAATATTTATAGAACTTCTCTTCACAGTCATTAACAAGGAAGAAATACTCCAGACGCCCTGTAATGAATGAGAGCACGTAAACAGCACGGTGGTAAATCTATGCGAGGGTCACGGCCCGGCGCGTCATGCCAAGTGAAAGAAGCCAGACGCGAAAGGCACCGTCCTGCATGATTCCTTTTATAGGCCATCTTGGAAAAGGCAAAATTATAGAGAATGAAAACATGTCAGTGGTGTCCAGCGCGAGGCTTGGGAGTAGGGGTGGCTACACAGGAAATTTGGGGGACTTATGGAAATGCTCTATATGGGGATAGTGGTAGTAGTTCACTTGACCGTCTGGATTTGTCAGTACTCCTAGAACAGTTCACCCGAAAGGATGCATTTTACTGTAAGTAAATTTTAAAATAATGAATAAAATATAAAGCCCAAAGTTGTCCTGGCATATTTATAAATTCATTGTTTTCTATAAAGTCGTGGGGCCTGTCGCCTCTTTACGCAGACCTTCTCTCTAGAGTTGAGTAAAAGTCTATGAGTCTACAAACTCTCCAGTGTGACAGTCTTTGGAGGGAGCTGGCATTCTGATAAGGAGGGCGTGGCTGATTCCTACAAGGTCAGGTTAGTTGTACAACTATTAGAGGGTGGACCGCTTACCTTTATTCTCCTCATCTCTCTGTTCTGCCCCCAAATCTCAGCCCTTTTCTGCCAACAAAATGTTAGAGGACAAAGTCTGCTTTGTGGAGTCCCTGAAAGGTATTGACTGGTAGGGCAATCCTTCCCATTCCTTTGTTGGTATGGTTTCCAGAAATCCAGAAAATTATATGACAAAACCATGTCTTTAAATAAGAAGAACCTAGACTACGGTCATTCCCAAATCAGTAGGATTTTGAATCCTCGTCTGTCATGTTGAATTTCCTTTTATTTTTTCATTTGTACAATCATTCATTTACTGAACACTTACCCAGCACCACTGAAGTGCCAAGTCCTGGGTCAGGAACTTGGGAAGTAGGACTAAGTCCCGCTTTCCGGAGTCCATAGTCCGACGGAGCCCACAGATGCCTGCCCATTAGATGCCGCGCAGTGACTGCAACAATCGTAGAGAGCTTAAACCTCCTCTGGCTAATTTCTTCCTGGGGTAGTGATTAATTTCTTGCTGGGGGAGGTCAGGGACAAATGAACAGAAATCATGGCAGCTGCACTAAGTTTTGAAGGATGAGTATATTTTTTTCCGGGCAGAGGAAGGTGGGAGAAGGGCACTCCAGGGAAGAACAAGTAGAAAGCACTGAGGCATGACCAAGCAGAGTGTGTTCCGGGAAATGCAAGTAGTGCAGAATGGCTGGAAGGTGACATCTGAAGGTGCTTGTGTCTGGAGATGACACCGAACGCTTGAGGGCCAAGTTTGTAGGGTCGTGTATTTCTTGCTGAGGGTTTTGTACTCACGTGTTACAAGTCTGTGATGGGTTACGCACAAGCCACAATTCCCTCCTGACTCTACCGAAGCCCACAGTCTCGTTTCAGGTTGAAAGTTTGGAGAGCTCTCCTCTTGTTCTGCTTTTCAAAAACATCTAGGTATGAACTGTTTATGTGTAAACAGCTTCGTTCTTTCCTGAGGACATTCTTCTATTCAATAAAGGAGGCAATCCGTTTTTGGAAGAATATATAGTACATGCACGGGATTTGGTGAGCATAACAAATAATATAGAGGACAAGGGTAGATGGAGAGGAGAAGGGAGTTGAGGGAAATTGGAAGGGGAGGTGAACCATGAGAGACTATGGACTCTGAAAAACAACCTGAGGGTTTTGAAGGGGCAGGGTGGGAGGGTGGGGGAACCAGGTGGTGGGTATTAGGGAGGGCACAGATTGCATGGAGCACTGGGTGTGGTGAAAAAACAATGAATACTGTTACGCTGAAAATAAATTAAAAATTGGAAAAAAAAAATAAAAGAGAGAATAAAAAAAAAAAAAAACTGTTCTCAGGGTTAGTGGGAAAACATTCAGCCCATAAGTCTTCTAATCTTTGCCTGTGGTAGGTGGAAGAGATCCTTTTAAACGCTTTTTGGAGGGGGAGAGATGCGGTGAGATTTGCATTTTAGAGAGATCACCCTAGAGGCAATGTGGAGAGGGAGGGTCTCTGGCAAGATATATTTTACAGATCTGGAGACTCAATTTTAAGCGAATCCTTTTTTAAACATCTTATGGCCAGAGAGGATAGAGGAAGAAAAACATATCCTCACTGTGTGCCATTCTGGGCAAGTGGGAATGCAATCCCCACAAATTTGTGTGGTCTCTCTCCTTCTCCCTGACACAGACGAATAAGGAAAAGAAACACAAAGAGAACCACAAAGAACCATTCCATATAATTGCATAAAAGCCTGATGTCATTTGAATTATTATATTATACGTGGCTGTCAACTGATTGTCCCATTAACAGACCACAGAAGCAGCATTAGGAAATTCCGGAGCAACGCTGAATTTTGCCTACAGTATATTGAACTTAATGTACTCTTGTTTTGCCTTGTAGAATACGTTACCATATTTTATCATAATTTTAAAGACCGCCATTGCCACATTTAAGAACAATAGATCATGGAGTCTGAAAAGTCTTCCTTCTGCCTTTTTAATGAGTCACTTTGGGAAGGTGATGGGAAAGAATGGATTTAGAAAATTAAGACAAATAATGAAAAGCTTTTGAAAACCAAAGTTTTGCGTCACATGGATCATCAGTGAATCCTGGGAAGGTCTAATTTCAGTATAACCAATGTGGAGTCCTCTACTGAGCTAGGGTAACAATTTAGGTAGTGCCCTGCTTTATTAGTCCTCTGTTCTGGACTGGAGGCTGTAGGAGGCCAGGGGCCATGTCTCTCTCTACTCTGCTGAATCCATGGCATTTGGCACAGAGCATGAACTCTAGCTGAAATACAGGAAGTGGAAATCGGAAGAATGAAGGATGCCTGATGGCTGCAGTATTGACCTAACCACCGAGTGCTTCAAAACACTGATGAGGTGAAGGAAGGGTCCGCTAGAAACTGCTATGGGTCAGATGGAGATTGCTCAAACCTTCTGAGTTACAAGTCGTTTAAAGTAGAGGCTGTCTCAGAAAAAATTAAAAACTGCACACAAGGGTCAATGCTTACAGGAAAACATTTACATTAAATGTGGAAAAATAAAGAACTCTCGTTCCTTGTAGATGTTTAACCAAGATGGTTTTGAACACATCTCACTACCCAGAGGTCATTACTGTTACCATTTCATTGTATAGTCTCCCATCTTCTTTGCGTTGAGTCGATACATTTGTTTTTGCCTTTGTTTTAATGAAAATGGGATGCAATGGTACCTACTGGTTCATGGCCCATTTTTTTCTACTGATTTATCACAAACATGTGTCTCATAACTCACATATAACTTGCAGGGCAAAAGATTCTACATTAGTTGTCTTCCTTCTTTGACAGACTGTGAACTTCAGATGGGCAGGAGCTATGCCTCCCTGGTCCTCAGCTCTGTAACCCGGGCCTGGGTCGGCACTGGTGGGTTGATGGCTACTGTTTGTTTGTATAATTTTCATGGTTTCTTATCTTCTGAATACACCATCAGTCATTTGTTCAATCTTGTTATTCTTAAACTTTTAAAAAAATTTACGTTAATTCCAGAATAGTTAACGTACAGTGTTATATTAGTTTCAGGTGTACCATAGTGATTCGATACTTCCAAACAACACTAGATGCTCATCATAAGTACACACCTTCATCCCCAATTTCTCCTAAACCCCCATCAACCACCCCCGGTCACTTTGTTCTCTACAGTTAAGAGTCTATTTCTTGATTGGTGTCTCTCTCTCTCTATTTTTTTTCCCTTTTCTTCTTCGTTTTGTTTCTTAAATGCCATACATGAATGAAATCGTATGGTATTTGTCTTTCTCTGTAGAGTCTTACACTTTTTTTTTTAGTCTTAAATTTTAATGTTTTTCACAGGAACATCTATGAATGATTTCACTCTTATCGGTATTAGGAATTACCCGTACGGAATAATACATAAATATGTTCTCCATAAAAAACTGGAAACATTACAAAGAAGGCCCAAGTACTCTTAACCAACCACATTTCCTTGCAGGGAAGGTCATGGTTATCAGTGGATTTGAATCTTTCCGGATCACTTTCTCAGCCTTTCCATAATATATATGCATTCATACCAGTATATACTGTTGTTTTATGAATGTATTTTATATAAGTGATATAATGTTATTCTTATTATTCTACACATTTTGCCCATGAAATGATTATGTTAGAGTTCATTTCTTAAGATTGTATTTACTTATTTATTAGAGAGAGAGAGCACGAGTGGGCGGGAGGGACAAAAGGAGAGGGACAAGCAGGCTCCCCATTCAACAGGGAGCCCACACGGTGTTCAATCCTAGGACCCTGAAATCGTGACCTGAGCAGAAGGCAGATGCTTAACCGATTGAACCACCCAGGCACCCCTGGATTTCATCTTCTACGATGATGGACAATTCATTTTTCTTTCTTCTTCTTCTTCTTTTTTTTTTTTTTTTTTTTTAAATAATATCTAACCAATGCGGGGCTTGAACTCATGACCCCGAGATTAAGAGTCACATGCTCTACTGCCTCAGCCAGCCAGCTGCCCCTGCTTATGATCTTAAACAACTTTTTGGTGGACAGCTGGATTTCTCCAGAAGCACACCTTGAAACAACGATGAGGGGCAGATGGTTCCCTTGGGTGACTGGTGATGTCATCTCAGGAAAGACCAGTAAGGAAGTAGGGAAATAAGACAGGAAGGGGAGAGAAGCCAACAGTGTTGCTTCGTTCATAGCAGATCAGTGGGACTGAGTCCCACTATGGCCTTCTTGGGGATTGTGTAGAACATGCCTCAAAGAACCAACTTATCACTGGCTGTGAGTTATTTCTGGGGTACCCACCCCACAGCGTTTCTGACGTGTCCTGTGCTTGGGCTGTGCATGACCCTGCATTCATGTCCGTAGGAAGTTCTCAGTCTTGTGCTCACAGTAGGAGGTTGTGGATGTGTGGGAACATTGCTAAGCAGGTGTAGACAGGGCACAGAGAACATCTGCTACAACATCGGTGTGCCCCCTTCTTGTGCATTTGTGTCCATATTGTAATAAGGATTGGGGGGGGGATTTCAAATTATTCTTTTAACACTTTTACCTGGGCCTTGTGTCTTGGTTCCTGCGTTTTCTTATAAAAAAGTGTTCATTGCAAGACAGTCTTGCTCACCTACTCCGTTTTTCAGTTCCACACATACTTGTTTTATTCCTTTTTCGCTTCCTCTCCTGCGGAGTCAGCCATTCATCTTAATTGACTTGAAACACTCTCTAGCTCTTCTGATAAATAATCTACCTCTGGAACATTGTCCCAGGGGAGGTTCACTGCTCCTATAGGTGGCTTTCAAGTGAATTGAGTCAAGAAACCCAGTCACTAAAAAAAAAAAAAACAAACAAACAAACAAACCAAAAAACAAAAACAAAAAAACCCAGTCACTGCTTTAATGACTTTGAAGCTGAATACAACCTATGTGTCCAAGAAAATGTCTTTTTCTTTTTTTTTTTAGCACTAAGCAGGGTGTATTTATGCTGGTGCTCCAATTGTGGATTAATGATTTACCTGTAACTACTACAGCTTTATCTTCAAAGAATATGATGGTTTCCTCTAGTTCCGTGCCTCACAAAACATGGTCATCAAACCTATAGCATCAGTATTACCTGAGAAATTGTTCAATGTGCACATTCTCAGGCCCTCCCTCCCTCCACATTTACCAAGTTGGAATCTTTGGAGTGGGACTTAGCGGTCTGTTTTAACACGCCCTCCAGGAGATTTTGATAAGCACTAAAGTTTCAGACCCGTAGTTGTCCAAGTGCTTGTGGCCAATTAATTTGTATAAAATAAACATTCCTTTTTGAGGAAAATAGCAAATCCCTACCCCTTTTAGCAAGTTTTTCTTCTTTAATAACACATCATTAATGAAGATGTCAGTGCCCTCAATCTCTGCACATTTATGGTTTATGCAGCTCGGCAAATACAGAATATTATTTTGAAAATCAAATTAAGTCAATGCCTCTGTTTCTTCCAATACATCAAGGATTATTGCCATCATACAAATTGATTATCTCATGATTGTATCTTTTAAATTGTTTTCATAAAATGGCATGATGATCTTCATAAGCATTATGGCTAGAAATTATAAAGGCATGTGCTTCACTATAAAGAAATCTATAATCCAAAACCAGAAAACTTTTGTTCCAGTTCTCCCCTTCCCCTCCCTCCTATGTCATTGTTCATATTCCCAGTAGTGCCTTGTTGAGATTCTTCTACATAAAACACATCCTTCTTGCTTGTAGGACAATCTGGTTAAAAATAATGAATCTAACTTATTCAGTTTACCAAAATTAAGTTTGTTTCATCATTTTTTAGCTGGATTATTATTACTCATATAAATTATTTCATGCAACTTTGCTCTATCCCTGTGAGGGACACATTTTTTTTTTTTTGTCTCCTATTTTCCCAATAGGGATAACCTAAATGTAAAGGGCTTCAGAAAATGAACCTGGATTGAAAAGCTTTGGAAGTTAACATTTTGCTTGTTTCATCATTTGGTCTTTGAAAAACATGTATTGAGTGTCTACTGTGTTAGGCATTACGATAGGTGCTGGGGCTGTGTGGGGAAATAGGACAGACACAGGGCAAGCTTCCAGTCCAAAATGGGCAAAAGCCATGCTCCCTGGTAATCTCCTCTCCACAGACCAACATTTTCCCCACATTCTATGAGTCAACCTGTTGATTCAGAAATGTATCTTATCTAGAAGTTCAATATCTAGAAGATAAAATCTGAGTTACTTTAGTGAAAGGAAGTGTAGTGAACCTAAGAACATATGGTCCTTTGAACAGAGCCATGATTTTGAATTTTCCATCCTAGCTCTGGATCTTTCGCATAGCACGGTTTGACTGAGGTTGCAAACATCGATCACAGAGAATTTTGGCTGAATACCACCAGTGTTGTCATCATGTTCACAAATTTTGGATTATTTGCCAGTATTATGAAATTTCACAAAAATCTAGGGCTCCAGCCTTTCCAGAAAAATTGACCGTTCTAGTTACAGGGAGCCTTCATTTTTCCACAATTGGTTGGAAATTGCCATAGACCTCACCACTCCCATTTTTATGATCGCTCTTCTCTTATATAATTTATACCACCCGCCTTGAGTTTGTAGGATGTTTTGTTCATAGTCTTAACTTCCTGTCTAAGAACCTAAGCGACATGTACTATATTTGATATCATAATAATCCTTTATTTTCTAATAATTTCATTCCTCTGAGTTATGCATAGCAGATACTGTTTTCAATTCTGATTAATAGAAACATTGATTTTTACATATTTATATTTAAATGGCTATACTAGTGCATAACCTAGATATATGTATATACTCATTTAATCCTCACAACATATGTCTAAGAAGAAAACTATTTTTCTCCTGTTTTACAGATGAGAGGTACAGAGGCTGGTAACTCTGGTTTGAGTCCCCAAAACTTCAGGTGTACATTAATTTCCACTTTAATCACCACTTATATTGTGCTATTCTAAGTTTATGTGTTAATAGGAGAATGCAGTGTTTTCTGTAAAAAAACTAGCAGGGTCTGACTCTTGCCCACTATTCACTCATGACTCTGGTCCTACTAGCTGGAAGGGGAAGGTGGTAATGTGGAGGGAAAGAAGGGATTCCTAAAATTGTCTTCTCAAAAATTTCTCATTTCTGTTCACTTTAAATCTATCTATGTCCCTCCCCTGAATCTCTTTGAATTCTTCTATTTAGGGTGAGCAAAGAAGTTTTTGTGTTTTTTTTTTTAATGAAAATTCTTTTTTTTTTTTAAGATTTTATTTATTTATTTGACAGACAGAGATCACAAGTAGGCAGAGAGGCAGGCAGAGAGAGAGAGAGGAGGAAGCAGGCTCCCTGATGAGCAGAGAGCCCGATGCTGGGCTCGATCCCAGGACCCTGGGATCAGGACCTGAGCAGAAGGCAGAGGCTTTAACCCACTGAGCCACCCAGGTGCCCCCAAAGAAGTGTTTTTAAGAATTGATTGAAATATTAACTTTCCAAAAGAATTTCCTTCAAAAGTAGAGAACTATCCAGATAGAGTAGTCAATGGTATTGATTTTCTAAGAAACTACTCATAATTTTCTATTTTTCCTGAAATATGTATATACATATTTTAATGTGTTTTTATGAAAGATAATGAAGAGATGAACCAAGCCAAAATACACAAGCATTTAGTCTATTTCAGAAGCCACTCATTTCCTTTAATAAATATCCGAATTCTTCAAAGCAGGTTGATTTTTCTTTTGCTACTAAAGAAAAAATTGAATCCACAACATGAAAAATAAAAATGCAAGTTCATTATTCATAGAATTTTCTATGGGTTCTTTTTCTCTGGCCTCTGAAAGTAAGGCTAGAGTTTTGTTTTTCTTCCCCCACCCCCCAATCCTAAAAAGAGGCTAGGGCTGCTTGTAGGATTTAGACTTTTTTTTTTTTTTTTCTTTCCTAGATTTCTTTCTTCTTGGGTCATTCTAATATACAGGCTCTTTGATGTTACTTGCCAGAGTCAAAAGCTGCCCACATGTCGCCGTTGGCATTTATTTTTGAGTATGTTCTTTTGAGAGAAGCACATGGGGATTCAAGGAAAACTTATTCCTGTTTTCTGATCTTGAACCCCTTCCCCATCTTTCCAGCCACTGTTTTCACTCAGACATAAAGGTGAGAAAATTCATCACCCTGCATTTTAAGACTTTACTCTTGGAACATCGCATATGATAAACATGTCATGCCCTTAGATTTGAATGGAAATCCTTTCTATCAGCTTGTTTGTTCCTTCATTTAATCATTCATTCAATTTCTTTCTATTTCAGGTGCTCAAAGTATGATGTACCCCTCCCTTGTGTCACGAATGCTCATTATATTTTTTACTTTATTTTTGGTTCTTCAATTACTGACTCATTCTTGAACCTTGCACTGTAAATTCAACAATGGTAGGGACTTTTGTCCTTTCATTGCTCACATGGAAACCCTTGTGTCTAGTGAAGTGCTTATTAAATATTTACTGAATACATGGATGAGCACATTCTGTGCTCCCCATTTCATGGGGAACCCCCTTTTGCTCGAAGTAAAATCTGAACTCTCTAGAGTGAGCTGGGAGGCCCTGGATAACACAGTGTCCAGTCTTCTCCTTGACCTCATGTCCTACTATTTTCCCTCTGCAAACTTTCCTCCAGTTTTAAGCTGTGTTCTCTTATGGTTAAAGAAACATAAATAGTCTCTTCAGGGAAATTTCATTATTTTACATTGATATATCTAGATAGCTAGATAGGAGATAAAAAGAGAGAGTAATTATGGTGTTTAAGAAAGAACATGGTGTTTTGGAACTTAGAAGTTCAAACCATAGACCAGCCACTTACTAGGTGTTAGACCTTGAGCAAGTTTTTAAAACTTTCTGGATCTCATTTATGAGTCTCTAAAATGGGAATAAAGGGGCGCCTGGGTGGCTCAGCAGGTTAAGGCCTCTGCCTTCGGCTCAGGTCATGATCCCAGGGTCCTGGGATCGAGCCCCACATCGGGCTCTCTGTTCAGCAGGGAGCCTGCTTCCTCCTCTCTCTCTGCCTGCCTCTCTGCCTACTTGTGATCTCTGTCTGTCAAATAAATAAATAAAATCTTAAAAAAAATAAAATAAAATAAAATAAAATGGGAATAAAAATACTGTTGTTTCAGAAATGTTGTGAGGATTAGACATTAAATGGCAAAATGCCTGGCATATAGAAGTTTTTGAGATAGTAATCATCATTATCATATGCATAATCATATCAGTCAGCTAGTGCTAAGTAACAAATAGCACATAATCAGAGGGCATAAAATATTGGCTTTTTCCCTGCCTCATGTTTCTGTGGATTGACTGAGGGCACCTGACAGCTGATCTTAGTTGGCTCACTTATGCAACTAGCAGTCAGCTGATCTTGGCTGGGAGATTTTGCTCTGAACTATGGGACCAGCCAGCTCAGTTTATTGTGTCTAACACGAGCTCTAGAGAGGGGAATGATAGCATAGGTGAGTTATATTTATTATGTATCATATATTATTTATTATTCAGCTCTTGGATGATCTCAAGTCTTTTTCAACTCTGTAATTATTCATTTTATTATTTTTCCAAGTTTTATTCCTTTTTGAAAATGAAATGCAAAATTAACAAAGACAACATTCTTGTAGTGAGAACACCCTGCATCCTAGAGAAGGTTTCATTCATACATGATTATAATCTGTAAATAATTTGAAATAATGTTCTAGTGATACTGTCATCAATTAATTACTAAAGTTTTGGAAATTAGTTTGGTGACAGGTTTTAATTAACTTGCCCCATTGGCAGCGTATTTTCCTTAATAAGTTTACAGTTCCTTTTAGATTTATAGTAATTCCTTCATTTTTTTCTCTTTTCTCCATTATTTATGTAAGCAATATTCCCATGGAGGATACTCACTTTTGCAACCACAGTGTTGGATGGCATACAGTTATTTTGGCAGTGGTTTTCAGGATTTGAAACAAATCCATATCTTTATTTAGTTTCTGTACTACATGAAAAATTGAAATGCAGGTCTAGATAATTTTTTGGAATTGTCGCCTATGATAAATAAGTTTATATTTAAGTGACTGATTGCAGAGTATAAAATAATTCATCCTCACAGAAAAAAAAAAAAAAGACATGGTAAATAGACCCTTGGAAGTGGTATAGCTTCCTTAATCCTAGAATTTACTTCTCCTTCAGATAACTCTAGAGTATGACATGGGTGCTGTCACCTCCTTCAGCATAGGAAGCTTATGTACAGATTCAAGAAGACCCTCATCAGATGGTGACATAAAATCACATACCTGAACCCAAGTATGAAATAATTCTGAAACAGTCTTCCAGTTTAATTTAAATACATAGACGAGGGGCGCCTGGGTGGCTCAGTGGGTTAAGCCTCTGCCTTCCGCTCAGGTCATGATCTTGGGGTCCTGAGATCGAGCCCTGCATCGGGCTTCCTGCTTGGTGGGGAGCCTGTTTCCCCCTCTCTCTCTCTGCCTGCCTCTCTGCCTACTTGTGATCTCTGTCTGTCAAATAAATAAATAAAATCTTAAAAAAAAAAAAAAGAAGGCCTGAGGAAATGATAATTCTGTTTGTTTATTTGGAGCTTGAGGGAATATTTTGGATAAGGGCTGGTAATGGAGCACAAGCAAAGGGAGTATATAGATGTTACCAAGACTAGAGAGAGGAAAGTTTGCCTCTGTCCCTCTCTCTTCAGTATTGGCACAGAAATTGACTGTCCCTCATAGATAGCGAGGGGAAGAAGCTTAAGGAAGGCATCGTGTGTGTGTGTGTGTGTGTGTGTGTGTGTGTGTGTATTTTCCCCCTGAAGTGACTTTTATCTCTCCCCAAATTAACTCTGAGATAGTGTTCACAATTATTTATTTCTCCTGCACAGTAGAAAAAGGAGAGCAGAAATATCCAGATACCCCCAAAATGGTTATTACTTGGGAGTGTTTTGTTTAAGAATGTGGACTCTGTACCCAGATGGCCTGGTTCAAATCCTGACACCACCAGTCACCAGTTGTGTGAATTTGGGGGAAGTCACATAACCTCTCTGGGCCTTGGTTTTCTGTTAAGAAAAATGGCATATCTTAGTTTTGTGTTTGTTCTAACTAAAGGAGAGGAGACTCCTGACATCTTGTGGGTAGAGGCAAGGATACTGCTAAACATTCTACAATGTGCAGGATAGTTCTGCACAACAAAGATTTACCTGGTCCCTGATGTCACTAGTGCTGAGATTGAGAAAACCTGGTTTAGATTGGGTATGTCACTTCTGAACTTTTACCCTCTAACATTTGGTACTGTGCATGTCACAATATTTCAGACGACTTTTAAATTGTCATCATGATTCGTCAGGTTCATAGGCTTCAAAAAGATGCATGGAAATATTTTGTCAAGATAAATAGATTTAGGTGTGGAGTATTATTTTTTTGAATGACACTATCATTTTTAAAAAATACACCAGGTGCTTGCTTGACAAAACCACATACTTCATTTTCTTCCAAAACAATTTTAACTGTTGAAGAATCTTTTTAACAATACAAATGATGGTTCTTTATATTCTCTATCTTTCTATCAATCTAGGACAGTATTTGAGATGATAAAGGACAGCCTCCCAAATCCGTCATCTTTGTTGTGATATAAGGAAGACTTTTCCCCATAAATTACTGAGGTATCTGGCAATGAGAAGTGTGCAAGGCTATTATTTATACCTATTTAATTCTCAATATTATGACAGCATGATTTTTGAAATGGACGATCCCAATTCAAAATGCTTTCTGTTCTGAATTTCACCACATTGGAGTGATTGTTAATAGCTCTTCACTGTCGAGAAATCACCATGAACTCTTCTTTTTCTTATTTTTAAGTGTTGAGATCTTCTCTAAACTTGACAGATGAATTTGCTTGAGTTTTTTTTTTTTTTTTTTTTTAAGCCCGCAGCTCTAAATAGGCCATCTCCATCAATACATCCCTTCTCATTGACAGCATCTTGTTTGGGGGCTCAGTTTATACCTGAATCTCCCCATATTTCCATGACCCATTGGGTCTTCTGATATCTTTGCACTTATCTTGCATTCTCCCCTAGTCCATGTCGAGCCTTTGAACTATGAAGAAAGGCATCTTTTACTCTGAGAAAATAATCTCCAAAAAACTGTGCACAACTTGTCCATTCTTACAGAGCATTCCTAAAAGTTATATCCTAACCAGGCTTGTCCCCCAGCTTTCTATCCTGTGGGATCGTCTCCATCTATTTTATACATTCATTTATTTAATCATTTATTCATTCAACCAACAAATATTTGTTGAGTTCCTTGTATGTGCCTGACACAACAGGGAACAAGACAGTCTCCCGTCAGGTTCTGAATTGTGTCTTGCATTACATAATCTTCAAAAAGATAGAACCATAACTCCCACACAAATACAAAATGAACAAACATCAAAGATTTTATTTAACTCATTAATTAATGAGGGATCCAGTAATATTTAACAATTGGTTCAAGTGCGTATTGAATTTACAAAGATTTATCATGTCGCCTGCGCTGGATTCATTTGCCTTACCTCAAGCCGGGCTCCTTTGCCTCACTCTCTAAAGAAAACATGGATTTCACCAGCACCATCCATAATTCAACTTTTTCTTCTCAGAGTTGCAAAATAGACTGGTGAAAGACAATGCAAGATTTTTAGTGCACACAATCAGATTATTGCTGGAGGGCCCAGTAGACATCATCTAGCATTCAACAGCAGTGAGTTTAGGCTCATTCCAAAGTCTTCACAGTTTCCCCTAACCCTAGCCCAGAGAACTTTCAAATGTACAAACATTTCACATAATGAGGACAGAAATAAAGACCGAGATAAAGCAGTATGCTATGGAAGAGGGTGCTTGGGTGGGGGGTGGGATCTTCCTTAGAGACAGAGCCAAGGAAAATCCCAAGAAGAATTGTTTGACATAGTACTCCCAATAGATTGCCTATTTAAATTTAAACAGATGTGATAAAGACCTCAGTCTACAAGGGACAATGTCCACACTTAAGGCATGAGTGTGGGTTGCTACTAGAGTCTCCTGGTACTTTTTTCAGTAGCAATAAAAACAAAATCATGCCTACCAATTAGTCTCCTCCATCTCTTTGCATTCCTCCTCCCAAAACTTGGTGTCCATATTTTAGTGTATGTATTTATTTTACTTTTATCCAATGGGCTTTATCTTTGCTCTTCATTTTGCAAAATTTTATTTTACAGTAATTTGTGTGTCATAGAATGACCCAAATGGTGAATTAAGCATTGAGCAACGTAGGGCCACCAAAAATGAGAAAATTTGGTAAATTTGATAAAGTCTAGAAAAAGTTCTCATTTATCTGATGGTTATTTTGAAAAGCAGCCATCAGATAAATGAGAACTTTTTTAGACTTTATCTATTTGAAGTTTTGGCATTACTTCAATTTTGATTAAGGTTTGCAAAGCCAGGGTTTGCAAACCACAGCTTGTGTGTTTTGCAAACATGGGCCAAACACAGCCCCCTGCCTTTTTTTGTAAATGAGATCTGATTAGGTAACAGCTGCTCTCCTTTGTTTACATATGATCTGTGACTACTTTCACATTACAACAGTAGAGGTAACCAATTGTGATAGAGGCTATGTGACCTGCAGAGCCTAAAATACTCATTATTCGGCCCTTATGGGCAGAGTTTTGCCAGCTCCTGAATTACATAATTGGCGGGAATTAATCTTTTCACTCATTCATTTGTTTATTTATTTATTTAACAAAATACTTAAATGTAGCTACTATGTGCCAGACAGTGTTCTAAGATCTGTAATCACAGCATAATGGGAGACACAGTTTCCTGATTCAGAAGCTTGTAGTCTGATCTTAGATTATTATGTTTTCTTGTTTTAATTTTTGAGATGATAGGTTAAAGAGTGTGCTGCAAAATTTTAGTAATGAGGTGTTTGTCTCCATGTTTTGGTCTGGGTTCTCCCAAAAGCAGACTCTCAGGTAAGGACTTGGGTATGAACATTTTATCTGAGTGGCCAAGGTCACACCCCCAGAAAAGAAAGGGAAAGCAGTCCATAGAAAGTGTATTACTAAATCACCAGCCACATCGGGTGACTGGAACTTGATCCTGAGGGGAAACTCTGGGAAAGGTGCAAAACACACACCTCAGAAATGGTCCAACCAAGAGGCAAAAGAATGGGAATGTTTGTACACAAACTCTTAAGAGTCATTAATAACGACGTGCTTGTGTGTGTGCGTGTATGCGGAAGCGTGAAGTGTGCGTGAGGTAGGAGGAAGAAGTTTTAATAGTTTAGCATTCGTGGCTTTCCTGTTGTGGGATATGCCTTGATATCTATAAACTCTCCCTCATCAAGGGTTTTATTTTGCTCCCCTCCCTTACCTCAGAGGGTAGCACCCTCAAGAGCCATTACCAAACATGTTTATCCACTTTCTGCAGGTCCTTCTCAGCCAGGTCCTAAAATTCTGTTGCTGAGTAATTCTTCTCTTCCTGAAGCAAAGCTGGTACTCTTTGGTGAAGCCTAGCTCTTCTTACTGACCTATGTGGGAAGATGGCGGCAGGTCTCAAAGAAAAGTGTCATCTCGCAAGGCCTTCTCCCAAGCGAGGCCTCTGCTTGGTCTCCAGGCAAGGAGATAATGTTATCTTCCATCTAAGGGATGTGGGTAACTTCCGCATGGCAGAAATGCAGAGGAATCTGAGAGTTCAAGTTTCTAGGGTTCATTTTCCCAGGTGAGCCTATCCCATATCTCATGGTCCCCTCTTTGCTCCATCAGTGCCTGCCTGTAACAGAGCTTCTCGGGGCTGTGACTTAAACATTCCCTATGATGATTCTTTCTCATCGGATCCTGGCCCTGATTTTCAGCATGGTCTTCCCCCAGTCTGCAGAAGATGAGTTACTTCAAATCGTGTTGGAGAGATACTCTGGATTTCCCACTGTACCCTGGCATGGCGTCCAGCTCACTCGAGCTCTTTCATTTTCATTTTTCAGTTGCTCCTGCTACCCTACACAACTACCCAATTCCACAGCCCTTCACTGATGATTGCCACCACATCTCTCAAGGGTTTGAGACAGTGTGCAAACTGGGGCAGCCTCTTGCATCTGTCCCGTCCCAATTCATCCTCAAGGGAGAGTGTTAGCAATTAGGATATCATAGCACACCGCTCCACTTGCTACCAGCAATGGTGATTGTGTTGCCATTTTGCCAGTGTAGCAACAGAAGCCAATTCTAAAGATTTGTTTCCTAGGATGACTTTGTGTTCCAACAAGGGTGACAAATCCATCCCAGTTTGCTTAGCACTGTCTCTAATTGTAACAGCACAAGTTCCAAGTCCTGAAAAAGTCCTCAGTTTCAGGCAAATGTAGGACGGTTTTTCCAACACTGTCTTAGTTTTAAAATTGAAAATCCTATCCAAGAACCCCCTAAATCCTGAGCAAACCGGGATGGTTTGTCACCCTATTTCCAACTGTCTTATGGCCCCAGAGGTGATCTTGAGGTTTACCCAGGCTGTTTGGAGGTGTAGAAAGTAATATGAAATGTTGAAGGGCAGACAGCCAATCAAGACAACATTAGTAAGCCAGGTACCACGGTGAGCAGTCAGATCTCACTTTCATGGGGAACTGAGAAACAGGGCAGAGCACATGCACCAGAAATGTCCCAGTAGAGTAGGAAGGACACTGGGAAGTTTACGTACCAGTTCCTCACAATCTTTGGGAAGGGCTGCTCCTGGAGCGTGTTAAATTCTGGGCACTTCAAGCCTGCGGACCCGGGCCATGGTATTCTTAACATAGTTTCAGAAAAACAAAGAAACAAAAAACATGCAGGCCCAGGGATGCAGAAGTTGGCAGCTAGTATTTGGAGATACTGAAAGATCTGGACGATATGTGCGGCAATTCAACAGTTGGTCTTTCCACCCCTGGCGGTACCTGGATCCACATATGACCCATGTTAAGTCGACTTCATCATAGTAAGGAGGTAGCTGGCCAAGACTCCCAATAGGAGGTTTGATGCGAAAAAGCTACAGTCCTGTCTGTTAGACCTGCGCCACAATTGCGGTCTGTCCTCTCTTCCCTCTGTCTTCTATTTTAGATTGCTCTCACCCTCGACCAGCAATCCTGGCATCTCTGTTGTTCCCCAGTGAAGGTAGGGCATCATTTCCTGGATCAGAGTTAATGCATGGTGTACAACCCTGAATTGGGAGCCAGGGATAGAAATCCATGGTTTGCAGATTTGCTAGTGTGATAACTCAAATAGTATCTAGAGTTTTATAGCTAGAGATGTTATAGTTAGCTATATCATGTGACCAAATACCATCCTTTGAAATAGCTCTATATCCACCCAATGCCAGCCCCCATGATTAGTGTTGGAGAAGGTGATACCATGTGTATTCCTCACTCACATTGTTGCTGACCACACAGCGTTTTACTAGCTTGATGGCACCTCATCAATTTTACTACCCCACTTAAACATGGATCTTTGTCACAGAAAAGATGGTGGGGATGAAATCAATTTGCTCCCTTTCCTTTTTATATATTAGAGGCAGTTCTTTATTGTAATGTTGTAACTTGGCCATTGCAGGGTGTGGAAGACAAAATAATTGCTTTCTCAAAGATGTTCACACTCCAATTCCTGTAACATAGGAATACGTTTCCTTACATGGCAAAGGGAACTTTGCAGATATGATTACATTAAGGTTCTTGATATGGGGAGATTATCCTGGATTTTTGGATGGACTCAGTGTAATCACAAGTGTCCTTGTAAGTGAAATATGGAGGCTCTAGAGTCAGGAAAAGAGATGTGAGGATGGATAGAAGCAGTGGTCAGAGTGATGTGATTGTGGCTTTGAAGATGGAGAAAGGAGTCATGAGCCCGATAGTGAGGACAGCCTCCTTCAGCAGGAGAAGGTAGAGAACAAAGGTCCAGAAGGAACACGACCTCTCTAACACCTTGATGTTAGCCTCGTAAGACCTGCTTCAGACTTCTGACCTCCAGAGCTCTAAGATAATGTGTGTATGTTTTTTTAAATCACTAAATCTTTAGGAGTTTGTTACAACCACAATAGGAAACTAATACACAGGATATAAGAAATCAAAGCTATAGAGCTAAAGAGGATGCACTGATGTTTCTTTTTCGGGTGGAAGTCTAGTGTGGATATTAAAAACCCAGTAACTGAATTCACGTTCCACGGCCCTGTCACTTAACTGCAATGTGACCTTCAGAAAGTTACATAACAACTTCCACCATGGTTCCCTCATCTGTAAAATGGGTGTTTTAATGATATATCGCTTCTGTCGATATCTATCTATATATCTATATCTATAGATAGATATCGACAAAAGCGATATATCATTAAAACATATATATCTATATATAAATATAAATATAAAACATATAAATATATAAATATATAAAATATATATAAATATATAATAATATATATAATAATATATATTTTATAATATATATTATATAATATATAATATATAATAAATATATAAATATATATATAATATATAAAAATATATAAATATAAAATATAAAAATATATAAATATATAAATATAAAATAGAAAACATCTATATCTATAGATATAGATATCTATCTATGGATATCTATATCTATAGATAGATATCTATAGATAGATAGAGATCGACAGAAGCGATATATCATTAAAACGCCCATCTATAGATAGATAGATAGATATCTTCTTCTATGAGCATTGAGCAAGATCATCTATTAAATGGGGGTGCCTGGGTGGCTCAGTTGGTTGGGCAACTGCCTTCGGCTCAGGTCATGATCCTGGAGTCCCTGGATCGAGTTCCGCATCGGGCTCCCAGCTCCACGGGGAGTCTGCTTCTCCCTCTGACCTTCTCCCCTCTTGTGCTCTCTCTCACTGTCTCTCTCTCAAATAAATAAACGGAATAAAAAAAAAAGATCATCTATAAAATTCATTTAAAAGAGTTCCTGGCACATAGTAAGAGCTCAGAAGCATTGACTATCAATGTGGTGACATCACAACAATAATCTTTATACTTGGGATGATCTCACAATTTACAGAGCATTCTCATACATATTAAACTTTAATCAATCCTGTGAGACCGTTTCCCGCTTCTCTCCCTCACCCTTTTCCACACAGACTCGGAGGATCTGGGAAGGGAAAATGGACATGTACAAGGTCTCCGAGTCATTAACAGGCGTGGCTGAGAATGCCTCCTAGCCCCATGCTCTTTTTCACTTTGCGGTTGCTTTTGGAAGTATACTGAAATTAGTGCCGAATTCCAGAGAGAAAGGACAAACACTTGTGTCTGAAAAGTGGCACATGCACAGCCCCTCAGGTTTAGTGTCTCAGAACACAACTGGCTTCTGTTTGTTGAAGAGAACCGTGTACTGATACCTAGTTGTTAGACTTTTAGAAAGTTTAGAGTTTGATTACTTTAAATGAAAAGGACACAGGAAATAAAGGAGGCTCATATAATATTCTCTGCTGCTCTCTCTCTGAGTTTAATCCTGCCTAGAGAACTAAGGTCTGGTGACAGAAAAATGTCCCCAGTTGAGAAGTTTCAGGATCAAAGGCCACCCAGTGATTGCAGAAGATGGAACCAAATTGTGGAAATGCTCGCTATTATATCCAAAATCCACACATGCTAAGTGAGTAATACATAATTGTTCCTGTCACTTTCAGGGAGTGAATGGTATCGAAGTGCCTCTTCCTGAAGCCCCATATTTACTACAGGAGCTGAGAAAGTGTTGGGGAAAATTCATGCTAATGGCTTGAAGCATAAGACCACGGGATAAGGAATATTGTACTCGATGCCATTTATAATAATAGCAGTAATACCTAATGCTCATCGAGTGTTTGGAAAGTGCCAGGCACTGCTGTAATCTTGCTACATATATAAACACATTTATTCCTCACACCAACCCTGCGAGGTGGGGACTATTATCTGATTTGATACATGATGAGATGGAGGCAGAGAAGCTAAATAACTTGCTTCAGGTCACGGAGTTGGTAAGTGGCTAAAATGGGATTTGAACTCAAATGACCTAGCACCAGAGCCTATATTCCTCCTCACTAATAAGTTATTTTGGAATGGAGAGAACAAACCTCAGAGACCCCAGAAGACGGCACAGAGGATAGAAAAGTTTTTGTTTGTTTGTGTGTTGTGTTGTGTTGTGTTTTGTCTTATTTTAGAGAGAACAAGGGGGGAAGGGGGTCTGGAGAGGCAGATGGAGAGAGAGAATCTCAAATAGGCTCCATGGCCAGCACAGAGCCCCACACAGGGCTTGATCTCATGATCTGGGAATCATGACCTAAGCTGAAACCAAGAGTCAGACACTTAACCGACTGACCCACCCAGGTGCCTGGAGGAGCAATGGGCTTTGAAAGCAAGAAGAGAGGATGCTGGGTATAGAGAGTATAGACCCAGTTAAGGTACCATCGGAGTGTCCCTAATCACTGTGGAAGCAAGGGGCACTCAGTATATGTTTGTGTACGACAGAAGGGATCCTGGGATGTAAGGAAACAAATTGAAAAAAACGGTCCCCTGGATAATCTTCATTCCACAATTTAGCCAAGGGCCAGCCCTAACTAAATAAACCAAGAGTCAGAGGAAATAAGGTCTTTGTAAAAAAAAAAAAAAGTGCTTGTTTGATTTACTGACTCAGTTGGGAATTATTAACCCAAGTGCCATGGTAGAGAGAGTGTTATTGTATTTACTTAGAAGAGCACCTGAGCCTTAATTGCTGGGTGCACATACAACTATTTCTGTGAAGCAGTGGGGGGCTCCGTGGGCTTTGTTCCTGGCTTCCTCATCTGGGCACCAGATGAACCAGCTCTTCACATCCTATTTAGGAGACTAAGTGAGAGAATTTGTTCTGAATCCTTAAGAGGGTTTGTTCCTTTGCTAATCAGGGCCTGCAGTAAGCAAACACTGGGAAGAAAAAGTTTGTCTTTGAGGCCTCCATATGGTCCTGTAACCTACATGGTCCACTGACTCAGAAGTCCATCACTGCAACCGTGTGCATGTGTGTGTGTGTGTGTGTGTGTGTGTGTGTGTGTACACGTGTGTGTGTGCGTGTGTGTGTGTGTGCATACATGCTGATGAATTTCTAGAACATAGGTGAGGTTCGGTGGGGTGAGGTCCAGAGCCGATGACCGAGAAAGAATTCTTGAGACATCTTTGGTGCAAAATGGTGGTTTATTAAAGCACGGGGACAGGACCCATGGGCAGGAAGAGCTGCTGCCCCAGGGATGTGAGGAGTGGTCTATTATATACTTGTAAGTTTGGAGGGGATTAGGGATGGCATAAGTCTCTAAGGAATTTTGGAAGCAAGGTTTCTAGGACCTTGAGAGGCTAACTATTGTCTGGGGGAAAGGTTATTCATTACCAGTAATAAAACCTTCTCCTGAGACCCTTTAGATGTGTATCAGTGGGCTCTTCATTTGGGAATGATTGTCGACACTATCCTGGAGGTTTAGAGATAAAGTTTCCTAAAGGAATTGTTAAAGTAGATTCACAGGATCCTGGTTGGGGATAGGGGGTCGGTCAGGCTAAGATTGCCCTTTGCCCTTAGCAAAGCCTTAAGGTGGGGGTAGTTGAGTCCCTAGAGGAGAGTCACTCTGCCTGTTTTAAGGGCTTGTCAGTAGGTAAGGAAACTTAATAATTTTTCTTCTGCCTCTATTTCCCACATCAATACCACAGCTCAAATCACCTCAGCCCTCTTTCATCCGGGCTCTTATGCCTACTGGTTGGACTACACATGTATAAACACTGGGTATACAGATGGCTAACGCAGCTTCACGCCGTTGTTACCCTGAGGATGGGCATTTTTGTTTCAAAAGATACTGTTTGAAGGGCTGAAGCTGGAATGGTAGAATTTCAGACAGAGAAGGGGTTGAGTGGAAGAATATTCTGGGCCAGCAGGTGAGATGATGGGCCTTTCACGGAAATAGAGGGGTTGTATTTTTTTTTTTGCATATGAATAGCAAACCTCCCCTCCCCTCTCTAGCCCCTCAGAATGTAGAGAAAGGCTTTCAAGGGGACTGCTTCTGGGCCAGCTCTCTCTGGAGCTGCTGGTCTTTGTCATGGATGTCAGGCCCATATGCCTTAGAGGAAAGATAAAAGAGTTGGAGGGGCGGGCTGGAGAGAGACTGTATAATTTTATTGAGCAATATTTCTTCTTTAAATGGGCTCATGGATAATTCAATTAGCTGGCTTTTGATTGCTCTTCTTCGCAGGAAAGCTCCATATAATGAAAATGTGGATTCTTCAGGTCCCACTGTCACCGACCATCTTGTCAGGATGGATGATTCAACTTGATCCCTTAGTGCGTTTTGACACAGGTTCAAATTTGTACTGATTACATGTTTCTCTTTAGCGCCCGCTTTCTCTCTCTGGATGTTTTTTCAGCTTTGTTTGGAGAAGGAGCTAATGGTTGTAGAAAGTAAGTATCTGTTTTCAACTGAGTGAACAGTAGCCAGTGGAGAGAGAGGGAAACTCTTCCCGGCAGGAAGCCCTGTGACATGGTACCTGTGACTCTGTCATTCTCATCAATGATCTGTGCAGATGGCGTATATCCGGTAGCAGAATTTGAGGACATTTAAATAAATGCCTTAGGTGGAAAGAGGTTTTGCAATTTGATCATCAAAATGACTTAAGTAAATTAAAAAAAAAAAAAAAGATGGTGCTTGATAAATTTGATAAATTTCTCTGTTCATATGCACTTTCCGTAGCAAGAATTGTACATTTAATTCCATTTGTGTGCCTCAAGAAGGGTAGAAAAAGCAGGATAAATCCTGAGAAAGGAGACTAGATAACTTCAGTGTGATGGGGTGGTTTCTTTATGAGAAGAAGCTAGAAAGACACAGTGGGAGTCAGTGTAGGGATACTAGTTGAGTAGAAATGGTATACCCATGCACAAACATAGAAAGGGGCCAGGCATGATAAATGTGCGCTTGTTTATCACATTCTTGAAAACTGAGGGTTTTGCTCGAAGCTTGAAAGTGGTGATTTAAGACTAGAATAACGGATGCATTTTGCACAGGTCATAAGCACTATTGATCATGTGTAGCAGCTTGAAAGAGAAGTAGATTCCAAAGAAGAGCAGATAAATAAGTGAAGAGTAAAACTGTAGTTGATGATTAAAGGTACATTAAGAACATTCAGGAAACATCTCTATTTTTGAGGATGAGATCATCTTTCTCCACAAAACACCCTTCAGGGAAGGAGGGGGAAGTTGAAGCAGTGGTACAGCAAGATTTCTTTCTTTTTATGTTCCCCAGACTTATTACATTTATCTCTCATCTAAATGGTATTTTCCTCTTTATGGGCAAAGGTAAAAATGATAAAATGATACCTTAGGCAATAGAATGTCTCTTCTCAGTCTCATGGCTGTGGTTCCATTGCCTCCAGCAAACACATAGTAGGCACAAGAAAGTGGCATTTTATTTTGGCAAATGACAATTTATCTTTTGTTACTAGATTTCTAACCATCAAAACCCCTCGGTTGACTTCACTTTTTGTTTTTTCTTGAATACTTTTGTCTTTGTGGAGATTGGGTGGCTCAAACCAAGATGCTTCAGAAGGGGCCAGGCAAGCAAGTCATATGGAAAATTAAGATGAATCAAGGGGACTTACTAGGGAATGGTGGGGACTGTGGCAAACTGGAGGTCATATTCCTTTGTAAACGGATGCTGCTGCTACTCACTTTCAACCAATAGTTGCTATGTGGGGCTGTAGACCCAGAGTTGTGATTCTATGCAAATATTTTCCAGAGATGCCAGAAATATGGTCAAAGAAACAAAAGTTTCTGTCATTTGAAATAATGTATAGGCCCTGAAATCCAACATTGCACCTTCTAAAGAATAATCTGTTATGGGGGAAATTAACACCAAATAAATAAACAGCCACAGCAAAGTATCAACAAAATAAAAAGCAGGTTCTTGACCAAACCAACTCAAATAAAATCAACAAGTAATTAATGTCTTTTTGTATGTGTAGTTCTCTAGGGTTTGTCTACTGGAAAATCTAAGCCATAAGGCAAAACTACATGTATTCTCTGCTAAATGCACATTGAGTATAGAGGCAAATAGTTAACCTTCATAGTGGAGGTAATATTTGTCTTATGATTTGAAATATGAATATTACCTGGTTAAGAGGAAAAAAAGATGGGCGCCTGGGTGGCTCAGTTGGTTGAGTGACTGCCTTCGGTTTGGGTCATGATCCCAGAGTACCAGAATCAAGTCCCACCACTGGGCTCCCAGCTCCACGGGGAGTCTGCTTCTCCCTCTGATTTTCTCCTCTCTCATGCTCTCTCTCACTGTCTCTCTCTCTCAAATAAATAAATAAAATCTTTAAAAAAGAACAAAAAAAGATAGTTAAGAAGCAGTTC
Source organism: Martes martes (assembly GCF_963455335.1). Taxonomy (NCBI): domain Eukaryota; kingdom Metazoa; phylum Chordata; class Mammalia; order Carnivora; family Mustelidae; genus Martes; species Martes martes. The sequence goes on along the minus strand of NC_137888.1, from coordinate 182,091,772 downwards.
TAATGAGTTGAATGAAGGGACAGAAAACCCCAAGGTAGGAAAAGTTTCCATCTCCCTTCCTGGGACAATGGCAGCACCACTTTGATTTGAGTAAAAATATCATGAAAACAATTAGTTGAAGACACTTGTTGTTGAGAGTCTTAAATGGTAGGCAAAGGAGTATAAGCTTTATCTTCTAGTGGGTGGTTGCCAACTCAAACATCCACAGGAGCCAGGTAGGTAACCAAAAGAGAAAAAAACATTTTGGAGGTAGGAAGGGCACTGTATCTAGACAAGAAACAGACTCAGGTCCAGTGGATTGCTGCCATGGAAAAATGCAATGCCAGCCTTGCCCATGAGAAGTCTGAAATCTGGGGTTTTATTTGACCTATGGTTTTTAAATGTTGGCAGCAAATTCCCATTAAAAAAGTGTGAATCAAAACTTATTTGGAAGCTCATATGTGAAATAAACCTAGAGCTGCTAGGTGTAGAGGTGAAGGAGGTGATGGTTATTCATGTCCCAGTCCTGAGTCTAAATTCTTTCCCTTCTTGAGCTAAGGGTAGATCTCTCACCTAGAGTATATTTTAAATATAAGTGCTATCTGTAATGGGAAACCATTAAAGATACAATAAACTTGGCAGGCCCTTGAATCACAAATATGTAAAAAATGCATGCACATGGACAAGAAGTATAAAATGAAAATAGTTTTTGTGAGTAAAAAGATTATTTCATCTCAAACGTTTCCAAATTATAATGTAAAATTTAAATTAGGAAAACATTAATTAAGAAATCTTTTTAGAAGTTTAGAAATTTCTTTTTCCTTCCAAGTCAGTAGTTCAAACCTAAGAATATATGAACTTGAAAAAAGCATAATTACGTCTTTACTTCTATTATCCTCTAATTGAAGTGTATCATTTCCTTCCACTATGAAATGGTTAACAACCCACAGAAGCATAGGCTATACTTCTGTGACTTTGTCACCAATTCAGATCCCAGGTATTTTCATAGAGTTGAAATGCAGATGGCTTGAAATGAAGCTCATTAGTACTGATACTTCAAAGTCACAGTTGTTAGCAGACCAGCAGTTGGATCAAGTTCTTCAACGCATTGATAAAAGAAACACATATACAAACCACTATGTCACATGTTTAAAATATAATATTTCACTATAATTAGTTCTGTTTTTAATCCCATATCTTATTTTAAGGTTTAAAAGCCTTCCTCTGGGCAGGAATTCATTGGCTTCACCAAGGCTTCCAGAGAGGGTCATGACATGAGGAAAGTTGAGAAGCCATGCTCTGACCCAGTGTCGTCATGGATGAAGAGGTGACTCACCCTAGGATGAGTCACTTTAGGATGGCTTTGGTTTCTGCAAACTTTCCCACTTGGGATAAGGGCAACCCTTCCAATCAGAGTTTCTGGTTGCTTCTAGGAATTCAGGAGTAGATGGGATCACTCATCGCCATGACCCAGAACAAAAAAGAATTTTAAAATAAAGATTTTTGAAAACGTTATGACACTGAACCGGACCCTTGGGTTCTCTGCACAATGGAAATTGACCAGAGGCCATAATGGGAGTTCCAGGCAAGGTCTTGCTGGGACCTGTGCTTGAGTACAGGGAAGACAGTGCAAAGGGAAAAAGCCCTCAGGCTGCCTCTCCCTGGAGACGTCTGGAGCAGTCCTCAGAGGCCTGAGGGTCTTTGGCAGGAACAGGGTGCTGTCTAAACAGGTAGGGACAGGTATTTCTAGAGATCACACTTCTTCATGTATCACATGTCTAATTAACATGTTAAATCTCCAGCCTGGGTGTGTTTTTTTGTGTTCTACTGAGAGAGAGAGTAGCTGAGAGATCGGCGCTGGGGTCCATTTTGGCGCAGATTGGTTTGTTCTGGCTTTGTTTTACATGAATATCCTGTTTCCCCATTCCATGAGATCTGTTACTTAGGAGGAAAGTAGCTCAGCAGTTTCTTCTATAGACCTGACCAAGGGACCTGAACCCAGTCCCTACTCTGTCTCAGTTATATGTAAGAACAGGTTCAGGGACAAGTTACAGAATGTCACTGTGTGATTGTAGCCAATCAAAGGGGAGAGAAAAAAACACGATGATGTTGGACCTAAAGATGGTCAAGCTGGATCATGTAAAAAACCATTTAAGAGCACATTTTCTCCAAAAAGGAGAAAAGCATCAACATTCTGGATAGCTGCTGGGGGACAGGGAGGACTCTCGGCTCTTTTAGAAAAACTGTCTTCAGAGGCATGTTTTTTCACCTGTGTGGTGATTAAAGGACAGAGTTTCCATCTCCCATGGAAATGTACCGACTGTGACCAAATTAGCTCTGAATTTGCTATTATTTAAATGCAGTTTCTTGTATTTATTAAAATGAAGTGACTGTCATATTAAAATTGAAAAGGAGCAGTTGCACATGCAAATTATTTCTAAAGTTCAACTGCTGCTAAATGAGACGTGGTGTTCCTAAACTTAGAAATGCTTAACATAAATTATGGCCTAATTAACATTTGCATGGTAATCCGGACTTCCTACAGCTTATTCTGCTAATTAACACATGACAAATGAGCACACATTAATATTTTATTGTAACATAACTTGTCCAAGAAAGCTTCTTAACTCCTTAGAAAACATTTTGTGTGTGGTTTTTTTTTTTTTTTCCTTTTTTTTTTTTTTCACCTGAGAAGTATCCTATTGTGGTTTATGCCATTATATAATTTTGATGATAAAATTGCTTCATGTTATAAATTTAATAAGAGACACAGAAGTGCAAGCTCTAGGAGTGCCTTTTTTCTTTGTTTAAATTCTTTTTTCCTCATTCTTTCTGGAAATACGTGCATTTTTTTAGAAAAAAAATTGCTTTGATATGTACCTCTTAGCTAGTTATCGCTTGCCATGATAAGTGTATATTATATACTCATGATATTGTTTCCTGGATCTGTAGGTTCCTGAGGAAATCCAGACCCATCAGGGAGAGCAAATGGATTATAAGGCTGTAGATTTTGCACTTTGCAAGTGGCTTCCTTTTGGTCATATATTCAATGAGTTTATGTCATCTTTTATGTCAGTTACAACAGCCCTCAAATTAGTGAGGGAGGTACTTCCATCTCCAACAGGGACAGAAAGCAAGTACCAGTGCCATTGTAACTTTGATTGTTGTTAAGTTGCCATTTTTCAGTTTTGATATGTTTTCCTGACATATCATAGAGGTTTTGGCTTGTTGTCATTTGTTTTACTTAGGATTTTCCAAGAATGATTGCAGTGTCTTCGTACCTGATCATATAAATTTGAGCATGTGCTCTTTGAACTCTGGGAGAAGATTTTCTAAACCAGAATGAGAGCAATGGCTGTGATGGGTAATGTCCTGGGTATGTTTAGAAGGATGTTACAAAGGCACCTCATGAGCCATTGAGAAGGTGAATAGCATCTTGCCCTCTTTGTTTAAAGATATCTTTGACGTAATTGAGTAAACTTTTCTGCTTAATAATTAAATTGTAGTCCTGGTCTCCCAAACCTATTGCTTTTGAGCAAAAATAATTTTTTTAAAAGATTTGTTTATTTATTTTAGAGAGAGAGAGAACATAGTAAGGGGGAGAGGAAGAGAGGGAGGGAGGGAGAGAATCCTTAAGCAGACTCTGTGCTGAGGGCAGAGCCTGACTCAGTCCCAGGACTCAGATCATGACCTGACTCAAAACCAAAAGTCAGATGCCCAACTGACTGAGCCACCCAGGCGCCCCTGCTTTTGAAAATGTTTTTACCCACACTTTTGTGTTGGATATTTTCCCTCAAAACCAACTAATTCTTCAAATTTGGAGGTGTCCTACAGTTCAATTCACTTCCACCGGTAACTACCTGGAGTTAACACGGACCCCACAAGTTAAGGGCTTAGTCCCATAGGACTACCTCCACTTCACATAGTAGTCACAAGTCCCAGGTCTCCTGTACTTCTCATGAACTGACTACTAATTAGAGGTTCCTGTGGTCCCCTCCTCCAGGCTTTACAATTTGCTAGAGTGGCTCACAGAACTCAGCAAAATGCTCTACTTAGTATTACCAATTTATGATGAAGTATACCAAGGAGCAGCTAGATAAAAAGGTACCTAAGGTGAGGTCCAGAAGATTCCCAGACACAGGAGCTTCTATCCCCATGGAGTTGGTCTGCCCCATGCTCCCAGCACAAGTATACATTCACCAATCCAAAAGCTTTTTGAACCCCATTGTTAAGGGATTTTTATGGAGGTTTCATTACCTAGGCATAATTGATGAAATTGTTGGTCATTGGTGATTGAACTCAATCTCCATACCCTCTCCCCTCTTTGGAATAGGGATTTGGGGCTGAAAGTTCCAACTCACTAAGCATGCCTCGATCCTTCTGGTATCCAGCCATCCTAAAGGTATCTAGGGACCCTGAGCCACTAGTTATCTCATATCTATGTGTGTTCCATTTAATCTATTAATAATAATTATGTGTGTGCATATTTCTCTTTGTGTGCAGAGGGATAGATGTAGACATATGTACATATGTGCATATGTAATTATGTAGATGCACATATATGTATATATATCCATGCATCTATATAAACTGGAAACAACCCAAATGTCCATCAACAGGTGGATGGAGAAATAAACTGTTTAATATTCATATAATAGGTTACTACTTAACAATAAAAAGGGATGAACTATTGATATGTGCAACAACATGGGTGAATCTCAAAATACTTGTGCCAGATAAAAATGGGCACATACTTTATGATTTCATTTATATAAAGTTCTAAAAAATATAAACCAATCCAAAGTGATAGAAAGTAGATCACTAGTTACTTGGGAGGGGGTTATAAGGAGAGATTTTCAAGGGACAGGAGTCAACTCTCTTGATTGTGGTAATGATTTCACAGATGTGTGTATATACATGTATATATATTAAAATTTATCAAATTGTACACTATTTACTATTTGTTTTACATCAGTGAAGCCATATATGTGTCAGCGTGCTTGCATGTGTGTGCAAGTGTGTTCCCATTTCTACAAATAAAGAATATTACCTCCCTGAAGACAAAGGATTTTCTCTTTTACCAACTGCTATATTCCCATCACCTAGATAGAATTGTCTCTGTCACTTAGTCAGTGCTCAGTAAATATTTGTTTAAAAAATAAATAAATGCAGAAAATGGGTATATACACCTCTCTGTAGATATAAATATTCTGTTCCTTCTTTTGAATGTATATTGTCTAAAAAATTATCATCATATTTCTCTTTCTATCATCAGAGTAGGAACATTTCCAGATGGTTCTGGAAAATGTAAAGCAAACAAACAAAAAAATCCAGGTGATGAACAACTGAGTAGCACCCAATCACGCAGAATAAACAGGTAGAAGGAGAATCCAGCTCTAGATAGAAAGACAAGGTTAGATAAGTATTTCATGAGAGGAGCTGACCACAGAGAGTTAACATCCAAGTTTCAGGAGAGGAAACCTCTGGTGATTCTAGGAACTATAGTAAGATTATAGAAAGGCATCAAGGTAATAGTAAAGGCAGAATAAGCTAGGACCAAACTTTGGTGGATACAGGGCAGAGAAGAAGAGAAGCAAAATACCAGGGAAAGAACTGGAACTGAGGAGAACTCTGAGAGTGTTTATAAGCTAGATGCCCTCCATGGTTCTGGATTTCTGTGAGTGGAAGAGTAACAGGTTTCCTTGAGGCATGTGGACTTAAAGGAAACTTAAAAATAGTCACTGGTACAGAGTCTTCAATATGATACCAGACAAGATGGCCAATACCACATAGAATAACTGGGAAATAAATTTTCTGGTTAGATTTAATTTGTAATGAATGGCATAGAACTTTATAGTAGAATAAATTTTTTTTCCATTGTACTGGCCAGGATTCAAGTTTGAGGATGAACAATGAGATTATTTATTCTCAAATTAACCCCAGATCTACTTTCTTGTGATATCTCCATTTAGGTTCTTATTTTACATTCTGTAACCATCCTAAATATGTCTTCTAAATTGGTTGCTCTGAGCCATGTTTCTTGTCTTATTCTCGTGCAGCTGAATTTGGTTACTAAAATGCATGGCTTGATAGGTAATAGAAGCACTTAGAAACTAGCGCATTGCCTGGCACATGGTAGACATTTCCATTATTTGTAGACACAACAGTTTTATAAAATTGTTTTTATTGTGTCATTGTTGCAAGTTTGGAAGTGGCATCAATATTAATTGCAAGTTGCTAAGCACTATGGTCATCCATTAATGTACTTTCCTTTCTTCCTTCCTTTTTGCCTACCTGCCTTCCTTCCTTCCCTCCTTCCTCCAACTTATTCAATAAGCATTAATTGATGGGCAGTTCTGTGCTACATATTGTGTGACAAAGTTGAATGAGACTGTGGCCCTGCCATCGAAGACCTGGCAGAAGGACAGATGAGTAAACAATTATAATTAGAAACATAATCCTTCTAGTAAAGGAATTAGGAAATGTTTAAACTAAAGTGTGCAGATAGGCACGGTTACTTGTGTGTGACCAGCATCACACTTCCTGTTGCTTCTTCTACTAGTTGTCATCCTCACAGTTCTTCAGGTGGCAGCAATGACTTTGATAGCCAAGAAATACAACTTACTGCAGGTCTTCTGGCTCTGGTCAGTGGCTACTAGAGACTAGGAACTAACCCATACTAGGCAGACACTTCTGAATAAAAAATAGCCTGAATTAAAAATAACCCTGTTGGCTCAGGGTTGTGGGATGAGCTCTGAGTCATGCTATGTGATAAGCAGAGAGACTACTTGGAGTTCTCTCTCTCCCCCTCTCTCCATCTCTCTTTCTTTTCCCCTATCCTACTTGTGCTCGTTCTCTCTCTCTTTCTTAAAAAAAAAAAAAAAAAAAAATTTAAATTTACCACTGCCTATCAGGTAAGTTAAATAACTGGTTTCGATATGTGATGTATAGACAGTAACACAACATGGAATGAGATTTGAGATTGTGCAATACCATGCTCAAAATATCATTTTGTCCATCAAGGACTTTAATGAACTCTCCATGAGGTTAACTTAATTGTAGATCTTCTTTTCTAGAATCAGACACTATTTCTAGCACAGACAGATTCCTCTTGCTTATAGTAGCTGGCTATTTCTGCTGTTCTGAGTCTTGAGACATCACAGTATGACAATGCTGATGGCTCTAAGCTTTTAAATCTTTAATCACTCCAATTCCTGTACTCGGGGCCGTGTTACTTAAGTAGGCGCCACTATTCTCAGGAATAGAGCTGTTAAAATAAAAATGTATCTGTGTCTTTTCTTCCCCTGTGGTTTACCTAAAACAAACCCCAAAGAACATGGAACTGGAAACCACAAACTTCTTATTTCCTCTGAAATTATTCTTGGTCTGCTCATGAAAGACCCCATGTGTCATGGTTTTAGTAACATGCTTGCTGTCTCCCTTTTTCCTCCTTATTTTGTAGTAAATAGAAAAGTTATTTTTGTGTATTCTCTGTGGATCAAACAATAACAAAGACACCATAAAGAAAATAGTAGCTAACACTTTGATCATTTACCATGTGAGAATCCACAAGCTCAGTACCTTACACACATTATCTGATTTAACCCCCCACATTGTTTCACCCAAGAATATACTATGGAGGTTGTCTGTATTGCAGATTCTTGGCTCTGCCCTTGGATATTTTAAATCAGTAGGTCTGGGTTTAGATGCAAGACTCTGCATTTTTTGAATGGTTTTAAGAAAATAAATAACTTGAACCCCAAGGTTTTTAACACACATGTTGGATCATTCTGATGAAGGTCTACTAAAACTGCCCTTTAGGGAACAGTGGTATATATGTAATATAACAGATAAATCACTAGGATGGAAAATAAGAGCCTGGGTATGCCAACAACTGTGTCTTATTAGTGGGATAGGTAGGATGATAACTGGCAAAGCAAAGAGGGCTTCCTAGAAGAGGTGAGGTGAAGTGGTAAGGAACGGAATTCTGGAGCCAGGTAGCCTGAGTTTCCATCCCAGCTCTGCCACTTGCTAATTGTATTACCTTGAATAAGTCACTTTGTTTTTCTGTGTCTCAGTTTCCCATTGTGTAAAATGGGGATAAAAATAGTACTTGACTAATATGGTCATTGGAAGAATTGACCGTGTTAATGTGTTAATTTGCTTAGAATGGTGCTTGGCACATTGTAAGTGATATTTAATTATTTCCTTTCATTATGTTTTTGCTATTCAAGGGTATAATACTTGAGCTGAGGCTTAAAGGATGAGGACAAGTCTACCAGGTGAATGACCAGATGTGGTATTAGCAGGTAGCATTCCCAGCAGAGCACACATTTGCAGAAAATCCTAGAGATGAGAAACAGCTTCATGCTGCTAGAGGAGAAAATCTGGCATATGAGGTTAAAGAAGGAGGCAGAGGGATGGGTCCCAAAGGCCCTGGGCTTATATTGTGGATTTTAAAATGATAGAGAAGTTTCACAGGAGTGTCATAGAGCAGTACTTTTGCCATCACTCTGTTAGATCTGCAGAGTTTAGGTTTGGGGGAAACAAGATGATAGTTGGGGTGACTATTTAGGAGGACCTGCAGGGACCCAGGTGATGGATGGGGAAAAAATGGAACACAGAGACTAATGAAAGGGTGGAGGGAGAATATTTTAAAAATATTTGGGAGAGAATACTGGTCCTGATTTTTTGGACACCGATTAACAAGAAGAGAGGGGCAAAGGTCAGATTTCTGTCTTGGGAACTGGGTGAAAGACAATGCCACTAACTGAGATAAAGCCTAAGGGAGTGTTTGCGGATTCAGTGAATTCAGTTTTGGGCTGTGGAGTTTGCGGTACCCATGTGATGTCTGCATAAAAACATGCATTATCTATAGCACATAGCGTAGAGCAGCTGGACATTATGAGTCTAAACTTTGAGTCGCTGGTGTGGTCTGAAGCTTAGAACACATGGCCTGATATATGCAGAAACACTGGTAAACCATGGAAAAAAAAAAAACTACTGCAAATATAAGGAATTCAGAATGGTGTTATCCTATTGTTGTTGTTTTCAGCAATAGTTTATGTTAGAATACAAAGAACTCCAATGAAGTTCTTCTAAAAAGAAACACTATACTCTTTCCCCAGTTCATTAGAAGGATTTCTGAATAGAAAACACTGTGTTCAGTGACATGCATTTAAATTCTAGACCTCCAAAGGAAATTTTCAGACAGGCCATCCTTGTTCTTGGTTAATTAGAAAATAAGTAGATAAACGAGTAGAGGAGATCTTTGGGTAGACTTTTCCATTTATTGTGGGCTTCTGGGAGGATCACTTGTACCTATGGCTTTATTATAAGAAGAAGGCATGTTTATGGATTTGCAGAATATTAGAGTTAGAAGCACCCTGATATTCATTGCATGTTTAAAAAAAAAAAAAAAAGAGGTCCCCTGAGGCTGAGTGCTTTGCTTCAGATTTCACAGCAAATACATGACAGGACCAGGCACTAAGAGTGAAGTCTCCTGGTTTGGGGCAGTGTTCCCTGCAGACTCTCATTTTTCAGTATTGAAATGCATATATCTCTGTACGCCTTCATTCTGTTCTTCCCTTTTTCCTATTTAACTTACAGCGAAGGAGAACATAAATTATGAATAAATATAGCACTACTGGAATGGATATGTTGGCTTGGAAAGTTCTTCTCAGCAAAACATAGTATATGAGTTTTAAACTGTCCCATAAGGTTTGGTTAGAAAATTCTGTTTGGGGCAGGGAAGACCAGTCGGTGGCTGGGTGGCTCAGTCGGTTAAGTATCTAACTCTTGATTTCATCACAGGTCATGATTTCAGGGTCATGAGATAGAGCCCTCTGTTGGACTCCAGGCTCAGCATGGAGTCTGCTTGAGGTTCTCTATCTCCTTCTCCATCTACCCCTCCCCCTCCTCTCTCTCGCTCTTTAAAATAAATATAAATAGATAGATAAATAAATAAATAAATAAATAAATATGGTCTTTAAAAAAATGAAGACTAAAATTTTGTTGGGTTAAAGTGTTTCCATATTTAAAAAACAAATCTCATATCCTCCTGCCCACTCACTTCCTGAGCATGTATTAATTATAGTAGTGGTAGTAGCAGGAACAGTAGTAGTAACTACAGTTGAAAGGCTATCACGGAATTAGTAGTGATGGTGACAGTGAGGGTGAGGATAATGATACACATTTATTAAATGCTTTCTGTAGGCCAAATACTGTATACATAAGAGGCTATAAAAAGTATAATTGAAAATTTAGACATTCACGTTTAAATTCTTGGGATTGTATCCCAATGCAACCCATTTCCTAGCTCTATAACTTTGAGCAAATACTTCAATTCTTGACATCTCAATTTCCACATCAGTAAAGATAAGGAAAATAAAAAGTGCATTATGAACTGGATGTGGTAAGACTAAAATGAAAAAAAAAAAGCGTATAAAGCATCTGGTAAAGCTTACAAGCCTAACTCTATCAGGAAGCCTTTATTATTACCTCCATTATACATATTTGCAAACTGAGGCTCAGGGAAGTGAAACAGTCCACGAGTCTGTCTTATGGTAGAGCTAGAATTCAAATCCAGGTCTATCTGACTCCCAAGCTTGTTCATAACCACAATTTACATTTTCTTTTGATAATTACTTAAGTCTTGAATCTTGAGAAAGATCTTCTTTAGGGATCTCTGCATTTGTTATTCCATTTCTATATTTATTTCAACATTGTAAAGTTCTATGGAATTTTCCATTTCTGAATCCTCTGGAATTGTTGCAGTCAGATGCCTTTGTTGTAAGCATTAGTTTTTTTGGATCGTCAGCGATTGATCTTTTCTCAGGAAACTGACAGTCAACAAGTGTGCATTTTACATGCAAGACTAGACAAAGTATAATCAAAGAAGAGAGATTCAGGGTCAATAAATATTGTTATTGAAACAGTATTTAAAACTCTTAATTTGACTCTTTTTTGTTGTTGTTTACAATATTGCATTGACACTGGCCGCATTGGATCCTGCTTTATACAGGTTGCACAGTTGTTACATTCCTTACTAATTGGGACTGGGGTAAAACTAGCTGCTTTTTGACTTTCCACAAAAGTCTCAGACCCCTGTGACTCTGACTCTTACTCTTAGGCTAACAGACTCTTACTAGTCAACTTCAATGAGTTTTCTTCCTCTCTGTTCCCTTTCCATAAGCTGATTCAGAAACCAACTTTGTAGTGTGTGATAAGAATATTGAAAACCTAACCAGGATGTTACATTCAACTCTGTGATGAAAAGGTTGCTTCAGGAGAATTATAATGAATTGCTTTCATGTTACACTGTTTTAAGTACCAAAGACTTCAACAAGGGGGCTGTTAAAACTGAATGCTATTTTATTACACATAGTGAAAGAGTGGCAATTAAGATTTTGGCTAAGAAAGTTAACCTTCTAACCCTTAGACATATTCCAAGTGACTCAAATGAGTAGAAAGGTACAGCTGATGTCAACATAATGGTAGATGCACTAAGAACCATTATCTTTCATTAAAAAAAGACTTCTCCCAGTCATCTTAGAAAAATCTCCATCAGCAGAATTAAATAATCATTATAAGAATGTGAGTTTTTTATTGTGATTCTACTGCCATTTAAATATTCTAGGTGTAAGATGAATGGAAAGCTAGGGCTTGAGCCCAGGCATTTTACTCTTGGTCTGGTTGTCTTTAGGGATCAGAGTTTGATGAAAGAGAGGAAGACTCCAAAGGAGCTCACACAAAAACCCTTAAGCCATAGGAGTCTTTGCATTATTCCTATTTCCTAATTAATTCCTTATTTTTTGTGACTGATGCATTTTATATAAATCTTAAATATAGGAAGCACATCAATACAGGGGTTATAAACCTGAATTTTGCTATCTGATAAACTTGGGTTCAGGTTCTAAGCATGACATTATTTAGTTTTGTGACATCAAGTAAGTGACCTCTTGAAGTCTTGTTTCCACATCTGTAAACAGAGCCATTGATAGTGCCTAAACTCTTTGGTTGTTGGAGGACTGAAAGATGGAACTCAAACGAATAAAATGAAATAGTCTTAGAGCATAGTCTACCTTGCTGATGATGGTGATAACACCAATGATGATGATGATGGTGATATCCTTTGTATAGTGTGTGCAAATTTGTTTTTCTCTGCCTTTCCCACCAAACAGTGAATTCTTGAAGGTAGGACTGAATTATATCTATGTGTGTCCTCCAAGACAGTTTTGGCTCTCTTGAAGGCAAATAAATTTAATAAATACAGGACTGAGTTGAATGAATTGGAATTTAAGAGCAACCAAGGTCCAGCTTGTCATTACTGATTATGCTGTTGTATAACACTGAGGCCATCACTGCCCCTCTTGGCTTACCCATTTTTTTCATATATAAAGAAGGGGTGTCCTACCTGCCCTTCAGAGATGTTGTAAACATGCATTTAACACTTAATACAAATTGTACTTTAATTTGTGAGGGATTAATATTTAATATTAATGGCATTCCTAGTCTACCATTTCACTTTTTTTTTTTTGTGGTTATGAAATACTGCAGCATAAAAGAGCCCAAGTAAAAGAGTGTGAAGGGGATGCCCTATGTCATGTTCATACCCAATGAGAATGCCTCTCGAATCGGAGGAGGGCTCTAACTAGCAAGAAAAAGCATTGCAAGCAGTCAGAAAATTAATTGAGGCACTTAACTGCACCAAGCCTCCAAACTGTACCTATTAATTTCTAAGCAGTTACATGTTTTAGGTGATACTTTTGTCTTTGTTTGAATTATCTGGATTTTAATTGCCTATTTTCTATAGATTTTATGTGAAAATCATTTAAAATAAAATTATATATGAAAAAGACTGGAGGTGAGTACCCCAAAATGATCATTATGTGTAAGCAGTGAGAGAGTGTGTTCTCTGTTCTTTCTAATTCCAAACTCGCTTTAATTTATTCTCTTTCAGTGGCAAGGACCACACTTAACTCAGACTTGTGGCTTGTGGCCAGCAGGTCAGGGAGACTCTCTAGGGAACCTGTGATCAGGCATCATCACAACACTGAGGCTCGTGGGAAATGGAAATGAGGGGACAGTGTCCCTGCAAACCTCATTAATAATAGTTCCTTCTTCATTCTGGCAACTACAGGTTTCGACTACTTTGTTGGTTTTGGTGTTGTGTATTTTCTTGCACCTAGCCCATTCTCCACTAGCCTTCATTCAATCTTTGCTCAATATTTTTCCTTCTCAGCTTTTGCTCTCTCATGGTCTGTGTTTTTCAAAAAGCAAAGCTCACTCACCAAAACAGAGTTCCTCAGAAATTGTCAAATATGCCTCTTGAAGGTTATCACCACTGCTGACCCTTGTAAGAGACTAAGGATCAAAATACTGCTTTCTGCAGAGCTTCGAAGTGAAATTGACTTGTTTTTAGCTTTTATCCATTATCAAGAGTATATCCACCTATTCTAATAACGCATGTTTCCTCACATATTTAGAACTCCCTGGAACTCCCTAGTCACTGAGGGACTACAAAAAGGGTTTAAATAACTTTGGATATTCTGTAGTTTTAGTAGATTTTCAATGAACTCCCTCAGTAGGAAGACTTTGATAAGTATTCCCATGGGGGCTGTGCTTCCCCCAAAATCTCTTTCCACACTTAATGTGATAAAACTGCCGCACACATTCATCCCTGCCTGAACAGATGTGCCCAACATGGAAAGCTCTAGCCTCAGGTCTTGATCTTTATTGCAGAAGCTGAGCAATAATTCCGGTATTTGAGAAAACCAACATCTGATACTTCATGAAATTCACAATTCTCCCTACTGCCCTGAAGGCATTTCTCTCTTCACAAGAGGCACAGCCCATTTATTTGCAAATACGGAAATGGCCAATCATTAACCAAGACATCTGGAAGCAGAGGATTACCTGATGTTCTGATTTGATTAGTAGTCCAGGATGAAAACCTCTGAAGGTCGCCTCCTCTCCGGTTCCTCCTCTCCTATTCTCAAGTGTTTTATGCTCACAGACACTTTCAGAGTATGGCCCATATTGTTGAGGGCACTGGTCAGTGACTTCATCTAGAAGAGGGACTTGACCAATGTCAGGTGCCCATGACTGTGTAGACCTCCAGGTCCCTCTGGAAGCTCTTGGAGATATGAGTTATTTGGGGGGCGGGGGGGGGGAGGGGGGAAGGGGGGGGAGGCATCACAATCAGCAGAGCTTCCTGTTTATCTCCTTGCCTTTTCATTTCAGCAGTGTGAGCCATGTATTTCATATGTCTCCGTGGCCTGACTGTTACAGGTGTCTCTGATGGTTTCCTGTTAAAATAGCATTCTTGCTTCTCATTTTCACTTATTCTTTAGTAACGGCATAAAAAAGCAATCTGACTATAATTTCCCCTTCTGATTTCAAAATGTATACCTGACCTGGTGGCTTTTTTAAAAAAATTATTCTGTAATCAGAATTTGGAAACGGGAAGATTAGGTATCATTATTTACTTCTAATTTAGCCTTACTAAAAAGCAATGGCAGCTTGATCCCAATAATCATGATTTTGAAGTTGTCACACTTGTGGCCATATAGCCCATTGTGATGTAAACCCATTTTCCCAGACAGTAGCCTGGTGGAGAAAATGCTTACATGTTACCAGACAACAAAAGGCTTTAGGTAGTGCTCTAGTAAATGATTTACAAAAAGAATCTTTCCCCTTCATCAGGACCATTGAGGTTAACATGAGATGTTAGAGCCTTATTTTGCTTACAAGATCATCATTATATCAAAATAAAAAGGGTCTTCAACAAGATACCCCACAAATCCCAAGACGATAATTACATTCTTGGAACTGGAAATCTTGCATGTTTGCAGACATTTTAGAGTTGGCATTTGTGGCTCTTCGCACACTATGAAATATTTATGCATTGTTCAAATAACCCTGCTTAGTTACCATTGGATACCTACTGTTGTACAGGAATTGCATTTAGAAAGGAATTCAATCTGATTTGCAAAATCCATAAAGCTTTCATACCCAGACACTTCAGTAGAAATCCTTTTGAGACAATGGTTGAAAATGCTGGGAAATAGATGTTCATTTGGTTTGGAGGGCTTTTTGCTATTGTGGTCATAAAAGAAAATAATTACTCTCACTATTTTGCATTTCATTTAGAGGACATGACGTTGCCAATAAAATTTGACTCTGTGTGCTAGACATTTTTTTAAAACAAGGATTGATGTTCATACAAGCAATTCGTTTCATTAACACAAAAACGTAAAAAAACAGATTATTTATAGCTATCACCTAGAGAAAACATTTTAGAAAATACCCTTTCAGATTTTTTTGTCTTGTTTTTTCTTTCTTTACTTTTCACCTTTTCATCCTTGCTTCCCTCCTTTTCTTCCTCATTGATTCTTTCCCCTCTTCCTCCTTCTCTCCCACCTTTTCTCCTCTTCAACCAACCATTTTTGTATTTAAAACACATTATATTAAACATAAACTTTTCATAATTTGCTTTTGTAGTGAAGCAGCATACTTTGAATGTCTTCCAAGCCAATAAATACATTTCTACTTCATCGGAGTTTTATTTCATTGTATAAATCTTCCATAAATTACATATCGACTCTCTTACTACTGGGCATTGATATTGTTTCTAAGTTTTGTCTATTTTGAACATTTTTGTAATAAATGGCATTCATTCAATCATTTAATAAGTATTTATTTTGCTAATACTACAGGCCAGATTCTGGAGCTATAATTACATCAGACACAGCTCACATTTCTGTCTTCCTACTCTTCCATGATAAAAAAAAAAAAAAAAAAAGATTGTTTAGTTTAGTTTGGAGTAACAATATTTATTTTGACAGTCCTTATCATCAGTTAGAAGCTCAATACTTTGGGTTATTATTTTCCAAGGTCATTAAAAGATTTTATATAACTAACATTGTAATACAGGCCTTGAAATAATACGTGCTCACAGAGCATCCATAGCCTATATTAATTTAACTAAAAAAATAATATGGCAACTGTATTATCTGACTGTCTCCACAGCCTGAGTCAAATAGTAATATCAGGCAAATACACAGAATTTATCTCTCCATTGATTTTGGTTTTATTGATCAGTTGTGGTTTTGACACATACAGAGGTTTCCACTCATAGCCACCAGGTGGATGGAGACAGCATGACATCATGTATATAAAACACTGGCCAGGAGCCGAGAATTCTCTATATGATATTGAGCTCAACTGCTTAGTAGCTACTTAACCTTTAGAGGTCATCAGATATTCTTGAGCTTCAGTTTCCTGCTCTGTAAAATGAGAACATATTACCAAATAATTTCTCAGTTTCTATCAATCTGGCAATCTTTAGCCTGTGGCTTTTTCAGTATTTCTGCTGGAAGTTGCCACTGAAATGGTCTGAGCTCCTAATATGAATACTGGTTCATCAATCCGAGCTATGCTAAGAGATAGGGATGACAAAATCATAAATACAATGAGAGCTTTGAGCCAAGGAATGATTCGATATTTCAGATTTTGAAAGGTTATTATCACTATGGGTGTTTGAAGAGACTACAGAAAGTCACTTTGGAAGTAGAAAGACCATATGGAAAAAAGCAATTCTGGTTGACAAGGTGAGAGATTACAGTGGTATCACTGGAGATGGTGAGAAATAGTCACATCCTGGCTCTATTTTGGGACTAGGGCTGTGTGGATATGCGGATGGCTAGCATGTAGGGTGAGAGGAAGGAGATGTTCTGGATGACTCTGTTGTTGGCCTGAGCAACTAGAGAGATGCTAGTTGTCAGTCACTGAGATGGAGGACACAGAGGGAGCAGAGGTTTTCATGGAGGTAGAGAGGAGGGTTGTCAGCATTTTGGTTTTATACATTCTGTTTTAAGTGCTTATTAGACATGTAGCTGGAGATGTGTAAGTGAGGACCTGGATATAAGAGTCCAAAACTCAAGAGAGAGGCCAGAGCTGGCAATTTAAACTTGGGGATTATGAGCGTTGGCTAAATAATCTTAGTCAAGGCAATTAATCTTGCTATTCCTCAATTTAATCATTTTTAAGGTAGATATAATTTTTAATAAAGACTAAGGGAGGTAAAAGGAATTTCATAAAATTTTCAGCACACTGTCTTATTGTTCAGTAAGTATCTGGCAAATATCAGCTCCTCTTCTTCAATATGATGTTGCATAGATGGATGCACTGACTGTGCTGAACTTACTAACCTGCGTGAACACTTTCAAAACCCAATTCAGAGGCTTGGCCCATCTTGGAGAAGATGTGGAAAATGTGTATTCATGTAGCTCCAGTGTAGCATATGGAGGATAGAAGAGAAAAGGCAGATCCCCAAATTCACTTAGATTAGAGATTGAATAAATATGGGCTGTTAATTACACTTTTCAAGGAAACCAAGCCATGAATCCCAGGGTCCATATTATCATGGTTGACTGTGCCAAATCTAATCTTTGTGGTTGAAGTGCGGTCTTGACCCTCCTTGCCTAGATGGAAATGTTAACTAGAAAAGCCTTGTAGAGTCCTTGATGTGCTCCGGGAGTATCATTTTAATAATTCAGCCAACTGTATTTACATGGTCCCTCAATGTCTGGGCTAGGCCTTGTTAGGAATAAAGGATAAAATATTAAAGAGAGAAATATAAACAATTCTGGCTTGAATTACAATTTCTAGTTAAAAAACATGTTCATGACTCACAGAAGCCATTATATGTGTGATCTCTGAAAATGAAATTGGCTGGCTGACCTCTCAAGAACCCCTCATAAACACTAAGTGAATATTTCACCACAGTGACCAAGACTTTGCAGTCGAGGTTTGCAGCCTGAGCCCATGTACTCACTAAGTATTCCCTCCTTCACTCAATCACCAAAGCTGTGAAGAACAATTAATGTGAACCAGACATCCCACTAGCTGAGAATTTTAGTATGTTTGGAGTTGTGATGGCAGAGTTACCTGTCATTGGTTGATAACTTGAGAGTCTACACTTTAACACGTGAAACAGATCCCTGCAAGGCATATGTTTCACTTTTTTAAATTAAACATTTATTTTGAGATCGTTATAGATTCACATACAGATAGATCCTGTGTACCCATAACCAATTTTCCCCCAGTGGTAATACCTTGCAAAACTGTAGTTAATATCCCAGTCAGGATATTGATAATTCGTTTTTATATTAAGATTTGGGATATTAAGATTACATTGTGACTTGAATCTTTGGAACTATAAATGTAAAATTTGAAACTACAACTAAAGACATGCAAAGACACCTTAGCTAATGTTGTTTTCCTATTTTTTACCCTGTGCTGCTCTCCTTCAACGGTGACCCTATGGGTCTGGATAGGCCCCCTGTTGTGGCCTGGTAGTATTGTGTACCTCATATTTTGTCACACTCAGTTCACCAGTAATCCTTGCTCAGGATCAGCTTTCCTTTGTGACTCTAAGCTCAGAGGGCAAAAATTACACCTTCTATTCACTACTGTTTCTATGGCACTTGGCAAAGTGTCTGACACCAGGAGAGGCTGGATGAATTTTATTTGGATGAGATAATCAATTAATCTAATCAGCAACAGGTCGTAGAAAACTAGGGCGTTAGTGGTGATGCTACTAAAAATCAAAGTCAGTAAGACCTTTGTTTCTCTGAGCCCAAATCTGTTCTTCTAAGATTTCTATCCACCAAACAGCCAAAACTCATATGTGTTCTAAGACACGGGAAAAATAATTATTCTGCAGAAGAATCCAGTCTGAGTTAAATATCAATGAGCCAACTCCTGAAATGTCTTAAAATCAAGTCCAAAACAACAATCTATTCCAGAATAGCTTTCTTGATGAACATTTTTTGCTTCTCTAATGTTGTTCTAATCAGCTGGACAATCATAGCTGAATGACTTTCCCTCCTAAATGACAATAGAAGTTAATGTTTCTTGAAATCTTCTTTGCGGTCACCCAGGACACGCACAGATTTCTCTCTAGGGATGATGGGATACTGATAATTGGGCACTTTAAGTAGCTTGGCAGGTTATCTGAAACACATAGTCTAATTAAAAAAAAAAAGAATATCCTAATGGCTAAGTCTGTGGACCTGTGGTATATCTTAAAAGCTTTTTTCTGAAAAGTTTTGCTTTTTGGAGTCTGGACTAACTGGCTGACTTTTTATACATTCTTACATCTTCAGTGTCGTGAGCTATTAAGATTTAATGTAATGATCAGTGTCTGATTTGAGTGAGGCCTTCCAAGATGTCTCAATCTGCTGGCTGTTTTGTTCCTTGGCACTGAACAGGCACTTGGGACAAGATGATGAACTAGTTAGAGGTGGTATCTTTCTTTATAGAGCTTATTTCTAGTATAAATGAAATATCAAGCAAGCAAACCATTCTATTAAATAATTATCCATTTTGATAAGCTACTGCAAATGAGAGAAATAAATGACCAAACTGAGAGAAGAGAAAGCAGCCCTGAGAATTAGATTTTCTATGTTAAACATAAGGAATTTCACAGAACATCAACATCAGGTAGGCCTGTCTGTGACTGTAATTGATCAAGACAATGACTGTAATCATTTTTGAACACAGACAAAAACATGAACAAACCACCAAAATGACCAAGTTACTGTGAGTGACTGTTACTGCTTTACCAATCAGTTTGACGCTTGCATCGTGTTCTCATCTTCTGGCTAAGAGTTATTAACATATCCATATCACAGAATTACCCCAGCTTCCGGACTGTCCAAGGCAGAGCAAAGTCCCCATTTCTTTGAACAACAGCTAAATTGCTTAATCCAAATTCTTTAATATGTCCTTCCTAACATCCCCCTCCCCCAAGGCACTGATCCATGGTGTTCCCCATGGAGTTCTCCCTCCTTGCAATAAGTCAATAAACTCAACATTGTTCAATTAAAAGTGTGTTCCTGTTGTTCTTTGGCTTGAAGGCATTGACAAATGAGTGAAAGATAGAACATTTTCTGACTCCCAACTAACTGCTTTGCTGAGAATATTATTATTATTATTATTATTATTATTCAGAATAAGACCTACTAAAATATAAACAAACATAAAGAGGGGAAATAACTTAGTCAAAATAACTTGTTACAGAGAAAAACAAAGTTCCAGAGGCCCAAGTGATACTCAGAAAGGAAGGATCTGGGCAGATGGAGATAAGCATATGATCTGGGAAGAGGGCTACATGTGTCTCGGTAGACGCTATGAAGAATAGGGACCGACATCCAGAGAGATTTCAACTTATTCAAAGGAGAGTTTTAGACAGATGAGTGATCTCTTGGAAATGGGCAAGAAAAGAAGAAACAAAGTCAGCCATTTCTGCTGGTAAATTCTTCCTTCTGTCTCAAGTAAATCTTTCTTGGGGTTTATTAAGCAGTTTTCCTCAAAGAGTTTACAGGTATATCAGCAAGCAAAAGAGCACTTCTTTCTCCTCTCCGCCCAAAACAAACAAAAAAGCAAAACAAACAAACAAAACAGTAGCTCTCAGAAATCATAAATGGAAACTCTTAGTATCTGGACACCTACCAGAATATCAATTGCACTCCCCAAATGTGCCAAAATGAAATCAGCTCGCCCCACGTGCATACAGGATAAAGCAGGATGAATCATAATTGCTGAGTCAGTAGCCCTTTTACCCAGGGATCAAGATTTATACCTTACAACTCCGCATTATTGTCTCTAGCTGAACAAGGTTGCTTGGGAGTAGCTTGATTTTAGGTATTTCATTCACTGCTAGTTTTAAATAGTCACTTTCAAAGTAGCTCAGTCTCTTTTGGATAAATATTCACAAGTTAATGGTTGAAAGTCACTTTCATATATGTTTATTTTCTCTCAAATTTTTCCCGGTCCTTCCTCAAAATCCAAGATGGCATTAGGGGTAGATAAAAAGCTTTTCTGTACTCATGGTGTTGGAGAAAGGAAACCTGGAGTCAGTATGAATAGTAGGACTGTCACCTGGGTCTTTATTTAGCTCTCTTAAGATCATTCTTGTCCAGCCTAGTGGCTGAACATCTTTCTTTATGTGTCTTTCAACTTCACAGCTGGTGACTAGTGCCCCTTTCACCCGGTGGGTCATAGTGGCTGTCCTTTCTGCCTCCCATTTCCCATGCTATAACTTGGTCTCATTTGGCTTCTGATGGCTTGGGAGTTCTTTTTGCATCAGCCCCCCTCATTTCAACTACAAGTAAGACCTTAAAATTAGCCTGATGTTTCTGTGGCAAGTTCTTGGTTCTTAAATTCAGCAACCATTTGTTGTGCCCAAGAGATGCTTTCAAATTTTTTCTATATCATAAGGGATCCATGAAGTATCACAGTGGCTTCTAGGGAGGTGGGTCAGGGTGATGGAGTCCCTTTCTGACTAACTTTGCCATGTGTCCATTTATATTGTATGGCCGCTGCCTTGTATCAGAAGGGTACCTACTGCTAGCAGCACTTAACTGAGTTACAGGCGAAAGACTGCTTACAGCATCCTGTGTCAATATATTTTATGTTTTTATAACTAACCATAAGGATTGATCCCCAAAGGTGGAAAGAACTTGATGAGAAATAAGAGTCCTAGTTTTTTACCTCCCTGGAAACAGTCTCTTAGATGGGAACTTATATTATGTTCTATCTTGAGTTTTGTCTACCCTTGGCATACAGAAAAGCCCTATGCATATGGTCATTAGACTTGTCTCTTGATGTGGAAAGAGAGTATTGAGAATTTTTTTTTTCTCTTTTGACAAGGCCTGACTGTCAGAACTATTATCTTGTTATGGACTCAAAATAAATCTAATTTGACAGTCAACATGAAGCATGGATTTTGTTATTCTAGATGATGCCTGCCCTTTCTTGGAGGCACTGAAACCCCTTAGGGGAGGGGAAGGAGACCAGAGTATGGTGATTTAAGATGAATGAAAAGTACATCAGTTTAATATTTTAAAAAATATTATACTTATCAAAACTCTAATTCATTCAGTCATGATTTCCAACTTTGATGGGTTTGTGGGTGTTTAAATCATTCATCTCTTCTGGAGGAATGAATCTTTCTTGGACAGATTTTTTTTTTTATTCAGTTTATTACTTATTTTGTCACTTCCTCCTTTAGAATATAAGATCCACAAAGACAGGAAATTGATGTTCCTTTGGTGCTGGGAACTTAGGAAGGTTTCATATCTGTTTGTTGAATAGATAAATGATGGGTGAATAAAAGAAATAGATTCCCTTATGTCCATTTAGCCACAAATATTAAAAAGAATCAGGTCCTGTGCATAGGTGAGAAAGTATGTTGTCTTAATAGTATTCATTGAAGAAAGCTTAGAAAGTGTCAGATACTGAGGTTACAGTGTGGAACAAACAGACGTGTGTCAGTTCTCATGGAAGGAGAGAAGAGGAAGATTAATTTTAATGCTGTGTCTTCCAGTTACTAGCTATGCCAGTTATTTAATTGCCATGAACCTCAGTATTCTCATCTGTAAAATGGAGATAAGGTTACCTATCCTACATTGTTGAGCCTGGTACATCACAGGTACTCACTGACTCTTAGTTTCCTTCTAGGAAACTAAGGCATCAACCTATAGGTATCAACCTATAGGATGATATGGAAAATAAGAGAAAATAAGGGAGGAAAAAGAAGCTGAGCAAGGACTCCTGTCCTCAACAATAATTAAAAGTTGTTCTAGCTCTTGCTGGCCGTTTTTCTCTGGTTAGTGAGGAGTCATCTTGTAGAATAACTGTTGGTAGTCCCAGAGAATTACTCCTACAGCAGAGTGTACAAGGCCACCCATCACAAGAAATGGGCTGTGACCCTCTCAGAGGCCCTTCACCCTTCAGTAGCTTGGCCTCAGGCAAGCAGTGTTCTGGTCACCCATCTTCAAGCCAGAGAGATCTGACTGGCTGTTTTCCAAAGCGTGTTTACAGCTCCCTGGATACTCCTGTTCTGCCCACATTTGATACAGCTCTTAGGTCCTAAACTCTGCTGCTTACACATTCTCTCATTTCTTACTTCCCATGAGAAAAAAATTCCTGGATCTTGATACCAGTTCAAATGGAAACATGCCTGAGTTTAAGTCACCTTACCGTTAATGAAAATTTTTATTAATTCAAAGAGTACTATTCAGAAATATTTTTGCAGTGAGATAACTTTGCCTGGTGCTATCCAAGCTTTCGGGCACTCACAGTTGAAGAGCCTTTTATATTAATTTTGGAACTTACTGGCTTTTCATATCATGGGTTTAATGTCTTATTATTTAATATCAAATCCCTTCTTCCCTAGTGATATGTCTTTACTCTGTAGAGATTTCACCCCAAAATTTCCATGATAGCTATCCATAAATATTAAATAAATTTAGCTCCCCAGCATCTGGACTGAGGAAACATTTGTAAACCATGATCCCTGACCTATAGCAGATTATTAGGTGATGATGATGTTGATGATGACAGTAATAACAATAGTATTAACAAGTAACATTTCATGAGGACTTACTAAGTGTTAGACACTAGGTTAAATACTTTCTGTGCATTAATTAGTTTAACCATGGCAAAACTGCCCATGAATTAGGTATCCCCATTCTATAGATGAAGGAACTGGGCTCAAAGAGGCTAAATGAGTTGCCAAAGGACTAGCGCTGACTTCAGAGAACTCCCTGACTCTCACTCTGCTGAATGTTTAGGATACATTATCTTATTCTGTTCTTCCAGCCACTCTGTGAGGTAGGAGCACTACCTATGTTTTCCAACTGTGGAAACTAAAGCTCAGAGAAGTTAAGTAACTTCCTTAAGGCCACCCAGTTTGTAAATGGCAGAGCTGGAAGTTGGAACAACAAAGTCTCTACTCTTAAGTTCCAGATTCAACTATTGTAGGAGTATGATGTTTAACAAAGAAGGCAGTATCATTAACATGCCTAAATAATACACAAACATATGTATATACCCTACACCTTCAGAGAATTGTAATCACAAAGCACTTTTATATAGCTTAGAAATTAGAGTGTGGAAAAGTTATTCTGAGAGATAATGGTGAAGAGTGATCAGATGGATTGGTGGATTTTGAAAACACCTAATTACCATCTAGCAGGTGTCTGCCCCCAGGCACACTCAGCAGGTGAAATGGTGTCTGGAGACCCAAGCGAATGCTTCTTTCACTAAATGTGCCTTTCTGGCTACACTGTGCTTCTCTGAGCTGAGGGATTCAATAACAGATGCTCTGAGATTACTCTTATTAAAGCAAAAGAATTGTCTTTTGTCACCCTAGATGCATTTCCCTTCCTTGTGTTCACCATGAGCACATCCTAAGAGAAATGATCATCTGATGCACAAGCACAGTAGAGGTCATAATGGTGATATAACCCAGGGTTGGGTTTCTCATGATTATAATTACAGAATCTCAGCTTCATTAACATAGGTTTTTACACATGATGCTTCTTTCCCATAATAAACCTCATTTGAAATGAACACCTTTAAGCCTCAAGGCCACAACAATTATGTTCAGGTTGAAGAGCAATTAGTTTCTACTTATGTTTGCATAAACAAAATAAATTATTGCCTCTGTTTGTTTTCCTTCACAATCTATGTTTGATCCTGTGTTCACTGCATAGCATATCAATACTAAGCATTTCTCATTTGTCCTAAAATAAGCAGCAGATGAAATGCCTCTGTGTATAGTTTGAGCATGTATCCTGTCGTCTCACAACCATTACTCAGTGCTTTGAATCCAAGTAGATTTAATTATCTCATGTATGCAGTGATGATAGGAGAGAGAAGAAGGCAAACGTGTTTCCTGCCCTTATGTAGGTTACATTC
The DNA here is from genome assembly GCF_963455335.1 of Martes martes. Taxonomy (NCBI): domain Eukaryota; kingdom Metazoa; phylum Chordata; class Mammalia; order Carnivora; family Mustelidae; genus Martes; species Martes martes. The sequence goes on along the minus strand of NC_137888.1, from coordinate 182,067,019 downwards.
CAAACAAAGGACCAGGTGGACTATTTTATCTATCTTTTTCAGTGCTGTGCCCAGTGCCTGGGACTCAGTAAATGCGTAGTAAATACTGGTTCTGTGAGTGCATTTACAGGAAAGTGTAGTAAGGGCTAGGATAGAGGGATTAAAGGAGAACCATGCAAATGTATGCCACTAGACCAGTTTCCCCTGAGGCAGGGGATAGAAAGTTGAGGTGCAAGCTCTCCCTGCCATTCTTGACAGCCCCCCGGTGCACAGAGCCTCACAGCATGGTGGTCCAGAACATGCCTCCACTGTCAGGGAAGCATGAGTATATATCCCGTTTCCCTACTTGTTGTGCATGAAAGTGTTGGCAGGTATCTCTTCCAAACCTCACTTTTCTCTTTTGTTGAGTGGCAAATGATTCACGTGATACTCTTAGTGACCAGCACATGTCACTCAGTCAATAGCTATAATTGCCATTGACCAGGAAAGACAGGCTGGGTTCTCACTGCACAGAATTATGTTATTCCTCTCAAAGGAAACTTGGAAGCATCTTAACAGAACCATTATCAAAGACAATAATTGAATGTATCAAATAGGTAAAGGGAGAAAACATCACAACCTGCCAGCTTAAGACATTTTAAAGTGTTGACTATGTTTTAAACATTCCTCTTACATTCATCCAACTGGCTAATGTTACCCTATGAAGAACAGAATTTTCTATTATTCTGTGCTACTTCCTCACTTGTGACTTGGAGGTAACTACTGGAACTCCAAGAGTTTCAGCTCTCAAAGCGAGAAAAATGGAAAGAATAAAAATAAATTTATAAAAGCATTTACTTCTACATATTAGTGTGTTTTGAGGAGATCTACGTCTGTCCGGGGTCTCCTTCATTAGTTCACCTATTCACAAATAATTTTTGGCCACTGGTTACATGCAGTATGTCATGCCAGTCACATGATGACATATGTACCTTGGAGGAGCACATGGTAGGGAGGTGGGGGGGAGGCAAGTTCATGCACAAATTATTGCAAGAGAGGATAGTGAAGTTCTATGGAGAGAGATGCCAAGAGTGATGGGCATATGGCAAGAGTCCCTTGGCTTAGCATGGGACTGTAATGTGCACCAGATGGATCCTTTGTTTTCTAGTCCCCATCCCAAATGTAGGGTTTAATACTGCTTGTCCATAGGTTTGCTGCACATGGTTAGACTGCATTCAGTCCAATTCGATGCTAAGCATTCCTTCATAGGTCATCATTGGTGATTCCAGCTATTTGTTTACCAATTTCTGTCTACTGATCTGTGAAAGGAGATTTTCTGATATCCCTTTCAATGAATCAATAAAAGGTTATTTCCTGATCACATAATGTGTTTCAGGTTTGCAGCTCTGAAATCAAGAATGAGTGAGATTTCATCCCCCTTTTTAAGAAGCTCCCCATTTAGGAACTGATGTGGGGGGGAAATGCAGAGAACTGTAGAACGAGTCAGAATATGGTAAAATAATAAACACAAAATAAGGCTGGAAACCAACGTATGCATGAATTTTTACAACTTCAAGAACCATGTGCTTAGCTACCTGCCCAACCAGACACTGGAAATTCAGGCATTGCTTGGGCTGAGGGAGAGGAGACAGGTGAGGCCCTGAAGGGAGGTGAGATCTCTAAGGCCTTAGATGCCAGATTACAGAGGTTATCCAGTAGGAGGAACCCTGTACATTTTTGAAGCAGGGGGAAAAGGGGAGCACAAGCAGAACTAGAAAGCAGCACTGCCCAGGCCTTGAGAGAAGGAGGCAACTGAGAAATACAAGTAAGAGGTGATGTTGCTGCTAAGTTTTCCTGAGGATAATTTCTCTTGGGCGATCCCAGGCATTTCAGAGAAGAGCCATTTGAGACTGGCAACTTCTCCCAACATCCAAGCCTCAGACAGCTCATGTGGTTCTGGCTATGTCACCAGTCACTCCTGAAGCATCCCTCCAGAAACCCAAGTTAACAGAGATCTCAAAGTGGATGACTCTGAGGTAGAGAAACTGCATGAAGAGTGCTAAGTGGGCCTACCATTTTTTCTTTGTTGGGGGGGCAGTTAGGGAATAGGGTCAGACCATGTTTTGTCAAAGACAAAGATGCATCACAGACTCTATTTTACTTTCTAGAGATAAAAGCGTTATAGTAGCTAGTAACTTTTTCTCCTCTATTGACTATATTTCTCATGCTGTACTTTTAATTCCCATGACTTTTGCATTCCATAACTGGAAGTCTGTATCTCTCCCTCACCTTCACTCATTTGCCCATCACCCCCACCCCTCCCCTCTGGCAACTGTCAGTTTGTTATTTCTATTTACAGGTCTGATTCTACTTTCTGTTTATTTGCTTATTTTTTTTTATTTTGTTTTGTTTTAGATTCCACATGTAAGTGAAATCACATGGTATTTTTTTTTAAGATTTTATTTATTCATTTGACAGAGAGAGAGAACACAAGTAAGCAGAAGGCGGGGGTGGGGGGGGAAGCAGGCTCCCTGCTGAGCAGAGAGCCCGATGTGGGGCTCAATCCCAGGACCCTGAGATCATGACCCGAGCCGAAGGCAGAGGCTTTAACCCACTGAGCCACCCAGGCATCCCTCACATGGTATTTTTTTTTCTCACTCTTATTTCACTTAGCATAATACCCTCTAGGTCCATCCGTGTTGTTGCAAAAGGCAAAACCTCATCCTTTATATGGCTAAGCAATATTATGTATACATATACATAATAAATAATATTATGTATGTATGTATGTATTTATGTATATATATACATATATACACATACCACATCATATTCATTAATTTATCAGTAAACACTTGGGTTGCTTCTATATCTTGGCTATTATAAATAGTCCTGCAATAAACATAGAGTTGCATTAATCTTTTCAGATTAATGTTTTCATTTTCTTTAAGTAAATACCCAGGAATAAAATTACTGGTTCATGTGGTATTCTACGTTTAATGTTTTGAGGGAATTCTGTCCTGTTTTCCACCATGGCTGCACCAATTTACATTCCCACAAAAAGTATACAAGTGTTTCTTTTTCTCCACATTGTCACCAACAATTGTTATTTCTTATCTTTTTTATTCTAGCCATTCTGACAGGGGTAGTGTGATACCTCTTTATAGTTTTGATTTCCCTTTCTCTCATGCTGAGTGATGTTGAGCACTTTTCATGTGTCCATTAGCTATCTGTATGTTTTCTTTGGAAAAATGTCTATTCAGGTCCTCTACCGTTTTTTTTAAATTGTATTATTTGGGGGGTTTTTTGGTGTTGAGTTCTGTAAGTTCTTTAAATATTTCGGATACTAATACCTTATCAGATACATCATTTGCAAATATCTCCTTCCATTCAATAGTTTGACAGATTGGATTTCTGTTTTGTTGATGGTTTCCTTTGCTGTCTAAAGTGTTTTATTTTGATGTAGTCCCAGTAGTTTATTTTTGATTTTGTTTTTCTTCCATTAGGGTTAGCACCTCTGTGGCATTTTGAGTCTGGAAGTTTCATGGCTTTAGATGGGAATGTTTCCTTTCTTTCCCTCTGTCTAATTCGTTCTGGGTAGAAACATCAAGATTGGCTTGAACTGTGAGGCTGATGGGATCTCTTAAAGTTTAGAAGGCTCTAAACTCTCCCATGATGAAAGTTCTAAAACCACTTTCCAATTCTTTAAATACCCTATGCTTAGGATTTAAAAGGCTGCTGTTTTACTACCACTTAATTATCTATTGCTCAGGTGACTGTGGTATTACAATTTTGCAACATCCTGTAGCTTTATCCAACATCCAATTATATGTAAACAGGAGTTTTACATAACCCTAAGTAGTAGGAAAATGGGGTAGAGGCATTAATGTCAGTTAACTAATAATACATATAGGAAGCTGGCTCTTAAAATATTTTGCCCATATGAAATTGCTGTACATACACATAAAACTTCAGGTCAGGTTGACTCTTGGGCCAGTACTCATTAAAAACAAGACGGTCGACTTACTTTTATGTATCATGATCATTAGAAGTTTATTGGTCCATTTCTGAGAACATAAAAAAAAGATGTCTGGACTCTCAGTTGGTAATCTACTTCAAGCACTTGTGTAGAATAAAGTCACATTGTGTCTCTGGTTCTCAGATCCAGTTCACCAATCATTTGTCATCAGTACAACCCTTAGACCCACGCCAACTGGCCTCATTCTAGGCTTTGGGCTTTACGGTCCAGCTCTAGCCTCTTCTGGTGTTGCCCCTCCCCATGAGAATCTTGAGCTAAAGGATGTGTCCATCCAGAATCTGTGCCCTGCCCCACCGAACACACTTATATACCATGCCCTGGGTATTTGAGACCCTCAGATTCTCAGCACAAGTGGCCCTGAACCTATTTTCAGGTTCCTTTTCCTATGAATTCATTCCCTCAAGGTCAGAAAAGGAGGCTAGTGGTGTACATGTATGGAGTCATCAAGGAGTGGATACTTCTGAGGTGGAGCTGGAGGGTTTTGGTGTTTAGAATCATGTGCTAGACTCTTCATAGTGCAGACTGAAGTCGGGGCGAGGAGAGGCAGGTGGGCTGGGAAGGAGGTCTCCATTTGTTCTCTTGACTCAGGCCCTGCAAGTGTGGGGACAGGTTCTTTAAGACCTGTCAATGCCTACTGTTTAAGAAGAGGTTCAAGGAAATTAGCTGCAGGGGAGTAGCCTAACATTTTTGAAAGAAAAAAATCCTGGGAGGAAGGGGTAAGTATACTTAGAGGTTTTCTTTTTCTCCTATCTGTTTATTAACTGCCTTTCCCAGTGATCCCACCCTGAGCAATTCATTCCTTGAGTTTAGACATTGAATATTGTAGAAACATGAATAATTCTTGGGGGGTCCTAATACATCTGTATTTTTCAGTAGCAGCAACTGATATCCTTGTATGCATTTATCTGATTAGCCAGTCACCTAGCAAGGCTCAGAGGCAAAGCACAAAGGGTTAGTAAATTTCACTGTGGTGAATTAGTGAATGTCTGGAAGAGTTGGAATTCCCTGGACCTCTACATTACAAGCTTCAGCACTATTATAATGATAATAATAATAAATAACACCAGCAGCTAATATTCATTGGATATTTGCTCTGTGTCAGACTTTGTTCATATCATTCGATCCTCATAGAACTTATGGAATAAGTCGTTTTATTACCCTGACAATAAAGGTGAGAAAAACTGAGGCAGAGTGAGTATAAGTGATTTTTCCCAAGCCCCAGAGTTAACAAGTACCAGGGTCAGAATCTGAATCCAGGTCTCTGGTCACCCCTTCCTGTTGGCTGAGGGTTCTCCCTTCGTTTGCACATATCTTTCATCAGCCCAACTTACTGATTGACCATTCGTGTTTCTCCAGTGCACGATAGAAATTTGAAGTCTAATGTTAGGTTATTTTGAGTGTATAATTAATCTTTATTGCCCTTACTATTGTGATTGTTGCATTCTGAGTTCAGTAGCCACCATTATACCATAGTGGTCTTTAAGAGGCTTGGGAGATTGCCAGGATTCATATTCATATGGATCTACTATATTTATTTAGATAACGACAAACATGATAAGCTTGCATCAAATGATTCCAAGGATAATTCCCTAAGAATCTATCTCATTCCATTTAGTCTCTATTTTTTTAATGTATAGCAAGATACAGAATTTTTAAGTGAGAAAAAAATATATAAAATGGTGAAATATAGGGGCGCCTGGGTGGCTCAGTGGGTTAAAGCCTTCGGCTTTTAAAGCCTTCGGCTCAGGTCATGATCTCAGGGTCCTGGAATCGAGCCCCACCTGGGGCTCTCTGCTCAGCAGGGAGCCTGCTTCCCTTCCTCTCTCTTTGCCTGCCTCTCTCCTTACTTGTGATCTCTGTCTGTCAAATAAATAAATTTGAAAAAAAAAATGATGAAATATATTAATAGGAAAAAATACATCGTTTTTATGCTGAGGTTAAAAATACCACATTCCTAGAAATCACTTTAAAGAAATTGAATTACGTTTACATTTTATTTATCTTTACACAAATTGCATTGAATTTTGAAAGAGTTGAAATAAAGAGCCTTAACACTAAATCAGGGGGTATGCAAGCCATAGCCTGTAGGCCAAATCTGGCCCACAACCTGTTTTTTATAAATAAAGTTTTACTGAAAGACAGTGAGATTCATTTGTTTACATATTTTCTGTGGCTGCTTTTGTGCTACAACAGCACAGTTGAGTACTGGTGATAGAGATCATATGGCATGCCAAAAGTTAAATATTTACTGTCTGGTCCTTTATAGAAAACCTTGAGGACTCCTGCTCTAAACAATTGTACAAACTGAAATGTTGGTTGCTATACAGTTCAATAATTCTTTAGAGTTCCCTAACATTGGGGACTTTCCAAATGGACTAAAGCACAGCTGTGTTGAAACAGTGTTTGGACTCTAAAATGTCCAGCCTGTTAAAGTAATGTATTTTATTTTACTACCACCTGAATTGTTTTGAAAATATTTGTGAATATCAGGGTGAGTTATCTCAATCCTGTGGTTGCTCTTTAAGCAAGAATGTCTGTCAAATGCACTTACTAATGGGAAATGAAAGGCTAAAAAAACCATAAGAGGTTTTCTGATAAAACTCAGAATCAAGTATTTACTTATTTCTCTACAGCAGAATTAAAATGGGAAAAGATAAATACCAAAGTTCATGTGAGAAATACATTTTTTCTAAGTAAACTTATTTTAAGTAAACAAACAAACGTACTCACACCTGTTCCCCACTAACAAAGGTCCATTTGCAGAAGCCCATCTCTTGTATGTAAGGGGACAAAGTGATGTTTTCCTACCTTGATTAGATTGTTGGGTAGTGTCTTTGCAAGAGACAGAATTTCCCTTATGTTTGAGCTGCCTCCCTATGTAAACCATCTCGCTGGTCTTCACAGATTCATTCCCTAAGTCTGACTAGACAGCATGTCAGAAAAGATGTCAGTTGAGGAGGCAAAGAGCAGAAGGGATTGCAATTGTCACCTGGTAAATTTGCTGGGCATAACTCAATCACGGTACTGGTATGTAATATTTTATCTCCAGGTATGCCTTTTTTCTAAAGGAATTTTAAAAATGCCAAAGGGATGCTTTTGTGATTAACTTTCACATACAAAAATTACAAGGTAATATCAATGAAAGTAGATTTTTAAAATGTTGCTGGAACAATTTGAAATTCATGTGCAAAACAAAAACTCTACTCATACATCACACCACATATGAAAGTTGACTTGAAATATATCAGAGACTAAATGTAAAATCTCTAACTATAAAACTCCTAAGAAAGTGCTGTCCGAAAGGAACACTGTGCACTGATGAGAATGCTCAGTACCTGCACTGGCGGAGAGGTTAACCAATAACCCTAACCAATAGGGTTATTGAGCACTTGAAATGTGGTTCATGGAACAGAAGTTTGAATTTTATTTAATTTGAATTCACTTGAACTTAAATTTAAATAGCCACATGTAGCTGGTGGCTATTATATATCGGACATCTAAGTTTTTGAAGGAATTATATTGATAAATATTTGTAACTGGGGTTAGGCAAAGATATCTTAGATAGGATGCAAAAGCATAAACAACAAAAGAAAAACATGACAAACTGGACTTTATGAAAAATTGTAAAAATTCCTTTTTTAAAAAACAGTGGTCAGAGAATGAAAAGATAGTTCACTGGGAGAAAATATTTACAACCAAATACCTGATCAAGGACTTGTGTCCAGGGTATAAAAAAAAAATTCTCAAAATGTAATAAGAGGAAAACAAAGTGGGCAAATCATTTGAACAGACAGTTCAACAAAGATACACAAAAGGTAAATAAGTATAAGACAATGTGTTCAACATGATTACCCATTAGGGAAACTCAAAACCATAATGAAATATAATATTATACACCTAATGGAATGGCTAAAATATTTTTTATAAACCTGAACAATAGCAAATTCTGGCTAGAATGTGGAGCAACTAGAACCCTCATATATTGCTGGAAGGAATACAGCATGTTACATGTATTTCCAACTCCATGTTTGCTAATACCATTTTGGAAAGCTTGAAATAGGCCAGGGTGGGAGTATTTATTGTACAGGAATAGAGAAATGCTACTAATAAGAGACTGGGAAGCAATTATTAAATATTTATCTTTATGGCTCTGTGTATGGTCTAGCCATTATAGTCCTAGAGAAATGAAAACGTATGTCCTTCCAAATACCTATATGTTGGGATTTACAGTGGCTTTATTCATGATTACCTGAAACTGGAAACAAATAAGAGTGAATGGATGAACAAATTGTGGTACATCTATAAATGTGGAACATTACTCAGCAGCAAAAAGGAATGAACTACAGATAAATGCAATAACACAGATGCATCTCAAAAGCATTAAGCTAAATGAGAGCAGCCTGACATGGAAGATGACACTTTATATGATTCCACTTAAGTAACGTTCCGGAATGGGCAAAATTATAAGAACACAAATAAAATTAGCAGTTTTAGTGGCTGGGAGTAGGGGAAGAGGATTAACTACAGAGGGATACAAGGAAAGTTTAGGGGTGATGAAACTATACTATATATACCTCTGTCAAAATTTATAGAACTATGCACTTAAAACAGGTGAATTTTATTGTACCTAATTACACATCATTGAGACTCATTTCAAAAAGACTGATTTCCTATGGGGAAATATCTGTACTGTACTTTTTAAATCTCTTGTAGAGAGACTGTACTGAAAACTTCAATGAGAGGACAGTTATAACAAGTAAGAGAAGTTGAGTGGTTGATAAGTGTTTCTCTCTCTTGTCTCTTTGTCTCACTTGAAAAATAAAACTACAAACATGAAGTGAGCTAAATATTTCCCTTGGGGCCCCAATCCACAATGTCTTATTCCAATAGGCCTCACACTGCCTCAATTCTTTGAGCATGAAATTTACCAGGTATGCTATAGTTGCTATTAATCCATAAAATGGGTTTTCAGGGAGAGCTCATATCTTTTTTTTTTTTTAATTTATTTATTTGACAGAGAGAGATCACAAGTAGGCAGAGAGGCAGACAGAGAGAGAGGGGGAAGCAGGCTCCCTGCTGAGCAGAGAGCCCAATGCAGGGCTCAATCCCAGGACCCTGGGATCATGACCTGAGCAGAAGGCAGAGGCTTTAACCCACTGAGCCACCCAGGTGCCCCTGAGAGGTCATATCTTATGTCAGACTAAAGAGCTTGGGATTTTCCTTCTTGATCAAGTTCCTAGGAGTGGCTTGATTTCATAGGATTTCTGATACTCAGACAATAGCATCAAATAACAAAGTCTCCTTTTAAATCCAAGTTCAAAGGGCTAAAGTCTCTTAGCACATAATTTAATGTCTATTTCAATTTACTTCATGTGTTTTTATTGATTTTTCAGCAGCCCTTGGATGATTCGGTCCTAGCCATTAGGGTACTAATTCTGTTAAACACTTATTAAGAACTAAATTACTCATTCATGCCTCACTTTGGTGACACAATGCTAAAATATATGGCTGAAGAAATACAGAGATTAACAAGTTGGTAGGAGTTTTTTCTAATCATATTATGTTCCAATATTTCTGAGCAAGTTTTTCAAGGATTTTGTGTCATTGAAAATAAGATCAGCTTTAGTAGATGATTATTGTGTAACTTTATAGGATGGATGTGTCAGATAGTGTATGATAGCTTATTATTCTGATGCTCTAAAGTGTTTACTTTATATTATAAAAAGTAAACTTGCTCAAACAAAAGGCTGCGAGAGGTGTTTTTGAGTGCAGTGTACCAGCTGAGCTGACTTTAATAAGTAATATTATTTAAATGCATCAATAGGTCCTAGGAAAAAAAAAGGCCAAAGTATGTTCAAATTAAGTAATTTTGCTCTCTGGAATGCCAAGTGTGATAAAGCCAAGAAGAGGTAATTGGAAAAAAAAAACATCTGATTTGAAGTTTTTTTTTTTTTTTTAATGCTGTGGAATTAAGCATTACAATACACTCTAGCCACTGGCTGCCATGCCTAGCTATTGGGCTTGGGATATCACAGCATTGTTTGGTAAGTGGTGAGTTTCCTGGCAGAGCTTGCCAGAATAGACTTGAAGTGAGAAGAACAAATTAATCTAGACAGCATAAAGCTTTATAAGTGCATTAGTAATTTTTGACACCTTGAGAATAATGTCATTGCTGATTAGATGAAAATGTAAAAACACGGCTCAATGAAATGACCAAAGTTAAATAGGATATGATTTTTAAAACTGGAGTAGTTTTATTGGGCTTTTGCTACTATTTAAAAAATATAACACATAAGTAAAGTATTAGAACATGGCAGGGATTTAGAAGTAGAAAATAATAGTCTTTACCCAATGCCAATTTCACTCTGTAGACACAACCTACGTATATATGTGTACAGATAAAGAGATATTTTAAAAAATAAAGCTTTATCATATATACATCTATTTCTACATTTTTAATAGATAATTTATCATTAACTTCTTCTATAAAGATAATTTATCATTAACTTCTTCTATAAAATACCTCCAGGTCTTCCTCATGGCCGCATATAATTAGGCTTTAAGATCCATTATAATGTACTCAACTATACCTCTCTTAAAGAATATTTAGGCTTTCCATTTTTTTCCCCTATTACAGTGCACATGTTTATACCCAATTATTTGCTCACTTAAGTGACTATTTCTTTGGATATGTTGCTAGAAACAGAAATTTTTTAGTTGAAAAGAAATGCTGTTTTCTTGGGAAGGAAATTGGGTAATATCAAATGAGAGGTTTGGAATGAACTATAAAAAGAAAGAAAATCAGGTTGCTGTATGAAGGATAAATTCATAAAGCCATGACTGGATTAATGATTTATTTGTGATATCCAGAGCTATGTGTTTTCAGTTTCAGCAAACGTATTTTAAAATATCTTCCATGTGCCAGCATTGTGCCACATGCCCTTATGAGTAATTTCTTTCTTGTTGACTTAGGTTTTTTTTTTTTTTAATTGATTATGACATTCAAGCAGTCTCCTCTATTTAAAAAAAAGGGCATTTTCACATTATCTTTGAAGTTCATTGCATGAAATAAAAAAAAAACACTTTCTATGAGTGGCAAATGCTATGAACAAAATTAATGGAGTAATGTACAAGAGAGTCACTAAAGAAGGAGCATTTTAGTTGAGTTGTTAAACACATCATGGATGGGAAAACATTCAAGGAGAAATTGAATGACCAAGAGGAGCCAGCCAAGAGATATACCAAGGAAATTGTTTTGTTTTTGTTTCAGGTTTTTTTTTTTTTTCTTCTGATAAAGGAGACTATGAGTACAAAGAAACTAAGGAAAGAACTAATTTGGATTATTCATAGACCAAAAATCACTCTAATGTCTAGAGAGAATGACAGGGGCCAGACCATGGAATACCTTGAAGAAGTAACAAGGTAATAAGTTTGAATGTTAGGGAGACAAGACACTTCAAGTTTAATGGGAAAGTTTTTGGAGACTTAAACTGGGAGCATCATAATCTGATTTTATGTAATTATGTGGCTTTTTAAGAAGTAATCCCTAGCCCCATTATGGGGTTTGAACTCAACCCCAAGATCAAGAGTCATGTGCTCTACCTACTGAGCCACTCAGGTGCCCCTATGTGGCTGATTTTAAATGTTTGGTAAAATGACTAAAGAAAGCAAAGGTGGAAACAATGAGACAAGGTGGGATGATAATTGAGGTTATGTAGGTAGAAGGTGATGGTGGCCTTGAAAACTGAGAGCAGTCATGAATTAAAGATACATTTTGAAGGTAGAATACAGGACTCAATGATAAACTGAATGTGGAGTGTGATAGAAAGAGATGAATTGGGACACCTGGGTGGCTCAGTGGGTTAAAGCCTTTGCCTTTGGCTCAGGTCATGATCCCAGGGTCCTGGGATTGAGCCCCACATCAGGCTGTCTGCTCAGCAGGGAGCCTGCTTCCCCCTCTGTCTCTGCCTGCCTCTCTGCCTACTTGTGATCTCTTGCTCTCTCTGTCAAATAAATAAATAAAATATTAAAAAAAAAAAAAGAAAAGAAAGAAAGAGATGAATTGTGGCTATCTGTCAGTCTAGAAGAGGAGGTTCTCAGACAGAGAAGAACTTCAACAGCTCCCAGTACTGGAGAGATAGAAAAAGTTGGAGTCCAGAACCTACTAGGGGTGGACTCCATTATAAACCTTTTTTCTTGGTCTAGAATCCTGAGGGGTGGTGTCCTGGAAGTAAAGAGGAGATATAGGACTGAACAACTTTAAAGCATGTAACAGGATAGTAGGTCATTTTAACGAAATATATCAATAATTGGAGTAAGTGTCCCAATTAAAAGCCAATTATTTTTCAGATGGTTATTTCTCTAAAATAATAGACAAAGAAACTCTATGAAACACTAACCAAATAAAACTGATGTAGTCATATTAATAACAGGTAAAACAGCTATCAGGCAAAATTACCAGAGACAAAAGGTGGAACAGCATCATAGTAAAACATTCATTCACTGAGAAGAAATAGCGATTCTAAATTTGTGTGCACCTAGGAACATGGCTCAAAATATGCAAAGAAAAATGGTTACAATCATGAGCAGAAATAATTATACAATCATAGTGAGTGATTAGGAACCTGTCTCAAATGTACTTTATTTTTTTCATAATCCATGTCCTTTTCATTTATTTTGTATGCTATTTTTCCAGCGCATGCATTCTGTGACATGCCCTGTACTCACTTCCTCATGATGTTGTTTGCCTTGTTTTTCTATCTTTCTTTACCCAGTAAGTCAGTAGGTAGTTCTGGAGACTTGATATGACTCAGATTCAATTTATTTTAGACTAAATTTCTTTTTGGATGGTGCTATATACTTTCTATTACAACTTTTCCTGAAGGCATATGATTGATCACTGGCTTCTGGTGAACAGTAGAGAATTCCAACACTTCTTGCTCAGTAATTAATGTAACAAGCAAACCAAAAATTGAAAACTCAGTGGATATATTTAATGCTATATCCAATAACTGCAGGAAACATATATTTTTTAAGGATTTTATTTACTTACTTCACAGAGAGAGAACATGAGCAAGAGGAGGCACAGAGGGAGAGGGAGAAGCAGACTCTCTGCTGAGCAGGGAAGCCTGATGTGGAGCTCCATCTCAGGACCCTGAGATCATGACCTGAGCCAAGGGCAGATGCTTAACCAACTGAGTCACTCAGCCACCTCAGCAGGAAACACATTTTTAAGCATATATGTCATATTTACAAAAACTTGTGTTATTTTAGAGTAATTCTCAACAAGTTTCAAAAAATTAAAGTTACAGAGTATATAGCCTCCTGTAAGAGTTTAATTTGAGTTTAGTTAATATAGAAAGTGAGAACACACAAATAACAAGAAATTCCCAAATATTTGAAAATTAAGCAGTGCCCTCCTAGGTAATCTATAGATCATAGAAAAAAGTCATAATGGAAATTAGAAAATATTTTCACTTGAATGATAATGAAACTAGCATCAGAAGTTGTGAGATGCAGCTTATAAGGATGCTTATATGAAAAAACAGTAGTCTCTTGGGGCGCCTGGCTGGCTCAGTGGGTTAAAGCCTCTGCCTTCGACTCAGGTCATGATCCCAGGGTCCTGGGATCGAGCCCCACATCGGGATCTCTGCTTGGCAGGGAGCCTGCTTCCCCCTTTCTCTCTGCTTGCCTCTCTGCCTACTTGAGATCTCTATCTGTCAAATAAATATATAAATAAATCTTAAAAAAAAAAAAAAAGAAAAAAGAGTAGTCTCCAATGGATGCATCTGAAGAGAAAGTTTCTTCAAATATACTTTTTATTGCAACTTTTCCTGAGGCATATGACTGATCAGTGGTTTCTGGTGAATAGTAGAAAAATTTCAAAATTTCAAAACTTAAAAAAAGAGAGAGAGAGAGAGAGCAGAATAAATTCAAATAAAGTAGAAGGAAAGAAATACCAAAGTAAGAAAACGACATTAATAAAATACAAAACAAAATAATGAATATTTGTGCAAAGTTCATTTTTTGAAAAGATTAATAAAATCAATAAATCTCTTGTGAACTTAATTTTTAAAGGAGGAAGTAATATCAAGATGAAAAATGGGGACCTTGTAATAATCCTACAGATGCAAATTTAAGGAACATATTATGAACATCATGCCAATAAATAAATGTAAAAGAAATGGAAAATTTTCTATAGAAATATAGTTACTTAAAACTGACACAAAATATTCATACTAAGTATGAATGGTCCTAAAGCAATGAAAGACATTCACTCTGTTAAAAAAAAAAAAAATCTTCCCAAAAGGAAACTTGATGTTTGGATTATTTTGTCAATTCAACCAAACATTTGAGGAACAAGTAACAATAATCTTAAAAAAAAATCTTAAAATATAAAAAAGTTGAAACAATTCCAGCTCATTTTAATAGGTATACATAAGCAACCAAAACCCAAAAACGGAATTATAGAAAGAAAAATTGTAGGGCAGTCTCATGCATAAGTATAGTTGCAGAAATTAAAAACAAATGTTAGCAGACTGATTCTAGTGATATATCATGCTTTGTAGAGTTTATTCAGAAATTTAAAGTTGCTTTACATTGATTGATTTTTAAGCGTAAAATACTGCATTAACAGAATAAAAGAGGGAGGACATTTCAGTTAACGCGAAGAATTAACAAAACGAAGTTATTCTGTAGTTTAAAAAACTCGGGACACCTGGGTGGCTCAGTGGGTTAAAGCCTCAGCCTTCGGCTCAGGTCATGACCCCAGGGTCCTGGGATCCAGCCCAGCATTGGTCTCTCTGCTCGGCAGGGAGCCTGCTTCCTCCTCTCTCTCTGCCTGCTTTCTCTGCCTACTTGTGATCTCTGTCTGTCAAATAAATAAATAAAATCTTAGGGGGAAAAAAAAAACTGCTAGGAAACAACAAAAAGAGAATGTCTGTAATCTAATACATTATCTTTACCAAAAACACTGGTAGATATTATACTTAATGATTAAATGCTGAGAATTTCCTCTTTGAGTTTGTTTTACATAATTAAGTTATGGAATAATTTGTACCTCGGCAACAATTGACTGATACAGATAGGTAACAGACAAACAGGTACTGTTCAAAAGAGTATCTATATGGGGACCCTGGTGGCTCAGGCGGTTATGCATCTGTCTTCAGATTAGGTCGTAATCCCAGGGTCCTGGGATCAAGTCCCACATTGGGCTCCCTGCTCTACAGGGAGTCTGTTCTCACTCTGTCTCTCCCCCGACTCATTCTCTTAATTTCTCTTGCTCTTGTGCTCTCTCTCAATGCAGGTCTCTATCCCAGGACCCTGGGATCATGACCTGAGCTGAAGGCAGAGGCTTTAACCTACTGAGCCACCCAGGCGCCCCAAGACATGGAAGAACTTTAACTTTAACTTTCATATGATTCTCGTAGAAATGTAAAATCACACAAATATTTTGATAAACAGATTGGCATCAGCTAATACAACTGAAAATACAAATACCTTGTGGATCAGCGATTTCAGTTTTAGATATGTATTTAAAAGAAACATATGCATCTGTATGCTAAGAGACATACACAAAACTTTTCACATCAGCATTATTTATGATAGTTTTAAAGTGAAAACAACCAATATCCATCAGTTTATAAATGGATAAATAGTGATATAGTCAGATATATATTATACAATTATGAAGAAGAAAAACTACAATTAAAAACAGCAACATGATGAATCATATATGTTGAATATTAGGCAAAAATATAAAAGAATGTATATTATTAATATAGTAATATTATAACATAAAGCTCAGAAATAGGCAAAGCTAAACTATAGTATAATTCATAACTTACCTGAGATAAAAGTATAAAGAAAAGCAAGAAGTCCATAACTGTAAAAGTCAGGATTATGGTTACATTTATCAGAGAGGAAGGAGATTGTAAGTGCCAGAGGGTAGCCAGGAGCCTCCTGGAATCCTGGCAAAATTTTATTTCTTGGCCTAAGTGAAGGTTACATGAAGGTTTGTTATATGTTTGTTTTGGGCACTTAGGCACTTGCCGTAAGCATGTTTATTTCACAATGAAAATGTTAAAGAGACAGAGAGGCATTATGGGAGTTCAAGAATAACAGCTGTGGGGAAAAAAATAGCTGTGTGAATTTGTTGCTGATAAGCCAACCAGCCTGCTAACTGTTCCCCTGCTATGACCGCTACTACTTTGTCTCTGAAGCGAAGGCTGGTTGACCAGATGGCTGTAAGTTCTCCTTTATTAGCATTCCATGATGTTAAGTGTTAAAATAGAATGTTGTGCAGCAATGTTGACACATAGTCCAAATAATGAGGCCCAGAATTGGTGAGAACTGACATCTGATGGACCAGGTTGAAGTTTCGAAGGAGCTAATGCACGCCTTTGAGGGCTTTGCTCCTTGCTTCGTAGGTGGCTTCAGCCATGCAGAAGGTGTGTCCCTGTCCCTCAGTTTTACAGGCTTGACAGCAGAAAGCATAGTAGGATGCAAATCAGGAGGTGCCTCTGCCTTATCAGTTTATTCCTAAGTGCTATTTCCAAATCTCATTTTCTATGACATGGAGATTATTTATGTAATTCAAAGCCTGTTGAGTCTGTCTGGGGATGATTCAGAATTGCTTGTAATACTTGTGTAACATGTGTCCTATTGTTACCATAAATATTTTTGGTAAAAACAAACTTTGGGGATATATTACCCTCTGGTATTGATCTATAATACTACCCTCTGATAAAAGTATGTCAGTTTGATGGGGCACCTGGGTGATTCAGTGGGTTAAAGCCTCTGCCTTCGGCTCAGGTCATGGTCTCAGGGTCCTGAGATCGAGCCCTGCATTAGGCTTTCTGCTCAGTGGGGAGCCTACTTCCCCCTCTCTCTCTGCCTGCTTCTCTGGCTACTTGTGATCTCTGTCTCTGTCAAATAAATAAATAAAATCTTTTAAAAAAAATGTCAGTTTGAGAAATGTTAAGGAATAACATGAAATTTATATCCTACATAGAATGTAAACTGAGTATAGCTTTCTTATATAGCCGTGCTACTTATAAACGTGTGTTGACCTTTGTGTGTTGAAAAACCTAGTTCATTTTTAGAACATTGATTCAGCTTTATTATTTCTCTGTTTTTCTCTCAATGATATTAACAGTAACAATGATATTATCATTGTTAATGATATTAACAGTAATCCAATTATTACATGAAACATGGGTGGTTTGGCAGAGGTCTCACCTGAAGAACTTTTTAAAAAGCAATGCTCCTTAAGCTCTATCCTAGAGGTTTACCTAACTAAAAATTTTCCCAAATGAAGCCTTATAGTCTGAGATTTTGACAAATTTTTCTGACAATCTATTGAATTGCCAGATCGGAAAACCTTTAGTTTGGAAGATATTGGAACAATTTGTCTTAAAAAAAAAAATAAATAACTTCCTGTCACTTTATATCATCTGAAATGTGTGTGTGTGTGTGTGTGTGTGTGTGTGTATTTTCCCCTTGCTTCTCTACTGGAATGTAACATTAATGAAAACAAGTCCTCTGGGTTTACTTCAACATTATCTTCCAATATATAGAACAGAAGTTAGCAACTATGGCTATGGGTAAAATCCAACCCACCTGCATATTTTTCACAAATAAAATCACATTAGAGCACAGCACTGCCCATTGTTTTACATATTATCCATAGCTGCCTTCATGCTACAGTGGCAGGGTTGATGAGTTGGAGACAGACTGGCCTACAAAAGCTGAAATATTTACTATCAACTCCTTTTCAGAAACAGTAGCTAATCCCTGCTCTAGAACAGTAGCTACAAAATAGTGTGTTCTCCATAATTGTTGATTATTAAATGAATGAAATAATCACTTATTAGTGTCTCTAAGAATCTCTCTTTTACCCAGATAAGTTTCTTTTTTGAATGTTACCTGTAATTAATTGTTTCATTGTACTGTGGTCTCTCTTTGGAAACTTCCTTCCTTTGTTTCTCTTGGAGCCACTCTGGGGTTTTGGTTATGCTAAAGTACAGTGAGATTTGGGACTATGTGAATCAACTTTAACACAACTTCTCAAGAGCACATTGATTACGTATATGAGATTTGTTCCAGCTCTCTCTCATTCTCAGAAAAGTGACCATAATATTATGCGTTTAATGAAAAGCCAAGTTAGTAAGAATGGAATGTCGTATATTAGAGTAGATAGTATGATTTGTTGTAACCCCCAGTGGGATTTAATGATAGGTTATCAGAATTCAGGTATGGAAGTACATTACCTTTTAATAGATAGTTAACAGAAAGTATAGTGGACTGGTTTCTAAGTTTGTAATCCCATATTTATAAACTTGGGCAGTAGACCCATTCTCCAAGTTTGTATCGCTCAGTTTCTTCTTTAGTAACTCAAAAAAGCTAGGTTACTTGATGTTTATAGTTCCTTATAATTCTATAGCTTTAAAAATACAAAACTTGAGAACAGGAAATATAGTGGGATCACTGTTTAGTGTTAGGGTTCAGTTTTAATGGTTTTCATTACTTCATAATGAAAATTTCATGTAGTCAGAACTAACTTTGATTTTTCCTTTTGACTTATCAGGGTTTTCTTTCTAATAGTGATAAAAAAGGCATATTACGTAAAATGGACCATCCTAATCATTTTTAAGTGTGCTTTCTGCCGAGTTAAGTATATTCACATTGCCGTGCAACCAGTCTCCAGAACTTTTTCATCTTTCCAAACTGAAACTCTGTACCACCACCAACAATTCAGTATTCCCCTTTCCCCCAGTCCCTGGCAACCATCATCTACTTTCTGTTTCTATGAGGTAGACTGTTCTCTGTACTTCATATCAGTAGAATTACACAGTGTCTTTTTGCCAATGCCTTATTTCACTTAGCATAATGTCTTCAGCATTCATTTATGTTGTAGCATGTGTCAGAATTTCCTTCCTTTTTAAGCTGAATAATATTCCATTGTGGGTTTGTACCACATTTTGTTTATGCATTCATCTGCCAATGGATCCTTGGGTTGCTTCCACCTTTTGCCTTTACGAAAAATGTGGATATGAACATGTTTGTACAAAGATCTCTTTTGAGACCTTTCTTTCAATTCTTTTAGGTATATTATACTCAGAAAGTGGAATTGCTGGGTAATATGGTATTCCATTTTTAATTTTACAAAGAACAGCCATGTCGTTTTCCATAATGATTATACTTTGCCTTCCCAGCAACAGTACACAAGGGTTCTAATTTCTCTTGCCAATACTTGCTATATTCTGTCTTTAAAAAAAAATCGTAACCATTCTAATGGATGTGAAATCATATCTCAGCGTGGATTTGATTTGCATTTTCCTAATGCATAGTGATGTTGGGCATGTTTTCATGTGCTCTTTGGCCGCTGGTGTCCCTTCTCATGAATGGGTGATATCTACTCAAGTCTTTTGCCCATTTATTAATTGAGTTGTTTTTCTGTTGTTGAGTAGTAGGAGTTCTTGAGATATTTTGGATATTAACTCCTTATCTGATATATAAGTCATAAATATTTTCTCTTGTTCTGTTGGTTGCCTTCACACTATTGACTATGTCTTTTGATACACAATTTATCATTTTTATGCAGTCTAATTTATCTATTTTTACTTTTGTTTCCTGTGCTTTTGGTGTCATATCCAAGAAATCATTGCCAAATACAATATCAAGAAGACTTTCCCTTGGGTTTTCTTCTAAGGGTTTTGTGTTTTTAGCTTGTATGTTTAGGTCTGATAAACTTTGACTTAATTTTTATATATGGTATATGGTTAGGACCAAACTTCATTCTTTTGCATGTGGATATCCAGTTTCCCCAACATTATTTGTTGAAGAGATTTTCCTTTGTACATCATAAAATCTTGGCAACCTTGTAAAAAATCATTTGACCACATATGCAAGAGTATTTCTAGGCTCTGTATTTTACACCATTGGTTTATGTGTCTGACTTTATGCCAGTACCAAAATGTTTTGATTACTGTAGCTTTGTAATAAGTTTTGAAATCAGAAAGTGTGAAACATCAGATTTGTCCTTCTTTTCAACATTGTTTTGGTTATTCAGGGTCACCCATATAGTTTAATATGCATAGTTTCTTGCAGTCCTATAAAGAACAGTTAAGAATGCTATAGTTAGAGGTTAAAAGAAAGGGAAAAAGGAGACCCATATGTAAATATCTGGTAGGAGTTTTCAATCCATTCTTCTTTTAAGAGACTTGTGATATCCTTAACCCCAGGGGCTGACTGGAGAATATTCAAATGGCCCCTATTTTTTTTTTTCTTGCAAATTTTACAAGTCACTTTTCACAATGTCTCCACAGCCTTGACATTTATGTCTAGATCTGTTTATCCTAGGAAGAATTACAGAGATGACATTGGCCTCATTTTACCTGAGGTTAAGTTTACAACTTTTGGGTAATGGGCCATTTGAAGATACTACTGTCCATCTTCATGTTTCTGTGTGGCAGGTGTTTATTGTGGGCTTGTGCTTTTACGAAAACTCATGGAAGAAATTTGTTTTTCCATGACTCTTTGTGGGTAATTATTCTAAAAGTCATCATAAAAGATATCCTCAAGGAACTCAGTTCCCCTAAGAGAATAAGAAGGATTATATGAAGTACTAAGAGTTAATATACTTTTCTCAAGTACCTGTCAACTTTAGGAATATGAGGGTCTGGCTCCATTTTTTATTGTCAAATGCTTGAAAAGTCATTTTTTTTTCCTTTTTTAGACAGAAAGAGAGAGTGTGAGCAGTAGGGAGGGGGGTGCTGCATGCTCACTGGAGAGCCCAACATGAGGATTGATCCCAGGACCCTCAGATCATGAATCAAGCCAAAATCAAGAGTTGGACACTCAACCAACTGAGCCACCCAGACGTCACTGAAAAGTTAATTAAATTGAAGAGCTGTATATGTAGCTTGGATTGATAGTTCATTGAGATCCTTCATGGAGTAAATAGTGTCTCTTTCTTCCACTAGCTTCCTTTTTTTTTTTTTTTTTTTTTTTTTGTCTTAGCTATTTCCCATTACTGAGTCAGCAGTATTGGGATGACAAGCCAGGATGTAAATTTCTCCAAGTCTTAATAAAGAAAAGTATATTTTAGTACCCTTGCTAATAATATTTCAATATGGGCTGAAAAAATGCTTTTTATAATGCATCTCATCCTAATTATTCATGGGACACAATTTGATTTAGAATTTTCAAACTTTGTATATGAATATAGGTACAGAATGTGAATAATGACATTACATATATATTCATCCCTCACTCAGGACATTCTGGCTAAGTAATTATTAAATGATAGAGAGGAAATAAGAATATTTTCCTCTGTTTTTAAAAACCCTCAGAACTCATTATTCTGTGTCAGTGGATCTTTCACATATTCAAGCTTATTTTTGGTGTTCCAAGAAATCTAAAGTTCTAACAAGGTTTTTGAAGAACACTATTGAACTGAATGTACAGGCTGTAATTGAATAAGAACAGTATGTGTCTGGAGTGTGAATGAACCAGCTGGGATACTAAGTTCTCCGTGGTGTTCCTAATTCAATAACCATTTGTTTTCCAATTCTCCCAAAATGAAGCACTGCTCATGGTTGAATATAAAAATCCTAATATAAATGGACATAATTTATTGCTGTGTTCAATATCATACCTTTGTCATCTAGATCAATTAAAATACAAACACTGTGATTTTTTTTCTTCTTCTTCAAAGATTTTATTTATTTATTTGAGAGAGAGAGGCAGAAGTAGCGAGAGAGAGAGAGAGAGAGAGACAGAGAGAACAAGCAGGGAGGAGAGGGAGAAGCAAGCTCCCTGCTGAGCTGTAAGCCCTGACCCAGGGCTCAATCTCAGAACCCCAGGATCATGACTGAGCTGAAGGCAGATGCTTAACTGACTGAGCCACCCAGGCACCCCAAAACACTGTGATTTGTAGTAACAAACAACTATGACTTAAAAACAGAGTATCCTTCCTTCCTTCCAGAAACTTCAGTATGATTCTTGATATGAATTTTGTAGGCAGTCATCATTTGGAAGCATAGTATATTAATTGCAGGATGCTTACAACAGTATTTTAGTCCTTTGTATCTATTGATAATACCAGCTCATATTTCTATAGCGCTTGGTATGTGCCAAGTACTTTGCTAAGCTCTTAGGCATACAGTCCCTTTATATTCATGTCTATCTCATGAAGTAGGTATTCTTTGTATCTTCATTTTATAAAGAAGAATGCTGAGGTCTACTAATAAGTCATGTCTCTGGGCTTCAAAGTTCACTTTGTCAAACTCCAAAGTCCAATTTTTCTGATGCTTTTACTGTCTCTTTATATTATTTATATTTATTTCACATATATTTTCTATATAAAATATAATTATATATTATATATAAATAATATAGTATATATAGTATATATTATATATAGTATATATAATGTAGTATATAGTATATATAATTATATATTATATATAAATAATATAGTATATTATTTATATATAGTATATAATAATAAATAATAAATAAATACATTTATATTATTTAGTTCTGAGGTTTTCTGTATAATTCAACTTTCCTAATGATTTTGAGAATTTCTTGTTCAATTATACAGCCAGTCTTTCATCTCCTCCAAGGCAATGACACCTATAACTGGGGGGAGGGGGAGGGCGTCTTCCTTTTAATGTATAGATTTCGTCATATTTAAAAGGATTTAATGTATTTTTGTGAGAACAAAATACAAGCATGGGAAGGGGCAGAAGAAGAGGGAGAAGCAGACTCCCCACTGAGCAGGGAGTCCAACATCTGATATGGGGCTCGATCTCACGACCCTGGGATCATGACCTGAGCCAAAGGCAGATGCTTAACGGACTGAGCACCCAGGTGCCCCTAATCATATTTATAAATACACTGGCCCAGAGGGAGTTCTGTCTTCTATGTAATGTAAGTTATAAAAGATTAAATAATCACATATGTCCCAGGAGAAGTGCAGGTTGGAATGGAATCATAAATGAGATGACAATAAAATAATGAAAAGATTATATGGAGCTAAACATGATGTGCAGCTGAAGCAATCCACATGACAGGAACACTTACTCCTGTATGAGGAGAGAAAATGAGTTAAATATGAATTTAGGACTATGTTCTGATGAAAACCAATGTCAAGATAAACCTAGTAGTTTGCTATTGGCATATTTTATGTGTTCATTGTAAAATGCAAAGCCTGGAAAAAGCAAGTTGCTTAAAATTCCATAAGCAGAACTTGAAATAAATGAGAAATTTATTTATTTTTATATTAAGACTTCAGTTGCTTTTTTTCACCTTAACTTACTTTGTGGCATATATATATATATATATATATATATATATATATATGTTTTTATGACTCATTGAAATTTCATGACTAACTGGGTAGTGGGGGCTGACCCACTGAAAATAGCAGTAAAGAAAATAATGTGGTTTGGAAGCTTCTTTTTCAAAAATACTTGGGTAGATTCCTTCCTTCCTCCTTTCCTCCCCTCTGTCCTTCCCTCACCACCCCAGACAGCTCTCACATAAGAGTTTCCTCTTGCCATTGGAAAATGTGTTATTTCTCTCCCCTGGCAACTCTCCATCATGCTCATTTTCAGGTTCACTTCCTTCGATGCCTAGATGCATTTTAAGTGCAGAAAAGTTAAGAAGGTAAGAGGTACTCACTGGGGAATAGTGTTGACAAGAAGCAAAGAAAGAGTGGGCTGCTGCCTTTAGTAGATCATTGAAAGGTTTGCCAAAGGCTGTCCTTCCTTTAAATATTTCCCAGAGTGCCTGAGGGAGATGTTGTCTGATAGGAAGAGATGAATGAAGGACTCTAAAGGGCAAAAGGGAAAATAGTCATTTCTTCTTGCACAATTTGCATAGAACCCCCTTCGAGGGGTCCTGTCTAAGATAACACAGAATTTTTCCTATCATAATGCCCAAAACAATATGGTGGATGCTCAGGTCTGCAGTGGGACCTCCAGGCCTGGCAAAGCTTCTTCACTTGTCTGAAATGGCAGAGGTCTGTTCTTGATAATAGTTTTAATTAAATAGTTGAACGTATTTGATTCGGCATGAATTCATCTCTTCTCAATTAAAACAGTAACATGGTCTGGGGTCGGTTTAATAACCAACTGACATGACAGTGTTTCGACTGGAATTATTCTAAATAGTTGTTCACCTAAAATTTAGCTGTAGATTTAATAATGAGTGGTTATTTGTATTGATATTGTTACCTTTGCTTTTTTGTGTGTGTGTATTTATTTTGTATTTTTATTTTTATTGATACTGGGTTACCTTTGCTTTTTTAACCAACTATGCTATGAGAGTATTTATACAACTTTTACTCTCTAATGAAGAATAATACTTTTTTTGTTTGTTTTTTTAAGTGTCTTTGATTCACTGGAAACTTTAGGAATCCCTATCCTTGAGCTCCCTTGGGCTTTGACACAATTTCCTAACATCAGACTATTGGACAAGTCAAGTGTGAGGGTCAGGAGTCTGGAATCCTTGCAATATTTGCTGATTTGCTGACCTATGTTAATCACCATGCATAGAGGGTTTTTTTTTTTTTTCCTGCAATAAGTTAATGTTGCCTTTAGCTTAATTAATTAAAATTTTAATTGTCTGGCTATAAGCTTCACCACTCAATGGTAATAGGGGTTTTATAATTAGTAGGGGCTAAAAAAAGCAGTCATGCTTCTTTATTTTTTTTTTCTTTCTGTTCCTACTGTGCTTAGCAGTTGATATAGCCTCCGGCCCTCTATGCTTTCTGAAACACTTCATTGGGTAAGATTTCCTGCAGACTGGCTAATATGGGAGATACCTTCACAGGGCCTGCCTAGAGATATCCCTATGTGGCCCATGGGGATGCTTAGCAGGTTGTGATGTCTCTGAGACTGTCTATAAAATTATGTATATATGTGAATTTGTGAGGGAAGTCTGTTCATAGCCTCATGTACTTTTAAAAGGAGTCACAACTCTTGAAGTTAAGAACATGGGCTCCTTTCATAAAGGGTTATATTGCAGTGGAGGAAGTAATGGTAATAGCCAATGCTTTCCATGTTTAAGAGACTATGCTACAGAATTTACAAATATTATCTAGTACATTAGGCATTGTTATCATGCCTATATTGTAGGTAAGAAAACCAATGCTTTGGAGAACTTACGAGAGTCAGGATTCAAACTCAGGCAGTCTGAATTCAGAGTCTGCGCTCCTAGCACCTTCACTAAACAGGGGTTCTGGAACCTGCTCTATCGCTAGCCAGCTACGGTAGATCAGTACCCAAAGGAATGGAGCTTTTGCTCTCTTGGGGCATCTGTCAGTAAAAGTAAGGGGGTAAAGGTAAAGGGTGATGGGTTGAGGTTGGGGTCTTAGTGGATGAGCTCTGTATTTCTTTTCAGTTCTAGAATAGAAACAAAGTCTGCCTCCACCAGGCATTGACTGAAGCTTTTATGATCTCTGAATGCACTTGACTATATACAAGACATAGATATGAAAAGGATGCAGATGATTGGAATGAGGGAAAATGCTCGGGTTTTCCACTAGGCTTAGAGAAACAGAATGATGTAGTAAGGACAGAGTGAAATTGGACTGCGTGCATTTGAATCTTTGCCTTGCTTCTCCCTGGCTATTTCACCCTGGGCATATCTTGTAACCTCTTCATGACTTTACTCACTTCATCTATATAATGGGGATAATAATAACAGTAATAATAATAATCATCCTGTATCATAGAGTTAGTGTGAAGATTGAAAGAGACGATATATGCAAAGCACTTAGAGCCTAGTACCCAGAGAGAATCATTTGTACTGCTATTGGTCTTTTGAGTTTTGTGGGGGGGGGGGGGTTGTTGTTTTTTGTCGTTGTTGCTATTATAATTATTACTACCTTATTTTGTTATTGTTTTGGAAAATGAACATTTAATATGTTTTAAAAAGAGACAGTGAGGGGCATCTGGGTGGCTCAGTGGGTTAAGCCTCTGTCTTCAGCTCAGGTCATGATCTCAGGGTCCTGAGATCTAGCCCCGCTTCAGGCTCTCTGCTCAACAGGGAGCCTGCTTCTCTCTCTGTCTCTGCCTGCTGCTCTGCCTACTTGTGATCTTTCTTTCTCTGTGTCAAATAAATAAATAAAATCTTTAAAAAGCGAAAGAGAGAGAGAATCTCCTCACCTAAGCAATTTATTTGGTCTGTGGCAGTGGTCTGAAAGATGTTCGAAATGTGCTAAGGAGACATGGTTCCTGCCTGAAGATGTGTATAATTTGAGATGTGGAAGCCGCTTGGCTTTTTAAGTTCACAGAGGGATCCTAACAAAGGGCCAGTCAGTGAAGCAGGCCCTCATTAAATGTTTCTTAAAAGAATGGCAGTCCCTGGGTTTAGGTGTCCCATGTTGCATTTCCCCAGATTACCCATCACTGTAGCCCCAGCTGTGGTGGACGGTGACTTGGGGGCTCAGATTCCCTTCACCCTGGCAGCCTCTGCCTCAGGTGCATTCCACTGTCTTCCTACTTTCTGCTTCAAGGTCTTCTCCATCACTGAGGGAGACCACTCAGCCTGTATGTAAGGGTAGTCCCCAAACAACCCTTTAGCCAATGGGGATAGGGACTGATAGGTAAACACAGCAGCCTTCCAACCCTGCTGCTGGACAATTCTAGAGGGTGCTGGACAGTTCTGGAGAGTGTTCTGTGCACTTCTCAGAGGCCCCAGAGGATTCTCAGCAGCCCTTATGGCCTACAGCAGAGACCTTCAAAACACACCCTGATATCTGACTTGCTCTTTTATTGTATCACTCTCCTTTCCCCCTTGTTCTTGTCTCACAGAATTACTTTCACAATAAACTACCTGCAAATAAGTCCTTATCTCAGGTTCTGATTTCTGGGAACTAAGCTGAGACACATATGCTGTCCTAAAACCCTAATGCCAAAGCCAGTGTCATTGTGCCAATCTCCAGTAAATTCCATTTCTTTTTTTCACTGTTGAGCTCCTAGCGCCTAGCACACCCTAGGCACTCAGCCAATGCTATTGAATGACTCAATCAGTGAACAAATAAATAAACATGCTTCTTAGACCTTGGTAATGAACAGATTCGTTGTGCACTGCTCAATTTTCTTTACTAAATGCTGTACCAGCAACACGGCAACAGGTTGTCAGAACTCTCCTTGGAGGGCCCTCATGTCTTGCCTGGTTACCTCTACCTTTAGTCTTGGTGAGTGTGCCATTCTCCCCTGTAATCCTGAAGGAAAATAAATGGCAAATTCGATGGTTATCTGTTTTCAAAAAAAAATGTATTTCTAGAGATACACATGTTTTACATATCAGCAAATATCCACCAGTTTTGTGTTATGGATCCTGCTCCTGGCTGGAATAACAGAGAAGGATGAATTGCTAGAGAGAGCTTATAGATCAAATGCATAGTCAAGAATACATCCTGGTATGATTATAGTCTGAGGTCTATCAAGTCAGATGGCGGTTCATTTGACTCCACACCTCATTCACTAACAATAGTGACATGCAGCAGTCCTCCCAGGCTGACTTGAAAATGCGGAAATTTCTTCACTGTGCGGTCATGTTCCTGTTTCATAACATAAGAGAAGTTGCTGTGAACTCTTCAATATGATAGGCTCATACTTTCGCCTTTCTAAAAGGGGAAGATTTGAGTTTTAGAGGTGTGATCCGCAGAATCTGATGAACTCAGTGTTTTTGGATATTGGTTTAGAATAAGGATATTGCTACCTCACCTGAAAACATAGAATGAGTACCACAGGGCTTCACTGCAAGAACAATTAATATAAACTGAAAACTCATGAATGAACTTTATTAACTGAGTTTTGCTGGATCAGACCACAAGCAAAATTCAGCAATCGTATACCTGGAGGTCCTGAGTCTGGACACTAAAGAAGAGGAGGTCTTTACAGATAGCTTTTTAAAAGCTAGTGAGTCTTATTTAGTGATGAATAAGAAAATATTAAGGGCCTTGTCAGTGCATGAGGGACAGAAAATGGATGAAGGGCAGAACATTTGAATTAAACTACCTAAAAGAAGAAAAACTGGGAGATGTTAAAGACTTCAGCTAGCTGCCACAATGGCTTTTGATTAACTTCTTACTAGGTTTAAAACTGCTTTTATTTGGAATGTGAAAAACATAAACATAAGTAAAATGGACTTGGGAGAACTGACAGATGTCTGATTCAAGAAGAAGATAAAAATTTAAGTAGATCTTGAAGAAATTAGGTTGATGGGTTTGGGTAGACTATGACATTGTTGCTGCTGTTATTAATACTTGTGGTGGAGATGATGATGATGGTCATGGTGATGGTGGTGATTGATGATGGTGTTAATGATGATGGTGCTGCTGATAGATGGTGATGGTGATGATGGTGATGGTGGTGATGATGATGGTAGTGACAATAATGATAGCTAGTGTTTATGGTCCAGGCACTGTACTTTCCTTAATGCTCGTAATCACTTACTGACATAGGGTTGAGATGATGATGATGATGATGATGATGATATTAAAGCTGAAGAAACAGGTTTAGAGAGTTCACAGTAAGTAGTAGAGCTAAGACACTAACTCAGATGAGCTGACTCCAGACACTTTATTCCCCATAGTCATTATACTAATCTAACATCCTGTGTTCCAATTTAAACTCATCAGGATATGAGACCATCCAAATTCAATTCTAAGCAAGACCCTGTATCTTACTGCTAAGGGACTTAAGACTGTAATGAATAGAAAAACTGTGCTCAGATCCTAAAGTTAATGGCTAAGAGGCAGGACTTCAGCCATAACTTTGTCAACCAGGCAACAATTTTGTTAACTAGACAAGAACTCACAGGGGGACTGTGAACAAGATTATATGGTGTTTTAAAGGTCAAAAACTGGTTTCTTATAGATTTAATGAAGACAAAATAGGTGTGATTTTAGATTAGTGGCTTTTTTCATAATCAGAACAGACCCTTTCCTCACACATGCACAAATATCATTCCTGAACACCTATCATGTTCTCAGGATCTGTTTTCCCCATGCTTGTCCCCACCTGTTATTATGTGGGCACACTCCATGAAGAGGAAATCTGTGGTATGTAGAGCAATGTCTTGAGAAACATTTAGACATCCGGAGTTAAGTCTTTGTCCCTCACTAGGATTCCAGTTTTCCTCCTATTGCTCAGGCTCCATGAGTTAACTCCAATCTGAGTAATCCCAGAAAAAAATACTAGTCTTTTACTCAAAGCTGATTTGTTAAAAGAAAAAAAAAAAAAGTCTCCCTGGATTAAGTGAAAACATGCAGCTTTTGTGCTTTGTCACTTAAACCTTGACTTTGACATCAGAATAAATCTTGTTTATCAAAACTCTGAAAAGGGTGAAGGTTTTCTTCATCTTTGGTACCAAACATCCCCTTAGGGGGTCTTTGCCCCCTTATAAGTCCCAAGTTATACACACCATACTATACAAACTGATAAGCAAGGACAACATTTAATAAGGACTCCTAACATGCCAGGAGCTGAACTAAGTACTTCTTTGTCCCATTTTATCCTCAAAACAAACCTAAAGTGGATGGGGGGGCATTGTTATTATCTGTCTGGTGCAGATGAGTTAGCCAGCGCTCAGAGAAGTTAAGTGACTTGCCTAACATCACACAGTTGGTAACTGGGAAAGCCAGGATTTAAATCCCTTGACTGTCTTGCCCTGCTCTCTGCTGCTCCTTGTGGATATAATTAGAACAGAAGCCACACCAGTCTGTTGTGGAATGAATAAGTCCCAGGGAATAAAAGGCACAGCATGGGGAATATAGTCAATGGTACTGCGATAAAGTTTTATGATGATAGATGGTAGTTACACTTGTAGTGAGCAGAGCATAAGGTATAGAGAAATTGAATCACTATGTCATACACCTGAAGCTACTGTGACATTGTATGTCAACTATATGCACATAATTTTTTTTTTTTTAATGAGTCATTGGTATAATAGTTAGAAGAACACAAGTTGGTTACACATCAGTTAGATGAACTGATGCAGGTCACTCAACTTCTCCAATCCCAGTTCTCTCCTCTGTTAAATGGGGATCAAAATGGGTATTTTACAGGTTTCTTCTATGGATTAAGGAACATTGAATTTCTAAAATGTCTTACATAAGCATCTCTTTTCTTTTTATTACGTGAACAATACCTTATATTTTTGGTACCTGGGTAAAGATGCTGGCTCCGTAAACTCATAATTCTTCTCCAAAGCACTGATAATTATAAGTGTGAAATATATTCTCTTTGCTTGAAGATTCTGAATTTTAAAAGGTCTCCTGGTGTCTCAGTAATAGGTTTTGTTTACATCTTTATTTTTTTTTTTTAATTTTTATTTATTTATTTGACAGAGATCACAAGTAGGCAGAGATGCAGGCAGAGAGAGAGGGGGAAGCAGGCTTCCCGCTGAGCATAGAGCCCGATGTGGGGCTTGATCCCAGGACCCTGGGATCATGACCTGAGCTGAAGGCAGAGGATTTAACCCACTGAGCCACCCAGGTGCCCCTGTTTACATCTTTATAATACAGTGTTTGTCAAACAGGGTTCCATGGTAGTTGCAACCAGGTGTTCTGAAAGAAAAAAGAAATTCTTTCTTGAAATAATTTTGAGAAATACAGTGTAATATTGGCAGCTAACACACCCAGTAATCATTAAATGCTCTGATAAGTTCTGCAATATAAAAGCCTATACCTGTATTTGATTATGCATTGCTTATTTTCATGCTTTTTATTTTTTTTTTATTTTTTTTTATTTTTCATGCTTTTTAGAGTATGGGAAATACTGGCATGGAGGCTCAAGGACTTTATTTATGATTCGTTAACCAATTTCTCACAGTAACTCTGCCAGGTAGCCAGACCACACATTGCCCTGGAATATAGAACCCACTGCACCTCAGGTTAAAGAGTTGGCCTTCAGCAAAGCAACTGTGCATTCAGGAAGCTAAATCTGGAAGCAAATGATCTAAAATCTCTATCTTGAATTAGTTTTGAATATAACCCATTATCATTCTAAATTATTTAATTCCAGAAATTTCAGGCACTTGAACAGCTTGCTGCTAACATTTGGGGCAGTGAAGAGCCTTTGGGCAAAAGGCACAAGTGGTTCTTTCTCCAATATCAGCTCAAATCCTCCCACCTATTTCCATTCATCTGAACCATGCAGTCCCCCACAGCAGCCTCTTAACTAGTCTCCCTGTTTTTCTTGTTGCATTGACTACAAGCCAAGAGCATGGTACTCTCCCTTACAATGCTCTAAAACCTTCCTTTTGCTTAGAGTAAAACCCAAAGTTTATACTCCGGCCTCCAAAGCTCTTCTTATCTGGCTCCTATCCACTTCAACCTCTCTTATCTCAGTTTCTCTATCTAGTCATATTTCTCTTCCTCTAGCACATTGAGTTCTTTTCTGCCACAAGAACTTTGCATCTCTGTTCCTTTTGCCTAAAAGACTCTCTACACTAGATCTTTGCAGAAATGGTTGCTTCTCATCCTGAATATTCAGCCCAAATATTACTTTGCTGTAAAACCCTCCCTGTCCCCTCTCCAGACCACTTCTAGCCCATTGCCCTTTTTTCCTTCATAACACAGTTATGTTTTTGTACATCCATTTGTTGACTTGTTTGATGTCAACCTCTCCCGATAAAAGGCAAGTCCATGAAGGTAGAGATCTTCCCTTTCTGTTCACCATTTTATCCTTAGTATCTGTATTATGCATGGCACATGATGGGCTTTTAATAAATATTTTAGGGAGATACAATCTGTTAAGCGTCCAACTCTTGGTTTCAGCTTGTGTCCTGATCTCGGGGTCATGAGATGAAGCCCCACACTGGCATCCACACTCAGCAGGGAATCTGTTTGAAATTCTCTCTCTCTTTCTCTCTCCCTCTGCCCCTCCCCCATGTGCCTGCGCTCGCTCTCTCTCTCAAATACGTAAATAAATTTTTTAAAATATAGATCTAGATCTAGATCTAGATATTTGTTTTGTTTTGTTTTGGAAATCAATCCATGTGGAATGAATGAATTGGTGAGTTATGGTATCTCAAGGTGATTACTTATACTGTATGTGACTGATTACACGTGTGTTCTTTGAAACCATCATGAAGTGGTGGCTATTTATCTATTTTTACTCATCAGTGACTCTGTTATAGTTCCTCTTGGGAGATCCCACATTCTCCCACACTCTGGGTGATGTGTAATGTCATCTCTCTATAATCATCCCTGGACACACACTCATCCCAGAAAGGAGAGTCTGGCTCTAAGGTGACTGTCAGAACTATTTGAGCTGGCCAATTAGTTGCCTCTGTTCTCCCCGGAAGAAGAGCGTAGGTTAATTGTCTTCACGTCTCACCATTCCTGCATCTTTATTTTTATTTTTAGACTTCTCACCGTCATGCTGCTGCCTTTCTTCAATCTGCTGCCGTACTTAATAGTGCTGCTCTGAGGCAGATTAAGCAAACTTTTTAGCTGTTGCTGTGGGCTGTCAAATCCATAAAGAGCAAGGACAGGTCTCAGCTATTGAGAAGACTGAGTTGGGTTTGGGTTTGGGGGTCTTACTGCATGCAGTTGGGCTGTAGAAAACCTTCAGCATTCAAGCTCATGCCTTAACATCGCTGTGGCGTTGTGGCTCAAGTTCGGGTTTTAGAGTCCCAGGGCCTAGATGGGATGACAAAGGATGGAGATATTTCTGATGTCATAGTGGTAGGACTGGACCCTTGGAGAGTGTAGGATTGGGACTGGACCTCAGAATAGGAGTGGAAATTAGTTGAAATGACCAGAGCAATGATGATGACAAGGATGACGACTGGAAAGAAAATTACTAACTGATTGATTGCTTGATTGGAGGAAAGGGAAGGCTAAAATGACTGTCTCTGTGGAACTGATTTCTGATACAACCAAGGCCACCAATATTTACTGACTGAGTATATCTCATGAAGCTGATTCTATGCCAATTCTTGTTCATCGATAACCTCATAGAATCTACCCAACAACCAGATGAGATTCTATTCTTTTACTCACTTACCAGTGGGTGAACTATGGCTTTGGAGAAGGTTATACTGTGGTAAAGGAAAGCCTTCCAGAATGGGAAAGAGGAAAGCACAATGCAAACTCGGTACTGGGGTAGAGAGGAATTTGGAGATTTCAAAAGCAAATAGAGCCAATGAACTAAAAGGGAACAAGGACACTGTTACTGCTGTAGAGGAAGGAGGGAGGTAAATCGGAAGTTCAACACTCAAGTTGCATTCAGACTTTGAATGGAATGAGTTTCTGCGAGGACCTCTGATTGTGTGTGTGTGTGTGTGTGTGTGCACGGGTGTGCATGCGCACGGGTGTGCATGCATGTATGTGTAAAAAGTCATTTCTTTGCCAATCGTCATTTAAATATCCACATACTTCCTTTGTAGGGAGGCAAGTTGAATTATGGGTTGTTGTTTTTTCCAGGTTGAGGAACAGTTGGAACTGTTGTCAGTGTCCGTGGCCGGCTGGAATCTATCCAGAGTCTATTTTTAATAGTTAAAGTGTTTAAATTGGGTTTAACTTTTTTTTTTTTAAGTGACACCCAAAAAGTTAGTCCTTCCTTCTTGGCTCTTCTAAAATATCTACGGTTTAAGTAAGCAAGCGACTGTAGACTCTGCTGTTTATCTAGAGAAGTTCTGGGCATTGGGAGAGACATGAAAGGAGAGGTAAGAGGCAGGCTCTCCAACCTCCAGGAGATTATCATCATATTGGGAAGACAAGGCTATGAATTCTGATTCCTTTTCCTTTCTTATTCTGATGCCGTGGAGGTTTTAATTGGGGCCAACTTTGACTTTGTATAACAGAAGCCCTAAATAAAAGTGGCTGAAATAAGATAGAGGTAAGTTTCTTTTACTAACAGGACACTAGGACTTGAAGAATCACTGTCTACAGGTATGCGAAGTTACTGAGCCCAGGTTTCTGTCTTTTGAGTTGCTCTGTGATTATGACTTTGTTTCACCTGCCTTTCAGCCATTGGATGGACGTCTAGGCAGCAAGTCAAGGCAAGGCAGGCGAAAGGGGAAAAAGACACACGCCAGCCAAGTAAGACCCTTTTAAAAAGCTTTGCAGAAAACCTTACCCAAAGCTTTTGATTACATCTCCCTGGCCACACACATCTGTACAGGAGCCTTGCGAGTGCGCTGGTTTAGCAGGGGCAGGTTGCCACTTGTTAGTAAAGAGGCGGGGAGAATGGATTCTGTACAGTGATTGAGCCATGTCTGCCATAATACATCACCAGGGTACCTAGCCCTGGCCGAACAAATCCTGTCATTTCTCCTCTGATATTGTCCCAGTACTCCATGATGGACACATGCTTTGCATGGCTGAGGTCCTGCATTTGAATTTTGGCATTTCCTGATTTTCAGGCAGCAAAAAGGATGAAACAGAGTCTGCAAGAGTCTACAACACCCAGGTTCAAACCCTCAGCTTGGCTACAGTCTGGAAGAATAGGCTTTGGCAAGTGGCTCTGCCACTCTAAACCACGTTCTTGCTTGTAAACCACCATGGAATTACTTTGAGGATCAAGCACAGCTATGAATATAAAGGATCTGGCCTTGTGCTTGGAACGTAATAGACACTTAAGAAATGTCAGTGGTATTTGTTGCATGCTCAAAGCTGGAAGCCGATTCCTGAAGGATTAGACTGTGTGGGCTTGCTGAATAGCCATATTTATTTATTTAAACCTGTCTTATTGAGTCACAACCACTGTTTCTTCATTCCTTTCAAAATATCAAGATTCTCTTTCCACTTTACATTTATGTAACTGTAGGTATGACAGACGTATGTTTCATGCATATTTAGGGTATTTGTGTATATCTTGTGCATATAAATAGACTTCCTTTCATTGAAACCTGGGCTGTTATGTTGATGTCTGATAAAGGAAACTCAATTTACTTGCACAGTCTTTAAGTAATTTTTAACCAGCAGAGAAAAAGCCTGGACTTCAGAAAGATGAACTTGTATATATTCCTCTGATTTGGGCTGTTGCTTTTTTTCAGGAATGAGAGAAGATAGAAAATGAAGGCAGCTCATGATGGACCTTTATTTTCTTCACAGTGGGAGAGGTCAGGAGTTAGAATTCTATGGGTCTACCCAGCTATCAGTAAACCCAATACATTGAAACCTTATTTATGAGAGGAAAAGTCTTTAAACAAAGGATTTTTGTTAGGGTTCTATTAAATGCGACAGTGTCTGCGTGCTTTTGAAGTGCACTTTGATTTAAATCCAAATAACTGGGACTCAGCTCCTCTGTAAAGCAAGGCACACCCACAAAAGGACAGAGCCTTTCCTGAAGACCCACAGAATCAAATCGTGCTGTATTTAGATTATTGGGGGCAGAAATTATGATCCCTCTGGGGCTGCTGCAGCATTTTGCTGACAAGCTACATGCCATTTTTCTGTAGTGACTATTCTTTACCTGGAACAGCTTCTCCATGGCAACCCCATTCACAGACTGCATTCATTATGTCTCTCTTTTGAAAATGAGCACGTTGGGAAGGAAATGAAATATATCTGTTTTGAGTTCCTAAATGGAGAAAGGGTGTGGCGAGAACAACAGACACGAGGGGCAAAAGCAAAGGATTTTTTTTTTCTTTTTCTCAATTTGTCTCCTTCTTGGATGGATACAAATCAAAAAAGGAGTAATTACAAATCACCTGGTATGTTGGATTCTCTCTTCCATCAGTGAGCATCCTGATGAGATATGGTTTGGATCGATTAATTTGTATCTCTGTTGCTACTAAGTTTTGGCCCAGTGGTTTGCTGAAATTTCACAAGATGCTGTCATTAGGCTTTTCACCTGTTCATTAAGGACTGCCGTCAGCCACTCAAGGCCCTGAGGATTTGGCTGAGGGGAAAATCTCACAATAGCGTTTTCAAGGAGAGAAGTTTTCAAAAGAGAAGAGTGAAAAAGCGCCAGAATGATTTTTCCATTATGTCAGGGGTTTGTTGTTTTCTAAACTTGCTTCTCAGGGTCTAGAAATAAGAGTCTTTTGTAGGAAGATCTATCTTTTCACCTGGAATATGTTAAGAGACTCCTATGAGCAGAAAGAAACAGAACAAAATAAACAAAAACCCTTAAGCAGTCACTTTATTTTATATAAATATCTTGCTTTTCTTTCCCTTCCAAATCTTCTGTGTTTCATTGTTCTTCAATTTTATGATTAAATGAAGGAGCGAATGTCCCATCAGATTGCATTCAGCCAGACAGAGTTTGATTTTAAATCTTGTAAACCATCTCCCACATTACAGCTTTTTTGTAAGTAACAACAGCAGTAGGACGTAGGACTGTGCTTTCCTGCCCAGTAGAAAGCCCACACTACAAACTCTATGGCGTACATGCGGTAATATTGGTAATTGTTCTACTGTGGTTATTACCAATAATTGGTTTCCATAATGGTGAGGTGACATTTCGTCCAGTACTGAATCATTGCAAATTTTTTTCAGGTTCAGTTAGGTATGTTAGACATTGCTGGAAGTTGCCAGGACTGCTTGAATTGAGCCTGTAAATGCCATCCACCCAAGGAGGAAATTCTGAATGAACCAGTATGTGAAAATTCCTCTGCTCTGTGACTTAGTGCCCTTGAGTGTGACCATGTAGAACCATATTGTATTTGTCCTATCTTTGGGAATTGCACTGGTATACCGTTAGAATTCTGGAAACCACCGATGTATTTTAATTGTTAATGAGTTCCATTGGGAAATGAATTTCTACTACGTTGTTACATCTATCATTCAATATATTTATTTATGTTAATACATGCAAACGTTGACATACCAAATACCAGGTCGATTAACCTGAGAAATTAATTGCGCATTTAAATAGCAGCAAGAGGAGAAATACCCACCACTGGAAATTAGAGTTGGGGATTGGTTCTGTAAAGTAAACACCATTTCAATAATACGTGGGGATGAATAATTCCCCCTGAAACACCAAAGCAATAATGTACCGTAAGCATTGCTTTTCTCTGCAGAATTTGCCAGGAATTCAGTGGGAGACAATGTTATGGGGAAGTAGTCATTCACTCTGGGTACAATGAAGTCTTGTTATGATAAAGACAGAGTCTGTGGTCTTTTCTCAGCTTCTTTTTCTTTCTTAAACTAGATCTATGGAGATGCTAATTATAATTGGAACTAGAAAGTTTCTTGGGCCTTGATAATTTCTTCATGACCAGAACATCTTAAAAACAACAACAACAACAACAACAACAACAAAACAAATAAAATAAAACGAAAATCTTCGGCTCCTACAGTTATGCTAGACCTGACTTAGGCATTTTGATAATGCCTGGAATCTGGTATAGGAATCCCTTTCAATCAGGAGCAACCCTCTTCTTATCTGCCCTCATCTCCTATTCTAGCTCAACTCACATCAACATAGGAAACTCACCACGTAGTGGTTAAGAGTATGAGCTCTTCATCAATGGCTGGCTCTTCTGCTTGCTCACTGTATATGACCTTAGACATACAGCTCATGTTTTCTTATGTGCAAATAGGGATAATAATGATACTTAACACATGGGTTGGTTGTCAGGACGAAATGAAGTAATGCATGTGCAATTCTTTTATTTTTTATTTTTTATTTTTCCAGTGTTCCAAGATTCATTGTTTACGCACCACACCCAGCACAAATGCAATTCTAAAGAAGTCCTCCCTAATACTAGGTGTCAGCCTACACTACTTTTCTTCGGTACCTTGGACTCAGTTTCACTTTTGCATCTCAAATTGCAGCAAATAACACATAGTAGACATGAGTGAAAGCACTCTCGGTTCCAGCCTATCTCATCATCTGTCTATTCAAATCTTAGGTGGGAGGGTAATTTGGAGACAATAGTGTTTGACATTAGTCATCAGAATTGATTCAAAAAAATAGCAGCTAATTTGGAGCCCATTGCTCTTTGCTCATTGCTTAGAAAGGTGATGGGATCCTAAAGCTTTGAAGGAAGAGCACAGGGCCTTTTTCAGAGGTGGCTGAGTATGATGCTCTTTTGCTAGAGTATCAGAACAAATTTCCTCCTCCAGAAACCTCTTCCAGATTAAAATACTGCATTTTAAAATCAAGAATCATACCCTT
This sequence comes from Martes martes, assembly GCF_963455335.1. Classification (NCBI taxonomy): domain Eukaryota; kingdom Metazoa; phylum Chordata; class Mammalia; order Carnivora; family Mustelidae; genus Martes; species Martes martes. The sequence goes on along the minus strand of NC_137888.1, from coordinate 182,028,916 downwards.
TCATCTTCAGTCATCTTGAACGCTCTGCACTCCTTCTGGATGGTGCATTAGTGGGGAAAGGTTCTTAGTGGGGAAATGGTTCTTAGTGGGGAAAGGGGTTTTATCACCAACTTTCCCCCCCCAACCCATGAATAGGTTTGATTACCTGTTATTTGTGAGACCCTATGCTGAACATTTTCCTGCCACTTACTAGAATTGTCACCTTGATTGTTTCTGAACCTCTTGTGCTACCATCTGAAAAATGGGGATTATAATGGTACCTACCTCATGGAGTTCCATACAGACGTTTAATGCATTAAGGTACATATTTAAAATAACGTGGGGCATATTGAAAGCACTCAGTGGGCAGTGGACAGTATTACCTTGATCTCTATTTCATAGAAGAGGAAATAGTCTCAGAACAGCAAGACAATTTGCATAGGGTTTTAGAGCCCATTCTGCCTGCATTTAAAATCTGAGCCTTTAGCCCTTTACCATTCTGCTCCTAGCATCCACCCTATACAGCTGTAAGTCCAAGTCTTGTCATCCTTAAAAGCTTTTTATGGTCAGTTAGAATGACCTTCATGAGCTTCAGAAGAAACATACTAGACCTGTGTTCAAGAAAGACGTTGCAGAAACATTCTAGAATAAGCTCAAATTTCTGCTTGTCTGTGGGGTTATCAGATGATGCATTTACGTGTAGAATCTTATATCCAAGCTAAGTCTCCTCTTTTTGCTTTGATAGACATTAGCTCTTTGGAGTCTGAGAATAACTAAAATGGAGAGGGGTAGGGCAAAAAATAAAGTAAAATATAAAAATAAAAGGGAGCCAAAGATGAGTGGCTGACGGGAACTTGGGAGTCTACTTTTCCCATGTAGCAAAACTGCTACATGAGAGATAGACAACATGCAACATGGCATGTATTTCTGAGGACGATATTCTCTTAAGCAAACTCTACCCCCAACATAGGGTTAGAACTCATGACCCTAAGATTAAGAGTTGCATGGTCTACCAACTGAGCCAACCAGGGCTCCTCAGGGAAGACATTTTTAAATGATACTTAACTCACAAGAAACCTCTTTCAGTCCAGCTGTATAAGATCAGCTCTCATTTCAACCCTTGCTCAACACAATCCCATAACGAACCAATAATATAATAGGAGGGAAAACTTTTCTGAAGAAAGAGAACCTAGGCAATCAGCAAGTGCAATTTATGCTATTATTTTTGCCTGACTGGCATCTATTTTTGCCTTTCCCTGGTTGTTCTTCTGTCCTCTCACTCTACCTGATTTGGGGGTGGTGCCAGCCACAGGCATAGGCACCCAACCCAGCCTGACCAAAACAGATTAAATCCTCAGCTTTTTACCAGAGTGAATGGGAAACCTACATTTTGGTCTGATGGCCTTGATCATGAAAGGTTATATGTTTGGAGCTCCTGGAAGTCACCCCTGGAGAAGGCCTTCCTGAGAGCAAAGCCAACACAAAAGGAAACGAAGCCAAGAGATGGAAAAGCAGATGCCCTATGGTCTCTTTTGATCAACGGGATCCCACCTGGCCTGAAGTTTTACGCTGGGCTTCTCCTCTGTTATGACAGTCCATAGATGTCTTTCTGTTTATTCCTTTAGGCAGTTTTAGTTGACTTTCAATCACCTGCATTGAAAGAGACAAGGTCAGTGAAGTTTATCTTCATTCTGAGATATCTACCCTCCCAGGTCACTTTTACTTTCTTGTGAGTACTTTGCATTATATGAGATTCCGTCAGTTGTCCCTGAAGAACCTGAGGTCACTAAGCTCTACTAACACTTGGGTTCTGCCTTTCTACCTTTAGATTAACAGAATTCCCTAGATCCTGCATATAATATTAGGAAAAGCTAAGAAGCTTTCTAAGGCAAAGAGAATAGAGATTATTTCCATGGAAGTTTCAAACATGAGGAGATACTAATAATTAATAGAAAATGTCTTTATATCTCATTCAGTCTTCTCAAAATCTAAAAAGAGAGGTATGATATCAATCTCCACTGCATATGGGGAAAAGCAGAGCTTGGAGAAGTTAAATAAGTTGCCCAAGGTCACACAGTTAATGGCTGGTATATCTGGGATTCAAAACCAGATGATCTTATTTTCACATGACAGAAAGAGAAGCTAGAACCTTGTAACCTTCTTCATAGAGGGACACCTTTAATCCAGACCCCTTATGCTTTGATGTGCTGCTCAGAGCTCTTTCCTCAATTCTGTTTCCATGGTGCACCCTGCATCTACACTTCTTGAATGTTCTTGCATTTGCTGGGGGTGGGAAGTCTTTCTCCAGACCTCAGCTTCAGATGCTGCCCACCCAACCATCTGTGGCAACAGATTTGTGTGTTATCAATTAAAGTCTAAAGGAAGTTGGTGAAACCTCCTACTCTAACAGGATGGACTAAAGCAGTTCCTGTTAAAACAGAAATGGGTTGTGTCTGTGATATTGGTAGTTGGTAGGTTTCCAAGAGCACTTTAAATACACCCTGTGCCATGAATTGCTCAGCTCTGATACTCTTTAAGACTTTCCTTTCAGTGGTGGCTCATTTCCAAAAAGTGGACCACTACATAACTAAATAGGGTTGCCCTTGTGGAAAGAGAAACAACATCTACAAGTTGGAGAATCTGGCCCTATGATTTTCACTTTGGGATTCACTTTAGAAACCACAGTTACTTTTTATTCTACAAAATCTTCACACATATGGCATGCCATGCCCCAATTACAGACACAAAGATTCCTTGGTTTCAACTATTCTGGTAGGCTATCCATGTTTTTGATGCCCCTCACCCTGGGAATGCCAAAATGCCAAGTACACAAAATAACCTATAACTTCAAGACAGACCATCCCTAACATATGCCCTCAATTTTGTGAAAATCCATCTAGCAGTTTTTACATAACCAAATAAAATAAATTTTTACATGGGGATTTTCAAAACATATATTTAGCACCTATTCTATGCTGTTTTCTGTGGTAAAACCTGAGAGAATAGAGAGTAATCATATGTGGTTTCTGCCATCATGGAATTTACTGTCCAATAGCAAAGGCTTGCTAGTTGGCAAAGGGTGAGGTCAGCCTGACTACATAAAGGAAAAAAGAAAAAAAGAGTTCTACATATGCTTTAAATGTCTTACAAAGAAATGTGTTTCTGAAGCATAGAACTTTAGTCCCCACTATGGGTAGGTAATTGTATTGACGAATATCATGGTATCTCCCTTTCCATCAACACTCTGACCACAATATGCAAAGAATAATGCACTTTCTTCTCTCTTCTGTTTCTCAACTTCAGAATATTCAATTTTGCTTATGGGGCCACCATGGGCACTGAAGAATGTTTAGCAGCATCCTGGGGCTCCACCTTCTAGATGCCAGTAGTAAACTCCTCCCCAGTTTTAACAACCAAAAAAGCCTCCAGGCATTGTCCCATGTCCCCTGGGTGAATGGGTGACTGGGGAGGAGGGAGAGCAAAACGCTTTCAGCTGAGAACCAAGACCAGCTGAAGGTATGAAAGAGTGGAGAGGTGTTTTCATAGGTTGATCTATAGAATAACCTGTTTTCCAATATTCCAAGAATGGTCTTGTCCTATCATGATCCATATTGATGGAGAACGACAAGTCATTCCTGGAGACAGAGGAATGGACCAACTGACCTCTCAAAGTCTCTGCTGTCCCTAGAATCCTAGGATGGTGTTTATCTACGACCTGGCCTGATTCCTCTCTCTCCCTGTCCCTGAATCTGTACTAATGATAATGCTTGTCAAGCAGCCCCACTATCCACCAGGTCCTTTATGTCCACAGGAAGTCTGGAGGAGACTTTTTTCTTTCTTTCTATTTTTTTTTTTTTTTTGAGAAAGCTTGGCAGAAACATTTTTTTTTTTTTAAAGAAAGGGAAAAAAATCAAATTTAAGGCCTGTGGAAAAATAACTTTCTGTGCTCTTAGGTACCAGAATCAACCATTTGTTAGAATCAAACGTCTGCTAAAGTGTGAAAAATTGTTGGAAGGCATTTTCTAAATTTTGTTATTGTTGTTTAATCAATTAATTTCTATGAGCCCTCTCATTTGAGGTCTGTCAGCTGTCCAGGCCAGGCTGGCCAGCTGAGAAGGGTCCCTACCATCTTTTATTCTTAAGGGCCTGACATTTACCTGATGGTTGGAAAGGTGATTATGCTGCAGTAGAAGGAGTTTAGGACTTAAAAGTTTTAAGACCTGGTTTTCAATCGTATTACCATCACTTCTAGATTTCAAGATCTCAGGAAAAGTTGTTGAATTTCTGGGATTTCTGTTGTCCCTAAACATGGAGGCGGTAAAACTTCTCTCCACTGGACTACCCTGAGCATAAAACAAGAGGGTAACTGTTTGCAAACATTTTAATGCCTCTGGAAACTGTTACTATGAACAGACATTGTAATCATGTACCATTGTCTACTTGCACAGTGTTCTTAATTTCGAATTGGGCAAAACTAGACTATGTCCCCTAAGAACACATTCTAGCCACACTTTTTATATTAATCTCTCTCTTCAGGTATGATTCCTAAACTCTCCCATAATTTCTCACCCCCATAGTCTATCCTACAGATTTTCTTTAATCCAGTTTTTCTGTAGTAAGAGCATGGTGTCAGAATTAGATCTAGAGTCCAATCCCAATGCTGTTAGTATCAACTCCTTGATCTTGAGTATGACATCTTTTATAAACCCATAGCAACCGCCATTTCATCAAGAAATGAGGATAATAATAGATTATATCTTAGAGTGTCATATCGATAATATAAAATAATGACTATAAAGTGACATCAAGGTGCTAGACCCTATTAAGTTCTCAAAATGTGTTAACTGGTATCGATGCACTTGAATCAATTTAAGTTCTTAGACAGAACTGATGTACAAAGTCTCTATATTGCACATGGTATAGTGTCAGTTTTGAAAATATTTCTCTGGTTGAACAACCCGAGAGGACAGTGTCACTTTGTTTTGTGACTCGTGCACCCTGGAACTGTGCAGCCACAGTCTGAGCTTTTCCTGTCTGCCCATGGAGCACTGTAGGAAGACCTACCATCGACACACTGATGAAGTTTTCCTCGAAGCCAGAATGATAAAACCCAGGAAGGGGTTGGAAAAAATGGTAGAATAGAGCAAGGCTTCTTAAATTTAATGTGCTCGTGACTCCCACAGGAATCTTGTCAAAATGCAGATTCTGCTTCCTTGAATCTGGAATGGGCCCCGAGATTCTGCATTTCTAATAAGCTCCCCAGGATGCCGCAGTCTCATGTAGGGACCATACTGTGTAGTGAGGTTCTAGACTTGGAAGTTTGTCTTGATCATAGCTTTCTTTAGATGCACTCCTCTTCCTTGTAGGTACCTATAGCTCCTGCCAGATGCACTTCTCTTCCAGAATTCACTAGATCAGTATGGAATAAGAGGCCCAGGAAATGTTCAACACCAAAAGCACTCTGGAGTGAAAGAAATTTGCCAAACAGGATCACCTATAGATTCCCATCTTGGGAATCATCATGCATGAATGCATCAAAAACTCTGAGAAACCCTACTGTGAAAAAACAAAGACATTTTATGTGGTTTACTGTAGAATTTTCCTTACATATATTCCAAGTGTCTTTAGACCAAGTCGGTTACATCAGAGACTTGAGGGTGCAACCTAGGTATCAATAGATTTTAAACTCTCTCTAGAAGATTCCAATATATCGTGGACACTAGACAACACAGGGTAGGAGGAGGAAATTCTGCTAAGAGAGCACACTTGGGGACAACTCAGCAGTCAAATAGTCCTTCTGATAACTTCGTAGTCAGATGGTAAGCATGGTTGGCCTACATTGATACAATAGGTTTCTTGTTTAAACAGACTCAAAAGACTTAAATCAGGCTGGGAAGGTAGGGGCACTGGAGCTGACAGACTGGGTGGAGAAAGAGCCCAGGGAGTTTTCAACATCCCCCAAAGCCTCCATGCTATTGAATGTGTGTCTCCATCTGTGTCTACTTTGGCTCAGACCTAAGACTTTCCTTGCAACCCTGGAAGTATTTGAGAGAGAAATATTTCTCATAGCTACACTGGACCTAAGTTCCACTCCTAGCTCTTTTACCCACTTCAGGGTAGACCTTTAACAAAGACAGTGAGTTTCTCTGGGTATCGTGTTCCTTGGGTATCAAAAGGGGCTCGCACCTGCCCTGTCGGCTTCTCATATCTGTTGTGCGAATTAAATGTGAGCTTGTGGAGAGAAAACACTTGGTAAACTATTATACCAAATGCAGATAAAAAATTGCAAGATATTCTTATTGTGAAAGAGAAATGCCATCTCCCTTTCTTAGAATTAGGTAAGTTGTCTGGTATCTTTGATCAGATGCTGCAGAAATTTGAGGAAAAGCAGGACTCTGCACGTCTACCAGTCTTGTATTTGACTTCTGCCCAGTGCCTGAGTCCAAACTGGCTCTCTGTGGAAGAGTTAGGAGAAACTTTGTTATCTGGTATGTCTAACTAAACGTTGCATATCAATTTGCTAATCATTTCATCTCTTATAGATTACTTATTATTTCTGATGAACGGATCATGCCCAAAGGTGGCTCCACATTGTGCTACAAATTTATCCAAGCACTGATAAAAATATGACCTTTTAATGACCATTTGAAGTAGCACGGCCATCTGTACCTTGCTGGAAGCCTTATGTACTTAACCTCCCTCTTCCCTGTCGTTCCAACGAGCATTTTCTACCTGCTGGGTTCCTCATTAATGGGCAATAAACTTCGACACGAGTTCAGATGAGTTTGTCTAAGAAATTTTATGTTGTCATTACTGTGTATTTGCATTGTCCTATCTTCCTAAATTTCAGGGATAGGAACCCACACCAAGGCAGACCCATGACTTCTCATGTGTGAAATGATGGGTACTTGAGATAGTTCGTTCTGGGGAATGTTACAGAGATTTCAGATAAATAAGCCTTTGGTTGGTGTCCCTGGAGCTTGCCAACTCTGTCTCTGTCACATCCCCTGCTATGTCCCTCCCAGCTCTGGTAGCCTTTAAAGCAGCCTCCTTATCCATCCTCACCATGGAGCAGACAATTCCACGTGCATTCTCGCCAGCCCTCTTTGGGGATGTAGAGCTAGAACAATACACACAACATCTCTTTATAGGAGTGTTTTGTTTTTTTTTTTATCAGGATTACATTTATTTGAGTTCAAGATGCCTTGTAAAAACCTAATCCTGATAGTATCTGAATCAGAATACCTCAATTGAGAAAAAAAAATTCTTCTTAATAAGTTATAAGCTCAAGATGGGCTTTTTACACAAAATATATTTTTTTAATTAGCAATATTAATTTATTTTGTCCATTTGAGGTAAAGTTGATGTTATTACAATGTCTACTACTGGCTGAATGTTGAGGGTTTTCGTGTATTATGAAGTAAACTAGGTGCTTCATATGCATTGTCTTGTTGTCCCGCCAACCTGGTGTGATAGGTGGTGTTTCTACGCCCATTTCTGTCTCCAGAAGCTGGGGTTTGAAGAAGTTCATAGATTAAGCATTCACTAAGCTCTTAGTGCCATTACTCTATGCACTGTATATACATTAACTTGATCTTTTTTTTTTTTTCACTTGTATTTGCATTTATTTTACACAGAATTTACTCCGGAGCCGTAAATTTTTATTTCTAAAGTTTCTTCTGGGATTTCTTTTTCTTCTGTGCAATCTCATGTTCTGGTTTAGGGACAATCTGCTCTTTCTTAGTAAGGACTCTCTCAGAGCGGCAGGGAGAGCTCATGCATGGGTTTATCTGACCATGAGCCCCGTAAGTTTCACACCACATCTTGGGGACTTTGTTAACCTGGATGTGCTCAATGATCAGAGAATCTACCTCTAAACCCTTCAGTTTGGGGGTAGCTCAGTGGCTCAGTGGTTAAGTGTCAGACTTGATATCTGTTCAGATCATGATCTCAGGGTTGGGAGCCCCCTGCATTGGGCCCCGCAGCTCAGTATGGAGGCTGCCTGGGATTCTCTCTCCCCATCTCCCTCACTAACCCCTGCTCACTCTAAACAAACAAACAAACAAATAAAATCTTTAAACTAAGTTCAGCATCACTTTGCATTTTTAAACATGTGCAGTAAGAATTCAGCACTCTTTTTGGGCCAACAACCCCGTGTCCAGCCCCACTGTTTGGCCCCAGGCACACCTACCAACTCCACCATTGGAGCAACGGAATGGCACAGATGGCTTCTGGAAAGTGACATCCTTCAGATACTTGGCGGCTTTTTGAATATGTGTACCCTTGATGACCTGGGCAGTTTCACATGTGTTCTTAAAGAGAACACAAAGATTTGAACCTCTTGATTATTTGCATGATTTTTGTAGGGTTTTCTCGGTCAAGTGAATAGCAAACTATTTTCAGGGATCCCCTTAGGTCACTTACAGGAAGAATTATATTAACTCGATCTTAATGAACTCAATTAAACCTAATGATCTTGTGAGGTAAGCATTTTTGTTAACCCATTAATGGATGAAGGAACTGAGACACAGAGTTTCTAAACACTTTGCTCTCGTTTCTAGATTTAGGTAGTAGAGTCAAATTTGGACTCAGAACCTGCGTTTCTAAAGCCTGTGGGTAGGCACACTTCCTTATTAACAGAGGGCCAGGAGTTGGAGGCAGGGAGGTAGAACTGGGGGCTAGGTTGTCTGCAAGATGCTGGTCCTTTACCCTGATGTCCAGCTCCACCTAAAAACTGTAATTTATTTCATTTGAGGTGCTGTATGAAAAATGAAGCAAAATCTCTAGTGCTGAGAGGCAAATGCTGTAATCATCTGCATGACTTGATTTTCTACTCCAGTAATATGAAAATTGTCAATTATGGATGAATTATGGATGCTACAGATACCTGTAATTTGTGGCTGCAGTTTTGTAAACACGTGCAGCTGCCTTTAATTTTATTTTACCCGTCGTGTAATTCATTAACACACACCTGTAGTTACCTAAGATCCAGAAACTAATGAAGCCGGGTTCCAGTTTTCCCTGTTTATGTTTTGTACACCTCTCTGTTTAATTACCAGACTCAGAGTTGAGAAATTGGTTAAAAACAGATGCATCCCAAGAAGGAGGCTAGTGATTATCCTTTAAGAACATACTTGAATTCCCACCTCAGCCATTGACTTAAATCATTGCTTTATCAGCTGAAACCCAGGCATTTTAGAAAAGGAAAAAAATTGTAGAATTGATTTTTCTGCAACTGCTCTGGCAGCAAAGGCTAATCATTAAAACGGGATTTTGCAGATAGCTAGTGGAGACGCTTCAAATCAGAGCCTTAGTTGGTGCTGGGGGATACTTCCCACTTTACCGTGTCCCTGGGCAGAGGCCAAGCAAGTCCTCACCTGTGAAATGAGGAGTGCAACACTGACGGACAGGAATTGCTTCTTTTAAGCCTTCCTCTTTTTTTTTTTTTTCCTCCAATGTATTGAAATTGACGGGTTGCATTGTGTATAATTCTTATTTCTCCTCACTGTCATGTTTGTGGAACTATCAAATCTTTTGTATGTTTTTTTCTGCAAAAACATCCTCTTCTTGCCAATTTTTTTTAAACAGGATCTCCACTAGAACAACAGTAGAACAATAAATAAACATAATAATGGCTACATTTTAGAACATAGATCATACGTCGTGCATTCTATTAGACATTTCACATCAATGATTTCATTGGGTCCTCAACATAATCTAACAAGAATGGGTTCATTTTTTTCTCAACTTACACACTGGGACCTGGAAGATAAGTGACTCATTAACAGGGTGGCTCATCTAAGAAATAGGGTCTCTGTGATGTAAACCCAGCATGGCTAGTCATCCTTCAAAGCCTGTCCTCCACATCAGGATGCCATACAGACTTCCACCTTATACAGATGTCCTCCCTCTTCATTCCATCACATTCACCACTAACATCTCCCCTTGGAGAGCCATACCTGCTATATACAAGGTACAAAATGTTTTGTGATGCTCTACCAGTTCCATTGCCTTACGCATGTCTATGTTTGCATAGTTATTATTTAGTTATTATTGACATTACATTGCCAATCTAGATTGGCAAACTTAATGTCTTAAGTGCTTTTTGGCAAGATCATAGACAGGATCGATTTTTTTTCTTTTTCTTGGTATTTTCCTGTTCTTTTGTACACCAGAACATTTATCAAGCTGAAAATTAGAGCCTGCCTCCTCTTTTCCACACCAAAACTTATATACCCTATGTCTCATTGCTACAAGGTCTTATATGCTGCTGGATTCTTTGTAGCAATAATTGGTTTATCTGAGAAGCTCATCCATGTAAATGAATTAACAGCAGATACCATTTATTGGAGCCTTACTGATATGATAAGCTCTATGCTAAATTCTTTACAAACATTATCTTGCAAAGCCCTCTATGATGGCTTTATTATCTTCATTTGTAAATTAGGAAGCTGAAGCAAAGAAAGATTTTTGCCATTGTCCGGGGTATAGTTGGTAGGCAGTAGAAACAGGATTTCAAATTCATGTGTATATGACTTTAGTCCCTCAGTTCCAACCTGCTTGTTGTAATAATATTTCTTAAAATGTGGTTACATATATCAGAATCATCTAGGCTACTGGTTGAAAATGCTGAATTGTGGAATGTTCAAAAAACTCCCTAAATCAGAATCTATCCACACACGGCTTAGGAATCTGTAATTTAAACAACAACAACAACAACCAAACCAAACCAAACAAACAAAGAAAAAAAAAATTTCCCAACTCTCCCTGGAATGCATATAAATTTTATTCAGGTAAACAGCTCGTACTTTTGGAAAAGTTCCTTAGGAAGTAACTGCTACTGTGGTCACACTGGTTCAAATTAGTGAGTGAGACAATTCTGGACAGCCAAAGGGAAATGCCTGACTATACCCCCTCTGAAAATCTGACCCTGAGGCTATTGGTTTAATTCAGTGTCATGACTATAGACTTGATGCTTTTAGAGAAAGCCAGTTCAAACAGGATGAAGCCTCAAAGGGGACTCATTTGATTGTGGGTAATACAGCTAGATCTAGGTATTCAAACAGTATCACTATGAATCCCCATTCTGTCCATGTTTTGGGGCTCCTCTCCTGGTTTTGGTTTCATTCTTAAGTAGGCACTTCCAAGTAGTGACAAGGTGGCCCTCACCACCTCCAGGCTTATATTCTGTCAGGTTAGAACTTCTGGTGGGAAATACATCTTTCAACATAATTCTTCTAAGCACCTCAGGACTTAGACGCAGATTACTACCATAACTTCCCAGAACCAAACAGAAGCTAGGGGGGATGGCAGGCTCGGCTTGGCTTGGCTATACTGGGTTCTGTCCACAGTCCTGAACCTGGGAGGAAGAGGCAGTGAGAGGCAGAATCAGACACTCATGAACCACATGAACTGAGAGTGAGGGAGGCTTGGTCCTTAAGGGAATGTTGGGTCTTGATCCTACAAGCAAGGGGAATAAATGGTGAGCAGGAAAGTCAATGGATATCCTTCTCTGCCCCTGAATGGATAAAATGAGCTATCCTCTGTTCACAGCTCAGCTGTCATTTTCTCCCACGTGATAAGGTGTAGCATAATTTTCTTAGCAAATATTTTAAAATGTCACCAAATGTAACGTGATCCAGTGCTCTGTCAAGTATGTCTCCATATAGATCAATAGTGAACTATTCACATCAGACCCAATCAGCGTTCAAATGGAATTTATCTCCCAGCTGCTTCAAGTCACTGAAATGAATAAAGTGGTTTAATATAGGTCACAGGACACCTTCAAGGACCAATTAGAAACCACTGCAGATTGGGGAGAACAGGAAGGTTAAGATGAGAAGCTGCAAAAGTAGGAAGATGAAGGGCTAGAGAGAATGAGAACTTTGTTGGGAAAGCTGAAAGATAGAGATGAGATGAGACAGAGATGAGATGGATAGAGATGAGGGTGTTTCTTAGACATAATTTGAAAAGCTTTTTTACAGTTCTGAAGGACTTTGAAACTGAGCTCTCAAAGAGGAGTTTGTTTTGCTTGTTCATATTTTATTTATTTTAAACCTCCATGTATTAGCATCATTCATATTTGCAGAGAGGACATCACGGAGGTGGTTAAGAGTCAGATGGTGGTCTGAGCAATCTGGGGGCTTTCTCGGGGTAAGACAGCCAAGGGACAGTCACTCCAACCTTGGAGTGCTTCTTAAGGAACCTTGCCATATGACTTCTTGAGTTAGTTCGCAGAATCACCCCTGGTGTAAAATACTTGCCTTTTGTAACTCCTTTCGCCTCCCTACTACTTAGGTTGCTGCATGGAAATTCTAGCTTTTTGCAGTGATAAACTCATGCACAAATTCAGGTATGAGTTGCCTTATATTTTTTATTTGTATTAAATCAACTTACATTCTCTTTTTCTATCCTCCACCTTTTAGGGCTGATGATAAATTCTATGTCAAGCATTTCATTAATCAGAGTAATTAATGCTAGCCATTCTAATAAACAGCATTCATGTCTTGGTGGGTTAATATCATATAAATTTATTTCTCAGTCTTTTCATACTCTGATTACATATTTGGCAAGTGACTTTTCACGTGATGGTTCACGGATCCTGTAACTTCCATCCATTCTCAGACTCCCTTACTGCGTCCTATTCATGGAGTCAGCTAATGAGCAAAGAGAAAGAGCATGACACATGACCTGAAGTGTTTTAGAGGCCTAGGAGTTGTATCTGCTCATTTTCCATTGGTCAAACTGAGCTGCAAAGGACCCACCTTAACCATAAGGAAGGCTGGTGAAGGTAATTTCCTGGTGTGTCCAAGAAAAAGAAATAGATTTAATAGTACTCGGTTACTTCCTACTATATAATCTTTATAGTAAAATCTAGATAACTGGTTGCAAAATGGGGCTTCATTAGTCTACTATGATTGCAGCTACCAATCCTCCCATCTCTTTCTAAACTCCTGCCATTTCTTTGAGGCTCATGTTTTTCCTCCCTGATGCCCACGTGAGGATTCATGCTGAGGTTGGAAAGCATGATGCCCTAGGTTCATCTTTCCAGAGGAGCATATAACTATCTACCTAACGTTCTTGCTAGTATTCTAGGCTTTGCTAGAGAACACAAGTAATTTCCCTGCTCTGAAGACTCACAGACATCCTTTCTTTTCCCTGGTCTGGGGGTGGTTCTCCTCTCTCTCTCTCACTCCTTGAACTTTTGCCATTCTCATATAACTTCTCCTCTCTAGGCTTCATCTCTGCCCACCATCTTCCCCTGCCCCATATTATCTCTCATTGGGACATTTAGTTTGACTTATATTTTTAGCCCTACCAAGATTCCTGAAGCAGAAAGCATAAAAGTGCTTGGCTCACATTGTGGAACGGAGCTAGGGACAAATACCAGGAAAGAAAATATAAACTATAATTCCACTAAATGATTTTGCCATAAATACATGTTAAAATGTCTTGTTAGTATCATTAATGTATATCAGAACCATGTCCTATAGCATTTAATCATCAAAGCAACCGTATGAAACACGTAATACCTCTCTTTATTTGAAGATGTGGAAACTAAGATTTGAAGATGTTACGTTACTGGTTCCTGGACACACACCCCATTGTGTATAGCCCGTGACAAGAGCCCATGTTTCACAGACTCCAAATTCTGAGTCATTAACAACTATCTCATACTGTAGTTCCTGGTCACGGGGGGCGGGGGATAAGCTCTAACTGCAACAGAGCCTCAGTCGAAGGTTCACCAGCCCCCTGAACTTGGCAAAGTTTAGCAGATGATGCGTTAACATTTATCAAGCATCAACTTTATCCCAAACAGTGGATTAGTGAATTCATGTTTTGTGTTAATATTATGCTTATTGTACAGACGAAGACATGGAGGTAGAGGTTATCCCTTGTCCTGTTAATTAAGGATGGAGCCAGAACTCTAACCTTCATCCCCACAGTCCCATAGTCCACAATCTACTTAGTGCACTGTCCTGTCCATCACTGAAGACCCATCACACCATGGCTTTGGGGGAAAGTCCTTTCTTTCACTGGCTAGGAGAGGAAGAGCTCCACTTTTCAGTCCTGGACCACCAGTTAGAAATCAGCACATCATTTCATTAATAATCAGTAAATAGGACTAGTTGGCTGTGCCCATAATATATGAGGATTCAGTATGATCTAAGCCTGAAGAAAATACTTACAGAAAGCTCCTTCATAGCTCTTTCTCTTTATTTGTTGCAATCCACTATATCCCAGTTTCCTGAAGTCATTTGGGGGGGTGGGTATTAAGCTTGAACAGCTTAAAGTTATATAATTAATTGCAGTCAGCTTCAGTTACAATTACTAATTGATCCAAGCCTGCCAGCCCAGCATCTGGCAGCAGTCAGGAGCACAAAAGTGAGGGCAGGCAGGTGGTTCCAATAATTAGGTTATTACTCCCCCCCCACCCCCGCAAGTACTTGGTTGGTCTAAACCCTAGGGTCAAGTAGGCTGTGTTTGGGTCAAGGATACCGTTTGTGATCCTGAGTTCTTTTGAAGGAACTTAGAGCAGTGGCAGAATAAGCTCGTAGCTGAGGGTGCATTGGATAAAGCACGGATACAGGACTGGTGTTAGTGACCCAGAATCAAAGGAGAGCATCCGGGATCCTCAGATAAATTCTGGAGGAAAGGAAAGACTGTTAGACCAGCAGCCATTGTACCTCTGAGGTTTGGACTTCATGACTTATTCTTGTTCCCCCAAGTCTCTGGCAAACAAGGATGAAGATCCAAAGGTAGGCATGCATTTTGAATTTGTAAGCAATATCCTTTGTGGTCATAATCATGGGATTTGAAATCGGATAGAGTTTCTTGTTTGCTTGCTTGCTTGTTTATTTTCCTCTTGATTTGCTCCTTAGTGAACGCTAGGCTTAAGGTAAATGACACGGTTCTCTAGGCCTCAGTTTCCTTATCTGCAAAATGGATAATATGATTGTTGTGTCCATTAAATAAGAAAATGCAAAAACATGACTTATTATAGTATCTGCTGTATGCTGAATTGATTCATGAATGTTAACCTGTTTTATCCGTATTGTATCCAAAAGAGGAAACAGTTCAGTAACCTACATTTTGAGCGAGGAGGATTGACGATAAGCTCTGAAATGACAAACATTATCCTCGTTTTCATTTCTACAGTAATAGTAGCTATAATCTTTTGAGTACGAATTATGTGCCTGGGAAAACACTAAATCCAGTGCTAGCTTTAATTTATGTTCACCTTCTCCTTGAGATAGATACTAACATACCCATTTTATAGATGAAAAACGGAGGCACAGAGAGATTACAAACACAAAGCAGTGTTCTCAGGCTTTGTGGGTTTTTTTTGCAATATTAACGATCTTTTATGTAGCAGTGTTAGCTTATCTTAGCTTAGCCCTTGCATTTTAATTCAACTTGATCTCAGAAGCAATCAGTGTGGTATAAACAACATGCATTCGAGTCATATTCAGAAAGGACGTGGGAAAATTATTGTTTTATTACATTTATCTTTTATTTGTTAGCTTTTTTAGTATTTTTGTTTGGGGTTTTTGTTCTTTGAAACGTGTTCTTGAGCATCCTGTTGAAGCCCATGCTGAGGTCAGTATTCAGTGGCAGGTAGGAAACTTTGCTGGGTCCGTGATCTTAAAGGAGAAAGTAGAACATTGTCAAGAGGTATTAAAAATAACCTCAGTAATAATGTTCACCACTTCCTCAAAAACATCTGATAAACCTCTTTTTTTTTTTTTTAACTGGGATCTAATTTCTGCCAGCTGTTGGTCTTGCTTAGAAGGCACCCTAACAAATGGAAAAAAATACAGTTTGTTTATTTTAAAATAATTTTGAGTCCTTTGGGACCTTTTTTCCAATCAATATAAATGACAAAGAAATCCTACGGCCTCATCTCCCAGGTTTTATCTTTCCCATTTATTTAACCAAGATAATAAACACTCTTATGTGCTCTCTTCAGTCATTTCCAAATAGGGCTGGTGTCTTTAGTTTATCTCCTCTTTAGCATATCTCTGACTGCGAATTTCATTTTAAGGCCGTCTTTGGCATCAGGCACTGCTAGGTAGATAGCCAGACATTACCTTCGGTCTCCTTACTAACTAAAATAAGACTCTTTGGTTTGAAAGACATAAATTACGATCATGAAAATTTGTCTGGTATTTTTGGTTCAGGGGAAGCCCCTGGGAGCTGGGCAGCTTTCACGTTGCCCCTCTCCACTGTGAGATCCAGTCCCCACACCTTAGACTTAACAAGTTCCAGAGATCAATCAATACCCTTCAGTAAGAATCAGCTGAAACTAAAACCTGTGATGAGCCTTCCCCCACCCCCTTACAAAATCTGCCCTGAAGAGCCCCACAAATATTGAAACCCCAGGCAAACAGCTTCTCTGGATCTTTATTCTCCTGAGAGCCTGAGAAGGACAGGAAATGGGCTTCAGATTTCAGCGAATCTTTACACTGGCATGTGTCCTCCTGAAGTTGCTGGGCAGCACTGCAGCTCAGAAGTGCCTGCCCGCTTTACTGTGGGATGCAAGAGGCCGGCTTCCCAGCATTCCATGGGAGTCCCTACTTTCTATTGCGAACCGTGCTGCCATTGAACCTGTGATGTTCAGTAGGCTGGCATGGTCGATTGTATGTTCAACTTGTAAGGTGTAACTTGTATAAATAGCTCATTAAGATGATACACATTTATCTTTAGTGAATCTTGACAACATAGATACTTAGATACATTGTGGCCATATTGATGGGAGTTGGAGGTGGGTATGAAGAGGGCTCATAAATCCAAAAGCCCTACTGAGGAGAGTTTTCAGGGTTGTTTGTTTACTCTTTCTTGAATTCAGTAGAAGATGAAGTCATTGGCTTGCACAGAGGGTCATGTTGTGTGAAAAATATAGCGTTTAACCCTGGAATCATATTCTGAGGTGAGATGGCCTACATTTGAGAGGACACCCAGAATTCGCAATCAAATTAAATTACTCTTTTCCTTTTTCTTTTCCATTTGCACACTCTTTTTTTTTCTTCTTCTCTTTCTCTCTCTCTCTCTCTTTTTGTCAAGTAAGCACTTTTGATTTCATACAAATTTAAATAAATGCATACTAAAACTTCACGTATGTGTTTTGTATCAGGACAGAGCATTTTGCATGTAGAGAGGTAAGGAGAGAATCCTGCAGTTGGAATGGGGAATGCCTGCCTATTTAGAATTCAGCCAAGCCAGATTGTGACTGAAGGAAGAAATCTCAATCACCTATTCATTCACTGAGCAACTACTGAGTGCCTTCCATACTAAAAGTATTGTTCAGTTTGCTAGGAAGAGATGAGAGAGATAAAAATCTCTGGTTTCAAAGAGCTCCCAGGCTTGTCTGGAGGAGGAAAGGGTTGGTAGACAGCATGGAAGCCACATGACTAAAAGGAACCTGAAGGAGGACTTAATAAAGGATGAGACAAGGTAGCCGGGGATGTTAGAAGAGCCCCTTGAGACCTGTGGTTTTTCTCTGAGACCTACGGTTTTAGTCCTCTAGGGTAGAAGTCAGCCAGCAATAGCCCTGTAAACCATATCTGGCCCACCACTTGTTTTTGTAAATAAAGATTTATTGACACACAGCCACACTCACTTGCTTAAGTATTGCTTATGAGCAGCTGCTTTTACACTAGAACAGAAGAGCTGAGTAGTTGCAACAGAGGTCGGATGGCCTATAGGGCAGAAATTCTTTACTATTTGACCTTTTCTAGAAAATGTTTATCAGTCACTGATCTGGAGGCAACAGATATCTCAAACTACTTTTGATTGATAAAGTAGCTGAAGGAAGAGCTGTTAACTTCGGTTTGGTAACTTTAGTACCAAGGGTTCCCCAACTCTTGTCTGCCTGTGTTTCTTAGTGAACTAGATCAGTCTATTCACATTAGGACTATCATTTTTCCCACCTGAATCAGTAAAAGCTAAGTTTATTTTCTCTTTCCCCTATGACTCAAAATTGTGGATGCTATCAGTATTCTGACTATTAAATTACTTCATTCAAGTATTTTCTGGTCATTCTCTGAAAGTTCCATTAACCATGTATATACCAATCTGACATAGTGAAATTCTGAAAACACTCAAGGAGGAATATTTTGAGCCCAGGCAAGAATCAAAAAAGGAAATATAATACACTCTCGCCTGAATGATTTTGTTATCTGGAAAGCCTAAAGTGTTTTATAGTGAGCTCTGTGTCCAGATTCAAAATGAGGAATGACAAAATTTTTAGATAAATTGGTTTGTAAAATATTTATGTGCACTTTAGTGGCACAGACAGGAGGTAATCTGTTTTGTATTGAATCAGCTTGGGACAGGAAAAAAAAAAAGCACAATGTTAATGAGATTTTTTAAAGCCACTTTTAAATTCATGTTGGCAAAAGACAAATAGTCAAGACTTTTAATTTCTATAAACTTAACGCCTAGAGAACAAATAAAGCTTTATTAACTTAAATAAAAGTAGCTTTTCTTTCAAGGGCATAGCCATTTATTTTTCTTTCTGTGTAATCTTCTGAAGGACTGCTCTCGTCTATGTATTGATCAGCCTCTTCCAGAGTGTTTCATTGGATTTTAACTAAATACTGTTGATTTGGCAGGGGGGAGGGGGAGAATAGGAAGACTGTAGGGTGATAGAGTGGGCTAATGTGGATGTGGGAGTTAACCAATAAGAATCCTCATACCAGTGATGCTATGGTCTTGATGTGCAACTTGGGTAGACAACATAACCATGTGGATTCACTTTTTTAAAAAATTTAATTTATTTTTTTCAGTGTTCCAAGATTCATTGTTTATGCACCACACCCAGTGCTCCATGCAATACGTACCCTCCTTAATATCTACCACCAGGCCCTCCCAAACCCCCTCCAAAACCCTCAGTTGGTTTTTCAGAGTCCACAGTCTCTCATGGTTCATCTCCCCCTCCGATTTCCCCCAACTCATTTCTCCTCTCCTTCACCCAATGTCCTCCATGTTATTTGTTATGCTCCACAAATAAGTGAAACCATACGAGAATTGACTCTCTCTGCTTGACTTATTTCACTCAGCATAATCTCTTCCAGTCCCATCCATGTTGCTACAAAAGTTGGGTATTCATCCTTTCTGATGGAGGCATAATACTCCATAGTGTATATGGACCACATCTTCCTTATCCATTCATCCATTGAAGGGCATCTTGGTTCTTTCCACAGTTTGGCGACCGTGGCCATTGCTGCTATGAACATTGGGATACAGATGGCCCTTCTGTTCACTACATCTGTATCTTTGGGGTCAATACCCATTAGCACAATTGCAGGATCATAGGGTAGCTCTATTTTTAATTCCTTAAGGATGGATTCACTTTCTTAATGACTAAAGTAAAAATCGGTCACCAGTAATGTAAAACAGTTCTACCTCCATTTCTGTTGCTTTCATTACGGCAGACATCACTAGCCAATCCCTGTACCTTCTTTCTCAAATGAGTCAGTCTCAGATTTTCTCTCAATTCAGTATTCTGAATGGCTTGTTTCAAGAACTATGAGCTCCTAAATAAATTTAAACGATTTGCCAATTAACAAGTAGATGATCTCTGGGTTCTGGTGGTGTATAGAACTGTAATGTTTTTCTTACATATTTTCTGTAGTTTCACCTTCTGTTAATAAACCTACGTTTTCAAGTTCTGCACATGTTAAGATGTGGGTGGAATTTAGAAGAGTGATTAGTTCCTGGTGGTTCTTTGTGGGGACAGTAAAATTACAATAACAGTTTTAACTTTGGTATATCCTAAAAAAAAAAAATCTAGAAGATATGGTGATAGAGCCATTATAGTTGTTAAAATATATTTAACATTGATCCTGGTCAAAGTATGAGTCCGGAATGCAGTTCTGCTTAAACATTATATACTCTGCTTAAAACCCAGTGCATAACTGACAATCTTGTCTATTCATCAAAAGATGGTGGAGATAATGAAATTGAGCCCCAGGTATATTACTCGTGGTATAATTGTTTTTATTATATAAGCCATATTTTGAGATAAATATTTTTGTTTGTATTACAGGAAAAAAAACTTTTTACTTGTAATCTTTATAGCTCTTGCTTTTCTATGGTCCCAGTTTTTTGTAATGGGGAGTAGGTTGGTGTGGGGGCAGGAATCCCTTAGTATCATGCAATGGGAAACCATAAGCAGATACTGTCATATCAGAAGGTCCCCCTGGAATTTCCTGAATTCACTGCTATGACCCAAAGGTGAAAGGCACAAGCCTCTATTTTTGGGAAATCAGTAAAATTTGTCAAGTCATTGCAAAAGCTTGGACCAGGCTATGACTTCACAATCACATGAGTGTCACATGCTTCTCTTCACTGTTGTGTACTTTTCTATACTGGTAACCTAAATTGAAGAGCATATTTGTGAACTGAAGACGGAAAATTCTCTTCACCTGACATGGTTCTTCCCCATGGCTCTTGAGGTACATGCTTGCTAATTTTCTTGATCCCCACATTGTTCAGTGCCTATCTTGGAGGATCGTCAGGAGGGTTCTGTAATGGACGTAAGATCCTAGCAGAATGAATACCTGGCAGTAGTAAGTACCCAGTAAATGATGCCTGTTACTTTTGTTTGTGATTTTGTTATTTCCATCTTTTTGTGTGTTTTAAATTTATCTTCTGCAATGAATATTAGATGAGTATTTCAATTCAGCTCAATTAAGATTTAATGGCTTCCTTTGGCCCCTGGATCTACAATTTTCTCTGCCCCACATTGACACCACTTACTAGTCAAGCTCTATGATGCTGAGAAAGTTATTTAAGTTTCCTCTGATGTGAAATGGAGCCTGATATTAGGGTCTACTCCTAAAGTCATGGGGAAAATTAAATAACATGGTATAGGTCAAGTGTCTCAGCATAAAGTAAGTGCTCAGTTAGTATTATTACATACACTCCCTTTCTTAGATGAGAATAAAGGCTGTTAGTTGTATTCCAGGGATCTGCCAATTGTCATCGTAACCACTCTCACTCCTACTCTTATAGTTTCTACTTCCATGCTTGCCTCCTTTTGATGGCTTCCCTGATAACTCCACCGTAGTAACCCTCTACTCACAACCTCTTTTGTGTAAATTACTTTTTCATCTACTTTATAAATAGCTTTTCATTCCTCTTTGCTTCATATGTCTTAATGAGGCTACAAAATATCACTATTCATTTAAAATAGGAAACAGACCTTACGCTTAGGTTCTGTTCAACTTCTAGAGCCTTGCATGGAGATGTCCTCCAAGAAAATATATTTTATTTAATTAATACCTCAGGGCCCTTCTGCAAACACATAGCCATAAAACCAAAACCACTCAGTCAGAGGAATAGAGCAGCGGTTCTCAACAACTGTATTCTTAAGAATCTTCTGTGGTGCTTCATGTCAATGTAAATTCTCATCATTCATCCTGATTAACTGGGCTTGCTGTGAGATCTGGGTAACTCCAGGTTTAACAGTTACCCTGGAATTGCCCTGTGTAATCCAGTAGCCACTAGTCACACACGTGGTTTGGGTTAGTCTGTTCAGGTTGCTGTGCCAGGATATCAGAAACTGAGTTGGTGAAAATGACAAATATTTATTTCTTAGCATTCTGGAGGCTGGAAGTCTGAAATCAGAGCACAAGCATGGTCGGGTGAGGGCCTTCTTCTGGGTCACAGACTTCTTGTGGCTTCATCTAACGGGACAGGGCTAGGGAGTGTCTCTGGAGTCCCTTTTATGAGGCCCTAATCCCGCTTCCTGGGGAATACCACCCTGGAGCCTTCAGCCCTGCCCAAAGGCCCCACCTCCTAGTAACATGTGTTTGGGGATTAGGATTTCACCATAGGAATTTGGAAGGAACGTAAACTTGCAGACTATAGGTTACTTAAATATTTAAATTCATTTAAATGAAATAAAAACTACAATTTTTCACATTAGACAAATCTCAAGCGTTGAATAGCCACATGTGGCTAGTGACTGCTACATAAATATTTTCGTCACAGTAAAAAGTTTCTGAGAAAGTTCTGCCCAGTACTAGTTTGATGAACAAAATCCTTTACTTATACTTTAAGAACTGTAGGAATAAACACAGAGCCCTGAAAATTTTGTGCTTGGTGACTTCAGCTTGAAAACTTATAATTATTTATGTCATAATAATATTGGTCATCATAGCAGCCACAAAAGCAGAAAAACTGAAGCTGCTATTGTCTTGGGAACATTTTTGGTGCTCTCTATCAGATGCATTACACACATTATTTCCTTCAAATCTCAGAGTTCATATGAGTTGGTGTTATTATTCCTGTTTCATAGGAACTGAAGGTGAAGTAACTTGCAGAAAGCCACTCAGCTAGTAAATAGCCAGCTTGAAGGTTGGGTTGATTCTAAGGCCATATCTCTGTGTACTTCATCAGCTGGTTCTACCTATATACAGGCATTAAACTGGTTTTAATGTCTGAAACTGATGCTGTACTTTGTGTTAATCAGTCTAGAGATGTACGCTAAAAGCTGAGTCAATCTGATGATCTGTAAACTGAGGCTTAAATCTTTTATTTCATTGACCTCCCCCAACCTGGGTCCAGGATCTTGTTTCTGCATTTCCATAGTCATCACTGCTTACTTATCTCAATCTTGCATAATTCACTCTGGGCTGAAATCACTTGCTGTGTTGACTGTATTTCCCTTGTAAACGCTGACATTCTTGAGGATGGAAGCTGGATCTGGATCCTCAGGGTATTTTACCTGGTGTAGAGTGAATGCTTAACACATTTCTGATAGATGAGCTAATTAAAGAGACTTAATTCTTGCCGATAAACTGGAAGATCCACTAGAAGGATGGGAATGACCATGTAAGCACTGTCTAAATCTGCCGGGGACTGTACTAAAGAAAATCCTTCTGGAACAAGTTAGGCGTAAAGAGATGCATCCAATCTGAAGTTTCATAGCTCAAATTCTTAGGTCTACAAACTGGAGAATCCCTTTTAAATCTCCTGACCTTATCTCCCAGTTTTCCAAGTATGCAAAAATCTCCTTTCTGCTGACCGCTGGTGAAATGTTGTAGCTGGGTTGCTGAACGTTCTTCTTTTTTATTTTTTAACAGATATGCTAATCCCAGGAATGATGCATTTCTGCTCTAGCATCATTAAATTAGTATCCCATTGCCTTCCTGCAATTTACTGCTGAGTCAGCACTTCCAGTGTAATCTCTCTTTTCCAGAGTTTCTAATTTGGTAATAAAAATTCACTTGGAGTAGAAATTTGTCATGGGAAGTCCTGCTTCTGAATGGCATTTTTTTTAAAAACACAATCTTAAAATACATTGTTTGATGTATGTGAACTATTGTAGAGTTTACAGGTACTCAAGTAGAATTCTGCAAAGGGCCTTTGAGGTATTGTAACTTGAGTTGTTACTTGGAATGTTGACACTTCATCATGCAGGTGTCATCCAGCAAGTTTTGAATAGATCCCTTTGTCCTGTCTTGAATGATTGCCCTGGGTATATCATGTAGAATATTTCCAATTCTTATAAACCCAACAAATTCTTTTTGCAGCACTTCTTTTTCATGACATTCTCTTTCCCCCTTTCTGTTAATTTTTGGTCTTGGTTTTTCACCCCACGATCTCATTTACCACATTTATTGTTTTTGTAGTGTGTGTATGAGAGTGTGTGTGGTGTAAGAAATATCTATATGGGGAAATCAGTATCTAGTACTTAATGGTCAGCTCTCAAATGTTACCATAGACTTAACCACTTTGTGGATTGTCTATAATTCTCTTCTGATTCTACAGTTATCTTCTATAATTCTATAATTCTCTTCTGATTCTATAATTCCAGCCATCTGAAATGCAACAGACTGACTCCTCTCCCCTACTCCAATGCACAATTAATGATTGTAAAGGCCTCTGCAGATTCTCTGAGGTGTATCTTTTTTTTTTAAATTTTTTATTTATTTTCAGCGTAACAGTATTCATTGTTTTTTCACCACACCCAGTGCTCCATGCAATCCGTGACCTCCCTAATACCCACCACCTGGTTCCCCCAACCTCCCACCCCCTGCCCCTTCAAAACCCTCAGGTTGTTTTTCAGAGTCCGTAGTCTCTCATGGTTGACCTCCCCTTCCAATTTCCCTCAACTCCTTTCTCCTGTCCATCTACCCTTATCCTCTATATTATTTGTTATGCTCCACAAATAAGTGAAACCATATGATAATTGACTCTCTCTGTTTGACGTATTTCACTCAGCATAATCTCTTCCAGTCCTGTCCATGTTGCTACAAAAGTTGGGTATTCGTCCTTTCTGATGGAGGCATAATACTCCATAGTGTATATGGACCACATCTTCCTTATCCATTCATCCGTTGAAGGACATCTTGGTTCTTTCCACAGTTTGGCGACCGTGGCCATTGCTGCTATAAACATTGGGGTACAGATGGCCCTTCTTTTCACTACATCTGTATCTTTGGGGTAAATACCCAGTAGTGCAATTGCAGGGTCCTAGGGAAGCTCTATTTTTAATTTCCTGAGGAATCTCCACACTGTTCTCCAAAGTGGCTGCACCAACTTGCATTCCCACCAACAGTGTAAGAGTGTTCCCCTTTCTCCACATCCTCTCCAGCACAGGTTGTTTCCTGTCTGGCTAATTTTGGCCATTCTAACTGGTGTAAGGTGGTATCTCAATGTGGTTTTGATTTGAATCTCCCTGATGGCTAGTGATGATGAACATTTTTTCATGTGTCTGGTAGCCATTTGTATGTCTTCATTGGAGTATCATTTTGGGAATGTATTTTGTTCTCTAAACTCCATAAAATATTTTTAAAGTCAGTTATTTAAATACTGCTCCACCTATGTCCCTATTTTGAAGTACATGGATCCTTTCCTTTCATATTGTAAATAAGCAAAGAGTAGTTGTTTTACATGAACTCTTCATACACTTATTCATAATGGACAGAGAAAAGGACCGAGTTCAGGCCACAATGTGGCGACCTAAAAGAGAATTTGAACATAGATGAGATCCCAGAATTCTCTGCTATTCTGTACATGGAAAGCCATCAACTGTTGGAATTGTAGAAGCTCACCTTCTACCTGATGAGTGATTCTGAATCGAACAACACTGTAGCAGCGGAAAACATTGGTAAATTTGCAGCACCCTCTCTGGCATAAGGTGGGAACCCCCAACATTCTTTCTGCTATTAGCAAAACTGCCTAATCAGCAGCAGTGAGACTCACACACAGATCCTGTACCTTCCATGTCTGTCTAAAGTCCTATATTTAGAAAAAGTAGTTTTTTATTGTAATACCTTGATCTTATGCTGTCTCAGGATAAATAATTATACAAGTTGGCCAACTAGCTTTTGAATATAAAGTGCATGGATTTGGCTAAAACAATAAGCTTAGATAGTTTTATTTATTCAGGAACATCTGCTGTGTGCCAGGTACATGGCTCTTTCCTATAGATGCAAAAGATAAAGAAGAAGCATCCTCTACTCTCAAATTACCTACAGTCTGTTATGCAAAATAGATTCCTGACTGGCATCCTAGAGTACATTTTAGTATTAAAACAAGGTCTATTTATTCAGTGAATATTCATTAAGTGTGTTCTATGTGCTGGGCACTATTCTATGCTATGGGAATAGACTGATGAACTAAACAGACAAGATCCCGCCCTCCTGTTTCCCAGGAAGGAGAGGACAGACCAGTAATCATGCTTTGGGGGCAAGTGGCTTTGTTTTGCTCAATGCCATATCCCCAGTACCTAGTACAGTGCCTGGTGCATAGTATGTACTCAGTAAATATTTGGGAACTTGAATAAAAATAATCATGAGTAAGATGAGGCTACAGGTGTCACTTGGCATGGCAAAGTGATCACAAAGGACTTCGGAGGGACTAGTTTATTTGTCTGCATCAGCAAGAGAAGTCCAGCCTGCCCTCAAGTTGTTTGTAGGAGGTGGAAGATTAGAGAGAAGGAAAGCAGCAATGCCAGGTGGAGGAGGGAAAAGCCCAAGCAAAGGCAGGTGAGAGAGACCATAATGCATTCCAGATCCTGAAATTCAGTGTGACCCAAGCTCAGAGATGAGACGAGTGGATTGGAACTTGACTGTGACCCGGACAAGGTTTGGCGATCCTATGGATTAGTGACACCTACAGATTTCTAAACACAGTAGATCTTGAACCTATCTGCATTTCAGAGTTCCTCCTTTCCTGAGCCACCTCTCGCACCGTCATTGGGAGTATTTTTTTTTTTTCCTTCCTGTTAGTACATTTTGTCCCTCACCTGTCAGCCAATCAGATGGCTTCTCATTCCTTTTAGGTTTTGTCAGAACAGTCCTTTGTAACGAACAGAGTTAGATCCTGTGTCTCTTTATTTAGATAGTAACTAAACAACTTGGCATCTCAAGACCGCTAGCAAGGAAGAGCCACGGCTCTGGAGATGCATTGCCTAGTGGGTGAGAGACTAGCAGCACAATCTGTAACATAGAGAAAGCCAGCAGAATCTGACTTCCCACATTAAAAATTAACAATGTGCAGTATACAGCAAAGCCTGCCACACTCCTCCCTTGTGAAGCTCGAAACGGGAGAAAGCACACTCCCCGGAGGATGAGAAGGGAACATTTTTATACAGAGGTGCCAATTTAATCATCAGAGGAAAGTTCTGTGTATCAAAGGGAGGGCAGAACTCTCAGGAAGAGGCTGGAGGTTTAATTGCCCATTTGTGAGTCCTGAAATCCCGTTATAGGCTTGTATAAAGGCCAAGGGAAGTACATCCGCCACGAAGCCTTACGCAGAGTAGACATGCAGTAAATATCTTCTGAATGATAAATAAGATCAAGGATGTAAACCAGCCACCTCTGGCAGATGCTTCAGCAGTAAGAATATTCTTAATATTCTTTGCAGAGACTTAACGGTTTATAAAGGTTTTCATTACTGGGGTCACTTTTGTCTTCAGCACGATGCAGCGCAAGAAAATGCATTTCCCCATGATTCACCCTGGGTCCTAGAAATGTCAAGGGAACCATTCAAGGTCATCAAGGGAACCGTTCAAGGTCACATGGCTCATTAGTGCTGTGGTTGGGAATTGAACTAAGGTTTACTGAATCAAAATGTAGGATGCCCTAAGAGCCTAAGTCCCATATAGTAATGCTCTCCTTCTCAAGGAGTGGTCTTAGATGACTGCTTCAAAATCACCTCTTAGGAGTTAAAATATAAGCTTGAGGGCCTCACCCAATCAGTCTCTCTTGAAGTAGGGTCCCAGGAATCTGTGTTTTTCACAACAGTGCTTCTAAATTCTTTGTCACACAAGATTTTGAGAACCACTGCACCAAAGAACACCTAATATAGGCTGAGATACTTAATGAAAGTTCCAGAAGTCTAAATGACTCCCCGATAAAGCTTAAAAACAAAGGGAAATCCATGTAAGAACTGCAGTGTCAAAGTTGGAGGTAGGCTAAAGGTCACTTGCAATGTCACTGGTCAATGGACAGAGTCCTCTATTTGTTACCCAGTTTTTGACTGCAAATTTTTGAATTTTAGGAGAAATTGATGGCTATTATAAATTTGTAAATTTTTTGTCTATTTATTGGTTGTAATAAACTTCATTTTTCCCCAGTTTTATTTTTTTTTAAATACAAAATAAAATAGGCTTGATTTGTTGAGTTCAATAGAAATCACTACACCTTGTTTTAGGTTCTAGTCCTCTCAGCCTGGTTGCATTTACTCTAACTATAACTTCTTTAATCTCAAAATTCTATGAATAAGCATGTGTCTAAGAATAGCTGTAGCATTGCTAGAGCAAATCATTGACAAGTTTCAGAATGTTCAAGCAGATAATGTTGTCAACCACATTTCATTCTCTTTGCATTTTTTTTTTTAAGGATTTATTTGTTAGAGAAAGAGAGAGAGAATGCACACAGGTGCTAGCAGGGGAAAGACCACAGGAAGAGGGAGAGAGAGAGAATCCCCAAGCAGACCCAGTGCTAAGTGTGGAACCCAGTGAAGGGCTCAATTCCAGGACACTGAGATCATGACCTGAGTCAAAAATCAAAAGTTGGCAACTCGGTCCAATAAGCCACCCAGAGCCCCTCTGTTGTAGATTTATATATTGGCCAAATCTCAAAGCAAGTAGTTAAAAACTATACAACTTTCCATTTCGGAAAGACCTAGAATTTATTTTTTAATTTATTCAAAAATGTTCCTTTATTTTTATTTTTTTATTTTTATTTTAATTCCAGTGTAGTTAACATACAGTGTTACATTAGTTTCAAGTGTATGATATAGTGATTCAAAACTTGCATACAACACCTGGTGCTCATCACAAGTGCACTCCTTAATCCCCTTCATCTGTTTAATCCATCCTGCACCTACCTCCCCTTTGGTAACCGTAATGGTATGGTTTTACCATAGTTTGATCTCTGTAGTTAAGAGTTTGTTTCTCAGTTTATCTTTCTTTATTATTTCATGGATCGTTTTGTTTTTTCTCTTAAATTCGATTTATTATGAAAGCATATAGTATTTATCCATCTCTGACTGACTCACATTGCTTAGCATTATACTCTGTAGTTCCCTCTGTGTCTTGCAAATGGCAGGATTTTATTCTTTATGACTGAATAATATTCCACTGCATATATATATACCACATCTTCTTTCTCCATTCCTCTATCTATGGATGCTTGGGCTGCTTCCTTATCTTGGCTATTGTAAATAATGCAACTAAAAGTATAGGTGCTCATGCATCCCTTTGAGGAAGTGTTTGCATATTCTTTGGGTAAATAACCAGTAGTACACCTAGGGGGTTGTAGGCTAGTTTTAGTTTTAGCTTTTTGAGAAACCTCAAAAATAGTTTTTGAGAAAACTATTTTCCACAATAGCTGTACCAGTATGTATTCCTACCAATAGTGCATGAGGGCTCCTTTTTCTCCACATCTTCACCCACAATTGTTGTTTCTTGTGTTTTTTATTTTAGCTGTTCTGACAGGTGTACAGTGCTAGCTCATAATTTTGACTTGCATTTCCCTGATGAGAGGTGATGTTGAGCATCTTTTTATGTGTCTGTTGGCCATTTGAATGTCTTTAAAGAAATGTCTGTTCATGTCTTCTGCCCATTTTTTAAATTGGGTTATTTGGTTTTTGGCTATTGAGATGTATAAGGTTTTTATATATTTTGGATACTATCCCTTTATTGGATATGTCCTTTGCAAATATCTCCTCCCATTCTATAGGTTGCCTTTTAGTTGTGTTGATTGTATCTGTCACCATGCAGAGGCTTTTTGTTTTGATAAAGTCCCAAATATTTATTTTTAGTTTATTTCCTTTGCCTTAGGAGACCTAGCTAGAAACAAGTTGCTATGGCCAATGTCAGAGAAATTACTACCTGTGCTCTCTTTTAGGAGTTTTATGGTTTCAGGTCTCACATTTAGGTCTTCAACCCATCTTGAGTTTATTTTTGGGTATGGTGAAAGTGGTTAACTTTCATTCTTCTGCATGTAGCTCTCCAGTTTTCTCAATACCATTTGTGAAGAGACTGTCTTTATCTCATTGCATAGTCTTTCCTCCTTTGTTGAAAGTTAATTGACCATATAATGCTGGGTTTAATTCTGGATTTTCTATTCTGTTCCATTTATCTATGTTTCTATTGTTGTACTGTTTTGATTACTGTGGCTTTGTAGTATAACGTGAAGTCTGGAATTGTGATGCTTCCAGCTTTGCTTTTCTTTTTCAAAATGCTTTGGCTATTTGGAGTCTTTTGTGGCTCCATACACATTTTAGGATTGTTTGTTCTAGGTCTGTGAAAAATGCTGTTGGTATTTTGATAGGGATTGCATTGAATCTGTCGATTGCTTTGAGTCGCAAAACAAATTTTAACAATATTTCTTTGAATCCATGAGCATGAAATGTCTTTCCATTTCTTTGTGTCATCTCAATTTCTTTCATTAGTGTTTTATAGTCTTCTACCTCTTTGGTCAGGTTTATTTCTAAGGATCTTACTATTTTGGGTGCAATTGTAATGGAATTATTTTCTTAATTTCTCTTTGTGCTATTTCATCATTAGTATATAGAAATGCAACAGGTTTCTGCACATTGATAATTGTATCCTATAAATTTACTAAGTTTATCAGTTTTAGTAGTTTTTTTGATAGAGTATTTCAGATTTTCCATATATAGTATCATGTTGTCTGCAACTGGTGTAAGTTTCACTTTTTCCTAAACAATTTGAATGCCTTTTTTTTTTGTTTTTGCTGTCTGATTGCTGTGCCTAGGACGTCTAGTGCTGTGTTGAATAAAACTGGTGAGAGTAAACATCCTTGTCTTGTTCCTGAGCTTAAGGGCCAAACTTAGTTTTTCCCCATTGAATATGATGTTTGCTATGGGTTTTTCTATATGGCCTTTATTATGTTGAGGTATGTTCCCTCTAAACCTACTTTGTTGAGGGATTTTATCATGAATGGGTGTTGTACTTTGCAATTTTTTTTCTGCATCTATTGAAATGATCATATGGTTTTTATCCTTTCTCTTATTGAAGTGATATATCACATTGATTGATTTGTGAATATTGAACCACCTTTGTATTGCAGGAATAAATCCCACTTGATAGTGGTGAATGATTTTTTTAATGTATTGTTGGAGTTGGGTTGCTAGTATTTTGTTGAGGACTTTTGCATCTATCTTCATCAGAGGTTTTGTCTGTAGTTCTCTTTTTTTGTGGTGTTTTATCTGGTTTTGGTATCAAGATAATGCTGGCCTCATAGAATGAATTTGGAAGTTTTTCTTCCTTTTTTATTTTTTTGAATAGTTTGAGAAGAATAGGTACTAAGTCTTTTTTAAATGTTTGGTAGAGGGTAACTTGGTGGCTCAGTGGGTTGAGCCTCTGCCTTCAGCTCAGGTCATAATCTCAGGGTCCTGGGATCGAGGCCCACATCGGGCTCTCTGCTCAGTGGAGAACCTGCTTCCCCCCCTCTCTCTGCCTGCCTCTTTGCCTACTTGTGACCTCTCTCTCTCTGTCAAATAAATAAATAAAATCTTTAAAAAAAAAAAAAAAGTTTGGTAGAATTTGCCTGTGAAGCCGTCTGGTCCTTGACTTTTGTTTGTTGGGAGTTTTTTGATTACTGATTGACTTTCCTTGCTAGCTATCAGTCTATTCAATTATTTTGATAAATGCTATCTGAGTAATCTGACTAATCTCTATTCCAGTATAGGAATTACATACAGAAGACACTGGTTTTCCTTCAAATCCTGGTGGCAGATTATAATAATGGTCAATAAATTCTGGTATCAAGGGTTTAGCAAAAAATTATTTATGACATTTGATGTTATTTGGCGACCGTGAGGTTGGAAGTCTTTTTAGAAAAACTCAGTTCAAGGAATCCAAGTCTGCTTCTGACCTAAGCAATTCCAATAAGCATATTTCCCTTAATATCAGAGAAGAAATATATTGGGACTAATGAATGGACGATTGTGTTCTAATTTTTCAGTCACAACCAAGAGTCCCTGTCAGACCAGATCAGCTGTTGGGGACATTGGATATAATCTCTACTTTTTATTAATTCCCAGAGTATATAATCTTTCATTTAAAAACTATCACTTACAGTAGTATTGTTACTAGAATGTCTATCTTTCCCACTATAAATAGACTTGTACTTCTTTAAGGGAAGGGTCATATTTTTTAACATTTTATATCTCATACAGGGTCTTAAGTAAAATAGATACTATAACAGTGGGTCTCTATCTGTTCTCAAATGATTCATGTCTCCAAGTATTTGTGCTCAAACAACCCTTGGCCGGTTTGGAGTGCAACTGAGGCCTCTGAATAAAACCCAACACAGAGCTACTAGTTCTGTAATTGAATCACCTTGGAAAGAGTCTTTTAGACCCAGTCAGTAGCTGATTGCAACATAATGGAATCCAAGCTGGAATCACCCAACCAGGCATTTCCAATTTTCTTTACCACAGAAACCACATGACAATTTCTGCTTGATCATATAGCCCTGAACATCTGTTTAATAGATAGGATTTTTGTGACTGATACATAATAATCATTGCTTTAAGCCAATAACTTTTGGGTAATTTGTTACTAAACAATTGAAAATATATACAAAATTTTATTGCCAAAGGCAAGAGCATGACATGAAAGATTCAAATTATTGGATGTAGGCCAAATGTCATAATGATCATAATGTATATCTCATTCTATTGGTTATATGAAGATCTTAAGAGAGAAATTAGTTTTTAACTAGATTTTAGAAGACTCATTTGTGGGGGGTGAGGTAGAGAAAAATAACTCATATTTGTGGTTAATTCTCAAAAAAGAGCGAAGTCTTGCTGCCTTCAGTGGTTGGTCAGAAGGTTTGATATCCTGGTAATGAGAAAGAATGTTAGTTGCAGAAAAAGCAAATTTTGAAGGTTAAGAAAGACCTGTCAGGGAGCCCTTCCAAAATGGTGGAATAAGGACGTCTAAAAATCCATTTCTCCATAAAAGTAATAACAATTGAAAAAATGCTCTAAATCAACTTCCATAGAAATTTGGGTATAAATGAAAAGCTTTTAACAATTCCAGTAACACTTACTCAAAGAAAGCAGTTGAATATTAGTGAGAAAGCAAGCTTTGTGACATCTTAAATTGCTTTATTCCCATTTCCCTGTCCCAGATATGTAGTAGCTATGGAAACCAATAACCTCACAACCATGGTATTTGTGAAACCCAACAGTCTGTCAGGCACCGGATGGGGCAAAACAGTTTGGGTTCTCTTAATAACCCCATTCCCAGAGTATTTCCACTATTTTTCTTGTCCAGTAGCTCCTTCAAAAAACCAGTCCTCATGGCTTTCTTTTGCGTAGTCTAATGCAGATTTGTCTGTGAAAACAGCTTTATCCCCAGAGCAATTGTCAAAACAATCAGCTGCAGTCATTTAATCCTGAGGCAGGGATGTAAGTGACTGACCAAAAAGCTTACAAGGAAGAACTGAGAAATGAGATGTCCATCTTAAATGCCCTCACATATTTAAAATGCTCCAACAAAGTCCCAGATGATAACACACGTGTTCAGGGCTGTACTAATGTCAGAAATAAACTGAGAAGGCTGAAATTCTGTTTAATCTCTGGCTCATAATGAGACTCAGCACAGAGCAAGAGGGGAAAGCTAATTCCGAGTTATAAAATGTCAAAACACCGAAGGCGTGTCCCTAAGATACACACAGATATTCAGCAAAGACTGGGAGAGTTACTGATTCATGTTACTTAAGGAAATCTCCATCCAGTCACTAGCTGACGACGAACTTAATCAAGCAGAGATGTGAATGGCTCCGTGCACACACACAAAATTCAGACTTTACATCACTCACCCAGGAAATTCATTAATCCATCACTAATAAGAGTAGCAAATGTTATGACGGAGTGGTAGGCAGTATGCCCCCTCCCCAAAGATGTAGATGTTGTCATCCTCAGGGGTTGTGAAATCTGTTATGTTATCTGGCAAGGAGTTAAATTAGCCAACAGCTGGCTTTGAAGAGATTGTCTTGGATTATCCAGGTGGTCCCAATTCAAAGGTTCTTTGAATGTGGTAGAAGAAGAGTTACTATAAGAGGGATAAGGGACGCCTGGGTGGCTCAGTTGGTTAAGCGGCTGCCTTCGGCTCAGGTCATGATCCCAGCGTCCTGGGATCGAGTCCCACATCAGGCTCCTTGCTCAGCAGGGAGCCTGCTTCTCCCTCTGCCTCTGCCTGCCACTCTGTCTGCCTGTGCTCGCTCGCTCTCTCTCCCTCTCTCTCTCTCTGACAAATAAATAAAAAATATTAAAAAAAAAAAAAAAAGAGGGATAAAATGTCGAAAAGCTTCGAAGAGCTACTAAAGACTTTGAAGAGGCAGTAGGGCTATGAGTGAAAGAATGCAGGCAGTGTCTAGTGACTGGAAAAGAAAAGAAAAAAAAAAGGGAAGGAAAACAGATTCTATCGCAGATCCTCCAGAAAGCATATAGTCCTGCCAGCACCTTGGTTTTTGCCTACTGAGACCTATTTTGGACTTATGACCTGCAAAGCTGGAAGATAATAGATTTGTGTAGTTTTAAACCACTAAATTTGTGGTAATTTGTTTCAGTAATGATAGGGAAGTAATATGGGGCCAGGAAGGACATGATTTGCAGAGTTGCCAGATTATATATTTAAAATGACAAGTTATAAAGAAGAGGAACGTATAACCCATACTCTGGAAGAGAGCCCATCAGTAGAAACTACCTCAGAGGAAACACAAATGTTGGACTTAGTAGGCAAAGACTGTAAATAAGATTTAAAAGCACTTGATGAACTAAAGCAAAAGTATTTAATAAAAATTATGTCTAAGAAATTACAAGTATGAGAAAAATGTTTCACTGAATTGTCAAAAACACATTGTAAAAGAAAAAAAAATAGAAAATCTCCAGTTGAAGGGTATAAAAAGTGAAATTAAAAATTCACTAGACGGGGGTGGCTGTGCGGCTCAGTCGGTTAAGTGTCTGACTCTTGATTTTGGCTCAGGTCATGAACTCAGGGTTGTTAGAGCCCCTTGTTGGGCTCCATGCCAGGTGTGGAGTTTGCTTAAGATTCTTTCTCTCCCTCTGCCCCTCACCCCTCTCTCCTTAAAAAGAGAAATTCACTAGAGGGAATCAACATAACTGATCTGGCAGAAGAAAGAACAAACAGGGGCGCCTGGGTGACTCAATGAGTTAAGCCTCTGCCTTTGGCTCAGGTCATGATCTTGGGGTCCTGGGATCGAGCCCCACATCGGGTACTCTGCTCAGCAGGGAGCCTGCTTCCCCCTCTCTCTGCCTACTTGTGATCTCTCTATCAAATAAATAAATAAAATCTTAAAAAAAAAAAAGTCGAATGTAGGCCAATCTAAATAATCCAGTCCAAACACTTTAAAAAAGAATGAAGAAAAATGAACAGAGCCTCAGTCTGTAGGAACCCCATCACGTGAACAAATATACAGATAAATGAGTCAAGTAAAAGGAGGAAAAGAAAAAAAAATTTGAAAGGCTAATGACCTAAATATTTTTAAATTTGATTTAAAAAAACATCATTTAGTACATTAAAGCACTTCGATGAGTTCCAAGGAGGATAAACTCAGAGACACATAGCTACACATATAGTCAAATTATCAAAAGACAAGGAATAAATCTTGAAAGCAGCAGCAACGACAACCACAAAAAACAACTCATCATCTACAAGCCTCCTTAAAATGATTAATATCCCTTCTCAGAAATCATGAAGCCTAGGGTTGCCTGAGTAGCTCATTTGGTTGAGCATCTGACGTTTGATTTTGGCTCAGGTCATAATCCTAGGGATGTGATATCAAGACCCTCATCAGGCTCCACACTCATTGGGGAATCTGTTTAGATTCTTTCATTCCCTCTACCCCTCCCAACCCCCTCCCCCCATAAAATAAAGAAAAAAGAAATCATGAAGCCTAGAAAGTAGTAGGATGATGTATTCAAAGGAAGAAATAGATAATTCAGTAATAACACACTTGAATCTTCAATAACACCTTATTTGTGGATAGAACAAAAAGGAAATGGAAAATTAAAATATGCTATAAACTGACTAGATTTAATAAGCATCTATACAACATTCCAACCAATAATAGAACATGCATTCTTCTCCCAAGTACATGTGGTACATTCTCCAGGATAAACCACATATATGTCCATAAAATAAGACTTGATAAATTTAAAAGGATCAATACTCATAAATTTATTCTCCAACCATAAAGTGTTAGAAATTAGTAACAGAAGGAAATTTGGGAAATCCACAAACATGAAAATTAAACAACATAGGCATTAGTAGTCAGAGGTCAAGGAGAAAAACCACTTATAAGTTAGACAGTAAATCATGATAAATAAAAATGAAAATATAAAATACTCAAACTTATATAATGTCACAAAAGCAGTTGCTTAGAGGGAAATTTATAGCAATAGGTATTGATTTAACTTAAAAAGAATAAAGATTTAAAATCAATCACCTAATCTTCCACTTAAGAAACTAGAAAAATATTGCTTCCTTTGGCAGTACATTTACTAATTTAGAATGATACAAAGATTAGCCTGACCCCTGCAAAAGGGTGCCATGCAAATTTGTGAAGTGTCCCATATTTAAAAAAGGATAAAAGAGCAAGTTAAAGTAAGTAGAAGAAAGAAAGATTATAGTAGAAATAAATGAAGGGGATAATAGAAAAATGTGGGAGAAAATCAACAGGACTTTATTTCTTTTTTTTTTTTAATATTTTATTTATTTATTTATTTATTTGACATAGAGAGATCATGAGGAGGCAGAGAGGCAGGCAGAGAGAGAGAGAGGAGGAAGCAGGCTCCCCGCTGCACAGAGAGCCCGATGCGGGACTTGATCCCAGGACCCCGAGATCATGACCTGAGCCAAAGGCAGAGGCCCAACTGACTGAGCCACCCAGGCGCCCTACAGGACTTTATTTCTTGAAAAATCAACAAAATAGACAAAGCTTTACCTAGAGTAACCAGGAGAAGGAGAGAAGACTCAAGTCTCAAATTACTACATTCAGGGATCAAAGAGGGAGGGGATATCACTAAAGATATTACAGAAATGAAAAGAATAATGGGAAAATAATATGAATAATTGTATGTAAACAAAATAGATAACTTACATAAAATGAAAAAAATCCCTAAAAGACACAAACTACTAAAACTGAAGAAATATAAAACGTGAATATACTTATGACAAGTAAACATTTTAAATTAGTAATCAAATAATTTCCCACAAAGAAAAACTTAGGACTAGATGATTTTACTGGTAATCTACTAAATCCTAAAAAAAAAAAATACTAATAATAGTACCAGTGGTTCACAAAGCCTTCTACAAAAAAGAGAGAGAGAGAGAAGATAATACTTCTCAGATTATAGGAGTCCAGTAACATTCTGATACGAAAACCACACAAATCTCAATATTCTTCATAAATATAGACATTCTTCATACAAAATACTAGTAAGAAGAACACAGAAATATATGGAAAGAATTATATACGCCATCACAAAGTAGAATGTTTCCCTAAGATTCAAGGTTGATTTAACATATGAAATAAAATATATTAACAGACTAAAGGAAATGTCACATGATCATCTCAGTAGATGCACAAAAGTCAGTACCCTTTCTACAACCAGTCAGCAAACTAGGAACATAAAGCAACTTTCTAAACCTAATAAAGTATGTCTGCAAAAATCCCACAGCTAATAGCACACTTAATGGTCAAAGACTGAATGATTTCTTCTCTAAGATCAGGAATTAAAGAAGGCTGTCTAATCACACCACTTGTATTCAACAATTGTTATGGAGGTTCTAGCCAGGGAAAGATATTACAGAAGGAAAGGAAATACATGTATCCAGATAGGGCAGGAAGAAGTAAGACTGTCTCTATTTGCTGATGTCATGATCTTGATATAGAAAATCCTATGGAATACACTAAAAATCTATGAGAACTAATAAAATATTGTTAGAACTAATAAGTATGTTTGACAAAATTCCAGAATACAAGGTCAACATAAAGAAATCTTAAAAAAAGTCTATTGTATTTTTATATGCTAGCAATGA
This sequence comes from Martes martes, assembly GCF_963455335.1. Classification (NCBI taxonomy): domain Eukaryota; kingdom Metazoa; phylum Chordata; class Mammalia; order Carnivora; family Mustelidae; genus Martes; species Martes martes. The sequence continues at coordinate 181,991,373 of NC_137888.1, read as the reverse complement.
AGTCTCAAAATTAGGAAAGCAATTAAATTTACATTAGCATCAAAAACAATACATTACTTATGAATAAATTTAAAAGAAGTACAAGACTTCTACAGTAAAAATTACAGAACATTGTTGATAAAAGTTAAATATCAAAGTTAATTTAAAAGATCATATGGTCATGATAGAGTTTATTTAAAGCCAAAAATACTTTCCATATTGATCTACAGAGTCATTGTAATCCGTCAAAATTCCAGCTACATTTTTTACATTTTGAAAAGCTGATCCTAAAATTCATATGGAAATGCAAAGAACCCAGAATAGCCAAAACAGGATCATGTGTTTCTGGCATGAGGGTGGAAATTATTATATATATAACATAAAATTTTCATCCTTATGCTATATATATTATATATATCCTGTTGTGTGTGTGTGTGTGTGTGTGTATGCAATACTAATGAGGATCCAGAAATAATTCTTACATTACAGTTCATTGATTTTGACAGGTGTGCCAACCCAGTTCAGTGGGGGAACAACTGTCTATTCAACATCTGGATAACTTCATGCAGCAGAATGATGTTGGACCCCTACCTCACACTGTATGAAAAAATAATTTATAATGGATTACAGATCTAAATATAATAGCTAAAACTATAAAACAGATTAAAGAAAATGGGAGTAAATCTTTGTGATCTTGTATCAAGCCACAGTTTAGTAGATATGACACAAAAAACAGAAGCAATGAAAGAAGAAAAGTTGAATTTGATTTTATCAATGTTACTTATTATTACCAATAAATGTGTGTTTCAAGGGACACCATCAAGAAATCAAAATACAAATCCAGAGTGGATGAAAGTATTTTCAAGTTGCATACTTGATAAATGCCTAGTGTCTAGAATATATTAAAAAAAAAAAACTCTTATAACTCAACAATAAAAAGAAATTTTAAAATGGGCAAAGGGTTTGAATAAACATTTCACCGAAGAAGGCTTACAAATGGAAAATAAGCACATAAAAAGATGTTCAAAATAATTAGTAATGCAGGAAAGGGAAATGATTATAATGAAACACCTTTTCATCCCCATTAGGATGATTAAAATAAAAAGAATGACAAAAATAATGGGGAGCCTGGGTGTTTAGAGGATTAAGTGTCGGATTCTTGGTTTCGCTCAGGTCATGACCTCAGGGTCATGGGATCGAGCCCCGCATCAGGCTCTGCCCTCAGCATTGAGGCTGCTTGTCCCTCTCCCTCTGCTCCTCCCCCTGTTCTGTCTCTCAAATAAGTAAAATCCTTGAAAAAGTGAGAGAAATGAGAATTGGAAGGGATTTTGAGAAACAGGAATTCTTAAACACCCATACATTGCTGGTTGAATTGTAAAGTGGTGTACTTGGTACAATAGTTCGGCAATTCCTTGGAAAAAAATACTGTTATTGAAGTGTTATTGGCATACAATATCCATTAGTTTCTGGTGTACATCAAAATAATTTGATATTTTGATACATTATGGAGTGATCAGTACAATAACTCTAGTTACCATCTGTCCCAAAGTTATGATAGTATTACTGACCATATTCCCTATATTCATTAACATCCTTATGACTTATTCATTTTATAACTCTAAGTTTGTGCCTCTTAATTCTCTTCACCTACTTTGCCCACCTCCCCAGCCCCTCCCCACTCTGGTCACTAAGTTTGTATCTTATACCTAGGAGTCTGTTTCTCTATTGTTTATTTTTGTTTTTAGATTCCACATGTAACTGAAATCATATGGTATTATTTTTTCTGACTTATTTCCCTTAGGATAATACTCTCAAGGTTCATCCATGTTGTTGCATATAGCAAGATTGAATTTTTTGTGGCTGAGTAATATTCCCTTGTATATATGTATACTACATCTTCTTTATCCATTCATGTATTAAGGAACACTTAGGTTGTTTCCCTATCTTGGCTATTATAAATAATGCTATAATGAACACAGGGGTGCATATATCTCTTTAATATTTTTGTTTTCTTTGGATAGAAAAACCACAATTGGAATTGCCAAATCATATTATAGTAGTATTCTTAACTTTTTCAAGAACCTCTCTATTTTTTCTCATAATGCCTACACCAATTTGCATTCCCCCCAACAGCAGATGAGAATCCCTTTTCTCTACGTTGTCACCAACACTTTATTTTTTGCCTTTTTGATAATAGACCACCTGATGGGTATCAGCTAATACCCCATTGTAGCTATGATTTGTCCTTCCTTGATGATTAGTGATGTTGAGCGTGTTCTTAATACACGTCTTGGCCATGTGGATGTCTTTGGAAAGATGTGTATTCAAGTCCTCTATCACTTTTCAATCAGATTGTTTGTGTTTTGTTATTAAGTTGTGTAACTTCTTTATGTATTTTGGACATTAACCACTCATTACCTGCATTCCTCCCCTCTCCAACAAAATTACATTGTACCTGAAGATAGACTATAAACTATCTGAGATGCCACAAACTTTGAGTGCATACAATTCCAATTAGGCTATGTGTTGCTGTACTATTTGATTTATTCATGTACAGTTAACATGCAGGGTTAAATTAGTTTCAGGTGTATAATAATTCAACGATTCTCTATATTTCTCACTGCTCATCAATATAAGTCAAAATGCCATATCTTAAAATGCCATAGTCTTAGTCTCCTTTATGTGTTTCCCCCATTCTGCCACCTACTTCTCCTCTGGCGACCACCATTCTCCATGTTTAAAAGACTGTTTTTGGGTCTCTTGTTTGTTTGTTCATTTGTTTCTTAAATTCCACATGAGTGAAATCCTATGGTGTTTGTCTTCTCTGACTGACTGACTTCATTTAGCATTATATACTCTCTAGGTCTATTCACATTGTTATGAATGGCAAGATTCCATTCTTTTTTATGGCTAATAATATGCATGTGTGTAGGGGGGTTATCCCTTCATCTATTGATAGACACTGAATTGCTTCTATGTCTTGGCTACTAAAAATAATGCTACAATAAACATAGGGGTGTATGTATCTTATTGAATTCCTGTTTTTGTTTTCTTTGGGTAAATATCCTGTAGTGAAATTACTGGTTCATACAGCAATTCTATTTTTAATTTTTTAGTAACCTCCATACTGCTTTCCACAGTGGCTGCACCAGGTTGCATTCCCACCATCAGTGTAAGAGGGTTTCTTTTTCTTCACATCCTTGCTAACAACTGTTGTTTCGTGTTTTTTATGTTAGCCATTCTAACGCTTAATGTGATATCATGGTTTTAATTTGCATTTCCCTGATGATAAGTGATGATGAGCATCTTTTCAGTGTCTTTTGGCCATCTGTGTGTCTTCTTTGGAAAAATATTACTCAGGTTCTCTGCCCATTTTTAATCAGATTATTTATTTTTTTGGTGTTGAGTTCTTTTTTTCATATATTTTGAATATCAGCCTTTAATAGGATGTATCATTTACAAATAACTTCTCCCATTCAATAGGTTGCCTTTCTGGCTTTTTGGTGGTTTTCTTCACTGTGTAAGATCTTTTTATTTCAATGTAGTCCTAATAGTTCAATTTTGCTTTTGTTTCTCTTGCCAAAGGAGACATACCTAAGGAAAAAAAAAAAAAAGTTTCTATGGTTAATGTCAAAGAGATCACTGCCTATGTTTTGTTCTAGGTATTAAATTATTTCAGGTCTCATATTTAATCCATTTTGAGTTTATTTTTGGTGTATGGTATAAGAAAGTGGTCCAGTGTCAGTTTTTTTGGATGTAACAACCCAGTTTTCCCAACACTTTTTGTTAAAGAGATTGTCTTTTTCCTATTCTATATCTTTCCTTCTTAACTGACCATGAGAATGTGGGTTCTTTTCTGGACTCTCTATTCTGTCCCATTGATGTACATGTCCATTTTTGTATTAGTATCATACTGTTTTGATTATCACAGTTTTGTAGTATGTCTTGAAATCTGGGATTGTGATAACTCCGGCTTTGTTCTTCTAAGATTACTTTGACTGTGAAATTTTGTGCTTTCATAGAAATTTTAGGATTATTTGTTCTATTCTGTGAAAAATGTTGGTGTTAAGAAAGAGATATTGCATTAAATTTGTAGATTATTTTTGTTAGTATGGATATTTTAACAATTTCAGTTCTTCCAAACTGAGCATGGAGTATTTTGCCATTTGTTTGTATCATCTTCAATTTCTTTCAATGTTTTATAGGTTTGAGAATACAGATCTTTCACCTCCTTGACTAAGTTTATTCCTGGCACGTTACTATTTTGGGTCCAATTGTAAATGGGATTGTTTCCTAATTTTTCTTTTGCTACTTAATTATTGCTGCATAGAAATGCAAAGGATTTCTGTATATTTACTTTATATCCTTTGATTTCACTGAATTCATTTATCAGTTATAATAGTTTTTTGGCAGTCTTCAAGGTTTGTTTTTTTTTTTTTAATATTCTTTTTTTTTTTTTTTAAGTAAACTCTACTCCCAACATAGGGCTCAAAAAACCCCAAGATCAAGAGTTGCATGCCCTACTGACTGAGTCAGCCATGTGCCCCAAAGGTTGTTGTTTTTGGTTTTTTTGTAATATATAGTGTTATGTCATCTGTAAATAGTGGAAGTTTTACTTCTTCTTTATCAATTTTTATGTCTTTTATTTCTTGTGTGATTGCTCTGGCTAGAACTTCTAGTACTATGTTGAATAAAAGCAATGAGAGTGGACATCCTTGTCTTGTACCTGATCTTAGAGGAAAAGCTCTGTCTTTTGCCATTAAATATTACATTAGCTGTGGGTTTTTCATCTCTACCCTATATTATATTGAGGTATGCTCTCTCTAACCCTATTTTGTTGGGAGTTTTTATCATGAACGGGTGTACTTAGTCAAATTCATTCTTTTAAATCTCTTGAAGTGATCATATAGCTTTTATCCTTCTCTTGTTAATGTGATGCATCACATTGATAGAGTTGTCAATATTGAACCACGCTTCCATTCCTGGAATAAATCTTGTTTGACTGTGGTAAATGATGTTTTAACATATTGTTGGATTTGTCTTGCTAATTTTTTTTAAGATTTTATTTATTTATTTGACAGAGAGAGAGACCACAAGTAGTCAGAGAGGCAGGCAGAGAGAGAGAGAGAGGAGGAAGCAGTCTTCCTGCAGAGCAGAGAGCCTGATGTGGGGCTCGATCCCAGGACCCTGGGATCATTACCTGAGCTGAAGGCAGAGGCTTTAACCCACTGAGCCACCCAGGTGCCCCTGTCTTGCTAATATTTTGTTGAGGATTTTTACATCTGTGTTCATCAGAGATACTGACCTGTAGTTCTCTTTTTCACAGTGCCTTTTTCTGGTTTTGGTATCAGGGTAATGCTGGCCTTGTAGAAAGAATTTGAAAGCTTTCCCTCCTTTTTTATTATTTGGAATAGTTGAAGAATAGGTATTAACTCTTCTTGAAATGTTTGGTAGACTTTACCTAGGAAGCCATCTAGTCCTGGAGTTTTGGTGATTGGGAGTTATTTTATTACCAATTCAATGTTATTGCTAGGAATCAGTCTGTTCAAATTTTCTGTTTCTTCCTGATTGAGTTTGGTAAGGTTGTATGTTTCCAGGAATTTATTCATTTCTTCTAGTTCATGTCTAATTCTTTAGAATATAATTTTTTATAATCTCATAATCCTTTGTAATTTCTGTGGTTTTGATTGTTACGTCCCCACCTTCACTTCTGATTTTGAATTCTTTATCTACTTTTATAATGAGTTTGGCTAAAGCCTTATCAGTTTTGTTAATCTTTCAAAGAACCAGCCCTGGGTTTCATTGATCTGTTATTTTTTACTCTCTATTTCACTTCTTGGTGCCATAAACTTTACTTACTTCTGGTTTAGGCTTTGTTCTTCTTTTTCTAGCTTCTTTGCATATAAGTTTAGGGTTTTTTTTTTTTTTTTTGAGATTTTTCTTCTTGAGGTAGGTTTGTTTTGCTATAATCTTGTCTTTTAGAACTACTTTTGATGCATTCCCAAGATTTTGGACTGTTGTGTTTTCATTTGCATTTGTTTCCATGATTTCTTAATTGATCAATCCATCATTTAGTAGCATGTTACTTGGCTCCCATGTATTTGTGTTCTTTCCAGATTTTTTTCTGGTGATTGAATTTCTAGTTTGATAATGTTGTAGTCAGAAACAATATGTGATATGATTTCTTTTTGAATTTATCAAGACTTGTTTCATATCCTAATATGTGATCTATTCTAGAGAATGTTCTATGTACACTTGAAAAGAATGTGTATTTTGCTGTTTTAATATGGAATATTCTGAATATATCTGTTAGGTCCATCTGCTCCAATGTGTCATTCAAAACCACTGTTTCCTTGTTCATTTTCTGTCTGGATTATTTATCCATGGATGTAAGTAGGGTGTGTTAAGTCCCCTACTATTATTGTATTACTGTCAATTTCTTCCTTTATGTCTCATGTATGTGGTGCTCCAATTTTGGGTGCATGAATATCTGTGGTTGTTACATTCTCTTGTTGGTTTGTTGTCTTTTTCATTAGGTCACGTCTTACTTTGTTTCTTGCTACAGTCTTTGCTTTAAAGTCTCTTTTGTCTGATGAAAGTGTTGTTACACCCCCTCTCTTTTTCCTTCTATTTGCATGATATGTGTTTTTCTATCGCTTCACCTTCAAGCTGCGCGTGTCCTTAGCTCTGATGTGAGTCCCTTGTAAGCAGCATATAGATGGGTCTTGCTTTTTTATCCATTCAGCAACCCTATGTGTTTTGATTGGAGCATTTAGTCCATTTACATTAAAAGTAATGACTGGTAGGTGTGTACTTATTGCCATTTTGTTATTTGCTTATGGTTGGTTTTGTTTTTTTTTTTTAAAGATTTTATTTATTTATTTGTCAGAGAGAGTGAGCACAGGCAGACAGAGTGGCCGGCAGAGGCAGAGGGAGAAGCAGGCTCCCCACCAAGCAAGGAGCCCGATGTGGGACTCGATCCCAGTACCCTGGGATCATGACCTGAGCCGAAGGCAGCCGCTTAACCAACTGATCCACCCAGGCATCCCTATGGTTGTTTTTATAGTTAAACTCTGTTCCTTTCTTCTCTTGCTCTCTTCCCTCCGTGGTTTGTTTTCTTTAGTGATATGCTTGGATTCCTTTCTCTTTATTTTTTGAATATTTATTGTAGGTTTTGGATTTATGGTTATCATTAGATTTCATGTATAATGTCTTATGCATATAGCAGTCTATATTAAGTTGATGTGATTTAAGTTTGAGCTCTATGTAAACGTAGTACATTCTTACTCCCCCCTTCCCCACATTTTATATGTAGGATACCATATTTTACACCCTTTTGTTTTGTGAATCCCTTGACTGATTTTTATGGATATAGCTGATTTTACTGCTTTTGTGCTTTAACCTCTGTACTGGTTTTATAAGTGATTAACCTAACATTTTTATTATGTTCATATGTAACTGTAATTTTTTCTTTTCCTTTTTCTCTAAAGATCTATTTATTATTTTTAGAGAGAGACAGAGCAAGCAGTGGGGAGGGACAGAGAGAGAGAGAGAGAGAGAGAGAGAGACAAACTCTGTGCTGAGCCCAGAACCTGATGCGGGGCTCCATCTCATAACCCTGAGATCATGACTATGAGATCACCACCTGAGCCAAAACCAAGTGTCAGAGGCTTAACTGACAGCACCACCCAGGCGCAACCTTTTTTTTTTTTTTTTTTCTTCCTTTCCTAATGTTCTTAGTCTGACGTATGGCGTTTTTTCTTCATGGAAAGAATTTTCTTGAACATTTCTTGTAAGGCTGGTTTAAAGGTGATGAACTCCTTTAACTTCTGTTTTTCTGGAAAACTTTTGAAAAATTTTTCATCTCTGCTTCTATTCTGAATGATAGCCTTGCTAGGTAGAATATTCTTGGTTGCAGGGTTTTGTGGATTTTTTTGTTATTGTTGTTGTTTTGTTTGTTTGTTTTCTTTTCTTTTCTTTTCCTTTCAGCCCTTTGAATATATTATCCCACTCTCTTCTGGCCTGCAAAGTTGTTGCTAAAAAATCATCTGAGAGCCTTATGGGCTCTCCCTTGTTTTCTTTTCTCTTGCTGGTTTTAAAATTCTCTATCCTACTTTTTGCCATTGTAATTACTCTGTGCCTTGGTGTGGACCTCCTTGCATTGATTTTGTTGCGAGCTCTCTGGGCCTCCTAAATTTGGATATCCATTTCCTTCCCCAGGTTAGAGAAGTTTTCAGTTATTATTCCTTCAAATTAATATTTTGCCCCCTTTTTCTCTATTCTTCTTCTGCAATCACTATAATTAGTGTTATTATGCTTGATGTTGCTGAAGTCCCTTAACCTGTTCCCACTTTTTACTTTTTTTTGTCTTTTTAATATTTAGTTAGGTTGCTTTCCATTATTCTGTTATCCAGCTTGCTGATTTGTTTTTGTGCCTCTTATAATTGACTGTTGATTCCCCTAGTTTATTTTTAATTTTGGTTATTGAGTTCCTCATTTCTGATTCATTCTTTTTTATATTTTCTATCACTTTGTGGAAGGTCTGAGATCCTCCGTTCTTTTCTCAAGTCTAGGAGGCATCTAGGACCATTGATTTGAGGTCTTTATGAGGTATATCACTCATCTCCATTTCATTAGCTCTTTTGCTGTGGTTTTGTCCTGTTCTTTCATTTTGGACATATTCCTCTATCTCTTCATCTTCTCTTTCTCTCTATGTTTGTTTTTGTGTATTAGGAAAGTAATTGTTGTCTACTGATATTAAAACTCATGGCCTTATGAAGAAGAGGTCCTGTGGTGCCTGTAGCACAATGTCCCCTGTTTAGGAGAAACAGACACTTCAGGGATGTGTCCTTTATGGGTTGCATGTGCCCTGCTCTTCTGACTGAGCCATAGTTGCCTTCAGTCTTGTTGGATGCAATGGCCCCTTTGACTTTTCTGGGCTGGGTTTTGTCCCTCTGTTGTTAAAGGCCACTCTGGGGCCATCAAGGACTGTTGGGTAGTGTCAGTAATCAGACCAGATGCCTGCTCTTAGCCTATTTCCTCATGTTTTAGTTGCACCAAACTGTCCCCTGAGAGACTTTGTTTGTGGGTGGGGCCCAGAGAGAAACTAGATGTCTGCCTCCAGTCTGTCTGCTAGGGCTACAGTCACACTCACCAACAGGGTACTTTTCCTGCCTTGTCCCCAGAGAGGCTTTCGTCGGTGGGCATGGACAGCAGTCAGGCCAGATGCCTACCAGAGCTGCAAATGCACTGATCGGCAGGCACTCTCTCTAGTACCAGTTATAATTTTCAGCTGCTGGGATTCTAAGAGTAGTGGTATGTGTGGGTATATTACCTTCTCTTCATGGTAGGAGTCACTGTGGATTGGTGGCAGTCCCTGCTGGGGCTACTTGTGGGATGAGACTAGGCAGGAGCCAGTTTGCATGGATTCCTGCTGAACAGGATGTATTGGATGGGGCAGTCCACAAGAGAATACAAGGGCAGGGCATGTGATGTTAGCAAGTGAGGTGGTGAGTGTTCTCACTGGTTCCTGCAGGTGTCTGGGTATCTAGTCTGGGAAGCTGGGGAGAGAAATGTTGCCCTCCAGCTCTTTCTTTCTTGGAGAAGTCTCGTAAAGATCCCTGCTCTGCCAGAATATATTCTAAGATGAGTAGATAAATCTCCTTTCTGTAAACCCCAGACACTTTTCAAACTATTTCTATGCTATATCTCTGTGGGCTTGTTACATATGTTTAAGGTGGTGACTCCATTTCTTGATGCCCTTCAGCTCTCCCAGAGCCAACCCCACCAATTTTTAAAGTACTTGGAGTTAAGCCCCACTGGTTATAAAAAACTCATGAAGTGAAGCCCCACTGGTTTTCAATGCCAAATGTTATGGGAACTAATCTTTTTAGTCCAGGCCCCCTGTGTCTGGGGTGCTTGGGAAATCTGTTCCTCTCCCTTCTCTGTACATATGGTGTATCTTCCATTTGTCATTAGTTTTCCTGGGAATTTGACGCCCAGCTTCATCTCTGCCTTTTCTACTCTCTTTTGTTAATTATTTTTTTTAATGTTAAGTTAGCCAGCATATAATACATCACAAGTTTCTGTTGTAGTATTCAACAGTTCATCAGTTGCGTGTAACACCCAGTGATCATCCCAACATGTGTCCTCCTTAATACCTGTCACCCAGTTACCCCATCCCCCCAAACCCTTCCTTTCTGTAACCCTGAGTTTGGTTTCCAGAGTTTCTCATGGTTTATCTCCCTCTCTGATTTCTTCCCATTCAGTTTTCCCTCCCTTCCCCTGTGTACCTCTGCTCTATTCCAGTTCTCAGGATGTAGAGAGAAAGAAGACACTGTCAAGAAACCTAACCTCTGAAATTGTAACCAAAACTTTCTACTCTTTTTGATATGACCTCCTTTCTATGATAAGCAGAGGAAAGTCTCTTCCATCATCCTGGGGTTTATTTTCTGAGTTGGTTGCACTGATGTGGCTATTTTCTAGGTGTATCCATGGGACAAGGTGAGCGTAGGATCTCCTACTCTACTGTCTTCCCCATCCCTCTGTGTTGCTGTATTATTAATATTTCATCTGATATCATGTCAAATTTGTGAATCACATAAGCCATTCAAGAGCCCCTTTGCAAAATACTTGAGTGGTAGTTCACACATAGATATATGTGTTTTCTCAAGTTGGAGATATAATTCATCTAATAAGTATGACAGAATGTATATTCATTTCTATAGGGCACTTGAATGGCCTCTTCACTTTCCTGTGTCAATTGATGTTTGAATTTCCCAGCACAATGAAATAAAGATTCATATTTTGAGTAAATCTTGTAAGTTTAATAGCGGTCTTATGTGTCTATTGTTTTGTTTTGCTTTTAGAGTAGAGATTGGAATCTGTAGTCACAGAATGTGGCCTAACATCTTCTGTGTGATGCTTTTTTTTTTAAATTTTTAAAAAAGATTTTATTTATTTATTTGATAGAGACACAGTGAGAGAGGGAATGCAAGCAGGGGGAGTGGGAGAGGGAGAAGCAGGCTTTCCGCTGAGTAGGGAGCCCGATGTGGGGCTTGATCCCAGGACTCTGGGATCATGACCTGAGCCGAAGGCAGACGCTTAATGACTGAGCCACCCAGGCACCCCTGTGATGCTTTTTTAAATGGACTTTTAAGATTATTGCTTTTGAGCCAACTCTCCTCCCAAGATTTTCCTTAAAGGTGATGTACTATCCTCATGTTGCAAAAGAGCATCGTTGGTCATCCTAAGATAGCAAGTTTGTAACAAAGAGAACCAGGAAAATAGTCTATTTTGAGTTTCCTTGTTTTATTTTCAGCTTGCCCTTAAGTAAAATAGGGTCCATGTATTTAGGTAGGGGGTATATTTTGAAGTCCTCAAACACTGGAGAAATCTGCAGGATTCAAGTCTCCTTTTCCTATGAGGATACATTTAAAGAATGGGAGATGTTGGGATGCCTGGGTGGCTCAGTCCGTTAAGCATCTTCCTTCAGCTCAGGTTATGATCCCAGGATCCTGGGATAGAGTCCCACATTGGGCTCCTTGCTCAGTAGGGAGCCTGCTTCTCCCTCTGCCTGCTGCTCCCCCTGCTTGTACTCTCTTTCTCTCTTTCTCTCTTTCTCTCTGACAAATACATAAATAGAATCTTTTTTTAAAAATGGGAGATGTAAATCTACAAATGTTGGTTTTCATGCTGCTTTTTGTCTTCTTAGCATTAACTTTACTTCTGAGTATTCTTTCCCTAAATTAGCAGTATGGTGTGTCATATTGGTTGTTTGCCTTTCTTCATGGTATTTTTAAGCTACTCCCTTCAGTTCCAAAGTCCTTGATTTTTCAGAAGCTTTTTGTTTTTTTTTTTAAACAGTGCTAGAATGAATAGCTAAAAAATGTTTAGATAACAAGTTACAGGATTTTTAATTTTTTAAAAATCATATCTCCAACTTGTAAGAAAACACATATTTCTGGGTGTGAATCTGTTACCCAACATATTTTCAGAGTGATTTTTGAATGCTATAAAAACAGTAGAGTGGTAACCCAAATTTCTTTTAGAAATTCCATTCCAAATAAATAGTGATATGGACCAGCAGCTTGTGAAAAATGCATAATCCAAGGCCCCACTCCAGATATACCAAATCAAAATCTGAATTTTAACTGGATTGTACTTCATAAGCACATTACATTTTGAGAACACTTGTTTTTATGGAACTGAAAAATGGTGGCTGGTACTTCAGTTTAAAAGTCAAATTATTATCAAACATGACAATAGAGGAAATACATAATGCATACATAAATACAGTTTATAGGTAATTTTTCTCCTTTTTAATCTTGATACATTTTTAAATTGGGAAGATTTATATTATTTCAAGTCTCTTCTGTAATGGCAAATGCTATTGCTATTGTGATTTCATACACATTAAAATTTACATAATTCATATTTGCACTAAAACCTACACACACATATCTACTAATAACCCATTCCAAAAATATCTGACTAAACCCTGACCAGTGTGTTTGTACACTTAGACAATGCTCCTTCTGGGAATCCCAGGCCACATAAAATAGCAAAGAGTTCATTAGAACGATGTCACCAGCATAGCGATAATTAAGGCTGTATCAGCAATTTAGGGGTTTATAACTCTGCTGTAAAGTTGTGCTCTGGGATGAAAGTCAGCACAAAAGCTCAACCTGGGAGTAGATTGTTTGCGGGAGCTGGGAGGAATGTGGGGGGAAATTGATTTCATTGTTTGTGATTCACGATACCGCTCATCTGACTCTTGGTGGCATTTGAATTAAGATGTTTCATGGACTGGTGATCATGGAGAACTGGTGTTTTCACGGATGCCTTCATAGACTTTCCTCAAACTGTAACGATTACAGTAACTCAGATGGTGTCACTGTTAATATTACATAAATGGGGACAAATATGCATAGGAAAGCTATTAAGAGGGAATAGGAGTAGGCAGGAATGGTACCATACTTCATCGAAGGAGGAAGCAGCGAATTCCTAGGTTGCCTGTGTATTTCTGCCAGGGAGACACCAAGGCATGTTCCTTTGAACTGCTTTGGGGCACTTAATTGGTAAATCAATGTTGATGCTCAGAAAAGTTAAGCACTAGCTCTTTTAGAAAACTGATACTCACATTTGACTTCTCTTAGAGGTAGCTACCGAGCGAGTGGCTGGAGGGACGCCTCCCTAAGTAAAACAACCCTGGGGCTCCAGGCTTTTCCACCTCCTTCACTGTGTCACTTTGCTCTTTGGAAGAGAGAAACTTGCCATCCTGAGACTTCTAGCTGTAGTAATCAAGAATATGATAGGAGTGAACTCCTATCACAGTCAATTTGTGATTAGATCCATTGTCATCTTGGGCACAAGTTTAAATGTGGTTTTAGGCAGTTATCTAAAATGTAGTCCCCATATAAATAATTAGGAACTCCCGATTCTCAGCAAGGGATTTAATATTAATGGTGTGTGTAACAGTTACAAGCTGGAACTCCTGAGTAAGACAGAACTGGGTTCAGATACTGTTACCGCTCCCTTTACTGTCTGTCTGGGCTTGGGGCGAATAACTTCATACTTATGAGCTTCTGTTTCTCTTTCTAAAATGTGATGGTGATTATAGTAGCTACTTCAGAGGATTGTTAGAAAATTTAAAAAGAGGGGTGCCTGGGTGGCTCAGTGGGTTAAGGCCTCTGCCTTCGGCTCAGGTCATGATCTCAGGGTCCTGGGATCGAGCCCCGCATTGGCTCTCTGCTCAGCGGGGAGCCTGCTTCCCTTCCTCTCTCTCTCTCTGCCTGCCTCTCTGCCTACTTGTGATCTCTGTCAAATAAATAAAATCTGAAAAAAAAAAAAAAAGAAAGAAAAAGAACACTTAAAAAGGTAATCCTTCAGGGATACCTGGGTGGCTCAGTGGGTTAAGCCTCTGCCTTCGGCTCAGGGCATGATCTCAGGGTCTTGGGATCGAGTCCCATATCCGGCTCTCTGCTCTGTGGGGAGCCAGCTTCCTACTCTCCCTCTGCCTGCCTCTCTGCCTACTTGTGATCTCTCTCTCTGTCAAATAAATAAATAAAAATCTTAAAAAAAAAAAAGAATAATCCTGCAAAGCACAGGGTCTGGTGCATGGGGGCTATTACTGTGTTAAGTAATGTAGTGGCCTAAACAAAAAGGCTTTACAATGTGTCATTTATTTATTGATTCACTTACTTATATTCTATGTATTTATTAATTGTTTTCATGCACCGGACACTCTGATTAGGTGCTGGATGTAGTGGTGAACAGGGTAACTAGAGTCCCTTTCTCATTGAGCAGCTAATCTGGTGGAAAGGACTCAATCAGATAAATAACCATGAATTATAACAGGTGTTAGAAAAGAAGCAAGCAAAAGTTTAAGATGGAGGGGCCCCTGGGTGGCTCAGTGGGTTAAAGCCTCCGCCTTGGGCTTAGGTCATGATCTCAGGGTCCTGGGATCGAGCCCACGTCCGGTTCTCTGCTGAGCAAGGAGCCTGTTTCCTCCCTCTTTCTCTGCCTGCCTCTCTGCCTACTTGTGATCTCTGTCTGTCGAATAAATAAATAAAATATTTAAAAAAAAAGTTTAAGATGGAAAGTAACAGTGGGGAGAGAGGCACAATAATTAATTCAGAGTTTTGAGAGGTTTCACCAAACAGTGTCTATAAAGCTAATAACTGAAGGGCAAAGAGTGTTTGGAAGATGAGCTCAGGGAAAAACATTCCTGTTAAAGAATCAGCAGCTGTGTACGCCCTGAGATAGAAAAGGCTTGGTCTGTACAAGGATCTGAAAGAAGGCCACTGGCTAGGCCGTAAGGAAGAGGAGGTAGAATGGTAAGATTAGCTTGGAGAAGAAAGCAAGGGCTAGGTAGCACTGAGCTTTGTAACCCAGGTGAGAAGTTGAGATTCAGTTTCAATACAGACAGAAGCCCGAGAAGAGATCATGTGTAAGGCTGAGAGTTACAAAAGAGCTTCAAGCAGCCCCATGGAGAATGGCTTAAAGAAAATCAGCAGTGTCTCCCTAAGCTTCCTCCTTACTGATCAAAGGGAAAATTTCCAATCTTCCTTATCTGGGGCTAGTTTCTCACTGATGAACTCTGGAATGGTAGATGTTTTCATATTCCATGCAGCAGGGACTGGGGGAGATGGTGCTCAGAAGGCACTTACTTGGTAAGTAAAAGCAGCTTTTTATAGCAGAACCACTCAAGATTGCATTTACTGTTGTTTTGAAAATCACCTCATCATTCATAATTTCATTAGGTCATAACTTACTTCCAGGAAAACTATATTTTACATCCCCCTACCTTCTTTGCACAAAAACACCACTTTGGGTATTTTTAAAATTTAAAATTCAAGAACATGTGCCAGATCAGCATATTTCTCTGATTTTCTCCTCTCTAGGTGGAAAATATTTTTAGGCATGTTACAACAGAGTACTACTAAATGACCTTCAGAACTTAATTTGAGTGCATAAGTATCACAGAGTGAATGTGGGAGTCTCATTAGGATTTTTGTTTTGCACCATGTTTTTTTCTGCTTATCTGGTTCATCTTTCCTTTTTGCTCATTTTACTTCGGCATGTATTTCTAGAGAAACTGAAGTTGTAAAAATTGAATTGAGGGTTTTCTTTTTTTGCACTCCATGTGTTGATGAATTATTAAATAATAATGTAATAACAAGCACTTATCTAGTGCTCTATTCAAGGACTTATTTGTAACTCTGCCCCCAGAGAACACTGAAAATGTTTCCTCTGTAAAGTTTCCAAAGTAACATCTACTAATCTTAGTCTCTTCTTGATGTACCCCAACAATGCTGGGGTTTTTCTTTTATTAGTTATCAACTAAGTGAGTTGGAGGATACACATCTGTGAAGTAGAAAGTTGTTTCTCTCGATTTGGGTTTGAAGTCTAGTAAGGCAACTTTGCTTAAATGCATGCTCTTTAAATGTGGAAGGACAACCTTCTGCATGTTCTTCATCGACCTCATCCTTTCATTTGTATGTTTATGTGAAAGCAAATAAATAATCAACCATGGATAAACACTGTAGGCAAGTCAGCCAGCGCTCATCAAATTTTGGCACCTGATTAAGGTTTGTCCCCGCCTAGAACTGAGAATGTATAATATTTTAATTATGAGACTCCTATTGAGTGAGGCAAATCATAAGCAGACATAGCAGAAGAGCTTGTAGTAAATAAAAGATGAAGGATACCAAACGAAAACCTATAAGAAAGTGTTGTTTGGCCAACCTGTATTGTCCCAGTATTTGAAATGTAGATGATTTTAGAGAGAAACTAGGATTCACATTATCCCTTGAAAAATCAGTCATTTGGCAAAAGTGGGTCCTCATTCCTGCTTGGCCCAAATCAGCAGGAACTAAGTAGTGTTTGCCCTTTCAAAGAGGAGGCATATGCACCCTGGTTTGCAAGGGTCCCTGCCTCTCATTATTTCTTCCTTTTTTTTTTAATTTATTTTTTTTAAATTTTTATTTCTTTTTAGTGTTCCAGAATTCATTGTTTATGCACCACACCCAGTGCTCCATTCATTATTTCTTCTAGCATCTCACATGCTTTAGTCTTTTACAGTCCTTGCTATATCCCTGCAGCCTTTTAAGTGCATGATCGTTAGACCACTAACATCACTTATGTGATAGGCAGCTTCTACATGACCCCGCAACCATTGCCTGCCCTTAGTCGTCATGCCCTTGTGTGATCCATTCCTTTGGTGCATGGGCTGGGGCTAGTGACCATCTTCTGAAAAAACAAAATTCAACAAAAGTAATGGGGTCTTCTGAGATTCAGTTGTACAAGGATGTGACATCCATCTTGCTGGCATTCTCTAGCTTGCCTTCTTAGCGGGCCTGCTTTCACGAAGCAAGCTATCATGGTGACAAGACACCCTGAGTAAGGAAGCAAGGGTGACCTGGGGCAAAGCACCAGTCAAGAATTAATGCCCTCAGTCCGACACCCCATAAGGAACTGAATCCTGACAACCACCACATGAGTGAGTGTGGAGGCAGATCCTTCACTGGTTGAGCCTTCAGATAATACCACCCTCCTGGCTGATCCCTTGGTTGTAGCTTGAGAGACCCTGAAACAGAGGACCAGATAAGCTTTAGGTCAGCTTCCTGACCTAAAGAAACTGTGTTGTGTTAAGCTGCTAATATCAGAATAATGGGCTAAGCAGCAATAGAAAAATAATATATCTTAGTCCTTCAGAGAAAGATGGTGCTTTAAGTAGCCTATACAAGAAACTTTCCTTGGGTTTAGAGAAATCAAAGCAGTGAATTTTTCTATTCCCATGCTGTAATTTTAGCATGATGACTGATGTTGGAGGTAGTCAGTTGCTATGAAACAAAAGGTTGCCAATGGTGAGTTAAGTGTCACGGGAGACTGTTCTACAGAAACATTGTTCATATATTACTTTCTCATTATTGTTTGAGTAGATCTTCTTTTAAGCCTCTTCAGATGGGCTGCCAAATACTCTGATTATTCAAAAAAGCTGGACACTCTTGACCATACCAAGTTCTCAGAATGTCAGACTCCTATAGGAGAGTGTTAGAAACTGCAGACTCAGCATTGCTTTCTCAGTTGGAAAACGGGGTACTGTGCATTTCTCTATTGAGAAACCTTTGTAAAACCCCCACATGGCACCTGTTCTTCTGTTCAGTTTAGAGATAAAAATTAATAAGACATAGAGTGCTATGCATGGTATCTTTAGCTTCTGAGATTGTGATATTTAAGATTTAAGTGTTATTAACAGCGCAGTAGTATTTTACTTGAAACTATTTTGACAGGTTAACGCATTCAAATACCGAAGTGGAAATTAGGAATGATGAGTGCTAGGTTGTTGCTTCAACTTGCACCTCAAGTTATGTCTTCATTTTTCTGCTTCTATACAATAGTGATTTTTTTTTTCAGATTAACCTGAAAATCCTTTTAAAGCACTTAAGGATATTCACATATACAGAGTTCAACATGCATTTTAATGTAATTTATTGTAGCCCTTAAACCATTTCTTTGCATAAACTTTGCATTCCTGCAAACCTTATGTAAAACATAATGCTTTATGCATTATATACATTTATTAGTAATGTTGACAAATTTAATTTCTTATTGGGTAATAATGCCATGTTTTATAAATATTTATATGTTATGCATATGATGGTGATAAATACCAGTTGGATTTAGTTGAAAATAAAAAAGAAATATCATTTGCTATCTAGGTTCAAGCAGTTAATAGATAAAATGTTAAAAGCATAAGTCATCAAAATCATGTTTCTCTATTATCTCTTGTGTCAGTAAACTCTCCCAAATAATTAGCCCATCATAAAATCCTTGCAGTATTCAATACATTTGACCTGAAGGATGTGTATGTAGTTTTATTATCAATCAGCAGCATCACCTGGCCCTTGCTTCTGGTGAAAATGGTAGTTTGAGGCAGCTTTCACTCTTCAAAAAAACCCATTGACTAATCTTGCCCAAGTTCACCTTTTAAAATTTTCCCAGGACCACTCATTGTCCGTTAAGCATGCAAAGCAGATCAAAGGTTAATGATTCTTAATTGGGCTTCATTAAGTGATAATATAAGATCTCAAGCTCCTCATTATGCTCCAGGATTGGACAGCAATGTCATAACATCAGGAAATAATGAACTAGAAGACATGAATTATCATGCATTAGAACACTCCGGCAACTTATTATGTTTCAGATACATTGTCTCAAGTGAGGTATAAAGTGAGGTGCATAGTAATAGCTTGGTCAAGTTCCCATTTTGAGAATGAACTATAATGAAGACTTTCAGATGTGAACTGCTATGGTTTAGGAAGACTATTGGATCCTGTTTATATTTTGTTCCTATTTATTAGCTGCCCTCAACCACGAGAGACAAGGTTATGTGACAAGGTTATGCACAGTCCAGTTGAAATATAGCTTTTTAATCACGCATCACTTTTGAATTCAAGCGCTGTCCGTTGCTTCCTTTCCTGTGTGGCGATTTCAAACCCACTTTACTAATACAAGGGATTAAGAGAGCATATTTGCTACTAAGCACATTTTATTTAGATCAGGGTCAGTTGTGTAGTTTTCATTTTGCTCAGGGAATGGGAATCCATGCATACTGAACAGTCGTACTGTAGTTAACATGTCAGGGAAAATGAATGCACAAATGTGTAGTGTAATTCCATGTGCTTCAGAGATAACCAAAATGAGGGATAATGAGCTAAACTTGGTCTTCTGTAATGCAAAGCTAATATACTCAAAAAGATATTGTCCTTCATCACAGTTTAATGTAATTACTCCTAATCCGTAACCTGAGCAATAAACTTAAACATCTTATCCAAACACTAACATTAAGCTCCCTGTCTCCAGGATGTCAATATGACATCTTACATTCATATCCCTCAGAGAAGAGCCGGACAGCAAAAAGTGCCTCCTATACCATGTTCTCCCTGAACTTTGCTATAAATTTCTGTGAATAAGGAATCAAATGACTGAATTGATGCTAACACTTATAACTCAGATGATTGACAGAAGATAGATATGGTGATGAAATAAGTCATTTTTATAAGATACATGACAGCAATCTCATCCTAAATCCTATATAAAAGCACGTAGCAGATTTGATGGACCTCGCAGGACTGGAGGCTCAGAAAATTGTTAGAGTTCGTATTTCGGAAACACTGGTTAGAAGCTTTATCAACATATTTTTCACATTTAAGCTGATAAGCACGGTGTATGTACACCTGTATGTATGTGTGAGCATACGTTTAAGAAGAACAGAATGAGAGTGATTTTATTTTTGTGAGTGTAAAAATTATCTTTTACCCCAATAAAATAACCTGAAATGTTACAAATATAGTCTGGGGGATGTCTTTCCTTCTATCTCCAGATGAGTACTATTGATTAGCTCCTATATGTACTGGGAACCTGGGAGCTCTCATTTGTTAACAAAACAGGTGCTGAATAAATATTGGATTTGAGTAAATGAGTGAAGATTAAGTACACACTCATGTAGAATTGTTCCAGCGGGGGGAAAAAAAAGATAATAGGTCCAAAGGATATTGACTGTCACATGTATACACTTAATCTTTGTCAAAGTAACATGCGGGCCACTATTTTACTTGTAAAAATTGTTGGTTCCTGAGCCCAGTGTGATGAAACAGATTCTCAAGGGTGGAAGAGTAGAGAAGTGTGCTTTACACATGCACCCAGGAAATCATCATTCTGCATTCTTCGTTTGAGTAACCAGTGGTATAAATTCAATTTCCTGTTTGGGATGCTTTTTATCCCCCCATTCATCAACTTGATAAATATTTAACTCGGATATGTGATAGGAGCGCTGCCCAAACACTTTCACATGAAGCTGCCACACTGTTTGGGTGACAGATCCGAAGACACAGCACACATGCTCATAAACTAATCCATGCTGGGGCAGCAGGAAGGGCAGCCCTGAAGATGGGGCATTTGAGGGGCCCTTGACAGGTCTATAGGAGCCAGTCAAGCAAAGGCAAAGAAGGGAAGAGACAGAGAAAGGACGTGTGCTACTAGAGAAAAACTGATCTGTGGGCCCAGAGTCAATAAAAGAGGGTAGATCTGAAACCTAGAGAGACTTAATGGCTGGAAAAGGGAGTGGAGGATCTTGGCATGGAAGATAGAGAAGGGAACTACCTGTGTTCATCAGTCTTCAGTGCCTTCAGACCACTTTCATGATTTTGCCCGGCCAGGGCACGCTTGTACTCTTACTTCCTCAATATGTTGTTCTGCCTTTCATCATTTCTTTTCTTAAATGCATTTGTTTTAAAGAAAGACTTCACATCACTATGTGAATGCAGCACTGGCATCATCTACCATAATTAAAAGGTCACTTTTTAAATGAATTAAACAGAAACAAAGCTAGATTGTTAAATTCTAAGTCAGTGTTCTTACCATCTGAAGATACTAAGCATGAAGACTGTTCTTTGTCAAGGGAGGGGAGCTGGCATTAGGAAGGAGGTAAAGCTAACTTAGCACCAATATGAGACTTTATCTTTGTAAGATAATTGAAAAACAAACTTTCTCAACAAGCGATCCATGGTAATTTAGTGCCTGAGCCATGTACCACCCCTTTGGAGTAGGATCTACTATCATCTTGAAGGTCTTCTGTAATACATTTCTTCCTCTTTGGGAATAATTATTTTAAATCATAAAGATTTTGAATTTTGTCCTAAGGGCAATTAGAAATTGTTGGAGGACTTTTAAACAGTTCATGGTATGCTTCCCTGACTCGTCCACTGAGTACCCTGAACAGCCTGAAGCTAAAGCAGCAAGCTGAAAATACCTTTGAGTTTTCAGGCTCTGTTTTCAACATTCAAGTGTGATTTTGTGCTCTCTAGCCTCATACAGCCGCCTCTCATAATAATAATGGACCCTTGGGCAAAGCCTGTTGCACTGTGATATGAAAGAAGATACTAGGCTTTTCTTTACTTTCTCTCACCATCTGACCCCTTATCACTTCCATAGGGACAGGCACATAGTAGTACACAATAAACGTGTGTTAGGAAGCAAACACATTCATTGTGTTTATAGTGTGGCTCTTAGTGGCCTCCAACCCATGCATGTTTAGGGTTGAAAATCATAGATTTCATGCGTTTATTTCTTTCTCATACTGAAGGAAAATATGCTTTGGGATTATCAATAGATTGATATTTCTATATCTCAAATAGGCTTCTGAGAATTCCCGGTTGGCGTCAATTACTAAGGGAGCAGGGCTCTGCATTCTCATTACTCCATTTAACCAATGCAATTCAGTTTTTGTATTTTACAAGCTGGGCTCTGGGTCAGATTTCCATTGCTGAAAAGAATCCTTGTCTTGTCCCCACTTGGAGCTAGAAAATATAGTTGTTTCTTCTATAGGTGTCTCTACCTTCCTATTAACCGTTCTTTGTGCAGTTAATCTGCCTGAGCTATTTCCTTCCCTCTTCTTTATTTTTTGATCCTTTCACCTCTCCCTCTCTGTACCTTCCCTTTTTCTCTGTTTCCCTCCTTTCTCCCCATTTCCAATTCATTCATTCATTCATCTATCCATTCACCAAACATAGAATATCCCAAACTTTTTACCAAGTGCTCAGGATATATTGACTTGCTTTAGGCTGGCAGGGTAGCTCAAACTTTTGAGGAGGGCACATTAATTTCCCACTTTGCTAGGAGGTGGCCCCTTAAAAACACACCACTGTGTTGAGTCCATAAAATAATCTCCTAAAAATCATCCGTCCTTCTTTCCTCTGTGGGTAATTAGCAGATTTTTGAAAACATGAGAAACTTGTTGAGACAATGAATCAGGCCAGTTTCCTAGATACTCACCTCGTCTTCACTCTATTTCAGGCCAAACTTTTATGGAAATTAGGAATATCTGTGCAATAATGAAGCCCTGAGTCCCATGCTAAATTCATCTTGCTTGTCATTATTTGGTGTGGATAAAAAATAAAATATGAGCATTGCTTCTTTGTCTACTCCCCACATAATTTGAAATAATTTTCTGTGCATATGCAGTCTTTCAAAGTATCCTTGAAATTTTTATTTATGAAAGTATCACAACACATAGAAGTGTGCAAATTATACATGTAGAGCTCAATGTATCATCACAAAGTGAACATAGGAGATCCTTAAGGAAAACATGATCAGTGACTCAGAAGACTTTCTCATGCTTCTCCTATTTACCTCTACTTGTGGCCAAAGGTATGATCCTAACAGTACCCTACAGACTGCTTTTGTGTTTTTGTGAAGTTTGGTGATGGGTGGATACACTGTGGTTCCATTTGTTCCACAGTATGTTAGTGAAATGAATTATGTTAACTGATACAGTTTATCACTGCATCATACAGTTGTGTGGCCATTTCTAGAAATCCTCTGTAATACTGAATTTCAGTTTGAAGCTATTATAAATAATGATGTTATGAACTTTATTGTTTGTGTTCTAGAAACATGCATTGCTCTTAGGTACATATTTAGGTCTGGGTTTTGGGGTCACTATATGCAAAGCATTAGTTTAGTTTTAGTAGAAAATGCCAGGAAGTTTTTCAACATGTTTTATGCATTTATATTGGTGCTAGGAGCAGTCTATGATAATTCTCTTGGTTTGACATTCTTGCTAGTACTTGATTCCACCAGTCTTTTTTTTATTTTTTACCATTCAGGTGAGTATTGCAGTGGCATTTTTGCCTTTAATTTGCATTCTATTAATCACTAATGAACACTTGTTCATGAGTTATTGGCCTTTGGGATATGGTTTTGTGAGGTTTCTATTTCAATTTCTTGCCCATTTTTACTATATTGCCTACCTTTGTCTCCCTGATTTATAAATTATTTTATATTCTGGGTATAAGACCTTTGTTATCTGTATTATGTATTCTGTTCTGTAGACTCCCTTTACATTGCCTTGCTTGCTTTTAAACAACAGAAATTTTTACCTTGAACATAGTCATGTTTCTAAGCACTGTTTTGCATCCTGTTTAAGAAATTCTCACTCAGGAGAAATGAAGTTTTGCACTACCTAACTTTCCAGAACATTGGTAAGAGGAAGTTTGCAATGTGAGTTCCCATTTAGGAGCTTGGTTAATTATTTTAGTCATTTGGCTTTCATATGGAATTTCTAAATGGATTGGAATTTCTCTAGATATTTTTCTGTAAGTCTTTCAAAACTAGTATCTGTTAGACCTGTATTAATGTCTACAGAAGCAATGCTGGCTCTAGCAGTGCAGTCCTTGTGTTTCTGTTAAGCATTAAGTGATTTAGAAAGAAAGACAATAGATTCTCTTATCTCTGAATTTTATGCTTCCTTTTACTGAGGATAAAACCATGGATAAGTAAGAAGAGTTGATATTTCAACACCGATCACCATTTTATACGATGGTTCTTTTAGTTCATTTTTATTAATCCATGTAGCTTTGATGAAGTATATTCTTTGTGGCCTGTCATTTCTATTTCCTTCATAGATAAGGGACCAAGTGGCATAAGAATGGCTTATGACCAGGCTCAGGTCTTTCTAGATCTAGGGTATAATTATTAATTTTAGTTAGGTGACCACTAGTGATTACATTCTCAGGGGCTTGTTTGTACCAACTGAAATCCATGGAGAGTGATTTAAAATCTTGAAATGTAAAACTGTAGGATTGAAGTTGTATGAAGGTGGGAACTATGTCTTGTTCATCATCATATTCATGATGGCTAGGCACATAGTGGGGGCTCAATAAAAGTTACTCCAATGGAAGAAAAAAGAGAAAGAAAGAAGGAAAAAAAGATGGATGGATGGATGCATGGATATAGTAGACACAGTAACTAGCACTGTCCCATCCTTGGCTCTTTCAATTTAGCATACTTGTCAACCATATGTCACTGTTTTCTGGCACAAGAAATCTTGCCCTCGAGAGCAAATTTGTTTTAAACGTTGCTTTGTAATGACCTTTAGTAACATTCAACCTTGTACTTTTTTTTAATTAATTCTATTTCATAAATTCCTGGCTCTGTATTCCCAGTTTAAATATCACCTCTTGGTTGGCAACCTGTTTCAGTTACACATTTGCATACTTAAATATGGCTGCCCACTCACAGCCCTGTCCAAAACTCTGATTTCATGGCCTCATTGAGAGTGTCTCACTCCCAGCACCGGCTTGGTAGATGTTCGCAAACTGAGCCCACAACAGGTACTCTGTTATGGGAAAGAAAATAAAATTAGAGAAGGTAAATTTTATATTCAGATAAAAATAGACTGAATGGTGGCTGGTTCGCTTAATTATGTGGCTATTCTCTTCATTCAAATTCTTTAATCTCTCCGAGCCTCAGTTACTTCATCTCTAAAATAAGGCTAATAATTATACCTCCCTCAAAGGGAGGTTTTGAACATGAGAGGAGACAATGCAGGATAAGGTTCTGACACAAAGGGAGCTGCCGTTGTTACTGCTCTTGCCCCTTCTGTAATTCTCATTGGCATCATTGGTATTCTTGGTTATCTACACTAGGAATTTTCCTGGCATGTGAGTGAACTTTGGAAACCCATTTATGGCGGAGATGTTTGCTTGATGAGAATGAATAAGAACAAAGGAAGCTGGTGAACTTCATAGATGTTTGTATCAAGCTCCAGGGTTCAGATGAATTCCTTCTCCACTTGAAGGAGATTCTGTCAAAAGGACTGCTATTGTATGGAATCAGCCCTCTCTCTCCTTTCAATGGTGTCAGAAAGAGAGATACTAACAAATTCTAACATTTTTCCTTCAGTATTCATTGTCAGTCACCAAAAGCTTCTTTTATGGCTACATTATACCATAGTGAAAGAAATGATTAATTAGATCACAGCTTATCTAGGATTCACTACATTACAGCTTGAAAGTCTTTCTGATATGGGGAGGCTGGCCACACTTTCGGATAAGCTTTAAGTGATATCAGCCTGTCATTAGGAGAGCATTTGCAAATATTTCCTGAAGACGCTGTCACTCATCCATCTGAACTTGGTTTTTAATGAGTTTTGCTTTCTGAGGACAAAATATTGAGCTGGGAAAAGTTCCCTCTTGAAGTCTGTCACCCCCAGTGAGTTGAAAGGGGTTTGTGAGAGCAGAATAGGAAATTCAACACAGGAGCTGTTAATATATATTTTTAATATACTTTTTTGAGCCAGGAAAATATAAAGTTTTCATTGATTCCTGATTTGGTATGTATCTGGGGCTTCCTCAAACAAAGTAATATGAAATTTGAGTGAGACCAGAGTTTGAATACAATAAATATAGCATCTATTCCAAGACACAGTTTTAACAAATACCTCTCACTTCACATTGATGTGCCAGTATTTTCAGATACCACTCATATTACAGTGCTCATGTTTTAGAGACCTTAACAACTCATCAGCATAACAGGTTGAATTCAAAACCTTGGTTTCAGCCAGTGTGAGGTGTGGACTTGAAACATCCCCTAGGGGATGTTTGATGTGAGTGGTCCTCACACTGCATTTTGAGAAGGGACTAGTGAATGTTGTTTTAGGATTAGTGTATACTGTGTCTATCTTGTTTTTAGTTTCTTTTGTTCTGTTGTTCTGTTCATTGGCAAACACATCATACTATTTTTTTTTTTTTATCCATGTGGTGTACTTTCTCTACTAATATCCCTCATTTGGAATCCCCAACAATTAGGCAAAGAGCTGAGTACATACTCAGGGTTGCATGTATCATTAATTTAGATTTTAAAATGTTTTCCCCAAGACATATAGGACTATGATCACAGAAGCATTTATTAGCTTGTTCAAGCATGAAAAACCATGGTTATCATCAAAATAGAGTTCATCACCTGCATAAATAAGTTGAAACTAAAACTTGTGACATTACTAAAGATACTAACCCAAAATTGTACCCAGTAATGTTTGTCTTTGTGTCTCTGCTCATTTGGCTTAGGTGGTGTTGTAGAACTGGTAGAGTGATGTCTCTGAGGAAATGCTATGGATCGGTCAAGTTCCATATTAGTAACTTGGATTTACCAGCTCAGCCTAATTCTGTGGTTATCACAGATACTTATTATTATTATTATTATTACAGCAAAGACAGTAGAATCAAAGAAAGGGAGAGAAGACTTTTTTCCAGTGGGGCCAATACTTGGCTTAAGGTCCCAACATGACAGGGAAATTTTACATCATGCAGGTTGGAGGCAAATAGGACCCTACACCATAGGACCCTACACCGAACGATCATGGGCACTTGGTTTTCACCATGGCCAATTTAGGGATCCTGGTTGATGTAGTCATTATCCAGGACCCGATTTGATGGTATTGGAGTAACCTCCTTAGTCATAATAGCCATTGAATGAATTACTTGCTTCCTTTCGGTTCAACCACTAAGTGAATTCTCAGTGTAAGGCTTCCTTCCACGTTCTTGGTTTCTCTCCTTTCCTTTGGTCTCCCTTTTGTTCCTAAAGCCCTGCATAAATGTATCATTAACTTTAATTCCTAAGTATTTTTCTTAGCTATGAGAATTGTGTCACCCTGGCCCAAAAACTATTTGAGTAACTACTATGTGCCATTTGCAGGGGCTTTAAGGGAATAAGCAACAAAGCTTCTTTTCTCATGGAGATCACTACAATTAAAAGTAAGCACATGCCTTTTGCTTATAAGATGAGTAAGTTCTGAGGGTCTAATATATAGCACAATGACTGTCACTAATAATATTGTATTACATACTTGAAATTTGCCAAAACAGTCTATGTTAAGTATTCTTACCAAAAGAAGAAAAGCAACGTTGTAAGGTGATAGATGCATTAAATAACTTGATTTTGGGAATCCTTTTACAAGGTACACATATATCGAATCATCCTATGGTATATTTTAAATGTATTTCAGTTTTATTTATCAATTATACTGTGATAAAAGCTGGAGAACATAAACAAATGTGATTAAAATCATAATGAGTATTTTAGTAGGGAAGCAAAGGAGGCTCTAAAAGCATATCAAGGGCTTTATCTAGTGTAAGGAGATAAAAGACGTTCTGGAGAGCACGATGGATCATCTGAGACCTGATATTTGGCAAGGAGTTAAATCAGGGATGGAGGGGCTTGTGGTATAGTTGAAGAGAGGGAACAGAGTATAGAAATGTGTGCAGAGAGGTCCAGGATGGCTGAAAAGCAACTAGTACAAAATATAGATGAGATGGTAGGTGTGGACAGACAGTTCAGGGCTTTTTAAGGCTCGTTAAAGATGCTGAGCTTTATCTTACGGGGAATGAGAAGCCATTGAAGTACTTTAAGTATGAAGAATCAGCCGTAGGACCTACCTCTTGCTCCTAAATAAAAAATAAACATTAGTATTTGTCAGGATAACAGAAGATTTGGAGAAGTCTTAACTTTACATCTCAACGCTATTAACTATGGTGTTTGGGCAGTGGGATCTGCTAGGAAAAACATACCTTATCTTTATTTTAGATAATTCCCTATCATTCAAATATAAATTATTTCTGTATTAAAGAAGTTTATTTTTTAAGATGTCAAGATAAAAGATTGCAAAGCATTGTGTCCTAGCTTCAACATTTTCAACAAAAATGTCAAGAAAGGGAATAGCAAGTTAAACAGAATTAAGGAAAGAAAAACTTGTCCAAAGCAGTTACATTTGAAGCTTAACCACACAGCAAGAAAGCAAAAAACCAGACTAGGTCTTCCTCCGATGAGACTTCTTCCTTCGGCATGAAGTGATGCTCAGGAGTTTCTTGCATTGTCAAGGACAGGGACTTAGGCAGGGATGTATTTGTTGAGTCTGCTGCATTCTTGAGAGTGTGCCTTTCATTACTATTTCGAAGACAACATTTTTTTTTTTCCCCAGGCAGAAACATCTCTGAAATGATTATGTGAGCCAATAGGAAAATATGATATTATTTACAGAAATTGTGTTTTTCCCAAGTCTCTCGGGTTACCTAGCGTTTAGAGTTGGGTTGCAAAAAGGGGACTAGATCTTCTATGTATCTGTTGTATATGGTAGCTGTATTAGCCATTAACACTGTGTAACAAGCAATCCCAGTTTCTTATGACTGTAAATATTTGTTTATAAGTTTGAGGGTTTGTCTTTCATTATGATTCAGTTGGTCTTGGCTGAATTTGGTTGTGATAGGCTGTATTTCAGGCTTTGTGTCAGGTTCTCTTTAGCCTTGTGTGTACTCATTCTGAGACTCAGGGAAGATTGTTATCTCTCCGGGGTTATGTTCTTTCTGTGGTAAAGGGCTAAAGTTCAAGAGAACTGGTGGAATCTTGCAATGTTTCTTAAAACCGTGGCTTTGAATTGAAATACTATCACTTCTGCCCACTGTAAAACAAGTTAAATGGTCGAGCTCAAAGTCGATAAGATGGAGACGCATACTCTACCTCCAATAAGGGAGCTCACTACGAAGTTACATGACAAAGGGCATGTACAGTTCTATCCCGGGGAGAAAGTGAGACATTGGGAATAATAATCTAGCCAGCCTTGGTGTCTAAAGTATCATTACATGGGAGTCACCTTTACTTTTTCCACTTAGACTATGCCATTATACAAATTGAAACTCTTCAACCACTATGAAAAAAGACAAAAGACTAACTAGAGAATTATCTCTACAGATACTCTCATAGCAGACTTGATGGCAGCTGATTAAACAGCAAATCCTGTGCTATCATTATCAAAGATACATTGTACTCAAAAAAATTCAATCATTTGATCAAGCAGTATGATTTTTTTTTTTGGCCACATAAAGTCTACTTAAGGTATTCTTCAGGGATAAAGAATAGTTGTATGCAGTAAATCAGTTAGATATTGTAAAACTAGAACTGAATCATTTTCAGAAATGATACAACACGAGGAGCCTGTTTCAAGAAACAAGCTTGTCACTTTTAGTTAATACAGCTAATTTCTTTTTTTTTTTTTTACCAGGATTGAGGTTGAGTTAGAAGTAATTAAGTAGTAAAAACAAAGTAATGAAACAGAATTAATAAACAATTCAAGAGTATTATTTTTGAATGGGAAACCATGGATAGATTCTAATAGTACTCTATTATTCTATTGTACTATAATAATATTGTACTATTATTCTAAATGTACTATTATTCTAATAGTACATTTTCTCTTCAAGATCTCTTTAGCAAAGTGATGCTGCTTTTAAGAATGGTAGCAAGGTGGTCAGAACTAAGAGTCATCTTATAGGTTAACTGAGCTAAAAAAAAAAAATGGGGTAAATTTTGTTGGGGGTCAGCATGTATCCCATGTGCTAGACACTCTTTTATCACATTTTGCAGATATGTTATTTACCTGCAGTGACCTTCAGTTATGTCCCAGAGGTTTTGATTGTAATTTATAACTAACTGTGCAAATGGAGAAGTCAGGATGACAGAGTGGGTAAGAGCCAGACTTGGGAGACCTTTAGTTAAACTTTTTAACTCTCTGTGCCTCAGATATCTTTTATGTACAGTGGGAATAATAATAGCACTTGTTAGGAAAATTAACAGAACAAATACTTAAGGCACACCCTAACACACAGTTAGTGTTTTTTAATAAATAAATACTTCTTACATAATAGAGCTTATAGTTAGAGGATGCAGATGGATCCTGAGCGGGAAACCTGTTTATGTCCTTTTTTTGCTATAGTGGATTGAATTGTGTCCTCCCAAAAGATACACTGAAGTCCTAACCCCCAGTATCTGTGAATGAGATTTTATTAGGGAACAGTCTTTGCAGATGTAATCAAATTAAGATGAGGTCAGACTGGATTAGATGTGGCTCATAA
This sequence comes from Martes martes, assembly GCF_963455335.1. NCBI lineage: Eukaryota > Metazoa > Chordata > Mammalia > Carnivora > Mustelidae > Martes > Martes martes. The sequence goes on along the minus strand of NC_137888.1, from coordinate 181,961,146 downwards.
ATTCATTGACCAAAGGCTGTCATTAAAAGGAGAAGACAGGTTGGAGTTATACACACACACACACACACACACACACACACACACACACACACGAGGAAGAAGGCCGTGTAAAGATGGAGAACGACATTGGAGTGATACAGCTATAAGCCAAGAAATGACGAAGATTGTTGGCAACCACCAGAAGCTAGAAAAAGGCAACATGGGATTCCTCCCAAGAGCCTTTGGAAGGAACATGATCCTGACATCAACAACTTGATTCAGACTTCTAGTTTCCAGAACTATGAGAGAATAAATGCGTTAAGTCACCCAGTCTGTGGTCATTTGTTATGGCAGCTCCAGGAAACTAATAATGCTAGTTGTCCTGTCAGGGGAGAAGTACTTCAGTGTATGAAAACTTCACTCCGTCTGCTTTAGAATGATAGTGACAACAGGAGCTGTCCCATAGGGTGTGAGGTCTTAAATGTAAAGTGCATAGTACAGAGACTTGCATATATCAAGTGTTCATTACAAGTGTGACTTTGTCATCATCATCGTCATCATCATCAATCGTCTTCATCACCACTATCATCATCAATAGTGGTAATTGTCTTCTCCCAGATTTCTCTGCAATAGTCACTCTGTGAGTCCAGCCACTTCATTTCCTATAATCCTGTTTAAAGTGCATGTGTTCCCTGTATGCTAATCTATGTCTGGGTCCTCGTGTGCTTTTCCAATGTTCTCTCTCTTTTTTTTTTTTAATATTTTATTTATTTGACAGAGAGAAATCACAACTAGGCAGAGAGGCAGGCAGAGAGAGAGGAGGGGAGCAGGTTCCCTGCTGAGCAGAGAGCCTGATGCGGGCTCGATCCCAGGACCCTGAGATCATGACCCGAGCCGAAGGCAGAGGCTTTAACCCACTGAGCCACCCAGGCGCCCTCCAATGTTCTCTCGATGGCAGAGGAGGACGAGGGTGTGTTTGAAGGGGCTGGGACTATAGCCTGAAATAGCCCATAGCATTTGGAAATGTTCTTTCGAGCTTCTACTAAAATTGGGTTTATCCTGTAATTTATGTGCATTTGCTTAGATATAAATATGGGTGCTCTGAATTACTACCTAAATTGCTTCATTTCCTCCTAAATCCTCAGGGGGAAAGTTTATGCCCTGGGAGGATATAACATAAGGCTTCTTGTTCTTATTTACTCCTCTAGTCTTAGCACACTGTTATAAACATCTGGGATTTTTAACATTTCAGTTAAATAGAGTTTGGGAATTCTTATACAGAGAGGCTGGAATTCCAGATATGATCTTTGCATTTTTCTAAATATTAGGGCCTCAAGACCAGTAGTTCTCAACCAGAGGTCATTTGCCCACCACCCCCCCAACCCCAAGGAATTTTTGACAGCTGGAGGCATTGTTAGTTGTCATAACTGATGATGATACTGGCACTTGTGGGTAGAGGCCAGAGATGCTGTACAACGACCTCCGATGTACAAGACAGCCCCACACAGCAATGTTATCTGGTCCCAGATGTCAGTATTGCCAAGGTTAAGAAACCTCGCTCCAAGCCATGCCCAAAATGATCATGTTGTGTCTGACTGTATCAGGCCATAGAGATTTCTACTTTGCATTGAGGTCATTATCATATAACACTTTTTTCCCCCTATGTCTCTCTCTACAGGTCCATGTCTTATGTGTTTTGTGCTACCCTTTAGCTCCTAACACCGATCCTGGAAAGTAGTAGATGCTCAATAAGTGTTTCTGGATAGAATCCACTGTTATGAAAATGTCTTGCACCCAAGTCACTCTGCCACTCAAAATAAAATATATATATTTTTTCTCTCTTCCTATGGTTTAAATAGCACCCGAGATACATAGGATTTCAGAAACATCATGGTTCTTAGAAGGGGGGTTATACATCAAAGACCTGAGGTTTTGGGGAAAAAATGATCCTCCAACGAGGGCAAGTTAGAAGCCGGCCAAGAATCAGGGACCTGGTTCTGACCTCTTCAGCTATGTGTGAATAGTTGTCACCAGGCCCACACATTCCTCTGTTCCACATAACTTAGTACTTCTCCCTGGCCTCTCAAAAGGGGTAAAATGGCAATGTATTTCTCCTGTCAGTGGATAACTTGAATTTAGTTTATTGTTCTGCACTCCATTTCTTCTGGAACCATTCCCAAATCGCCTCAGCCTCTAAGAATACTGTCATCAGACCTCTGTTCTCATACTGCAATTAAGGCTATCATCATGTCACATTAGAATAGCTTTTTGATATGTTTGCCTTTCCCTCTCAACAATGAACTTCTGAAGGGCTTCAGTCTTATCTTTATTCTTCTAAGTTCCTGGAACATGGTAGGTGCTTGGCATGTATTAAATGGGTCAGTGAATCTTGCAAACAGTGTATAAATCAGCCAGTCACTTTGGATGATACTTATGTCGGTCTATATTTGTAATGATGCATCAGTTCCCCAAAGTATGGTCACTGTTATTTTAGCTGAGAAAATGCAGTTCATGTTAATTTAAGAAAAAAAACAAAGGGAGGTTTATTACCTCAAATATTTTCAAAGACCCAGAGTGTAGTTGCATACGGGGAGCAAAAATGATACGGTGACATTTCTTTCATTCCTTCTCCTACTTCTGTTTTCCTGTTACATTTCCTGTATGATTGAAACCAGCTGTTATACTGCTGTTTCCAACACTCCATGTCTCTGTCAATCTCACAAACGGGTTTCCTCAACCTGGTGGGCAAGATGGCCACCATCGATCCCTGCTGAGTAATCATGCTGAGTAATCATGCCTTTCTAAGGGGCGCCTGGGTGGCTCAGTGGGTTAAAGCCTCTGCCTTCAGCTCAGGTCATGATCCCAGGGTCCGGGGATTGAGCCCCACATCGGGATCTCTGCTCCGCGGGGAGCCTGCTTCCCCCTCTCTCTCTCTGCCTGCCTCTCTGCCTACTTGTGATTTCTGTCAAATAAATAAATAAAATTAAAAAAAAAAGAACCTTTCTAAGAAGAACTTTAATTACTTCACTTTGGGACATTTACCAGCAACTGAACCAATCACTGTGGCCACACAGGTTGGATCATTTGATCAGAGCCAACCATAGGACCAAGTCTTGCTAAGGGGGTTAGAGAGTTCCAGCTAACTGCGCAGAATGGATTTCAGAGAAGAAAGAGGTATTTCATCACTAGGAATAAGTGCAGAAAGAACTGCTAGACAAGAAAGCGTAGTGAATGCCCAGTATATCAGATACCCTATCACAGATTCACCATGTGTTCCTTCTCTCTTTCTTCTACAAGGCCTAGAATCAAGCTTTATACCCCAGCAGTAATTGGTGAATATATATAGGCACCAACTGAAGAAAATGTGTGATAATTTACTATGTTGGGTATTGCCAACACTCTGGTTTATTTAGAATGATTTGCCAGCACAATGCATGAAAAAGTCTGTAGCCCATAAATAGAACATTTATGCTCTGCTAAAAGTTTCCCGTAGCATACTGTATTGCTTTTCTTAACAATAAAATGATAAAATTTAAGAGAACTAAGTGGGTATGGTATGGATTGTATGCGTTCATCAGATCAGGTGTATCTTTTGGAATTGCCTGACTTTGACCTAGTACATTCTATGACTGTTTAATCAGAAGGACAAGCTCCTTTGAGGTTGAGGGAGTACAATGAGTGTTGCATCAGGCAACAATCAAAATTCAGGACCGTAGTGTCTTTATTCTCCATATCAGTGGCAACATCTAATTATAAAGAAGGAAATGTCAGTGCCTTTTTTAAAATAATTGCTGGCAGGGTGGTTGTAGTAAATCTAACTTTAGTTGACAGGGACTACTTAAAATTATTTTACAGAAACGGGCAATCAGACAAGGCATAAATATGTCTTTGTCAAAACAGCAAGCAGGAGTTCTTGTTTAAAAACTTAACAAATACTGTACCTTCAGGCTTTGATGGAACACTTGGTTCCAAATTTGCTGGTGAAAGAAGAGTATGTGGAGAACTAACATCTCTAAGTTATATATTGTTATTTTGTATGCTGTGTTTAATTGTTCCCAAATATAGTAGATTGAATGTTCCCAAAACTTGAATTACATGTAATTAAATATAATGTGACTCAAGTTTTGCTAGAATGTTAGCTCAGTGGTTGCAGGAATTTTTGTCTCTTTCATTTAGTACTGCACCCTCAGGCCTTAGAATGTAAAAGTTCCCCAATAAATATTCAATGAATGAATGCATGGTGACTTATTTCCTAAAAATCATCACGTTTCTTAACAATGTAGACTTAAATATTGGACATACACTTCCTAGAACCGTTTGTAGTACATATTCGATTTATCAACACATATTTAATGTGCATCTACTTAATTGCAGTATAGTGTTCAGTTCTAGAGATTAAGTAACATAATTGCTGGAGATACTAATCAAAATACAATCAGTAGCTATTCAAATGATCGTAAATAAAGAAAGGGACTTATTGGATTATGTTTTGAGAAGTCCAGGAAAGGATATATGTCCTCAGGTATAGCTAGATCCAGAGGTCCTAAAGATAAAACCTGGATTCTCTCTCTCTTTTAATATTTTTCATCTCTGCTTTCCTCTGAGTTGACTTCATTCTTATCTAGTGTCTTTTTACCTGGTATCAGAGAAGGTCACAGGAAGGTCCAGTTTCGCCTGGCATCATAAGGAACAATCCCGGAAAAATCAGTCCATTTCTCTGTCCCCTACATCCATATGAATTCCAAAAGCGACTCTTGTTATCTCTGCTTCATGATATTGCTCAATTGTGAACCAGTACTCGGTATCTATAGGGAGAGAGACACTCTGACAGATGAGCTTGAATCATGTGCCATCACTGGGGCAGAAAATATGTAATTGGGACTGGCAGCCTCTGGGACTAATATGAAGTGAAAAAGAGGTAGAACCCAGACAGAAGGACAAAGTAAAAGCAACAAGCACAGGGCCGGCCAAGACAGATGTCCAAATGTCCACTGCATTCCCTACAACAAGCTCTCTGTACAGAGTTTGATTTCAGTGGTAAACTTCCCCAACTCCCTTCTGAGCAAACTGAAATGCTCAGGCTGAAGTGATTTGCTCAAGGTTATCCAGTGAGTTAATGACTAATCTCTGAGATAACTAAGATCTACAGTGTCCTGGTTGAGAGCCTGTTTCCGCTGTATCATTTGGGCTCCCAGATGCCCCATAAACCCACTTCCTTTTTCTCCGTTCACTTCAAGCATAACTATTCCCATTTAGTAAATCATATCCTATTACAGAATTATAAAGTAGATTGGTCAATTGCACTTCTACATACGGGATAAAACTGACCTTGTATGTCATGTGTGGGGATTCCATAACTTGGGTGAGCCCAAGGAAATGAACTATGACTTTGTAACATTGCACTGAGAGGCTTATGTGACAGAGGATCTCTTTTAACTTGTTCTGTAAGATCCGGGTGATTTTTAGACATCGCCCTCTTCCTGAGATGATTAAAATCAGTTCAATAACAAGGGTTTGTGCTTTATGAGCTGAAACTCTTAGTCGATAAACCCAATGGAAATCATTGCAAGGTTCAGGGCTCTGGCTGTGTTCATTTCACAGTCCCTCTTCACACAGCTAGTATCTGCTGCAATATTCTAGACTTTTCCTGAAAGCCTTGTGAAGGGGTAAATGACCATGAAGGAGTATAGGAAATGGAAAAGAATATCAGGCTGAGAGTCCATCAGGGCTCTGTGACTCTGGACAAGGCCCATCATCTGAGTCCCACCTGCTACATCTGTAAGAAGTAGGTATTTAAAGCATGCATGCCGGGTAGTTCCATCAGTAACAGCTTATGTTTCCATCACCAGGCAAAGGTGAACGACTTAGCCTTTGGCATTAGACTCATAGAGACTGAAAAGTGTCCCTAGATAATCTTTTCTTCAAATTACTATATTTGTTGGTCATGGATGTGAATTCCCAAAGGAACAGATTATAAGTGAAATACAAAGTATTACAAGCTGTGTCCCAGGAAAAAATAAAATTACTGTTTACCTAAGCATGTATAAAGAAAAAAAAAAAAAAACAATTATTCCTAGAATTTGTCCTGCTCATGTGAATAAGAAAATATTATGTAGCAAAATACTAACCTAGCGAAAGGGGAATAATTAGGTATTGTTCAGATTTTCTCTTCAGTTAAGTCAAGTTTTCTGTGCAAAAAAACATTCTGTAGTTACAATGCTTTGAAATCCTTTGCAGTGGAAGTGAGAAGGAGGTCCTCCGACTAACACAACAACCACATGGTGATGGGCATGGTGTCAGATTTCCCTATTCCACATGCCACATGGAGATTAGAGTGATTTTACATGTTTTCATTCTTCTGTGTTTTAATTTAAAACTGCAGACGTACTCATAAATAACCAGCTGCCTTCGGAGAGTAATAAGGAAATTTTGGGTAGGGTTTAAACGTGTCTAATATGATGAGATACAAAAAAGAGATATGCTGTATGTGAAAGGAGTAGGATAACGGCTGATTTGAATTTACTTCTCTGTCAATGTAAAGAATATGATACTTTCATGGAAAAAATGTAATATGACAACCAATGACAGATAATAGCTGGTTGACAGCCTTAACATAAAATAAATGCTAAGGTTTCTTCTCTTTACTATGTCTCTGATTTGTCATGAAATGCTGTAAAATATGTGTTGATGATAAGTTACTCATGTTTTATAAAAATACAACAATTTCTAAATGATAATATTCAGGGCTCTATCAGTCTCAGATCAAAAATTCAGCTTAAATTGGCTTAAGCAAAAAAAAAAAAAAGAACTTATTGATTCATATATATGAAAAAAATATGTCTTCAGGCATAGTTGGATCCAATTATTCAACAACATCATTAATCATGCTCCTATTTCTAAGGTCTGCTGTCCTCTGAGTTGGTCTTGTTGTCTGGCAAGTTCTTTCCGTGTGAAGACAAGAGAGCTACCCACCCATGCCCCCAGTTCCTGACTTAAATTAATTACCTTGAGCCCAAGAGAAATATTTTTTTTCCATGGTTCCAAACACAGTGCTGGCATTGTATCTCACTGAACCAACTTGGGCTACATCAATACTAGTCTAACATTAACAAAATCCATAAATTTTGTGTACATAGTATGCAATAAATTAAAGGTTTATGGTCAAAGTTAACACTAAGGTGCGTGGTAAGGACTACCCTGACTTTACCAACCTGCATGATTAATGGTTTTCACAAAACAGGTATTTTCAGCCCCATATTAGCAAAAAGTGAGCACAGTGCCCGCTAGTGACTAATACAGAATGACTTCCTGGTCATCAAGATCCATAAATTTACTGTTGTCTAAAACTTTCCTAGTCTTCAGACAGGGGTCCAAGATCCTACACATTATGCTTTCTTTGTGTTTTCCAAAATAAATGATATTAAAGTGTCACAGTTAAAACTGGTTCTGTTTCTATAAACCGTCCGATAAACTCATAAGACTGAAAAATATGATCACGTGTTACAGGGTCGCCTATGCACTAGAATGTCATTACCACTTGGATTGCCTTTTTTTCTTGCTGCCTTTCTGAAGTGACAAACTTCATAGAGTAGACCGTGATTATGAGTGTGCCATGCTAATTCTCAGGTGCCTACCCCAGACTTGCTGAATCCAAAACTATGGAAGTAGGTTCCCAGCTGTGTGTATGCAGTTGAACCATCTAGGTGATTCTGATACACACTGAGCTTTAAGAACTACTAATTGGGAACCCATAAACAATTGGTTCTCATAGTTTTGTTTTTTTAAGATTTTATTTATTTATTTGACAGACAGAGATCACAAGTAGGCAGAGAGGCAGGCAGAGAGAGAGGAGGAAGCAGGCTCCCTGCTGAGCAGAGAGCCCGATGCGGGGTTCGGTCCCAGGACCCTGAGATCATGACCAGAGCCGAAGGTGGAGGCTTTAACCTACTGTACCACCCAGGCACCCTTGTTGTCATAGTTTTATAACAATAACAATTCCATAAAAATTTATTCTGATAGTACTAGCAGTAGTAGTAGTAGTAGTAATTACGAATCTCTTACTATATGGCAGGCATAATGTATATCTCGTTTGATGATCACAATTCTCAAGTTAGTCATTCTTATTCATCCCATTGTATAGAAGAGGAGATTAAGAGAAAAAAGGTGCTTATTCAAAGTCATACAGCTAGTAAATAGTAACACTTCATTTTAGCACCAATCGCATTCTCTAATTTTGGCTTTTGGAAAGATACTCTTCCCAAGTAGCTATGGAGTAATAGTAGACTTCAGACTCACTTTAATATAAGCTCCACCCACTTGTATTTTTAGCTGTATGGGAAAAGAAAAGGTGGAATTATTGTCACTTTTTCTAATCTTTAAACATTTTCCATGGTAAGAAACAACATGCTAAAAAAAAAGAAAAGAAACGACATGCCAGTCACTGCTGGGCAGAATATATAAAGGTTGGGAGGTTTCCCTTCTCTGTCTGGGACCTGTTCACCTGGACAAACCTGGTCATTTTATCAGTCACTGGTAGCCTTAGTAGAGCCCATCATGTATTTAAAACATTAGAGCACACCATGTTGATTGGATCAGTGGTAAACCAGCAAGGTGGTAATAGCAAGCAGAATCAGGGCAATATATCTGGGCACAGTTTTTCTCTTGGCCCCGAGTCCTTTCTGGGTCCACAGTCTGAGAGAACAGTTTCTGTGCAGGTGGCGTCCTGCCAGATTTGAGGAGAGACCTGAATCCTTTCTGTATCCTGCCCTTTGTAGTCACTCTTAAGTCACGAATCAGGAGAACCTACTCCAATAATTTGAATCCTTTCACTTAGGGAATGGCTGCCTCTTGAGCTGAGCTTAGCCACAGCAAGGCCACATTCTTATTTTGAGGATAAAGCTGCGTCTGTTCTCCCTGAACAATATCATAACCCATAACTTTCAGTGTCCCGGGGAGCTCATCTCCCTGCAGGAAAAGAGAAGCAAGACAGCTCTCCTGGTTGCAGGCACGTGCCTGTACCTGTGCTGCCCTTCTGGGCAAAACGCCCTCCAACATGTCTGCTCTTGTGGTAACCATGGTTGAAAGATGTCTCCCAAGATCGCCACTCCCTGGTGTGCACACCCTGAAGTCTCCTTCTCTTGAATATAACTGAAACTTATCTCATTGGATGACCCTTTAAAAGAGGGTCTAATGGTCAGAGACAGAAAAATCAGAGAAATTCAAAGCTGCAGAGAAATCTCCTACTTTTTATGCCTTTTAATAGAAAGGGCCTGAGAGTGACCTCTGGGTGCTGAGGTCCTCAACCAGCATGTGGGGAAAAAAAAGCAGGGGGTGGGGGAGGGGGGAACAGCTGCAAGGAAGTGAGATCTGTCAGCAACTTGAGGGTGCTTTGCAGCAGACCTTTGCTTAGTCAAGCTTCCAAATGAGGCCATAGAGAGCCAGTACCTTGATTTCAGCTGTGAGAGACCCTGAGTGGAGGAGCCAGCTGAAAGGTGCCAGCCTCCTGACACACAAAAACAGCAAGACGATATAGTGTTTTAAACCACGGGGTTGGAGGTGGTGTGCTATGCAGGAAGAGAAAATGAATACAGCCTAGAACATGCTTAGTCCTCCATCTAGAATGTTCTATCACGTAGTGGTAATTTCCAAGACTGTTACACAAAAACTAGGTAATATGGTTTCATAGCAAATGGAAAGCAACACAGAAATGCTGTGATTCTCATAGACCAGTAAGGGGGTAACACATCATACTGTCATTGTCCCTTCTTGCTTCTTAACCAGTTTATTTGCCATCTCCCACATGCGGTATTAGATCACACATCTGTTCTCTGTGGTCTCAACCCCTGAGTTTCTGGCATCCAGTATGTTCACACATTGATTTAGAATTGCAGTAGTATATTTTGTTTCTGGAATTGTTGAAATATTTTCATTTTGTATCAGTAAAAACGGCAGTCTCCTAAAGACTTTTTTTGTCTATGTTGTCCATGTGTGTGTTGTTGAGAACTGATAATTTTTGTTTCATAATGCAGAAACAACTATAGCAAAGAGTATAAAAACCAACACAATTTATATCTAATCTATGGTGTCAGATTGAAATTCTAGAATACCTAGTCCAAATTAATGGACATAAAACCTCTAATAACTGGAATTTTGGGCCTGTCTTTTAAACTCAAACATCAGTTTTAATTTTTTCCTTAAGAATTGACCTAAAGACAACTTGAAGCATCAGATTTCATCACAAAGATCTATTTTGTTTTTCATGTTGCTTCCCTGGATCTGAAAAGAACTTGCTTTTGAAAGAAAAAGAAAGGGAGAAAAATAATTGGAATTATCTCTCCTATTGCCACCAATCCTACTTTGGAAGAATTGTCTGTTATTTAACCCTTCCATTTGTTTTACCTTAGAAATGTGATTCTGTTATCAGAACCTGAAGAAATTGAAACTAACCTGAAGAAATTGAAACAACGTTATTGACTCAAGGCGGGAAAACTAGGCTCGTCACAGGTCTTCCTTTTTAGGGTCTTTCCTCTAAAATGAAAGGTGATTTATATAGATGACAAGTCAGGGAACCATCCCAAGAGTCCAGGTATTACCAGCAAGAACATCAGCATTAATGCACATTAATTAGGCATTTTTTGTGATCAGCTTGGCATACTGACCAATGCCTTCATGTTCACTTCTTTTTGTTTTCTTTCATTGTTCTACCGTGTCAACTGTATCTACCCTTTGGCCTGGCATAATGAAGAAAGCCAAGTTTGATGTCCAGTACATAATGTCACAACTACCCATGGCTCAGCAGGATGCTAAATAGCCAAAACCCCCTCTCCATGCACACATATCTATTCCTCTCTAAACCCATTCTAAACCCATACCCTACTGTTGCTGCTATGAGCTGCTGTTAGTTACCATTATTGTAATATTTATTATGTTCCAGACTCTATGAGATAGTATATTGGTTATCTATTGCTACCTAACAAATCACCCTGAAACTTAGATGCTAAAGCAACAAAAAACATTAATTATTTCACCATTTCTGGGGGTTAGAAATCCAGAACTGAATTATATGTTTCTAGTTCAGGGAGTCTCATGAGGTTATAGACTAAACAGTGTTGGGGTTGCAGTCATCTGAAGGCTTGATGGGGGCTGGAGGATCCCATTCTGAGATAACCTACACACCCAACCAGCAAGTTGATTCTGGCTATTCGAAGAAAGTCTTAGTTCCTTACCACTTAGCCTTCTCCATGGGGATCTTGGAGTCTTTTCACAACATGGCAGCTAGCTTCCCTCAAAGCACAGTGTCCAAGGGAGAGCAAAGCACTCATAGCTTTGGATTTTATAGCATAGCCTTGGAAACCATACACCATTTCTGCAATATCTTATTGGTTGTGCAGGTTAGATTGACTCTGTGTAGGAGAGGACTTAACAAAGGCAAGGTGATAAGAATCAATGTGGTCATCTTGGAATATGACTATTAGATGTAGGTATATCACACAATTTTTACTTACAAAGTATATTTTCTGTCTGCTATTCTCAACTACTAAGTAATGTCCCTGACTTGAAAGTTGTGACAAAGAGAGCAGATTCTGACTAATGCCTTCACGTTCATGATGCTTGTATCTGAATCTGTCTGAATCTCAGTATTTAGAAATTTTTACTTTGATATTACTATTTGCTAGTCACCATTCTGGATACTGTGGAGATTGAGGTAGACAGAATGCCAGTCATCATGGATCTTACATTCTCGGCATAGATAGTGAGTAGATACTGTTATGAGCATTATAATGAAAATGAATGAGCACTGAGATGGGAAATAACTGGAGAGTGGTGGTTATACAGCATAGAGTAGCCACAGATGAAGAGAGAACATTCAACCCAAGACCGAAAGCATGGTTAAGGAACCTGCAATGTAAAGATAGGGAACTGTGAGGCGTGGGGGAACAAATCCAAGGAAAGCTCAAAGGCAGAAGACATTAGGGAAAGAGTTTGGCCTATTAAGGAACTTAAAAAAAGAGAGATCAGTGTGATTAAAGCACAGTGAGTGGAGAGGAGAGGGACAAGAGATGAGAGAGAGAATGCCAAGTCATATGAACCTAGTGGGGCCACTTCCAAATGCAACGGCAGCCACTGAGCCATTGATAAGTTTTTAGTAGAAAAAGAAGCAACATGATGTTTGGTTTGATCGCTCTTGGCACTGGGTAGGAAATGGGTGGTCCTTCTCACCTGCCATTGCTTTTGTTCTTTTTGTTTTCGTTCTTGGGTTCTGCCTGTGCACACCTAGCCACGTGGCTGAAGTAAAGGGATCTGCTAGGGGGGCAAGCAGCACCCCAGTCCGGCCACAGGGGGAGCTGTCATCTTTAGAAGTTCTCAGGATACTCCCCATTCTCTCCCAATTAACCTTCCTGAGGGTTTAATAACTCTCTAAGGGTGGTATTTATAAAAGAAGACATTTTAGGCAGAGGAAAAATAGAGCATACACCTAGTGAGGTTACCAGTTTCTTTGCACTTCAGTAGACATCGTCACCTGATTCTTTTAGGTGATCTGATCAGTTATAACACTTTGTTGTCAGTTAATTTTAAAAAGGCAAATCCACTTAATAAAAATAGAAAATGAATTTACTGGATGACTACCAGGAGACTTGGAAAATTGAAGGGCATGTTGGGAAAACAGCTTTTAGGGAAAAAAAAAACAAAAAAACTACACACCCCCCCCCACACACATAGGACACCCATCTACCCACCCTCCCTCCACACACAGAAATCAGTACCTGGCCATGATTTAAGATGTGGGATCTAGTTCATAATTTCTTCAGGTTGTCACTTGCAGAATGAATGGACTCCACCACTTTTTGCTGTTTTCCTTTTTGCACCCATTTTGCAGCATTTTCCATTTTGCACCGTTCTCCGTAACAGTAAAAATCTTCAGAGCTCATTAATGTAGCTTGACGCTATGTAGTTCAAAGAAGTAATATTCCAGAAGGAAATCAGGGTGTCCTTACCAAAACTGATACTTTCCCTTCACTTTTCCTTCTTTTACTTCCAAAGTCCCTACAGGATGAGGCAGGGAGGATATTGGATGAATGGGAGATATTAAATCTTAGGGGAAATTAATCCTGTGATTCTATCAATCTCACACCCAGCCAAGGCGATGCCCAACTTATATGTTCAGGGTTATTTGATCAGTAAATTATGGAAAGTCATACACCACATCTTTCTGCATAATAACCTCCAGTGTAAGAATTATACCCATGATAAATGTTTGAGACCAGCAGAGCCATCCAGAAAGTTTTGCTTAAATCTGGAAGAGCCTTTAGCACATTCTTCCAATATTGAATCAATTCAACCTTGACTTTAATAAAAAAGTGTTTGACATTTGTCCATCCTTATCTCAGATGGGTATTATTATATGGAAAATATATGACATATAAAAAAGAGTTAACTTCAAAGTAGGTCCTATTGTTACCAACAGCAGCTGTGTACGTGTGTGTCTACTGTGCTATACCATTGGGAAGGACCAAAGCTGTTGCCCAGTCCCATTCAAACTTATTAGCATTAATTTCTTTCTTGGGTTAGCTTGTTAGAAAGAACAAACCTGCTAGGCTACCAGTCCTTTCCTTAGCATACATTGACAACTCAGCATTCAGCATGGTCCAGATGCTTCTGTCTACCTTTCTCATTCATTCTAGTTATTTGTAGAATACAGTTCAACATCCTGGGAGCAATATAGCTTAGTTACTAAACTGATTTGGAATTGATCTCTATGAATGGAAGCGGTGATGCTTTGTCATTCTCCTGACCACATGGATAAGTACAACTTTTGGGGTAGTCTTCCAAAATTCTCCCGCCTGACGCCTTTGGTGCTTTGAGGTCTTTCCCTTTACAAGAAATTGGCATGATGAAGCTATAGCCCTTTAACCGCAGTTTCTTTCTTTCTTTTTTTTTTTTTTAAGATTTTATTTATTTATTTGACACACACAGATCACAAATAGGCAGAGAGGCAGGCAGAGAGAGAGGAAGGGAAGCAGGCTCCCTGCTGAGCAGAGAGCCTGATGTGGGGCTCCATCCCAGGACCCTGGGATCATGACCTGAGCCGAAGGCAGAGGCTTTAACCCACTGAGCCATTCGGGCGCCCCAACCGCATGATTTCTGTTGGGTAGAAGAGCTGTGTGCTTCAGAGCAAAGGTTCTGGGTTCAGAGAGACCAGAACTCAAATTGTTAGGTCATTCTTCCTCACTGTGTGACCCTACACAATTTAGTTAATATTTCTGGGGCTCTGTTTTCTGATTTTCAATTATAATAAGAATAACTGAGGTTAAGTAATGTAATATGTGTTAAATTCTTGTTACTGCGTCTAACACAAGCAAGAGATCAAAAAATGTTTTAAATTACCAGCAGCAGCTTCACTTGCCCCTTACAACATGCCTTGCAGGATGTTCCCAGGCTCCTCATACACAAACCATCCTTGGTGATTTACTGCATTCATAAAAGAATCCATTGCACCTGCCTTTTAAATAATAAATGCCAAATGTTTTCTTTTGAAGGTGATAAGGAGAAAGAGACCCCAAAGAGCAAGTGGAGACTTCTCATTGATATAGCTCAAGTGTCTTAATAAGGGAGAAAGTTATAGTTTTGCTTAGATGTTCGATATATCATTGCTGATCTGTGAAGTGAAGGGCACTCAGATTTCTGCATTATTTAATCATACCAATATAAAGCCCTATAAAACTACTTTATATTCAGTGCCACATCCTTAGTCCAGTATGCCAGGGAGGTTTCACTCTAAATTAGAGTAGTTATACCTGAAATCAAAAGCTAAAGTAGTAAGCATGCCTAAGAGGAATATTAATAACAGCAAAACCAAAACAGTAACAATAATAGATTGTACTTGACATGTCCAGGGTACTTTCCACGCATTATCTCATTTAATCCTCACATTAAATGACACAGTTCTTAAAAATTAAAAAAAATATATAGGCTAAGAACACAGGGTTTGGAGTTCAGACAAATGGAGTTGAAATTCAGGTGCTGGGAGCTTGGCCCAGTTATTTTTCACCTCCCAATTTGCCATTTAGAAAAGGGAGTATATAATTCTTGGAAAATGGAGACTTGGATAAAATCTGGGCTGAACTGGATTTGATGGTAAGTTTTTCAATGAAACACCAAAAGTACGATCCTCCAAAGACTGATTAACTTTACTAAAACTAGAACTTTTGCTCTGTGACAGACCTTAAGAGGATGGAAAGACAAACTGCAGACTGGATGAAAATAAATATAAAACAAACACCAGGTAAAGAACAGTAAGTCATTAGGATGGCTTAAATCTTAAAAAACAAAACAAAACAAAACAAAACCAACAAAAACTGACAACAACAATTGCTGGCGAAGATGTGGAACAAACGGAATTTTCATGTGTTACTGAGAATGAAACTGAGAATAAAAACTGGTACCTAACCACTTTGGAAGACAGTTTGACAACATCTTACAAAGCTAAACATAATCTTATCTTAAGATAAGCAATCATGCTTCTAGCTATTACTGAAGGGACTTGACACACAGAAACCTGCAGGTAAATGTTATAACAGCTTCAATATGTGAATCCACGAATAAACTATGGCATATCCGTACAGTGGAGTATTATTCGATATTAAAAAGAAGTGAGTTTCTTAGTTATGAAAAGACATGAGGAAACTTAAATGCATATGGCTAAGTGAAAGCCACCATTATGGAAAGGCTACATGATGCAGGATTTCAACTGTATGGCATTCTGGGAAAAGTAAGACTTCAGAGAGAGTTACCAGATCTTTGATGGCCATAGATTCAGGATTGAATAGATAAAGCACAGGAGATTTTTTTTTTAAAGCAGTAAAACTATTCCGTCTGATACTGTAATTGTGGGTACATGGCACTATGCATTTGTTGAAACCCATTGAAATTTACAGAACAAAGAATAAACTTGAATGTAAGCAAATAGAAAAAAAATAGTTCAGAGGTCAATGGAATCCCAGATGAATGTAGACCGTGACAACAACAACAAAACTAATCATATTAAAATATATGAAATGGGGGTCTGGGTGGCTCAGTGAGTTAGGCATCTGCCTTTGGCTCGGGTCATGATTCTGGGATCCCAGGATCAAGCCCCACATTGGGCTCCCTACTCAGCGGGGAGTCTGCTTCTCCCTCTGACCCTCCCCCCATGCTCGCTCTCTCACTCTCTGTCAAATACATAAAATCTTACAAAATATTTATATATATATATGTGTGTGTATATATATATACACACACACACACACACACACACACCCATACACATATATGAAACAACCTCATCGAAAGGAATAGAGGGACAAAACAACACTGACATAGTCTCAGAAATATGTGGAGTTTGTAAAACAAAACATGAAAGAAATGGTACATAAACATGAACTATAGTTGATAAAGGTGTATCCCAAAGGAGCAGGGGTTAAATGTGTACTTATGTTGGTGGATAAACACACAGAAGTGTCACTGCAGTAATGAGCACGTTTAGCGTCCAGATCTTGGTTGCTAATACTATGATCTAATAAAAGGATCCAGGGCTCCTTGCAGAAGTGGCTCATTCAAGGACTGGGGCAGAAAATGGACAGGATGAGCCTGGGTCCTCTTGTAGTGCCAGAGTGCAAACAAGTGCATGCACAAAAAGTAAACATCCCACCCTGATGGGGTCAAAGGGACACAGACACTAACTGGAAGAGCTCCTAGTGAACAAAGCTGGGGAAACGTAGTAAAGTGGTGGTGGGTTATACCCCAAAGTGTAAAATAACTATCCATGAGCTCATGCTGATGTCAGCAAGTGAACACAGAGATAAATGGAAAGCAATAGACCAATCTATGTAGAATTCCAAGTAATTTATGTAAATGTTCTACCTTCAAGGAGCTAAGGCATAACTCCTCACTCTCTAAGGGTAGGTTGTGCATTAGTGAGTTCCTTCCAAAGTGAACAGTGTGAAAACAGGAGCCAGGAGGAAAGATTATCTTGGCCAATGGTAAATCTGGCAAAACATATCCCAGCCGGGTGATTAAGGTTAACATCATTAGGGATGCCATGTTGATACCATGTGCCTTTGATGTAATAAGAAAGTAATACTTAGGCTCTGTGGTCTTCCTTCTTGAAACCCATAATCTCAGTCTAATCATGAGAAAGACCTCAGGTAGATCTAAACTGAGTGTTGTTCTACAGAGTATATGGTCAGCACTCCCCAAAACTGTCAAGGTCATCAATAACAAGGAAAGTCTGACAAATTGTCACAGCCAAGAGGAAACTAAGGAGTTAAAATGATTAAATGTAATATTTCTGGGTGGTACCATGGAATAGAAAGGGGAAATTAGAGAAAAAAAAACTAAGGAAATGTAAATAAAGAGTGGACTTCAGTTAATGCATCAATATGGAATCACTAATTAAAACAAGTGTACCACACTAACAGAAGACATTCATAGTAGGGGAAACTGGGTGTGGAGTGTGTCGGAGGTCTGTACTATCATCATAGTTTTTCTGTAAGTCTAATACTGTTCAAAAAAATAATTTGTTTTAAAACTGGAGAGTTGGTATGATAGTTAAAATAAGGCACAGTTCAGACATTTTACATGTATTGATTTATTTCATATAACTCTTGAGATAAGTGCACTTACCTCTTGTAATCTTTCAATAACCCTTTACGGTGCCTAATGTGTGTTAGATTTTATTATCATTGTTTTTATTTGAAAGGGTATTTAGACTTGAAGACAATGAATACTCTTCAAGGGGATAGGTGAACCTCAGAGATGATATGCTGAATGCTACATACTTGCATGGCTTTCTGGGAAGAGTGTTCAAAGCACTCACCATGTCTTCAGGTCATACGGCAGATGGATCTACACACAATATGTTCCCTGGAATGTAATCTGCAACCCTCTGAATTTATTGCTTCAATTTTCCAGCATTAATTTAATGTAAAACATTCTAGCCTTTCAGAACCCACCTGTAGAAACTCAGTAAAGGGTCTCAAGGTTTCCATTTCTATTTAATTAAATACATATAGACTTCAGATTATCTGCTCCACATCCAATGACCAACAGCTTTAAAATATTAATGGTGTTCTAGAGTCTTTAAGAGGATCAGGTCAATGCATGACATTTTTTTAGAGGGGGGGATTTTATTCTTGATGATCCGGATCCCTGGTTTGTTGTGATTAATTCCCAAATTACCACATGTGGGTGAAGAATGAGTAGCAGCTGCCCCTGACAGTGGGGACATTGACCTTACTTCAGATTGGCCGCAGAGCTTATAACTCTCCCCGTCTTGAAGTTTTACACCTTCTCTCTTTGTGTCTTTCTTTAAATTTCATGCCTGGCCCGATAGGTATCCAATTTATGAAAGCTAGTAATTGTAGCAGCTCCTGTCAAATATTGGAAACACATCCAGCTGGAAGAGAGAGAACGCACTCTCCTGAGTGTCGGGGAGTAAAACTTCGGTAAAGGTTAACATTTACACTGAGCTAAATGTCTCCTTAATTAACCTGAGGAATATGTTGACTTCTAAGGTACTTAGATCTCTGCCTGCAATCCTTGCTGGAGAGGAGGATCTGAAGTTGGGGTGGACGGAATGTATGGCCCCTGGACCTCTGTCACACTTTGAGAGTGTCCAGTTGTGTTTCTCTGCTACCTTCAGTTTCTCGCTGCCCATGACCATCACCAATACAACTTCATTTCATCTTCTCAGTTCTGAATGTGAACTCCTTTTGAGTGTCCTTGATACTGCTGGAGGATTTCTAAATAGTACTATTCGATTCCTAAGCATTCTTATTTTTTTTTCTTCAAAATTATTTTAAACCAAGATGTTCTCTAAAAGGATTTATAACTTACCATTAGAAATCCTCTTCATTGCATTTTAGCCCTTTCGGATTTTGTAGGGATTACTAAAGGGATTTCTTTTTATCACTAGGGAAATATGGCTGCAGCTATTACGTCTTAAAAAAATAAATCTTAGGCACAGCCTGACAGTGAGAAATGAATTTATATTCCTCTCCAGAACAGGTTTCCTTATAACCCAAAGACATTTTAAAAAGTATTTTAATTCGACGAGAACTATAGCAAAATAAAACCCAAAGGAGTTAAATCCACCTGCGAATGTAGTTTACTAATGTAGACATTATTGAACATCAAAACATAGTTTGGAATGCACAGTACTTAGAAACAGAGTTTGGAATGCACAGTACTCTGTCACACCTCCTTTTCAGCTCTACCAACAGCAATTGCACACAAATACAGGGTCCTCGTTATGTCTCCCTCTATAGGTTCCTACCCCCACACACAGGTCCATTCCACTAGCTTTCCTGCTGACTGTCCGCCAGGTGTCACTCTCAGGAGACCCTCTCTTCTCACATACCTGGCTGTTTGCTTTCTTCAGGCCTTTCAGACAGCAGATCTCTCATGCTTCACCTTTGAAATGGCTCACCTGATTTGGTCAGTTTCTCCCAGGATCATCTCCCTTTTGCTTACCTCCAAGGCAACCGACGGTAACCTCATCAAGGGAAAGCTCTCCTGTCGTATTCCCAGATCCTGCTCCCACTGAAAAGAGGAGATTCCCAGGGTGCCTACATCAGAGTGTGGGAACCTTGGAGGCCACTTTCAATACTGCCTGTAGTAGACAGGTACCAGTTGTGGCTTCGCATTAGTTATGAGTCTGTGGATTACAGTTCATTACCAGGACAAAGAGGAGACCTTGTACACGGTGGGCAAACAGACACAAGAGCTACCACAGCCATCAAAGCATGAAAGTTTTTGTCCTCCCCCATCATTTGTGGATTTAATATCATAAGCCAGCTTACAAGGTTTATAGAGCCCCACTTAATTATGCGAGTCACAATAGGAACTGTAGTAGAGCGCAAATTAGACCCCAGCAGCAAAACATTCTTAATTAGAAAAAAATGCCATTTAGCTTCTAAATTCAGTTAATTTATTTACTCGGGAAGGCAGAAATATTACATGATCGCTGGAATGGGTGCCCTCAAAGAGCTTTTACGCTTGTGACACAGTTATGCAAATATTGTCTGCAATACCGGGCTGAATCAAGTCCGCGCTCAAGGAAAGTGAGCTCTGAGGTGTCAGGTAAAGAAGGGATTAATTCAGACCAAGTTGATTCCCACACATATGGGGGCATTCGCACTGAGACTGTGAGCTGAGTAGGGTAAGACACTGAACGCTAGGTATAACTTGAATGTGCAGAGATGTCATTTCTTTAAATAATGTATAAATGATATGGTCCTCTTCACAGGTCCTTTACCCTGTCAGTAGTGAAGGGAAAAAATAACTATGGGTCAATCTCCAGTCAAGATAACAAGTCTGTCTTTTAGCTCATACAGTCTCTTTAGGACGAGTTCAGTCTCATGTATAAGAATTATCTGCGGGGAAAAAATGGCTTAGTCTCTCATTTCCACCGCTGCATCTGACATATTCTCTGAGATGGCATCTGGGTGTATGGGTGAAGATGTATGACTTTCTCAGTCTCTTGGTGGATAACACATTAAGGTCCTTGGGTCATGGATTTCTCTGGCTCCTGTCCACTGAGTAATGTCCCTTCATCTCTCTAGCTTAGGCGCTTTGAGGGTGGCTGATGGATTGTTGATTTGGTCTCTTGGCATCCCTGGAGCTGGTGGTCCCAAATGACTCAGCCTTATGTCATCTCCACTGGTACCATGACTGCCTCTGCCGACTGCCTGGGACCTCCATTTAGATCCGGCTACAGTGGTTTGCTTATAGCCCTTGTGACAGAGCTGCCTCTTGCTCTAGCATCCCTGTTGGAAGCCCTCTAGTCATAATCTTAGCAGCTTCTAGTCTGATCTCTACCACACCAGAATCAAGAGTGGATCCAGGGGCGCCTGGGTGGCTCAGTGGGTTAAGCTTCTCCCTTCGGCTCGGGTCATCTCAGGGTCCTGGGATCGAGCCCCGCATCGGGCTCTCTGCTCAGCGGGGAGTCTGCCCCTCCCCTGCCTGCCTCTGCCTACTTGTGATCTCTGTCAAATAAATAAATAAAATCTTAAAAAAAAAAAAAAGAAAAGAAAAGAAAGAGTGGATCCGGAGTGCTAAGCCTCAGGAACTCCCTGTATGCGCTCTGTGTGACATACTTGATCCTCAGGCTGACATGGGAAATGGTTTAGGAGACCATCTTGTTCCACCACCAACTGCCCTTTCTCATTTGCCCGTCTAGTTAACTCCGCTCATTGGGCTTTGGCTTAGAGTGAAGAAAACTGGGATCCAGCTTTGCTCTCCTTCTCCTCTTCTCTTTCTTCCCATTATTTCCTTGGCCCTTAAAAAAAAAGAAGAAGAAGAAGAAGAAAAACAAGGTGGGTTTATCCCTATTCTTCTTACTCTTCTTGTCTGGATCTTCCTCATGTAAAACCATAACACAGAGAGACTAGATTGCCTTTTGACATGTTAAATGAGAAATAAAATCATTTTGATTATATTTCTCAAGAAAATAGCCTGGTTTGTAAGGCAGTTGTTTTGCAACAACATTGATTTCTTTTTTTTTTTTTTTAAATGTCAGAAGCAAAAAGTTACCTCTATCCTTGTCTTGCTTCTGTTCCTACATTCCTAATACCCATCCTCTTCTATACCCAAACAGGTGGATACACTGGGACAGCAGAGTAAAAGGAAAAAAAGAATCTGTGATGTTTTTGAAAATCATTTCAAATAAGGTTAAGTGGTAGTTCAGCCAACAGAGTAGGTAGGTAGAATAGAATGAACAGGGGCGCCTGGGTGGCTCAGTGGGTTAAAGCCTCTGCCTTCAGCTTGGGTCATGATCCCAGGGTCCTGGGATTGAGCCCCGCATCAGGCTCTCTGCTCGGCGGGAAGCCTGCTTCCTCCTCTCTCTCTCTCTGCCTGCCTCTCTGCCTACTTGTGATCTCTGCCTGTCAAATAAATAAATAAAAATTAAAAAAAAAAAAGAATAGAATGAGCAAATATACAGTAGGGAGATTCTCAGTGAATATGATACACAAAAACAGGACATAACTGTGCCGTTTCAGTTTTTTAATCCCTTCAGATACACCATCAAAAATCATAATATTTGCAATGTAATTAGAACACAGAAAAGTTACCTGTTTATGTAGTATTAGGAGAATTCCCAGTGTATTTGTTGAACTTCGCAATGTGATAGAGAATGAACCTGGAGGTGCTTTGGGGCTAACTCGGGAGAGGCTTCTCCCTCAAGATGAGTAACTGCTGGTCCAGAGAAAACCCAAAAATCCTCTAAATTTTTCATTTTAACTTTCATGATTTTATTGAGAGAGAGAGAGGAATGTGGGAGGAAGCCTGAATCATTGAAGGTTTGTAGTTCTGATTTACAAGTTGAAAGTGAGGATGTGCAGTGCCTGGTGTTTTTAAAACTACAGCATGCCTGGGGAATGAAGGCTCAGGTGGTTTATCTTGCCCTTTAGAGCCAACTTTATCTGATGTCATTGAGAAAGAAGTCTGCCTTGAGATAATTGTTCTTTTCACAAGATAAATTTCATGCCAGAGAGGAAAGCACTATATTGTCCTTTGCATCTCCTTTTCTGATACATCTTTATTTGCAGGGTGTAGAGGAAGGCAATTAGAGTTGGTCTCTTACCTAATTGTCTCTCTCTGACAGCTTCTGAGTTCCCTGAAAAGTGGGGCTGTTTTCCTCTATTTCTATACTTTTCACTCCCTCCCAGTGCCTCACCTAGTTTTTGTTTTTTGTTGTTTTCCACCTGGAGGGTATTCAATATCTCTTTGATCCATTAATCTGGTTGAATTAACTTCCCGGAGTTTATTTGTGCAGGATTAAATACTCATTCTAATGGAGGAATCATTGTTCTAAGTCATGCCTTAAGAACTCTCTCTCTCTCTTTTTGAGGGGTAGGGAGTATCTTTTTTTTTTTTTTTTAATATGAATCACATTCTATTGGACACCCTTAATTATGGCATTTTCTCATCCTGTGAACCCTCATTTTCCTTTCAAAAGAAAGCAAGTCATGGGGCGCCTGGGTAGCTCAGTGGGTTAAAGCCTCCGCCTTCAGCTCAGGTCCTGGGATCGAGCCCCCGCATCGGGCTCTCTGCTCAGCAGGGAGCCTGCTTCCCTCTCACTCTCTGCCTGCCTCTCTCCCTACTTGTGATCTCTGTCTGTCAAATGAATAAACAAACCCTTGGTGGTGGGGGGGGCGGGGAGCAAGTCTTTCACACCCAAGTTTGGTGCCTGAAGTAGGGGATCAGGACGGATGGTTCTCTTTCTGGACCAGATAATCAGTGCGATTTCCTTGAGGGTCTATTAAATGATTTTTTTTTAAAGATTTTATTTATTTATTTGACAGATCACAAGTAGGCAGAGAGAGAGGAGAAAGCAGGCTCCCTGTGGAGCAGAGAGCCCGACGCGGGGCTCGATCCCAGGACCCTGGGATCATGACCTGAGCAGAAGGCAGAGGCTTTAACCCACTGAGCCACCCAGGTGCCCCCCCACTGAGCCACCCAGGTGCCCCTATTAAATGATTTTTAAGGCAATTTCAAAGCACTTAAGGGGGAGATAACTTGCCAAGCCTCTCAATTTTTCTACATTCGCTTGCAGGGAAATCTCTGGCAATAAGTGATCTGAAGTTCCAACCCAAAGTGCATTTGTTTGTTTGTTTGTTTGTTTGTTTGTTTGTTTTAATAAATGAGCACATAGTATGTCCTGGACACCATGTTAAGCATTTTAAATATATTCTGTTATTCAACCATGTCATCCAGTATTTACAACCAAGGTAACTCAGCCCTAGAAATAAAACACTTATAACCATTGCTAATTTTCCTTAGTGAGTGTGTGTGTGTGTACACTTACATGCACGGGAGTCTCTTACACACATTTCTTATCACTATCATGCCCTGTAATAAAAATATAAGTCTTTGCAGAATTGTATCTACAAAGGGATGGATAACATGCAATTCTTGGGAGGCCCTCCAAGTCCCCTAGATGATGCCCCAAATATTTAGCTATCCAAGAGTTTTCTACTTGCCTGCTGATGGGATGAAGTTTAGACAAATGGCCATATTTTATCAGTAATGGCTATTTACCCAGAGCCATGATGAATGCTGGTCAGGACAAATGTAATTCATGACAGACCTAAAGTTGTTAGCAGTTTTAGACTGAAATCGGTGATTGATCAAAGCCGACTGGGTTTCACCCTGTCTTATTTTTACTTCAGCATTTAAAATGGAATGCAGGGCTGTAAGACCATGTTTATGCGAATGCCCCAACATCAAATATATTAATTTGACTAAGCCTTAATCCATTGTTTTCTTTGTTCAGAATGCAGTTAATGAGAATAAAATTTATTGAGCACAAATTTAATAGCCATCAACCATGTGAATCTTGGCCAACTGCTAGTATTTTAGGGTATTTTATGTCTCCCTCTCTGACCAGTGTTTTCTGGTTTGCTGCTCGCGTTCAACATAAAATCCAAAATATTTTAGAAAGGTTTAAATGCATGTGTAAATCACCGTCAGTAAATGAAGGTAGATGTAGGCAAATTGAAGACTCACTTATACCTAAGAGGGAGACTACAACTGGCTCTGACCTACTTCCAGTGGGGTCCCTGTCCTCACAGCAGTTGGAACCACCAGCTTATTTACTTTTCCTTTAAACCCAAGAGGTTATACGATTACCCTGTCTTTAAGGTCCAGGCTCTGACAGACAAAATCCTAAAAAGCTAAATAAATGTTAATCCTCTTGTTTTTAAGATTTTCGTAGTCTAAGCTGAAGGGCTACTAATTTGACTTTAGTTTCTGAGGCAAGCCCTGTGGGATTCTACAAATCCAGGATTGAGAGGGTCATTAAGTTTGAGATGAGAGCTCGTTTCTTGAAAACTCTGTAGCCTGTGGCTTCCAACAGGAGGGACAGTAACACAGCCTGGTAAAACCAACCAACAAACATACACCGGACTGACTGGCCGTTGAAGTCACTCTTCTGAAGGAGGTTCACAGGCTTTCATGTAGGGCAATTCCCTTCCTTGCTCTGGTCCTCAGTTTCCCCTTCTTTGAGATGAGGCATTTGACCCAATGATTTCTGAAAGACTTTCAGCTCATGTGAGTAATCAATAATAGAAAGAGGGGAGTCCAGATTTGTAGGAGGTAGGGGAGTGTAAGACATTGCTGAGGAGGGGGCCGTGATGATCTCCTTGGTATTTTGCTTTTCAGAAACCTTGGGCCCGTGACACAATATTTGTTGTTTGGGTGGAATTTATTTCTCTGGGTTTAACCTTGTATAGTCTCACATGTAAAAGGAGGCACAAGTGGGAAATTTTTCAACAACCTGTGATTTTCCTGTGCCCGTATATACCTAGCAACTAATACAGGGTCAGCTACTTAAAATAAATTGACCCACACCAAAGCAACATTGAGAGCAACAGCTCAAATAGATGGCCTTAGAGTTCCTGCCTGTGGTGACAATATGGTGCCACAGAAGGAGAGCCAGCTGGCGACCTTGAGGAGGTCACATCTTCTTTAAACATGTCTGCCCTCTCTGCCTCAGGGCATGGACACCAATAGTGACAGGACATACATAATTCCTGAGCACTTACTGTGTGCCAGGCTCTGCACCAGGCATCCGGCATGCAGAGTACAATGGCAGCACAGTAAGGGTGTAGGCTGTGGGCTCAGGCTCTCCAGGTTCAAGCCCTGCCTCTACTCTTACAACCTGGGAGACCTCGGGCGATCTAGTTAATAGTTCGAGGCCTGACTTTCCGCATCTTGCCTTCTTCTTTGTCTTTATTCTTACCTGGCAACCTGTAGAACCTTGAGCAAGTTTTCAAATGTCTCTGAGCCTCAGATAAGAGGAAAGAGAAAGAGAAGCACTAATTCTGCATCTCCGAATTGCCGGGAGCATTGTGTAAACAAAATCCATATGAAAATACGTTGAAAACCATACAGCAGGATGGAAAAGTAAGATATTATTTGTTATATATAAATTTATAGCATATAGTTGAGACAGGACTGAAAAAGTGCTTTACAAAAGGTGGATCACAGTGCGTATTGGGCATGCAGTCATTAGGAGAATTGAAATCCGGGTCCCATTTTCAGAGTTCAATTTATTCAGGTTCAAAGAAAAACTGATTGATAGAAAAGTGTGATTTTTTTTTCCCTTTTGGTCTCAAGAGGTCTCCATTTTCCCACTATTTTTATTACTTTTTTGATCAGACAATTAAAAACAAAGGGTCAGGCTATAGCTCACAATGAAATGATTCTGCATCATGTAAAACGCTTTTCACTCATAGGCAGGCTGATCACTGGGAAGTGTGTGACAAGCCTTCATGCCCATTAAAAAAACAGAGATGAGAGACTATATTATCATAACCACAGGGTTTCTGTCCCCGTGTTTCATGTTCAGTTAAATGATGTTCCTGCTTCTGAGGGACATAATTATGTGGGCATAGGAACTATCATTTCAAAATGTTTACTTGGGGGCATCAGGGTGACTCAGTCAGTTAGCGTCTGCCTTCAGCCGGGGTCATGATCTTGGGATCCTGGGATCAAGCCCCATGTGGGGGGGGGGGGTTCCTGCTCAGTGGGGAGTCTGCTTCTTCCTCTCCCCCACCCCGGCCCCAGCTCGTGCTCACTCTCTCAAATAAACAAATAAAATCTTTTTTAAAATGTTTACTTGGGGCGCCTGGGTGGCTCAGTCGTTAGGTGTCTGCCTGCAGCTCAGGTCACGGTCACGGCGTCCTGGGATCGAGCCCCACATCAGGCTGCTGGCTCCGCGGGAAGCCTACTTCTCCCTCTCTCACTCCCCCTGCTTGTGTCCCCTCTCTCACTGTGCCTGTCTCTCTGACAAATAAATAAAAAATTTTAAAAAAAATCTTAAAAAAAAATGTTTACTTGGCCTCCTCAAGTATTTCTCCCTCATGCCTTCCCATCCCTGTCATGCCTTTCTGTGAGGTTCTAATAGAGGAGACACAGGTTTTTTTGTTTGTTTGTTTGTTTGTTTGTTTTTTTAATTTCTTTTCAGCGTAACAGAATTCATTGTTTATGCACCACACCCAGTGCTCCTTGCAATACGTGCCCTCCTTAATACCCACCACCTGGCTTCCCCAACCTCCCACCCCATGCCCCTCCAAAACCCTCAGATTGTTTTTCAGAGTCCATATTCTCTCAGGGTTCACCTCCCCTTCCAATTTCCCTCAACTCCCTTCTTCTCTCCATCTCCCTATGTCCTCCATGTCATTTGTTATGCTCCACAAATAAGTGAAACCATATGATAATTGACTCTCTCTGCTTGACTTATTTCACTCAGCATCATCTCTTCCAGTCCCGTCCATGTTGCTACAAAAGTTGGGTATTCATCCTTTCTGATGGAGGCATAATACTCCGTAGAATATATGGACCACATCTTCCTTATCCATTCGTCCAATGAAGGGCATCTTGGTTCTTTCCACAGTTTGGGGACCGTGGCCATTGCTGCTATAAACATTGGGGTACAGATGGCCCTTCTTTTCACTACATCTGTATCTTTGGGGTAAATACCCAGTAGTGTAATTGCAGGGTCATAGGGAAGCTCTATTTTTAATTTCTTAAGGAATCTCCACACTGTTCTCCAAATTGGCTGCACCAACTTGCATTCCCACCAACAATGCAAGAGGGTTCCCCTTTCTCCACATCCTCTCCAACACATGTTGTTTCCTGTCTTGCTAATTTTGACCATTCTCACTGGTGTAAGGTAGTATCTCAATGTGGTTTTAATTTGAATCTCCCTAATGGCTAGTGATGATGAACATTTTTTCATGTGTCTGATAGCCATTTGTATGTCTTCATTGGAGAAGTGTCTGTTCATGTTTTCTGCCCATTTTTTGACATGATTATCTGTTTTGTGTGTGTTGAGTTTGAGAAGTTCTTTATAGATCCTGGATATCAGCCTTTTGTCTGTACTGTCATTTGCAAATATCTTCTCCCATTCCGTGGGTTGCCTCTTTGTTTTCTTGACTGTTTCCTTTGCTCTGCAGAAGCTTTTGATCTTGATGAAGTCCCAAAAGTTCATTTTCGCTTTTGTTTCCTTTGCCTTTGGAGACATATCTTGAAAGAAGTTGCTGTGGCTGATATCGAAGAGGTTACTGCCTATGTTCTCCTCTAGGATTCTGATGGATTCCTGTCTCACGTTGAGGTCTTTTATCCATTTTGAGTTTATCTTTGTGTACAGTGTAAGAGAATGGTCGAGTTTCATTCTTCTACACATAGCTGTCCAATATTCTCAGCACCATTTATTGAAGAGACTGTCTTTTTTCCGCTGTATACTTTTTCCTGCTTTGTCAAAGATTATTTGACCATAGAGTTGGACGTCCATATCTGGGCTCTCTACTCTGTTCCACTGGTCTATGAGAGATACAGGTTTTTATTTAACAAAACTAAAACCTGAGATCTATAATCCTTGACCTCAAGGAGCTTGTAATTTAAATGAGAGAAGAGGCTTAATCATTTCTTCCCCTCTCCCTTGCCTTCTTCTACTTCCTATGAGCTTCCCTTGTGTAGCACATTTTACAAGATACAAATATGAGTGTTCCATCGCTTAAGACTCTCACTGTCTTGAGATGTAAGCAGAGCATGAAATACTGTCTTTCTTTTGAAATCTGAATAATTGAAGCTCAAAAGGGATTTGCCCCAAGTCACAGAACCTGTACTGCTCAGTCTGGTCACTTCCCAGCTCACACCAGTGACACCAGTGTCTCTTCATTGCACCACACCTGCCATGCACACCCTTGGGAAAATAGTTCTTAGAAAAGGCAGCAGGTGTCTGTGAGTGCCCTCAGGAAGTGGACTAGACATTTGGAGGAGCAAGGTGTGCCCAAATTTGTCCGTAGGTGCTGCGGGGCACATAAGAGATGCTGATCTGGTGTCTGTCACTCAGAGAACATTTATTATAATGGGAGAACCCAGAAGCACACGTATGAAGCAACAGGGGGCTATAAACCTGGGGCCAAGTAGTTATTGTTATTGGTGAAACTTAGTCTTTACGTATTTAACCAAAAATATTTAACAGGAGGCAGATATTTCCAGTAGGTGTAGCTTATGTGCAAACATTGCATGTATCATATGATTGCATGTAATATATCCAACCGAGGCAAATTTTGTGTATTTCATATAGAAAATAGATACTTTGTAAAGTGTAGGTTAGCTCGTATCCTAGCAATCTCTGTTTAGGTATCATCTAACTAGAGTAGAACTAAAAATAAATCAAATGTCATTAGATAATCTCACAGAACATCCATTAATTTCCCTTCCTGCTAGAAAGCAATGAATTTGTGGTTTGAGCTGTGTTAAGAACATTACATGAAAAATGAGGAGAGGGAATAAAGACAGATTAGAACATAATTACGGGGGCTGGAATTCAGCCAGGTCCTTTTAAGCCTTGCCAAATTGGAGACCGCCTATCTCCAGGTGAACTTGAAGCATAAGTACTTCAAGCTTAGAATGCCACCTCCCACGTAGCAGGACTCCACACCACAGTATTAGGGGAAATATTGAATCAAAGAAGACCACCACATGCAAGGGGGGAGAAATTAAATGAAAGGCTGAATGGAAATGGAAAATATAGGTGATCACTTCTATATTATAGAAGAGAGTGTTGTGGTTTTGTTCCAACTTCGGTCAGAGATATTAACTTTCCCTCTACAGATCTGGCTTAAATCCTTAGTGAATTCCCAAACAAGGTGTGAATTTATCACTCAATATTGGGAGCATCTGGGGCTTTTTATTTTATTAAAATGATTCTTTTTTTTCCCACCACAGATGCTCCATGGAGCAAGGTCTGTACATTATAAGTGAAAAGTGATTCCCCAAAAGGACATCTTTTATCACTAGCTGTAACTTAGAGTTGCACACATACTTTATTTTGGTTGCTTCCTTATGGAGAAAGCAGCAAAGGGTTGAACTTGGAGACAGGTTGACAAGTGAGTAAGCGATGGGGAGATAGGATACAACCTAGTCTAGCAGGTGGATTTGAGGTTAGCTCATGTGTAGAAATGGAGACCAAAAAAAAAAAAAACAACAACAACAACAAAAAAACACTTGATGAGATCATTGTGAAGATAGAAGAAGGTCATGTATATAAAGCATAATCACATCACCTGATAGGTTGTAAGTCCTCCATAAATATTAACTAGTACTATATTGAGGTTGCCTGATAACCTGACCCAAAAACATTTCTATAGAGAGGGCTCATGACGTGATGAGCACGGGGTGTTATATGCAATTGATGAATGATTGAAAGCTACATCTGAAACTGATGATAGACTCTATATTGACTAATTGAATTTAAATAAATTAAAAAATTAAAATTTAAAATAAAGTAGCAATGATTACCAAAAAATACATTATTAGGATATACATATGGCTCTGTACTTATTTCATTTTCTCTGGCTCCAGTGGTAAGTCACTGTGTTAATATACACAAGTTTCCTGGGTATGAAAGTGACCATTCCTTGCTTCTTAGTAAAACTCTCTGAAAAAAGCCAAAACTTGAATAAAACCATCTGGTCTGATGTTAGACTACTTGAAAGGAAACATCCCAGGATAGCACCTCTCCTCCACCTATACAATGAGTCTTCCTCATAGATCTAAGGTTAAGTGAAGGTTGAAGAAAGGAGAATTGGGGAGAAGGAAAAGGGACACTGAGAGGGTAAAGGTGAACAGATTGCCCCAAAAGAATAAATTTTGAGGGACATCTGGGTCGCTCAGTGGGTTAAGCCTCTGCCTTCGGCTCAGGTCATGATCTCAGGGTCCTGAGATGGAGCCCCTCACCGAGCTCTCTGCTCAGCGGGGAGCCTGCTCCCCACCCCTCCACCCCCACCTGCCTCTCTTGTGATCTCTGTCAAATAAATAAATAAAATCTTAAAAATAAATAAATAAATTTTGAGCAAGACACTCTCCCTCACCTATTACTGTGGCCTCCCCCTCCCTGCCCCCTCCAAACATGGCATCTGATACAATGATTCACCTCATTCTAGAGATCTTGGCTACTGGCTACTTGGCTACTGGCTTTTTTTGAACCAAATAGGCACATCGTCTTGGCAACACTTTGTGTTAGAGTAGATTTGAAAGTCATACTGAATATTTCCTCATTGGTTTTCTTCATTGGCAGTGAAGCAGATAATTGAGATTTCCTATGGCTCTTTCTGATTTTTTTTCAGTGTTCATAAACAACAGTTTGACCTATGTGAAATAAACATATATAAGAAATCCTTATACGCTACCTGAAAAAAAACATATAAGTTCTTGCTGGGATAGCTTACTCTAAAACAGGAAAAATCCTGCTGCTCTACAGTCTGAAATATCTCCTCTTTATTCTCACTTGTTTGTGGTTCAGTTGGGGGCAAATACCTCACAGTAACCAAAGCAGTAGCATCATTTTTTTTTTTTTCCAAATGATACCAAAAGCTTTTCTACTGTAGAAAATGTAGAAACATAGGCGAGAGCTACAGCATGGCCAAACTAATTATCACATACACAGTTGAATTTTGTGTTTTTTTTTTTCATAAGAGGAAGTAGACTTATAAAATTGTGATCACTGTCATGTGAGTTGTTCCCAAGATAGATTCATTAGACCAGAATATGAGCGTTCATTCTTGCAAGTTGGATCACTGTCACGTTTGAACTCCTCTGCTCACATATGCATTTTAAAACCCGTAAGGCCTCAGTTTCCTCATCTGTATGATAGAGCTATTTATAGTACAAGCCTCAAACAGCTGTTGATGATGATGATCAACAGCTGTTGATGATGATGTCTCATGGGATGCTCCTGTACTGTGGTTCCCAGGATTACAAAGATGTTTGAAGAAACCATCTAAGACCGAGGGACCTTATTTTATTTTTCATGAAGCAGAGGTTTTATAATACAACCCCACAAAAATATTTCCCTATAATTTTTGTTATATTTTTGCTCACTCCATTTCCTCATACCTAGAGCATAAAATCATTCCCATTTTAAGGATACAAAAAAATGAGGCAAGAAAGAGGAGAAGAGACTGAAAGTGGCCAGAAAACCAGGAGACTCCTGCTGTTCATCTCTTTGCTGACTGCTCTGAGTCTGGCTTTGCAGAATCTCTCTGTACCTGCGTGGAACATCGCCGGATGGGGGAACAGACACAGATGATCCAGCAGCTGATATTTCTGTGGGTTATCAGCTGGGGTGGTAATTGCTTGAACAGATTCCCCACTATGGCATTTGAGAGTGCAGTCAAAGAACAGCAGTGGCAGGTGTTTGGAAACTGCCTTTGGAATTGGCCTCCTACAAAAAGGAGCGAGATGCTGACTTCGTGGGTGATGAGGGAAGTTGAAGGCGTTCGCTGAGGGAAGTTGCTGCTGTGGCAGGCTTCCAAGCAAACAGATTTAGGTTTCTTTGACATTAAAATCCCCTGAAGATATATAAGGATGGGGAGCGGGCCATTGGAATGCCACCCTTACATGCTGAGAATCTTCTCTCTTGGAGATAAAATTGTCAATGCTCACCCAAGACAGAGTATTTGGGACTTGTCAACTCTGAGTGCAATTAAAGTATAAAAAAGCACCCAGGGCTTCCAACAGGCTGTATAGCCATCGTTTCCATTTTTCTATTTCCAAAAAGATTGGCTCCTGACTCCTTCACAAGTGACACTATTCTGGGTTCCATTTTCATGGCTTTCACCTGGCCCACCAAAGTTCTGCTTGGCCTTCCAAGATCAAGTCTTCCTGGGTTAGGTTCTTCGCCAATAGGTTAATTTTTCCCACATTTTATATTTTTTGGAAGCTAAAAAAAAAAAAATGCAAGACAAACACACACAGTGTAATTGGTGTTTGCAGTCAATGTACTTGGATTTTCTCTGATGGTTCAGTCCCAGAAAAGCAAATGGTTAAGGGCAAAGTATCAGAACCAGTCCCTTTTATTTCAAGCAGTGTAGCTAGAGTGTCTCTTTGGTGCAAACTGCTTTGAATTTCGGACACAGAGACCATGCTCAGTAAACACCCTTGAATGAATGAATGAATGAATGAATAGCACAGGTAAATACTCTATTGTCTTGAATAAATAACTGAGTCCTTCCTGACTCTTCCCACTGCACATACACACCTTCCTGGAGTTGGGAAGGTCTTGCTCTGAAAGGGCAAGATGCATTTTCATCTCAGATCAAGGAGAAGAAGCTATTTGCTGCTTCTCTAAGGACCATAAGTATTCTATTGCCTCTAATATTGCTGTTTTGTAGAAAGACTTTGAGTTCTGTCATTTAGGTAGAAATCTTATTCAAATCCAAATGAGTGAATTATTTTGAGTTAAACACCTCCCCTTCCTACATCTTGCCACATTAGTCATGGAAAGTATTTTAGAGATCATGCCCTTACAGACTGGGGTTCTTCAGGAGTAATTACTTTGTCTCTATTATATTGATGGCAACTCTAACACCTACCACCTATGAAATCCTGGGCATGTTAATTAATTTCTTTGAGGACCAAGTGTCTCATCTATAAATCACATGTAATGATTCAAAGAAATAGTTGTATCATGAAGATTAAATATTGGCTTATGGGTTAGTACTTAGCTGAAATAAATAGCACCTGCTGGAAATGGACAACATTTGTTGATCTCTGCCCAATACCTATTTCCATATTCCCCAGAGAGTCTGGGGAGTCCTTATGATTTAGTTGGTGCTAATCATACCCATGTTCCGTGGATCAAGAATTCCTGGCCAATGAAAGCTTCCTGTGACCCACAGTAGTCTAGTGAGACTCAGACCAGGGATATTCATATGTATGTTGGCAAATAGAAATTGCCTTTCAGCTGGAATTCAAGCTGAAAGGGCATAAGTCTAGAGCTCCCAAGAACCACCACATGCATTGAAATTTCTTGAGAATGATGTTAAAGCAGAGAAAATAGAGCTGAGATATGGCAAAGAGAAAGATGGGGTTCTTACTACATGGGTTGACTATCTTCCAGCCACCTCTGAAACTAGAACAATTTGAGAACTTTTCCATGAAGAGCACTATAAATTTCCTTCATTTGTTTAAGTTGGCTTGAGTTGGGTTTTTGACATCTGCAACTGGGAGTCTTGACTAACATACTGCTGTACTTATTAATAGTAAAACCGCCACAATATAAAATCTCTGTCAATCTCTTGTATAAGTTTGATGCTCAATAAAGACTGAAAACCTGAAATCTCATAGTTAAGTAGAATAGAGCCAAGGGAAGGGATCATTTCATAAGAGAAATGGGAATTCTGAACCATCTAATTATTCATATGTTCCATTCCTCAGGGCATGCTGAGTGATATTCTAAGCTTTTGGCTTGAAACACATACATACTGGTGGGATTGTCTTGGCTATAGGTTGATTTCAATAATTCATCATTTAAAAATACATTTCCATGAACTAGATCATTCAGAATGGAATTTTGAATTATTATTTCTGGAGTTAGGAAATGTCGTTCTTATATAGGCCCAAATATGGGGCTAAGACCAGTTAAATTCATTCCCTTTCATTATTTGTTGATGGACTCTGTGACTGTGACCATAAAAACAAGATATGCTAACAGCAGATATTCATGCACCCAACTCATGAGACTGATATTAACCAGGTATATGGGGGGGGGAGAATAATAGGGTCTAGTTATTTAAAGCATGTCTGTTGTGCGAGATACTTCAGTTGCAGCCTCTCCTATTCAGAGTGGGTTAATATTATTCATGGGAAATTGTTTATCTTAAAGTGGATTTTGATTATTCTTGAAACTAAGTGTCCATTAGACTGTCCCTGTCTGGTCACGTAAAAATGGCTTTATGAAATGACATCACCACTGAGACTGCTTCCTTGGACCACCCAGCTGAGTTGTGTTGAGAGAGGTAGCACCTTCTCATGAGATCATGATCGAGGAATCATGGAGGAAAATGGACAGCACATCAAAAGGAGCTCCTAAAACGTATGCTGGAATTAAAGTGGCCTCCACAGGAATCTCAGAGATGAATTAGCTGCTCTAATCAAAATTAGGTTGTGTTCACTAAACAGTAAACCATCGAATAATATCATAAGCATATGTTAGCATTGTGAGACAGGATACGTAACATAGACTATTGATCCTCAAGTAGCCAACAGATTGCCAGTTGGTTTATTTCAAATGCTACCCACACATCAAGTGCAAATGGACAATTGGGCAAGTATATAGGAATTCATGTATTCATGAACGTAAGTCATGGCATTGCGGTAATGCTACATCTTTGAGGCAGATTATCATAATAATAAACATGTAAGTGAAATCTGTATTTTTCTTACCTATTTTTTAATTTAAAATTTCTGTTTGTTGGCTTTTACTCAATTACAAATATATTCCTTACTCATTGTAAAAAAAAGTAAAAGTATATTCAAAGATGTTGCATCAGGAGGGGCCCAATCGGAAAAGAGAAACCACGCAGTGACTAGAATAGGAAGTTTAATATGAAGATTTGTCATCTATAATAGCAGATTGGAGTATCAAGGGGTTGGCTATGAAGATTTAAAGAGAGCCCTAAATAATAAGGGAATAGAAGATATAATGAGCATTCACTACGCTTAATGCTCAGATAGAGCACCCTAGGAAAACCTTTCTCCCACAGGCTGAGATCTAGACTTTGTTGGGCTTCATGGATCTTCTTAATTTTACCAGCTAATTTTCCCTATTGATTGCATGCATTGGGCAGAAGAGATATTCAGAATTGCTACAAAGAGGGATTAGCAACTTGATGCCAAATGTCAGATCATGTGTTTCCTTCAGGTGAACTGTCCAGGAATAAAGCTTTAATTTTCATATGCATAATACATTTCTATGATTCATTAATGCAGCTAATTTTTGAAACTTTCATTTCTCTGACAATGACAACTTGGTAGGGGGTTAAATGAGACTTTAATCAAATGCTTGCAGAAAATGACTAAATACCAAAGGGAAGAGTGGAATTGTTTTTGTTAATTCTTTCCTTTGCCAAATTGCTGGCTGATGATTAAATATTTTGTAATATCTTAACAGAAACATGGACACTGAAGGCACCTCTGATGTTAAATCCATTTTGGGGGGGGGGAGTCTTTCTTCTTTCTATGACCTTAATCGATGCATACTTAATTTTATAAAAGAAATCTTACCGTGAAGGAAATGTTACCTTATTAATGAATATTTAAATCCATAGATGAAGGCTCATTTGCCTCCATGGAAATTTTATTCAAAACACATGAAAATTCATGGTCTGTGGAGAGCTTTTGGGGTCAAAACCTTAAAACGTATCACAATTTTTAAGAATTTATGGTTTATTTACGTTGATTTCCAAGAAGGTTTTCCAAATGGAAGTACTTTAGTTAAATAATGCCTTTTTCATATTAAATTTTTTCCGGACACTGACTTTGTGAGGCACAGACTGGGATCACAGTGAGAATGTGTATTTATAATTCCTTGTGTCAAAATTAACTTTTATGGGTAACCTCAGTCCCACTGGAAGTAAGGAAATTCTCTCCGTGCTCCATTCTCCCCTTTACGCCACTTCCCACTTGTCAGGAACGTTGTATTAATAAGTGGAATGAAGAAAAAACTGGGGACCAAAAAATTAGTACAGTGTAAGCAAATGTTAGAGAGCATATCAATAACTTCTGGGAACTCAGGAGTCCTGAATCTAAATGCAAGTCGTTACATACCGTTAAAGTTGCTTGGGTTTCTCTTTCTCAGTTAACTGAACTGAGTTTCCATTTTATGGTCAGTTAACCATTCGTTTTTCCCTAAAGTGTGGCAAGAGGATATTTTTTTTTTTCCCCTATTTGTTGCTCTTCTGCCAGGAGAGGCACCTGCAATTCTGTGTGACTTACAACTCCCACCGCCACCCTCCCCCCCAACCCGAGCTCCAAATAAAAACATTAACCCTGGTGATGATACTACTAGTATTTGGAGCTGGGTCCAAGCCTTTCAGAGAGTTCTCAAGGCACGCATAGAAGGGTTCTTTCTAATCTCTCAGAGGCTTAGTTGCCAAAACAATTAGCAGGTTTAGTCAGGGGGAAGGAAGCAGTCCATCTGCTTCTTTTGTGCCTTTTAGAGCAAACAGCCAACTGATCACTGAATCCCTCAGACAATTAGTCAGAACCATTTGCTGCCCCCATGTCCCCATGGCAACCTCATTGACACATTCGTAGATGAGAAGACAGATGGTTTTGTTGGAAATGAACTTGCCTTTTAAATATATAATAGCACCTTATAAATAAATAGTGCTTTACCACTAAAAGCCTTTCTCGTGCATTCTGAAATCCAATGCTCACAGCAGCTCTTTTGTAAAATGAGTGATTTTACAAATGAGAACAAGGAATGAAAGATGTGAAACGATCGCCCCAAGTTCGCATATGAGCCGGGATCCGAACTTTCCTATCCCTGAATGGCCAATCCAGTGCTCGCTCTACTACACTTTTAGAAACAATGGAAGGAATGGGTTGCTCTTGGATATTTTATGCTGAATGACCTAGGAATATTCCCTATCCTCTCCTCAACTAGCCCACCCCACTTTATGGTGTCCCTTTAAGAGACTGATGAACTTCAGTGAAGTTGCTTAAGAACATAGTAGCTCTTGGGGCACCTGGGTGGCTCAGTGGGTTAAAGCTTCTGCCTTTGGCTCAGGTCATGGTCTCAGGGTCCTTGGATAGAGCCCTGCATTGGGCTCTCTGCTCAGCAGGGAGCCTGCTTCCCATCCCCACCCCCCACTTGCTTCCTCTCCCCCCCACCACCTGCGTCTCTGCCTACTTGTGATCTCTGTCAAATAAATAAATAAAATCTTAAAAAAAAAAAAAAAGAACATAATAGCTCTTCCCATGCAGTTGAGCACGTACAAAACAGCAAGTCAGAAGTTCTATCCATTAGGGGCACCTTAGGGATTTTTCCCTCTCTTTTAAACACGAAGGCAAGTCTCAGGCTATTGTTATTGGTCAACGACCTGGGACACAGGAAAGGAAAGCAAAGAGAGGGCCAGAAGCTACATGATTAAGAACATCACAAAGCTCTTCTTTGTTATCACTCCAGCTGCACATAGAACAGCAGTCCACTCACACTGTGTCACATAAGTATGACCTTGTACTACACAGCAGCCCTGCCCACTGGTAAACAGGGACCATTCTGTGACCTAGACATAGCATGTCCTAGAATCTGACCCTTGAGTATGGTAGGAAGCAAGGTAGACAGGGAATAAGGAGAGGCAAAATCTTGGTTATATCCCTCCTTTAGAGTTCAACATGACTTTTGAACCCAATTTGCATTTCATAAAGAACGTTTTCCAAAGAATTCATGGCCAGCCCCTTATTGATGGGTACTGCCACAGGAAAAAAGCAGATAGGCTCCTACTTCTCAATCTAGGCTTTGTTGCACAAAGACAGAAAGCTACTTAGCCCTAAATAGAGAATTGTAAGAAGCATTAAATACTTCTGAGTTTTGGCCATACTTATCTGCCAAAGAAAGCTTGGAGGCTCTAAAATCAACTCTGGTATGGATATTCTCATATCTTTCTTTGAGAGGCGGGGAAAAAGATCTCAGTAGATATGAACCATCACAGAATATTTTCGGCTTGCCTTCTGGAAATTATAGTGTGAAATTTTATGTCCTCACAGTGGTTAGGTCAGTTATGAGAGGTGTAAGGAAAATGTTGGGATTGAAAATAATACTTATATTTTTCACAAAATTACCCATTAGAGTGGTTATTTCCTATAAAAAAAAAAAGTTCTGCTGCTTGACCATATTAAAACACAAAATTGGTAAAGTCTCTTTACTATACATTTAAATGGAAGGAAAAGAATACAGTGATTACTCGGTGATTTTCTGTGTTATTTTTTTTGGATACCCTGAGATGACACAATTCTCTTCCATGGTTATTTTTGGACAAATATTGTGATAGCCTTGGGATTTTTTTAAGGCTCTCTGGACTCAATATGTCATGTGAGAAATTATGTGAAGAAGTCCATCTCTCCATGACTTTTAAAGAATGTTTTTCAGCTTACAAATGAATTAGTGAAGAAAGTAATAGAATTTGAGAGTGAGACCCAGAACACAGCCCTAAACTCCAAATAGATGTGCTTTTCCAAGGATGTAATAATTCTTTTCACATATCATGGGTTGGGTGAGACGCTGTTGTGTCTTCATTTCCTCTGAGCTGATTATTAAACTTCCTTATGACTCCATTAAGAGCTAGACCCAACCTAATCTTCTCTGGGGGAGGGGGTCAGGCAGCTTGGTGAATAAATGAATGGGCAAAGGAAAGGGTATAGCAAGCACATGTGCGCTGCACGCAATTTATTGCTTGATACGAAGGGTTTTTTTTCCTCTCCAGTAGAACCCAAACCCCAAAAAGCACATTGCTTTTGGAACCAAAGCCAAAAGCAAGACCACCAGGAAGCACAGGGGGTGAGAAAGACATTTTTTAAAAACTGGCAATTGGAAAATCCCACAGCCTTGCAAATTATCTGAGTCATGAAAATGTGGATACAATTTTTGAAGTTTAGAAATAAAAATTTGGATCCAGAGATTTTGCTTTGCCTTTCTGTCATGTTAATTGTGTGGGTTGGTTTTTTTGTTTGGTTTGGTTTGGTTTGTTTTTTTTTTTTTTTTCTTACCCTAATTGCTCTGGATTTGGATCTGGCCCCTTGTTCCTTCTGAATGTTCAGTAATACAGGCTAAGGCCAGGTTAGTAGATTGGTGAGCTGGATGGCTTTTAGGGTAGCAGCTGGAAGCTGTCAGGAGATTTCTTTGGCATGAATGTGTTTAGGGGAATCTCTTGTTAAGGTCTAGTTCCTGACTGTATTCTATGATAAGTGTCCCTATAAAGCAATGTATAGTTAAGAACTGTGTTCGTTTGCTTGTTTTTTTTTATAGATAGGGTGGGGGCAGGCAGAGGTAGAGGGAGAGAGCGAATACTCAGCCCTGTGCCCAGTGCCCAGTGCCCTACATGGGGCTTAATTTCACAATGTTGAGCTAAAATCAAAAGTCGGAGGCTTACCCGACTGAGCCACCCAAGCACCCTGATAAGAAGGGTTTCTAATAAACCCCTCCATTCTTGCATATACACAGGAATTTCTAAAGCCCTGATACTTTAAAAAGTTTGCTCTGTTCAAATATTCTTCCTAGGCACTTCTTTACGCTCTTTAGATAGCAAATCCTTTTTTTTTTTTCTTAAATATTAAAATAGAGCTATGTAAAGCAACACTCTATGTTATTACAGGTTCTAAATTAGTGGAATCTAAATCGATGAGGTTTTACTGTATATTAAATATAGTAGATCTCTAGCACTTGTGCCTAATAAATTTTTGCTCCTAGTAATTAGGTGTTATTTCATTATAGTTAGAATCTTTAACATCACCTAGTTTAATCACCATATTAAAAACTATTTAGAGAATTGAAGTGCTTTGCTAACATCACAAATTAAGTTACAGAACTGAAAATGTGATTTCTTTCTCCTATTTCCATGTTACTGGTGAGAATTAAGTGCAGACATATATTGTTACATAAACTGTAATTCTGATGAGGGATACATGAAATACATCACAGCGTTGTATGTAACACTTAGCATATGGTGACTCTTGAGGAATGATGGGAGACGGGTGTGCATGTGCCGTGGAAGAAGTGTGATGAAATTCACTCCATTTTCCATCTCCTATTTCCTAGCAAGTATTTTAAATTACTCTCCTTCCCAAACAGCCTGGGTACCCCCGGGCTTCAGGTGTCCCACTGGAACTTTACATAAAGTACAGAGCTTCAAAAATTCTTACCTAAAATAGTGACACCAGCATAGTTTTCATAACTTTCTATTTCAAAATATTACAGAGTCACAGGAAGTTGTAACAAACTGTGTGCCTTCGCCAGGCAGCTTGCAGAGCATGAACCTTGTGCCTGATTATAGTACAATAACAATACCAGGAAACTGACACTGTTGCAATTCACCAAGCTCGATTAATCCCACTAGCTAACCTGCATTCATATGTGTGCATGTGTATGCATGTGTGTGGGGGTGCACAGGTGAGCACACATGTGTGTGTAGATCTATGCAATTTCATCAGACCTGTAGCTTCATTAACCACCACCACAATGAGGATATTTCACGGGACTGCACCCACTTCTTCCTCCCCTTCCTAGCTGCTCTCAACTGTTAATCTGTTCTCTATTCTCTAGTTAATGTTAGTCCACAAATACTCAATAGGTTGAATCAAGCAGTATGCAACATTTCCAGGAAGGCTTTTTCCGTTTGGTATAAACTCCTTGGGGTTTATCCAGAGTCCATGCCTTCTTATTGCCACGTAGTAGTCCCTGATAGAGATAAGCCACAGTGTAACCATTTATCTGTTGAAGAACATTTGGATAGTTTTGGGGCGCCTGGGTGGCTCAGTGGGTTAAAGCCTCTGCCTTCGGCTCAGGTCATGATCCCAGGGTCCTGGGATCGAGCCCCACATCAGGCTCTCTGCTCCTCGGAGAGCCTGCTTCCTCCTCTCTCTGTCTGCCTCCCTGCCTACTTGTGATCTCTCTCTCTCTCTGTCAAAAAAATAAATAAAATCTTTAAAAAAAAAAAAGAACATTTGGATAGTTTCAAGTTATTGGTGATTAGAACAAAGATGCTGTGCATATTCCAAGGAGAATAATTTCTCATTTCTCTGGAAAAAAATAACCAACAATGCAATTTCTGGATCATATGGTGATTCCTTTTTTACTTTACTTTTTTTTTTTTAAGATTTTATTTATTTATTTGACAGACAGAGATCACAAGTAGGCAGAGAGAGATGAGGAAGCAGACTCCCTGCTGAGCAGAGAGCCCGATGCGGGGCCCGATCCCAAGACCCTGGGATCATGACCTGGGCTGAAGGCAGAGGCTTTAATGCACCGAGCCACCCAGGTGCCCCCCTTTTTTACTTTTTAAAGGAATTGCC
This sequence comes from Martes martes, assembly GCF_963455335.1. NCBI lineage: Eukaryota > Metazoa > Chordata > Mammalia > Carnivora > Mustelidae > Martes > Martes martes. The sequence goes on along the minus strand of NC_137888.1, from coordinate 181,919,263 downwards.
AAGCTATGTTCCAGTGTAACTATACCATTGTACATTCCCAGTAGTAATGTTTGAGTGATCCAGTGTCTCTGGATTCTCACCAGCATTTGATTTAATTAACTGGTTGTTGTTGTTTTTTTATTTCAGCCATTCGTTTTGATGTTCAGTGATACCTCCTTGTGGTTTTAATTTGCATTTCCCTAATGGCTAATGATGTTAAATATCTTTCCATGTGCTTATTTGTGGAAGGTATATCCTCTCCAGTAAGGTATCTGTTGTATTACTCATCCATCTTCTAGTTAGAGTGTATGTTTGTTAATGTTGAGTTTGGGGAGAACTCCATCTACTGTAAATTATGTCTACTATCGGACATGTGATTTGCAAATACTTTCTTTCAGCCTCATCTGCTTAATGTTCCTTTGCAGAGCAAAATCCTCTCTTTGCTGAGCAAAACTTTTTAAATTTGACAAGGTCCAGTTTCACAGTTTTTTCTTTCATTATTGTTCTTTTCATGCCAAGTCTAAGCACTCTTTGCTACTCCTCATCCTGAAGATTTTCTTCTATTTTTTCTTCCTGAAAGATTTTGGTGTTTTATGTTTTTGATTGAAGTCCATGCTCCCCTTTCCGTAATTTTTATGAAAGGTATGAGGTTTATGTTCAGGCTCATTTGAGTTCCTGTGATGTCCATTTACTCTGACAACATTTGTTGAAAACCTTATTCCTTGTCCATTGAATCATAGCATGATTTTTAAAAAGATACATAGTCCTTAAGTAAATTAGGTGTCCCCCATAGTAATAATTAGAAATTTTTGAGCACTCTGTGCTAGGCATACTTCCAAGCATTTTACTTAAATTATTAACCATTTATTGTTTTGCATAAAAACCCATGTGGACAATATTATTATGTTCATTTTAGAGATAGGGAAACAAAGGTCTGAAAACATTAACTGATATGCCAAGATCATAAAGCTATTGTGATACAAAGTTAGAATCCAGGTCTCACTGATTAAAAACCCAAGACAGACTTAATACTAAAATGTTTCCTCACCAGAGGAAGCTCAGAATCAAGCCTTTTCATCTCTCAAGTTCTCCTTATGTTGTTGGGCCAGGATTGATGATGGCTCCTTTGGCAAACCCCTCACAATATGTTTCTGTAGCTCAAGAAATCAGCTGGAAGTTTGGAAACTGGTCATGACACTGAACCAGGCATTTGCTATATTATCTATATCCATCTTAGAAAACGAAATGGTGTCTTCATCCAAAATCATTTTTTAAACAACACCCTTTACCCTGCCAGGAGTTAAAACCAGAGTATCGAACACATCTTTGCTCTTTTTTATTCAGTTTCTATTTAACAGAAATTCTTCCAGAGTCATTCTGACTTTTAACAAAGGTCACATAGCTAAGGATGACTTTGCTTATTTATTGAGTCTCTAATTCCTTTTTAACATCTTGATAGGCTATTTTCCTGGACACTAACCTGTAGTAATGATTTCTCTGTGATTTACATGTTACACCCCCAATTTACATATATCTCTAATGGGCTACTTTTCATTTCATGGAGGCTGGCTTAGATGTTGCCTATTAGAGCAAAGTGAACCAGAGGGCCACCTAGTGCCATCCATATGTTGCTTGGGAGGAAATTGCTAGGAGTTTTTGGTTTTCCTTTTTGTTTGTTTGCTTTTCTTTTAATCATAGTTCTACCTTTTTTCATAAATATTTGGTACTTGGTCACCTTTTGTAAAGAGAAAATCTTGTGGGTAGAGCAAAAAATCGGAAGATGAATTGTTTTGCTTCCCCTACTGATTACTTACTGAATGACCTTGAGCAGCCTCCAATTCTAAATCTGTCCATCTTGGCGAGTGCAGATCACGAAGGAAATAAATGTTTTGCTCGTGGGGGTTAGCTTTTATTGTTTGACTGCTTTGTGCAATGTATCAGCTGTGCTTTTTTTTTTTTTTTTTTTTTTTGGAAGCAATAGGAAGTATGTGGGTCTTTTACCAGAGCCAAGAGAAGGCCCATCTAGGGCAGTAGGCAAGACGCAGACATGGATAAAAGTTAACGTGACTCAGTTTCCAGAAATGTAAGCTCTCCGAGGACAGAGGATCCGTGTGTTTCATTCCCTGCCCTGTCTTCAGATCAGCAGCAGTCTGGTTTTTCTCCTCTGTCTGCTGTTTCAGTTCCCATTCCCATACCTGTGTGGAGCCAGGAAGGTAGTGAAATCAGCTGAGATGAGTTGGAACCTCACACTCCATCCTAAGACAACCCTCCAAACCCCAGCCATTTGTTGCCTTCATTGTGCCCAAACAAGCCTCCCAAAAGGTCCCAGCCTTCCTGGAGAAACAAAATTGGAGCAAGAAAAAAAAAAAAAAAAAGAGTTTAAGATAATCTTGGTCCATCTGTTTTCCCTCTCTTGGTCTCAATGTTCTCTCTGTAGAATGAGCTAATAACTCCAGATTTCACTGGTCTGTTGTAAATATGAAATGAGATTATACAGGGAAAGGACTTTCCAAACGGCAGAGCACTGCTCCCAATCTAAGGACTCTTACTGTTGTGTAATAGGGAGCTGTCCACAGTTCTGCTTCTGCTCGCATTGACTGGTTCAGATCTTAACTATAATGCCAGGATTAAACTACTTGGAAAATGGGCACGTCTTCATTTTTCCCATGGGGGAAAAGAATAGGTAACTCTGAAGTTTCTGAAGGATAATAAAGAGATAATAAAGATTAAAATGTGGAATTAGGAAAAACAAAACCATGGCATTAAGCCACGTGAGTTCAAATATTGACCCTACTGCTTATTGAACTTCTTGTTTCCTCAGTTTCTCTGTCGCCTAAACGCCATAGGATAATGATTCTTACCTCATGGGGTTGATATACGAATGAAATGGAATTGCATGAAATTATTAGTAAAATGCCTGACACTTAACAAACTTCACTACTTATGAGCTATTATTAAAATGTCCAACTACCCACTGTACCTCTTACCTGGCTCTCTCTCCTTCTTTGCTTTTCTGGATTGCAAAAGACAGGTATAATTAAAAACACAGAAAATTTTGTTGTGTATCATCCTGAAGAAAGTCCACTTGGAATATCCCCTCAGATACTAATGGACTCTCTTGGTTCCATATGTATCCTCTGGGGGAGAGTTTCTTTTTGCTAGGAATTGTCTAGTTACTTCTCCTTCTGCTTTAAGGACAAAAAACAAAAAACAACAATAACCCCCCCTCAACACACAACAAAATAAAAGCTAAAACATGGGAGGATTATTTTTTTCTTGTCTTATATGTCACCAGAGCTAACACCTGTGCTAATTCCCGCCCTGGTAAACTTCCACAGTCTTCCTCACGTGGCCACGTTTGGAATCTTGTCATTTTCAGGGTGATTTTTGCCTGAAGCCACTTCAAGTCACTCCTGCTACAGGTGCTGAGAGGCCTAGAGGTGACAGGCTGGACAGGATCCATGCACACTGGGGCCAGGGGTCCTGGAGGGCTGCCAGCTTGGTGTGGGTAGCATTTCACTCTCTCCCCAAGTCCCGCCCCCACCATTTTAATTTGCATTTCCCGGATCCTTTCCTTCTTCCGCAAGTTCCTTTGAGCCAGTGATCCAAATGCAGCCCTGCATGGGAGAAGAATATCATCATGTCTGATTTAAAAAAAAAAAAAAAAAAGAAAGAAAAGAAAAGAAATGAAAAAGCGCCAGCAGCATGCCTCGCGACACTACCACAGAAAGTGAAGGGGAAATTCTAGCCACTAGATGATTGAATCAAGTTCTGGTGGGCAGCCTGTGCTCTGAGCTCCCTGCAGTGTTTCTGCACTGAGCCCAAATCAATTAGCCTGATCACTCTTTGTCTTCATTTTTGTGGAAATGTGTAGAAATTCTGTTGTTGCGAATTATGTCGCGTAACTGGAAAGGTGACTTAAATTCTCAGACTGTGGTTTGTATCCTTTAAAAACTGAAATTAATTTCGTAGCGCTTGGGTGGCTCAGTGGGTTAAAGCCTTTGCCTTCGGCTCAGGTCATGAACCCAGGGTCCTGGGATCGAGCCCAGCATCGGGCTCTCTGCTCTGCGGGGAGCCTGCTTCCCCCTCTCTCTCTGCCTGCCTCTCTGCCTACTTGTGATCTCTGTCTGTCAAATAAATAAATAAATAAAATCTTAAAAAAAAAAAAAGATAAAAACTGAAGTTAATTTGAATATCAAACAACTCTAAGCTGAAGGGCAGAATTAAGGGTGACCCCATCTGGAGTTCTTAGTTGCAAAACTGTTGGGGAGAAAAAAAAAATGTCATTCTAAAATCCTTTTGAGACCTGGACATTCAGAATCAGATGAATGTGAGCCTTGAAAACATAACTGACTTTCAATGCATGCTTGTCAGAAGAATAGCCAAACTGTGGAAAGAACCATGATGCCCTTCAACAGATGAATGGATAAGGAAGATGTGGTCCATATACACTATGGAGTATTATGCCTCCATCAGAAAGGACGAATACCCAACTTTTGTAGCAACATGGACAGGACTGGAAGAGATTATGCTGAGTGAAATAAGTCAAACAGAGAGAGTCAAGTATCATATGGTTTCACTTATTTGTGGAGCATAACAAATAATATAGAGGACAAGGGTAGATGGAGAGGAGAAGGGAGTTGAGGGAAATTGGAAAGGGAGGTGAACCATGAGAGACTACGGACTCTGAAAAACAACCTGAGGGTTTTGAAGGGGTGGGGGGTGGGAGGTTGGGGGAACCAGGTGGTGGGTATTAGGGAGGGCACAGATTGCATGGAGCACTGGGTGTGGTGAAAAAACAATGAATACTGTTACGCTGAAAATAAATTAAAAAAAAAAAAAGAAGAATAGCTAAAATTGTTGTGAAACACTAAGTACATTGATTGTCATAATTTCTGATAACACTTATACGGTGGTAATGTAACACAGAACTTTATTTGGAAAGTCCTGAGGGTGGGGCTGCTTGTTTTAGGAATCCAAGAAATTCTCAGTCTGGTTAATACAAAGCCCTAACAAGAACCGCCAAGTGCAAACACTTGATAAAGCTACATAATTAAATCATTAGTGGGGAGAAGATTTCAATTTGCCTTTAGGCTTGACATTTCTAGGAATAAAATTAAATGATTGAGAAAAGATGAAGGATGAGATAAATCCCTTAGAAAGAAAAAGTTTGTAAAATGACTGAAACCAGACATCAAAGTAAACATCTTATTAAAGTTGGCATGCCTAGTCAGGAGACAGCCCACACACAAGCCAGCTTCCTTCAGAAACCCAACTCAAATTGGTTTAAGCACCCAAAAAGGAAATAAAAAAATTAAAATGTAGTAGCTTAAGTGAGTACAATAATCCAGAAATAAAACCAGATCCAGGAACTCGATGATGTCATTAGAATTTGGTCTCCCCCAGTCCATTTCTGCCTTTCTTACCTGAGTTTCACTTACTGGACAGAACCTTCCTGTGAAGTCCAGATATTTCAGGAGCTCCAGGCTTCACATGCATCAGGTCAGCACTTCCACTTGGGAGAAAATGTCTTTCGCTGGTGTATCACAGTTGCTCTGAGATGGAGTCTACGTTACCTGGTTGTAGGTCACATGACCATCCCTGAGACCTTCACAGCTGCCAGGGCTCAATGTCAATGTAGCTTGTCCCTTGTATCAAACAACATAAGAATAAAATGAAGGTGTTTCTCTGGAAAAAATTGAGCTTCTGTAACCGGAAAAGGTGCACTGGCCACTCAGGAAACAAAAACAACATGGCGTCCTCCACCGCCCATCTGCCAAGGCTGCATCTGAAAGGCATGGAGTGGATGAAGGTAAAACTGAGTAACTCAAGCCCAAAAAAGAAAGCAAAACTGAAAAAGAAAAAATGAGAAAGCCCCACCCCACCCGCCCCTCCAGACCCTGAGGTCTACTTCACCACTAGACATGAAGGAGCAGAATTAAGTTAAGGCTGGCAGAGGTAGAGAAGAAGACACACCATCACTCCAACGTGAAGCCCTGTCTACTCTCTGGGGCCAGTCGCAGAGCTTCCAATCTAGTGTGTGCCACTTGGCTGTGATGCATGTGTTTCAATTCCATGTCCTCCAAAGGCACATACCTGAATAACACCAAACAATGAAAAATGGCCCCCTGAACAATTTTTTTCAGATTTTTCATCTTCCAAACATATATGGAGACTATGAATACAAAAGCATATAATAAATTCATCCTGGAGAAAAAAGTATTTCAGTGAATAACCATACCCTGTCATTACATAATTGCATAGAGTCTTATCCCTGTTTCATTGTTCAGTGTAATGATTCTAATGCGAACTTCTCTGCCTGTTAACTGGGTAACCCTGGGCAAAAGTGGCTCTAAGTTTGTTTATCCATTCCATGGGGATAATAATAATAATACCCCTTGCAGAGGTATTATTATTATTATGTCTCAATACCTGAAGACACTTTGCGATTATTAGTCAAGCATTTTGGCATCATTTGGAAACGATCTCAGAATTAAGGAGACATATTTGCTTGTAATATTCTGAGAAGGTATAATACATCAATGCTCAGTATTAGGGACCTGGAAACCAGACCATGAGTTACACTACTCCTGGCACAGATTTTATCCTGAGTGTGGCCCCTACCTCATCTAGCCAGGCTCCCAAGGAATAACCCATAATACTCTGTTCCCAAAACATTGATGGACTTAGCAATAAGTTACTTTGCCTACTTTGAAATTCCCATCTATTATTTCTTTTTTCAGGTGGCCAGCCCCAAAGGCAAAATGAAAATTGCTTGAGTGGGCATTGAGACAGGGATTCAGAGAAGAAAAGGAATTTTCTAGCCAAATTGGGCAAGCTTAAGTGATCCCTTAGTCATTTTTCTGGCAATTTTCTTCTTCCCTGGAGCCTGACCCTGAAGGACAGGGATCTATTTTCAAGTCAATTACTATTCATAAAGGGCATAATTACACAAAAATCAGAAAAAGAACCCTATTTCCCTTATTATGGTAATGGAATGGTAATTTTTGAAAGAGCTATAATACATAAGATAGAAATGGCATTTGCTTTCTTTCAACTTCTCGCTTTTAGTTTAATACCATACCATTCACAAATCTCCAAATTATCAGCAAAGCAGTGATAAGTGGCAGTTTATAGATTATCTTTAAGCAAGAGAACAAAAGAAAACAAAATAGTAGTTTATAACACACCACAGTGGCCAATCAACTTCTCACTGAATTCAGATGATAGACCCACAGAGTTTGGGTGGTGATGGTGGGGACAGAGTGAGCTGCTCAGAAGCCTGTTCAACATCTGATACACTAAGCTCCAGGGCTCACCCCTAGTTCTCTATCCATCTTGACACTTCCTATCTTTTTCAGATACTTTTTTTTTTTAAATGTTTGCTATGGCTATGTGCTGAATGCCTTACACATGTTGTCTCATTTGATCTATGTACCACATCTCTGTTAGCAATTCTGTTCTTCCCTGCCTTTGTCATTTTCATTTCATTCATTCATACCTTCAGCGAACATTCACAGAATGCCCACTCTAGACCAGGCAGTATCCTAACTACTATGTACATAGTGATGGAGAAAAGAAAGACCTGCATTCTAGTGGGGGAGAAAGATACTAAACGAGAGGAGAAAAGCTGGTGTGGAAGAGAAGAAGGAATCAAGACGATGAAATCTGAGCAGAGACTTCAGGGAAGCAATGGTATCGGTGAGCTCAGGCGGAAGTATTCTAGGTGTCAAAACCGTCATGTACAAAAGTCCTCGGGAAGAAACAGTGTTTGTAAAGAACAGAGCATGGCTTATGTGAATGGAATATGCTGAGAGAGGTAGGAATGCCAGGGCCTTGAAGACCAGATAAAGACCCTGGATTTCTTTCTGAGGATAACGGAAAGCCATATATGGGTGAAGGAGGGCATTGACATGCTTTAACCTGTGAGAAAACCAAAACTAAAGGGATGATACATAACCCACTGATAGGACACATCTGGGAAAGCCCATAGCCGGAGTAGGGGTTCTATGCAATTCCAAAGCTTTAATCATTTGTAATCACAGCATAGATTTTAATTACACAATATAGACTTTCATATACATGGGCTCTTTTATTGACTTTATCGATAAACTTAACTTTTTGAAACTAGCTTTCTTCTTCTATTGACATCCCCTCCCTCAAAATCTCAGCTGGCTTATTTCTCATCTTGTTCCTTCACCTAACTTACTTCTGATGTCTCCCTCCAGTTATATATATATATATCTCCAATGAATTATTCCCCTATAAAATTCACAGACCTACCTTTCCATGGGTCAAGCTCTTCTATCAGCGTCCAGCTCTGTATACTCTATGTTCGCAAGATTTCTGGCCTCACAGTAATCAGGTATGAGCCTACCTTTCAATCCCATTCCTCCTTATCTCTCAGTATCTCAACTTGTTCATCTTCAGGCCATATGTCGACCATTGCCCTTTTTAAAAATGTGTTTACATACAAATTAGATTCCTAGATTCTCTGCTAGAAAAATCAAAACTTAAAACACTGGAACCATGTTCCCACAGGTTGAAGCAGAACAATGGCTGCCTATTTGGTGTAAGGAATGACCTCTCCAGTTCTCCATAGTCCGCCCTGCTCTCTCTAGTGAGAGATCCACAGACATCACACATAACCTGTGTGGTCCTTACAGACATTGACACAAATTTTGGCAATAGATAAGAATAGTAGCTCTAAGTACTTTCTAGAGCCACAATACTGGGTTAAAATTCTAGCTCTAAGACTTACTAAACTTAAAATGTTTACTGGTTACTTAACATTTCTTCGACTTCTCTGTAGCATGTAGGTAGTAGTGATACCTAGCTCATACTCCAGGTGTGATGATTAAATGAGTTAATAACATGCAAAAACATTCAGAACAATGGCTGGACATAGAAAGCATTCAATAAAGGTTGGCTTTTGAGGTTGCTATTTATTATTCTTGTTCTGTATTAGTTAAATTGGCATCATCACACTGAATGTGCCTTTTATAGTCTCATCTCCCTGCTCTTGTGTACCTTAATTGTCATTCCCTAATGGCCTATCCAGTCTACTGTAATCACTGACTCCTATCTATCTCTTAAGGTCTACTGCCAATCTTACTCTTTGTGAAGCCTTCGCTAGCCACACTTGCTGGGATTTTCTCACTACTTGCCATTCCTCTAGCTCTGATTTTCTGTGCTACCTTTGTACCCTCATCTATTTCTTTGCATTGCTTTTTAACTGTCTTGTGCTGATGTTTTCTCTCTCTAACCAGACTGGAGATTCCTAATGGAGATGTATGGCAGGTGAGATATGCTCATGTTTCAATCTGCTGGCAGATAGCAGGTACCAGTGATCTACAGTACAACATTTATTTTCTGAAATCTCATGAGGAAAATTTTATTAGGACACTCTTCTTGGCCAGCAATATCAAGTTAGAAGATGATGTTTCTGTTTAATCGGTAGAATGTTGAAATAGGTAGCAAAGTAAAAATAACACAATTGTGACATTGAAATAGTTTTTTCACCCCTTCTAATAGATGTTGATGTGGGTTGAAGGTCATTACTATGTGACACTAGGTCCAAACTGAAGCTACAAACCTAATAGGGAAATTTGTAAAAATGATCAGGAAGTCAGTTTCTTTGAAGTTCTGAACATTATATAGGAAACTGTATAGATACATACAGAAATGAATGTGTTTCGTATTGAGCATTGGTCTTCAACATGGCTAAAAGATACAATATGAGAATTCAAGATATATTAGGTTATGTGATAGAGATAATGAAAATAATTACTGAGGAAGTGTGGAAATCAGTTACATCAAAATTGAACCATTGAAGATGACTGTTAACAGAGATGGAAGATGCAAAGTGTACTCTTTCATAAATGTCAGTGAATTCCTGCCTAAAATTCAGTCAAACCTCAGAAGAATTTCTTAAACCTGGAAGGAAGATACTTGTGCCATCATTTGCATAAGTCTCTGAAATAAAACACTATTCCATATGCCATCATGGTGGGGAGTAGGGCTATAATTACCCAGCCCACTTTCTAAATACTACTGCTGAAATCCATCCATATGGGAACCAAAGAGGTCCTTTGATGGATAGTTATTACCTCCGGGGGAAGCTAAAGATATGTAGGAATATTATAAATCATTCAAGGTGTTAGCAGTGGGTCCACCACAATTAAGCCTTAGTTTTCTGAAAGTAGTGACCTTCTAGAATGTTCATGTCTGACTCTCACAAGAGCCCTGGTGTCTATCAGGCAGGCAGAAAGGGAGTAGTGAGATCATTTGACTGATCACAGAATACCAAATTAATTCTGCTGGCAGGAAGCCAAACCCATAATGCCAGCCTACACAGTGAAATGAGCAGAAAAAGTAATTTGATCCCCTAGCCAAAACTCCCCTGGAAATGGCAGCCACTTAGCCCCGTTGAGAAGGTGGAGAGGAAATGAATTTTGTAATGAATTACTTGTCACTCAAAGATATTTGATTTTACAATAGGAAATAATAATTCCTCCAAAGAGTGGCCATTTTGCCAAAACAGGAAGCAACAAATAAGTGCTAGTGAAACAGATGAATCTTTAGGTCATCCCAACTCAAAACTATTAGATCAAAGTAGGGTGATTCAATCTGAGAAATGTGACTGAGTAAAGAAGGAATAAAGAAACAGTTTGGTTTTCAAGTGATCTTCTACTAAGTATTATTTTTATCCTTTGAGCTTTCTCTTACAAATCTATATATCATAAATCTGGTTTGTGTCCAACTTAGAATAACATAATCCATTTACATTTATTGGTTTGGTTCAGATTATAAGTAATCCTTAAACCTGGGTAATGCAAAACATTGGCCAACCCTTTGTTGTACCAAAGAAGTATTGAGAACTGAGGACCTTTATAAAAGGCTTGCTGTGTAGTCAACAGTCATCAGTATTTTTCCTTAAATGTGACATTTATTGGGAAGGAACCTTTACACTCCACTTTATTTCTGGTAATGTGAGATAATTATCATCTATAAGTTCATTCAGAGGATGCCATGATCAATGGCTGTAACATAAGGAATAACTAAAGGAAAACTAAAACCCATCCTAGAGATCTTGATAGTTTTTTGTTTGTTTGTTCATTTGCCTGTTTTGTCAGAGATGATAATTTCTTTGTTGAAGGGACCCAGAGCTTCTTGAGGTTTTCTTTTGTCTAACATGTCTGTAGCAGGGATGGTTGGAGGCAGGCTGATAGAAAGTGAAAGGCTACTCTGGTTTCTCTGGCTGAAAGACAGTTAAATCTGTCACAGCTGAGATTTCTGCCTTAACAAACATGTTTTTATTAAGAGAAATGGGGTTAATGAATTTATTTACTAATGCCTCATTCATAGTGAATCTATTTACTAATAATTCTTTCCTTTGGAACAGTAGCTCTAATTGCTTCAGTATGTACTATTTATCAAAGCTAGAAAATTGAATTAAAATATTTTCAGAATATTAGATTCTAGTATCAGGCCAGATGACTACTCCTGCTACCTTTAAGTTGGGGCATGACAACAGCTCATTCAGTTGTGGAGTAGAATACAAGAATGTTTATTCTCGCATGGTCTTGACTGACCTCTGGCAGGAGTTTTTAGTGCTTAGTTGCTAAAGGGTTTCCACATTCTTAAATATACTTCACTTCTTCCTTTAACCCCAGGAGAAATGCCAAGTGTTTTCTTAAGCCCAAACTCCGTTAGTACTGAGGTACGTCATACTGGTCCCAAGCATGGAGATTGGCTATGAGACCAAGATATTGATTAAGTAATTAAGCAATTAACATGTTTGTACCTCAGCTGTCATATCTGTAAAGTGGGGAAGATAATTGTATCTATTTCCTCACATTGTAGTATAAAGTCATATTTTAAATAATGCTTAAACTGTGGTGTTCTTTATGTGCTGTTACTGTCTCTTTAAGAGAATAATGTCTCCATCTGTTAATCAGCAACACTTGCTGTTAAAAATCTACGGTGTCTGGGGTGCCTGGGGTGTCTCAGTCAGTTGAGTAGCAACTCTTGATTTCAGCTTAAGTCATAATCATGGGTCATGAGATCGAGCCCAACATCAGGTCCCACACTCAGCATGGAGTCTGCTTGAGATTCTCTCTCTTTCTTTCCCTCTGCACCTCTCCACCCCCGTTCGTGCTCATGCACTCTCTCTCTCTCTCAAATAAATGAAATCTTTAAAAAAAACAAAGTCTCTGATGTCTGTCATAAGAGATAAAGATGTCATTGAATGCATTTGTATAATTGTTTTTGAATGTTTTAGCATATGTTGTCTTGTATATAAATTAATGTACCTGGCCTTGGCATTGTGAAGAATGCTTTTTGCAGACTTTGGGACAGAAGGACAGCAAATTCAACTGGAGGGTTAGCTGTAATATAAATCAAGCTGGGTAACAGGGGGAAATAAGAAGGTTGGAGGAGTTTTGATGTTTGCATATATGTTTATCAAGTGCATACAACCACTTCTCCCTCCCCCTAAAGCCACCATCTCCCCTCCCAGCTTTTGCACTAGCCACATTTGTCACATCTCCAAAATGAGTGCCTCTTCTCTCCTCCAGTCTGTTTTCCACCCTGCAACCCACATGATTACTTAGGGTTGTCTACCACCTTATGTTACTCCACTGCTTAGCATCCTTGCTGCTTGGCCTTTGGGTGAATAGAAAGCATCAAGCTCCTGCCTCTGTCTCCAGCTTCACATCCCATCCCCCTCACGCAGTATCTCTGACCATGCCATCCTTCCCGCAGTCACTGAACACATAAAGTATTTCTAGCCATGGCACATGTACACATACTGTTTTCTACATAGGACCCCTTCCCTTCACACTTCCTACCTCTCATTCTGCTCATCCTTCAGATCTCAGATAAAGATAACTTTCCTAGAGAGCACTTCTTTGAAGCTCAGCCACCCTACCCCAGAATTTAAATTAGTCTCCCTCATCATTAATCTGTTTTTCTGACAAAGCATACTGACCTTTTCCTTTGTATAACTTCCATCAGTTTGTAGCATTACCTTTTTCCATGTGTTTGGTTAACATCTGTCCTCCCCAGGAGACAATTAACTCCACAAGGGCAGGGACTGTATATCTGTTTCTTTTTCTTTGCTTTTTTTCTAAACTCTGTATCTGGATACCCAGGATAATGCCTCAAGCATGGTTGGTGCTTACTGCCTAGGTGTTGAATCTGTGAATGATGGGCAAATGAACACCCACTGTGTGCCAAGCACTGAGCTAAGTGCACAGTACTCATGAGTTTATTTTCTCCTCACAATAACTTCTCGTGTTAATTATCATTAGAATCGCCACTTTGCAAATGAGAAAATTATCTATCTTCACAGAGTGGGCATAGAAGGGAATGTTTGGTTCCTCTGAAAATTCGGCTACCCTTTCCCTAGAATATGGGGTGAACAGAGTGGCTTGTTTCCAAAAAATAAAATGTAAATGGAAGAAAAACAAGTAAAAATGATAACGGTCTCTACAGTGGATAAACCTGGAAGGCACCATCTTAACCAAGTGATCAAGATTGATATAACCAATGGCAAGACATTGATATCATGCATCTCTGACATGATGAGATAGACACTTGACCTGGTTGATATCCCCCAAACTCATAATCTCAATTTAATCATGAGAAAGCATCAAACAAACTCAATTTTAAGGACATTCTACAAAATACCTCTTCCCAACCCTCAAGATCATGAAAAACAAGGAAAGATGGAGACATAGTCAGAGATCAGAGGAGACAAAGAAGACATAGAAAAGAAACACAATGTGTGATCCTGGAAAAGAAAAGGAACAAAAGTGAAAAAAACTGATGAAATTCAAAGACAGTTCTAGTTTAGTTAATAGTAATGTGCCAATGTTAATTTTTCAGTTCTAATGAATGAACTGTGGTTATATAGGATGTTAATATTAAGCCAAGCTGAGTAAAGAGTATATAAGAGCTCTCTGTAGTAGTTTTGTAGTTTTCTTTTAGCTAATGTAATCCAAAATTTAAAAAAAAAATTAAGCAGCCAAATTGAATTAGAAATCAGAACTGATGTTTAGCTAGTATACCCTGGTTGTTTATGGCTGCCAAGATTTAAGTTGATGTGGCGTGTTTGTTGGGATTGGTCAGAGCTTGTATGGCATGTTGTTGACTATTTTGAATATTAAGAGTATGTTATACTGTCTCTGTTCAAAACAAAACAAAACAAACCTATAATGGGCTTACTTTCTGTTTTAGAGTATTTTCTTTAAAATATTTTGTTTCAGAATAACAAACTGTTTTGTGACTGTAGTCATTTTGTTTAACGGAGAGGTTGTCATGGTGAATCTAGTTTTCAGCGAATATTTCCACATCAAAATTTCTGATAATGCTAATTCCATAGAACAAGAAAGACCAGCTGCTGATGGTTTGACTTCAGAGTCTTATAACACCTTGAAACATTGATGCCTAGTACTGGAAGCCTTCTAGTCTGACAATTTTTTTTTTTAATAAAATTTTATTTTTTCTGTGTTCCAAGATCTGTTGTTAATGCACCACACTCAGTGCTCCATGCAATACATGCCCTCCTTAATACCCACCACCAGGCTCACCCATCTTCTCACCCCCGTCCCCTCCAAAACCCTCAGTTTGTTTCTCAGAGTCCACAGTCTCTCATGCTTCTCTCCCCCTCCGATTTACCCCAAATCATTTTTCCTTTCCTTCTCCTTATGTCCTCCATGTTATTCCTTATGTTCCACAAGTATGTGAAACCATGTGATAATTGACTCCCTCTGCTTGACTTATTTCACTCAGCATAATCTCCTCTAGTCCCATCCATGTTGATACAAAAGTTGGGTATTCATCCTTTCTGATGGCTGAATAATATTCCATTGTATATATGGACCATATCTTCTTTATCCATTCATCTGTTGAAGGGCATCTTGGCTCTTTCCACACTTTGGCAATTGTAGCCATTGCTGCTGTGAACATCAGGGTACATATGGCCCTTCTTTTCACTACATCTGTTTCTTTGGGATAAATACCCAGTAGTGCAATTGCAGAGTTGTAGGGTAGCTCTATTTTTAATTTTTTGAGGAATCTCCACAATGTTTTCCAAAGTGGCTGCACCAACATGCATTCCCATCAACAGTGTAAGAGGGTTCCCTTTTCTCCACATCCTCTCCAACACTTGTTGTTTACTGTCTTATTAATTTTGGCCATTCTAACTGGTATAAGGTATTATCTCAATGTGGTTTTGATTTGAGTTTCCCTGATGGTTAATGATGATGAACATTTTTTCACGTATCTGCTAGCCATTTGTATGTCTTCTTTGGAGAAGTGTCTGTTCATGGCTTCTGCCCATTTTTTGACATGATTATCTGTTTTTTGGGTGTTGAGTTTGAGGAGTTCTTTATAGATCTTGGATTATCAGCCCTTTGTCTGTAGTGTTGTTTGTGAGTATCTTCTCCTATCCCATCGGCTGCCTCTTTGTTTTGTTGACTGTTTCCTTTGCTGTGCAGAAGTTTTGATCTTGACGAAGTCCCAAAAGTTCATTTTTGCTTTTGTTTCCTTTGCCTTTGGAGACGTGTCTTGAAAGAAGTTTCTGTGGCCGATGTTGAAGAGGTTACTGCTTATGTTCTCCTCTAGGTTTTTGATAGATTCCTGCCTCACATTGAGGTCTTTCTTCCATTTCGAGTTTATCTTTGTGTATGGTGTAAGAGAATGGTTGAGTTTCATTCTTCTACACATAGCTGTCCAATTTTCCCAGCACCATTTATTGAAGAGACTGTCTTTTTGCCACTGTATATTTTTTCCTGCTTTGTCAAAGATTATTTGACCATAGAGTTGAGGGTGCATATCTGGGCTATCTATTCTGTTCCGTTTGTCTATATGTCTGTTTTTGTGCCAGTATCATGTTGTCTTGGTGATCATAGCTTTATAGTAAAGCTTGAAGTCAGGCAATGTGGCCCCCAGCTTTTTTTTTTTCAATATTTCCTTAGTAATTTGGGGTCTTTTCTGGTTCCAAACAAATTTTAAGATTTTTTTGTTTCAGCACTTTTAAAAATGCCAGTGGAATTTTGATTGGGATGGCATTGAAAGTATAGATGGCTCTGGGCAATAGAGACATTTTAACAATGTTTATTCTTCTGATCCATGAGCATGGAATGCTTTTCCAACTTTTTGTGTCTTCTTCAATTTCTTTCATGAGTGTTCTGTAGTTCCTCGAGTACAGATCGTTTACCTCTTTGGTTAGGTTTATTCCAAAGTGTCTTATGGTTCTTGGTGCTACAATAAATGGAATAAATTCTCTAGTTTCCCTTTCTATATTTTCATTGTTAGGGTATAAGAAAGCAACTGATTTCTGTGCATTGATTTTATATCCTGCCACATTACTGAATTCCTCTATGAGTTCTAGCAGTTTGGAGTCTTTTGGATTGTCCATACCAAGTATCATGTCATCTGCGAAGAGAGTTTGACTTCTTCTTTGCCAATTTGAATACCTATTATTTCTTTTTGTTGTCTCATTGTTATTGTAGTCCAACATTGTTTAGGACATATTTTGCTTTGGATATCACCAAAGATGCCCCATAAGTTTTCTATGCAAAATGCTGTCCACACAACAACAGTACCTGGGAGCTTTTTAAAAATTAAGAATCCCAGATCCTACCCCATACACACTGAGTCAGAATCTGCAGGTTACCATTAAGGTCTGAGGATCAAAAGTACACTGCAGGGATGATAGTTGATAAAGCTGCAGTATATAATTGCAACTTGCAAAAAGAGAAGAACTTCAGCATCTCACCAGGAAAAAAAATAAAGGTAGATATGTGAGGGGATGGTTATGTTAACCTGATGGGGGGAGTCTTTTCAAAGTATCTACATACACCAAAGCATCATGCTGTACATTTTAAATATCATACAGTTTTGTCAGTTATACCTCAATAAAGCTAAAAAAAAAAAGATGTTTTGATTTTATCGATAATTATTAAGATCTGCTACAACATATGTCTCTTGTATAAAATTAGCACGTGTTGTGAAAATGTACATAAAAATTAGGGGCATTTTTATATAATATTGAAGTGAGAAACTCCCAGGCTGCTTAGCTGGCAATGCGAGAAACATGTTCAATTTAGTATAATTTCCATCATTCCAATTTTTATTTTCACTTCATCATGGTTCTGTTTAACTTGAAAGCTTTTTCAAAAAGGAGCTCATCAAAAACCCTTTCTGAGGCTCTGTTCATTTAGATCTCAATCTCCTATTTAATTTTTCTCAGCCATTATTAACATGTGTTGATTTCATTCTCTTTGTCTTAATCATTTCTTGCTAGGAAATCTAACCAGAGCATTCTCGCTGTGTATTCCAAAGGGGCCTGGGGCCCTGCTGCTTCCAGCATCAACCTAATTTGAGAGACCTTTTCATGTGAAAATGACTCCCCATCATCAAGGGCAACTCGTTTGTTAATTAAAGATGACTTAGCGCACTCACCCAGCATCCTACCAAAACCGGCCTATTGACTCCTGGCAAGGTCTGGCCACATCACCCTTGATGTTCCCAGTGGGAATTTCTATGAATTCTGAAATCACGAAAAGATGTTTTGAATTGTCCCTCTAGGGAGAGGAACTTCTCAGGGGCACAGATGTGATGTGAAGCCTGAGCTAACTGAGTTCATCTCCAGGCCTCGGAAAGATCACATGAACATGAAAAACACAGTTTCGCGGCCAGTCTGAAGAAGCTGTCCCTGTGAGGCTTGTTACAGAACTGGCCCAAGACAGCCAAGTCCCTTCACTCCCATGGTTTGCAAGCTCTGCTGAGGGACAAAAGCTAATCCTGCTTTTGTCTAGGAAGGTCTGGATGTGGCTAATGGAGGTGCCAGGGCTGAGCAGCATTGGGCTGTTTCTCCAGGACCCTTCCCACCTCTCACACCTCTAGGATGTCATCTTAAAGGGTGTCATCTTAAAGACCTGCCATTCAAAGTTAGAAATATTAGGAAGGAAAAGATTATACAGCCAGTGGAATGTTAACATCTTGAGTTGACCAGTGTCCTCAGATGAAGCTCCTTGGACACAGTCAGCATGTTCAAAGTTTTGCATGGGCCAGGGCACTGCACTTAAGGACCAAACCATGCCCTTTGTGATGAAAAGAAGGCATCTGTGGGAAGGATAACGTTCAAGATAAGTGCTCACTGCCGGGGTTGAATTGAGACAGAAGTGGACCGTCATCTTCCTCCTGTAATGCAATTTCATTCACAGCCTGAACGGTCATTTACACTTTCACGCCCTGTTGTAAAAGTGTCCCTGTGGTGGGGAGAGGGTGAAGTTTGATCTGGGGCTTAACGGAATGTGATGGGGATATAAAACATCTTTAATTGGAGAGAGCTCTATCACATGGTTGTGAAATTGAAGGTTTTATCAGAAATGGAATTCATGTTCTTACCTCCAAGAGGAGGCCCTGTTGCGCTGACCCTAAGTAAGTCTCTACCTCCTTTCGTGGTCACAGTTAGCGATTCTGACGTTCAGCTCATTTTATGTGGTTTACAAAGAGCTTTCATGAACAGAAATGTGTTTACTCTTCATACCTCTCTGGTGTACACGGTATGGTTACTCTCCTTTACCAAACTTGTTCCAGGCTTGAAATCCTACTCTTCTAGAACACAGGGTTGCCAACAGTTGGGTACGGGGGATGGGGAGCGGTGAGCACGGGCCATTCCAGGAGACACAGTAAGGGACTATGGCCAGAACTGGGAATGCAGTTTCTAGATGCCTGGGGAAGTACAGAGAGTGAAAAAGGAATGCCAAAGAATCTGGCTACCTTTGTCCAGCAGCTTATCTGTCTTCTGCATCCATCCTCCCCAGGGTATGCCACTCAGCAACCAGAGATAAGCATGTAGGTTTAATTGGTGTCTTGTAATAATCTGAGGCTTTGTGTCCCACCTGACTAGTTTTTAGTGGGGCCCATCCACTCTGGGGCTTAGTCAAGCAAAGGAGGTTTCTGTGGATTGATAAACAAAAGTTTCTCCTGTGAAACTTTATTGCCAAAGGTGCCAGCAGCATTGGGTGCCAGTAAAGATCGATTTCCCAGTGATAGCCTTCCCGCATGCAAAGGATCCTCCTTCGCAGGGGATACATGAACAGAGACAAAGCTGAGTTTCTTCTCACAGTAAACATTTGTTCCCACCTGTTTGTGGGAAATGAAACCACTGGAACTCATTGATTAAGACTGAACTGTACCCACATTTATATACTAAGCCATTTACATGTATTACTTTATTCAAACAAATGTCTCCTGTGTTAGGGTTCTGGTGGATATTTCAGACAAAGAATTTGAGTTCCAAAAACTGAAGCGACTCCCACCAGTTTTACCAAAAAATCAAGTCTGAAGGCAAAACTTGAAGCGTAGCTCTGGGATCCTAGAGCCCGTGTACGTAGCCATCTCGAGAATGGTCCCACCCTATAGACGGAACACTTTCTATCATGCCTGGATTGAAGTGAATTTGTGTGGGAAATTTCTGGGACCTGCTCTTCATGAAAGGATCATCGATTCTGGTAAGATTTCTCAGCTAAATCCTGGAAATGTTGTTCTGTGCTGCACAGGTTGCTTGAAGGATTTCTTTTGTAGTATTGAAGGGGTGGGGGTGAGGAGATCCAAGCCTTACCTCTCTCTCTCTGTACGTAACTTTTCGATTCCCCTTTTCTTTTCCTCTGAGTGCTATTTCTGTGTCTCCTCTTATTTCTTCAAATGCGTCATCTGCCATAGGAAGACGACTAGCATGTGATAAGTCTCTGCTAGACAATTGTCAGATGTTATTAAGGCTGCTGGATGCTACTATGGCTATGACCTGGCAAAGATAACTCAGTTCTGGAGTTTTTCATAGTCATGAACTCATTAGAAGAGCCGTAGTCCCTTGCCACTGGCAGTCCAGACAGTGCATTTTACTTGTACTTTGTGTCGAAATTTTCTGACTCTGTGTAAGAGGTAAGAGGTGAGACATATTTTCAGAATCATTTTGTCGCTCGCTTTCATGACACCGGCTCCAAAAATAAAGTTCTAAAGTATTTGACAGCCATTACGTGGCCTTCTTATTCTGAGAAGATGCCCAAAGTTTGGGCTCCAAAAGATAATGTTCTAAAAAGGGACAGCCAGGTCAGGATATAAGAAAATGAGAGGGGAGAGAGCACCGTTTCAGTTTCAACAAGGACAGACGTATTTTAGTGTTGCCTCAACATTGACATTTCGAGGTTGCGCAGATCCAAACCAGAGACCAAAACCACCTGACCCCAGTGACTCATGCACTGTGGGCGCTGAGAAGTGGAGGGGGGGTGGGTGGGCAGTTCAATTGTCAGCTCAATATTAGAGCCCCTGAGATATTTTCTTCCTGTGCTACTTGACCTCTCTTGGATGGGCATTATCATCATTTTTCCCCCCACTGGGAGAAAATGCAGTGAAGAAAATAAAAGGTGAAAGGGATAGACAGGAAAAGAATGAATGAATGAATACTGGGGAGAGGCCAGACTCCCTGGCGGTGGGAGAAGAGGGTCAAACGAAGCCCTTTGGTTTTCTTCCAGAAACCTAAAAATACCCACCTCTTGCCTGGTGACATTTCTCCTCTGTTTTCCTTATGCATTTGCTGTAGGGGGTGCTAATGTTGCTTCATGGCTTGCTCCCCATACCTCCCTGCTGTTAGAAAGAAACCAGTCAGTTGGGTAATCATGATAATTAAAAAAGATGTAAACTTTCAGAGTGGCTGACACTAACTCATTACCCCAAGCTGTCATGCCTTCTGAACTAACATTAATTCTAATACCCCATTACATCAGGCACGTAAAAGTTCCCAGCTAATGTGAAGATTTCTTCCTTCCTTGCTTTCCTCATCTTATGCTTTCCTCCCTCTCTCCTTCCCTCCCCCCCTGCTTTTCTTCTTTTCTTCACAACCATCAGGCTTGCTCCCACCGATGCTCATGCTGCTGGCCTAAGGACCACACTCAGGTAGCCTGTTCCAGACCAGTCTATGGCAAATCTGAGGGTACATGTGCCCTTGAGGGGCTTACTGAAATGTGGATTTGGATGCCTAAGTCTAGGGTGAAGCCTGGGATGGCGCTTTTCTATCAGTGTTCCTGGAGATGATTATGAGGCCAACTCTGCGATGACTCCTCAGGAAGTTTCAAGACAGGAGTCCACTCCTTGCTTGTGCTGTCAGAGATAACCGGGTTTGGACGCCAAAGGTCCTGCTAGAACCTGTGGCTCAGATTGTGATTGGGGGGAAAGAGTTCCTGTGTCAACCCTGGGGAGTCTGAGGACTTGCCCCAGTGCTGAAAGGCAGGCTGCAGGGGGGGGACCACATCCAAATGTATTCTTCCGCTCTGCTGTGATGCATACATGAAGCGGCTCCTAGGCCTCAAGCTTCCAGCAGAAGTGGATTTGAATCTAGTCTCTATAGTTTTCTGAGGTAACCTCTCTAAGCCCCAGCTTAAAGTAAGGATGGAACCAATAATTGCCTACATGGCTTTGTGGGTGACCTCAGGGAAGGCTTAGCAAGCATCAGTATACAGAAGTTTAGAAGTGTGACCCGTTACTATTTTGAGGGGATTCTTGTCACATTTGGTATGTCTGTGTTCAGCAAGAAGATGCTAGAACTTCCAAAATTTCCAACATTGTCTATACTTGGAGTTAGGAAATATTTAGTGTGATCTTCTGTGCAAAGTTAGATAATTCTCAGGGTTTATATATGTGTCTTGATGATTTTATGCAACTCTGATTCTCCTGTCGGTACCATCATTTGGAACTTGATCCCTGTAGGCATAAGGGATTTTTCAAGAGGTCCAAATTATCTGTGGGCCAAGTATAAAAATAGAATCTGAAACTACTAACAGATCCAACCAAAAGCATGCTTTTACTTGGCATGGAGCTTTTATCCTTAGTGTTAATTTTTTGAATGAAGGCTCTAGAGGAAAGGTCAAAGATAACTATTTCCTGGGATGTATGGTAGACCTACCCAATGGCGGTCATGGGACATATTATGGATTAAACGGCAGAGGAGAGTCAACCATCAATTCACAGTTCATTAGGGAAACACATGGGAGCCATTTGGCCTACATGAGTTATTTAGAAAATGAGCTCAAAATGGTGAGAAAAGAATAAAACTTATTGTCTTTATTGAAGACTTCTTAAAAATATTGATTTCTGATCTATATTAATTGAGAGTCTGTTGAAAATAACAGAAACCCAAGCAAACAACTTAAAGCCTCCCTCCCCCCCCACCCCCAAACGTGGAGGTGGAATCATTTGGGTTGAATTACTGTACTTCACAAGGACACAGCTGGATTGAGAGATGGCAGGATGCCAGGAATCAAACAGTTCCCTCCCCATCTCTTGGTGTCTCTTGCTTGCTTCCAGATTGGTTTCAGTCTCAGGAAAGATCTTGCCATGGGTGGCAAGGATGGCCCCTAGCCACTCTAGGTCTACTTTCTACCAGGGCATAAAATTCTAAGGAAATACAGAGCTCCTGCTTCCCAAGAGGACCCATGGAAGTCCTGAGATCAGGTTTTATAGGTGTAGCTTTGTCGCACTCTCGTCCAAGAACGAATTATGTAGTCCCAGGAATGGAACTCTGTTCTTCCACTTGGTCAAGACTGTGCCCAGTGTGTCCCTGAGAATGTGATAAAGATAATATCTCTAGTAAAATCAGGGTGTTATTCCAAGAAGAGGAAAGAATGAATTGTGGGCAGGAGAAAGAGCTGATTTCTAAGAACCAAAAGGGAATAAAGGTGATCTATTCCTTTAAAGAGCTTGGAAAAGAGCTGGAGAGTCGAAGACTTTGCATGAAAGAAGACAAAGTATTTTTTGCAAACACTTGACAGTTTCCAAAGGGTTTAGAGTTCAGAAGTTGAGAGTGGGGGATTATATCTACCTGTACTTTGTCCCTTAGCAGATTTTACTCCCACACATACTCTGGGTGTATGTGTTTGTGTGTTTGTGTGTGTGTGTGTGTGTGTGTGTGTGTGTGTGTGTGTGTATAAATGTATACAATGATACAGTGAGCTTATTCACCTCAGAAATGATGTGATGGCAGCCAGAGGGTTTTACTCAAGTGATTGAGATGTGGCTAAGTGATTTTCAAGTATACAGCTATTTGTACTCTGTAACTATAAGTAGATGCTCAGGGGAAAATTCTCTTTCCCCGATACTATTGACTTATGGAGATGTATGAGGAGATCCAAGCTCCAGTGTGAAATATGGCTTTGTATTGAATTTGCTTTCTGCCAAAGATAAAAATCACTTTACATAAAAAAAGCCTTATTCTCACCAGGTGATAAGCTGCTTTTTTGTAATAGAGCACAGCACTCTGGAAAACCGTATCCATTCCTGTGGGCCACAGGAGTGTCCTTCAAGGAGGGAAGGACTAGGGGGCTTACCACCATCCACTCGGCACGAATATGTCCTCAGTTCGTTCTCCGGCTTGGGGACCTACTTTGCTTGTGAAGCCTTGGCTTCCTCATCTCTTCAGTGACTATGATAAAGTAACCTGAAACGTGGGGAGTTAAATAAGATTAAACCCATTATGGGGTGCCCGGGTGGCTCAGTCAGTAAAGCAGTTGCCTTGGGCTCCCAGGGTCCTGGGATGGAACCCAGCATCAGGCTCCCTGCTCAGCGGAGAGGCTATTTCTCCCATTCTCTCTAACACGGGACTTGGCATATTATAAGCACACAAACAGTTGGTGATGGAGTATGTGATTCTTTGGTACATGAGAATGCAGTAAATGGAATATAATAATTCCATACAAGTCAGGTAAATTGTACCTTCATTCTGTTTTTCAAGAGACTGGATTAAAAACAGACTGCAGGTTGAGTTAAGAGAATAAACAGAGTTGGTTTTTTGTTTTTGTTTTGTTTTTGGTTTTTTGGTTTTTGTTTTGTTTTTTGGTGTGTGTGTATGTGTGACACATATGGTAACACATCTGTTTTGGCTACATGTTCCTCGTCTGTGAAATGAAAGATTCCAAGTACAGTCTTTAGGAGCCTCTCAGACTTTAAAATTCAGAAATTGTCAGTTTAAAAAAAAATGTTGGTAGCTTTAGTTTTTGTGTGCTTTGGGAACACAGTGAAAGTTTTTGAAATGGAGCTAAACTTTACATCAGGCTAAGTTGTATTTGGTAGGGGCTGAAATTGCTAAAATATTAACATTGCATTTCCTCCTACTGTTGGGTATGCATTGGGTTGGGAGGTTAGAGTTTTGGATTCAAGTCACATTCATGCTTTTGCCCTACAAGGAAGGATGGACTGAGTGCCTGCTCTGTCCCTTGCCCTGTGCTGACACAGGTGTTATATTTTAAATGGGGGAAGGGAGTAAAAATAGGTGACAGGAAATAATAGCAAATTATACTACATGTTATGAAGGAAAGAAAGAGAGCACGGGCAAAAGTAATATTGCTAATAGGGGCAGCCTTGTTTCCCTATAACAAAGCCTGTTAAAAGATACGAGACCTAGGCTAACTTGCAGAGTAAAAAGTATTCAACCACACAAAGGAGAGAAAGAAGGGCATTCCAGGCAGAGGGGAAAGCAAGTGCAAAGGCCCTGAGTTAAGTAAGGTCTGGATGTATTTGAAGAACTGAACAAGTATGGCTGAAGCAAGGTGAGTCAGGGAGGGAAAGTAATATGTGATCACAGAAAGGAAGGGGCCAGGTCATATGTGGTCTTGTAGAGTTGACAAGAGCTTGCAGTGTGTGTGTGTGTGTGTGTGTGTGTGTGTGTGTGTGTGTGTGTGTGCATGCGCGTGCACGCATTGAGGCACTGTTGTTCCAAGGGGCTAGAATGATGTAAGCTATCATTTAAAACCGCTCTTGCTATTGTAGGGAAAGAGATTGGAGGGTGTAAGAGTAGATGCAGGCAGTTAGAAAGCTGTTAGAGAAATCCAGGATCGAGACAATGAGGGGGATAAACCGGAATGGGGGTTACAACAGTATCACACACAAGAAGAAATGTTTCAGCCTTATGAGTGTCTATGTAACTTGTTTGCATTGCTTTCCATCTCTGGAACTCAGCTTCACTATATCAAGGGCATGCAGAATGTGATCTCTTAGGATTCTCCTAGATCAACATTTTATTCCCGTATATAAATATCTCTAAGCCAGATGAACCCTTCCATCAATCTGTTTGGCTTAGGTCAGATGTGGTGATTTGCTCTGACCAGCTTCCCAGACGTTCCCCAAGGCAAAGATGTGGGAATATTGATGTACCAAAGAATAAGAAATTAGTGTAGATCTTATCAAGAACTGTGGGGGTTGGCTGGCCTTGGAGTGGTGTTGTTTTCTTTCTTTTACAGTTGAAATGACTTTAGAAAGGTCTACTCAGGTGCACAAATGAATTTCCAGTCCCAAACTCAGGCTATCAATTTCATAAATCAAGATTACAGATTAATTACATTTCACTCTGTGGTATTTAGAATGATGATTTTCATGGAGAAGTGCAAAAGATTGTTACAAAGAGCTGTGATGCAAGTTTTATTTAAACGAGGAATTAGAGGAAATTCCCCAACCTCCCCCAACGTTTCTTTCTTTCTGGTGTTCAGACAAAAATGGTAAATTAATAGAACAAAACAGGGTGGGATGTCAGTACGTTCAACAAAAGCCGAAGTTCATTTCTGCTTGCAGATTCAAATGCTGCCGGCAGATCAATGTGAGCTTCAAGGTGTGCTTTGCAAAAATCGTTCTGCAGCTAATATCCTCAAGGACAAGACACAGCCTGCTTCGGCGGCTCCAGGACTTTGTCTGGATGGCTGTGGGAGGCAGTGTTTTGTACTGGGACAGCTTTAGGGGATTCTATAGTTAAGCTACCCATAGATATCATCTTGGACCTCACAGAAGTAGAGAGGGTTTTAGCATTTGCATTTTCCCCCCACATAGAACTGTACGCTGTGGATGTCCCCAGCCTGAGTCAGAAGTTCGGTTACGTGCTTCTGCTTCAATTTAATGAGATGATGACCATGTGCGCATGCTTGCTTTCTCTTTGTCTCTCTTTTTCTCTTTCTCTCTTGCTGAGTTCGATTCTCTGGAAGTGATTCTGTTAGCAAAGGGCCTTTTCTACATTTCTGTTGGTTGTTGTAGAATTAATATTTAGTTCACATGCAATTTGTAGAAACACAGAGGCAGGTGCATAAAGTTAGTATTTCTTGAGAAAAGCAGAAAAGGTGTTAGTAAAACATTTAATATTTTAGGGATGCCTGGTGGCTCCATTGGTTAAGTGGCTGCCTTCAGCTCAGGTCACGATCCCACTGGGATCGCGTCCTGCATCAGGCTCCTAGCTCAGCGGGGAGACTGCTTCTCCCTCTGCCTGCTGTTCCAGCTGCTTGGGCTCTCTCTCTCTTAGACCAATAAATAAATAAACAAAATCCTTTTAAGAAATCTAAAACATTTTTTAAAAATAAATAAAACTTTGAATATTTTAAAATAGTTTAAAATATTTATTAAATAGTTTATTTCTTCAAAATCAGCTTTAGGATACAGGATGGAGTAAGTTAAGCAATTTATATTTTTTGAGCACATACCATAAGGAAGGAATTATGACAGGCCCCGGGGTGACAGCACTGACTCAGAATACACAGGTCCTGTCTTTGGGGGGCTCACCATCAAAAGAGAAGGCCCACCAAGGAAGCAGTAATTCAAATGGAGTAAGTGGGGAGAAACAGGGAGGGCAACTTTGGTGGATAGTGGAAGGAGTCATGACTAAAGATAACTGTTCAAGAATGAATAGCTATTAGCCACAAGGAGGTAGAAAGAACTTTAGACAAAGAAAAGAGCGTCCAAAAGCTGCAAGACAGCCTGTTCTTTTTTGTTTGTTTGTTTTCAATTTATTTATTTGAGTATAGTTGACACACAATGTTACTTGAGTCTCAGGTGTACAACAGAGTGATTGACCATCTCTATTTGACCATCTCTATCCTCTATGCTATGCTCCCCACAAGTGTAGCTACCATCAGTCACCAGAAGATTCTATTACAGTATCATTTGACTCTATTCCCTATGCTGTGCCTTTTATTCCCATGGAAGGCAGCATGTTCTGATGAAGGAGCTGAGCAAGACCAGTGTGGCTAGAAAAGAGAAAGAAGGAAGGCACGAGGGTCTCAAGTAAGACCACCCACATACTCAGATATTAAATCATCTGAAGCCTTGAAGAATTGTGGAACGTTTTCCCAAAGGTCATAAAAAGTCACCATTGGAGAGACAGACACAAGTAAGCAAGACACTGTCAGAGGAAGAATATGAACCAGAGCAATGAGACACGGAAAGCTTAGAGGTGATAGTAACTGGGCGACTCAGGAGTGTCTCTGTGAGGAGGTGACATTGGAACGAAGGCCTGAATGGCACAAAAGATCCCGCAGAGAATAAATAGGAAGAAAGGATATTTGTCCAGCAGAAGAGTTAACAGTGCCAAGACCAGGAAGCAGGCCTGTGCTGTTGGTTTACTGAATAGATAGAAGGGAATGATTAACTGGAATTTGGACCTGGGTCCAAATTAATTTCATTGCTCCCCAGGGCCATCACCTGTCTGGACTTCCTGCTTCTTGAGGTGTAGACACGTTGTTTTCTCTTTCTCTGGACTGTAAACCCCAGGGCCATCACCTGTCTGGGCTTCCTGCTTCTTGAGGTGTAGACGTGCTGTTTCCTCTTTCACTGGACTGTATACACCTGGGCTTAGGGACCGTGTCTACTCAGTGCCTGGGACCATGTCTAGGACTTATCAGGCACTCAGTAAACCTTTGTTTCACCAAAGAATCTCTAAGATAAAGTGGCCACATAGCTAGTATTAAAACTCTAAGACTTGAAAGAAACAGTTCAAGGGTTGGAAATCAATCAATCTATAACTCAATTTTTAAGAATCTAGAAGTCAATGCAATCAAATTACTTGTATGGGGTAGATAGAACCCAAGTAACAAGATAGGGGAAAAATAATGTAAATCAGGGTTTTCTGAACTTCAGTACTATGAACACTTTGGACTGAATAGTTCTGTGCATTGCGTAGCAACATTGCTAGCCCCCATTTGCTAGATACTGGTAGCACCCCTTTCATGGTGCCAACCCAGACTGCCTCTATATATTGCCATATGCCCTGATTAAGATCACTGATGGAGAAGTCTTAACACCGTGACTCTTTCTAAGATGTTGGGAAGTTGTACCACCCAGAGGAGTTACAATTGATTTGTGTGCAAAGTTTTCTTGAGAGGTATAAATGTGTCCCCTGAATTGAGATACTGTAAATCATACATGCATTCTTAGCAGCAGCTAAACAAAGATGCTTAATTTTTTATTATTTTTATGGTGAGTTTTCAGACATCCATCACTGTAAAAGAAACCACTTTCAAAATTTTTCTTTATGAATATGTAATATAATTGTAGAGTAAACCTCCTTTATCATTCTGATGGGGGATCAGACTAATACTCATCTTGTATATTGAGTTTTATCCCGATTTTATTCTATTTTTTAAGTAGTTTGGGAAGGGAGGGAGAGAGGAGAATAAGAGATGATTTGTAATATGTTGTAATCTGTGGAATAACACAGTGCCCCTTTATCATTAAGCTGTACCATACAGTTTTCCTGTACAGTTTTAATAATTTTTAAAAAGAGCTTTTATCTCCCATCTTAAATATTCACAGAATATAGGCAAGTATAAAAAAGAAAATTAAAATCATCTATAATCCCACAATCTAGAGGCAACTAAGTATATTACTCTTTAATAGATTCATTTATTCCATCATTAAATTATGTGCCAGACACTGTGCTAAGGCTAGAGATTCATGGTGGAGCAGATGTACAAGGTACCTGCTTCGGGGAAGCCTATTTGCATATGTATTAGTATGTATGTTCTCCCTCTACTCAGACCAGATGTACCTGGACACCTGGCTTTGGCCAGGAACTGTTTGGCTTTCAGTGACAGAAGTCTGAAAAATATTAAATTAACTAAATTAATAGCTTGATCTTATTTGTATAAGGACTTTGAAAGAGAACCACTCTGGGCCCATTCAGTGAGTCCATACTTCCACCGGGAACCTAGACTTCTTTGGTTTTCCGTTGTGCTATCGCTAAGCTTGGATCCATTGGTCCAGCCCTTACAAAACAACCGCTCCTTATTCAGTTGTTCATCCAGGTTTTGAAGTGGAGGAAGGGAAAAAAAGCCAAGGAAGGGCCATGTGAATCCGATCCCATAAATAAGCTCTCTCAGACTTCAGAATTTTCCCAGGGACCCCTCTTTATATCCCCTGGCTGGCTAGAACTGTGTCCCATGGATCAAGATGCAAAAGGTGAAAAGAATTGTACAAAATTGTACAAAGTTAAAAGTGTACATGTCTTTCCAAAAGTAGCTGTTTTCTTTCCCTGAGGTAAACATTAATTGTTTAGAATTAGACTTCCGTATGCTTGCTTATGTATATTACAAAGAGAGTCACACAACTTAAGGCTATTTTTGCTTCCCATTAAAAGTGTATGGTAGAGGGCGCCTGGGTGGCTCAGTCATTTTGCATTTGCCTTCAGCTCAGGTCATGATCCCAGGGTCGTGGGATCGAGCCCGGCTTAGGTCATGATCTCAAGGTCCTGGGATCGAGCCCCACATCTGGCTCCTTGCTTGGCAGGAAGCCTGCTTCTCCCTCTCCCACTCCCCCTGCTTGTGTTCCCTCTCTCTCTGTCAAATAAATTCTAAAAATCTTTTAAACTAATATAATACTGTATGTTCATTATACTTGAATGAAAATTTAAAGTAAGTAAAATAAATAAAATAACACTCTCTAAATTGCTTTACAAAAGAAAAAAAAAAGGTGTATGGTAGACATTTTCCTCTTCTCAACAATCTACCATTGGCAATCTTCCAGATTGGTATGTTTAGAGTTAAGCCATTTAGAAATAACAATTTTACCATAGTCTGTACAACAAACATATCACAGTGATTAAACTGTTTCATCCTAGTAAGTAGACTTTCTCCAAATTGTTAATAAAACCACAGTGTATATCTTTGTACTATATCCATACTCAAATGAATGACTTCTTTTGTACATAAGCTTTCTAGAAATAGAATTACTGGGTCTATATGTGTGAAACATTTTTAAACATTCTAATATTTACTGTCAAGTGGCCTTCCAAAAGGCCACAATCATTTATACTCCCACCAATATATGAGGGTTTCCTTTTCCACCTTTGGAATGTGGAACAACAATGGATGTCATCAATATTATTAGTATTTTCTAACTACATAGGCAATAGTGTATCACTGGATGGATTTAGTTTGAAACATTTTATTATAGAGTATTTCACATATACTCAAAAGTGGAATGAATGGTAAAATAAACTCTCATTACCCATCATCCATCTTTAACAGTTACCAGAATATGGCCACACTCATTTTATCTGGATAGGGTTTGATCCTTTTCT
Organism: Martes martes; assembly: GCF_963455335.1. Taxonomy (NCBI): domain Eukaryota; kingdom Metazoa; phylum Chordata; class Mammalia; order Carnivora; family Mustelidae; genus Martes; species Martes martes. Next base: position 181,888,887 of record NC_137888.1, on the reverse strand, counting down.
TGTTTTTCCTGCCATTTCCCTCCCCTAACTCTTTATTTTTTTGCTTATTCATCTTTTAGTTCTTATCCTGGTGACGATTTTGATTTCTTCAAAGGCTGATGTATTTGCTCTTAAAGCATCATATCCATGAGTCTAGTTTTCTATCTATAGCAGAGATAATAAATATGTGGCATGTATCTCATTACTTGTCCCCTTCTGTACCTCGATAGATATTATTAATTGACCAATATATCTTTTTGCCGTAAGCCCGAGTGTATACCTACAACTCTTTACCACGGTGCCTTAGATTAGTGGTTCTCAAACTTTAGTACGCACAGCATTACCTGAAGATTTTGTTTAAAATATACATTCCTAGATCCCTCCTCCATAGATTTTCATTCACTAGGTTTGGGGCAGCACCTAAGATTCTGCATTTCTAATAACCTGCCAGGAGATGCTGAGAATGCCTGTCTATATATTACACTTGAACATTTTTCTAGACAAAGTGCTTCTATTGCTGTGCATGTGAATCATGGGAGAGAACGTTCAAATGCAGATTTTTATTCAGTAGGTCTATAGCATAGCTTGAGATTCAATTTTTGTAACAGGCTTCCAGGTGTATTGCTGGTCCATGGACGAATTTGAGTATGTAGATCTTCAATGGCCACACTGCCAGAGATGGCTTATGGAGTAAATCAGGGGTCTCTGCCTGACTTAGCAATAAGGGGTTTCTTGATCTCAAAGAGACTTAAGTATCACTACCTACACTATGTATATCACTATATACACTATATACACTATGTCCAGGCTGTCTACAAAATATTTAACTGGGATACTTTTCTTTCTTTTTTTTTTTTTTTAAAGATTTTATTTATTTATTTGACAGACAGAGATCACAAGTAGGCAGAGAGACAGGCAGAGAGAGAGGGAGGAAGCAGGCTCCCCTCTGAGCAGAGAGCCGGATGTGGCACTCGATCCCAGAACCCTGGGATCATGACCTGAGCCAAAGGCAGAGGCTTTAACTCACTGAGCCACCCACGCACCCCTGGGATACTTTTCTTAAAATCAGATTCCAGGTCCCTCCAGGGAGAAATGGATCCACTGTGTTTGGAGAGGGGCCTGGGAATGAATTGTTCAGACAACTCTTTTGTCAATTTGGGGGCACAGGTAAGTTTTGGAACTACTACTTTGCATGGCCTCGATGATACACAGGTCTTCTTTCTTGGATTCATCTAGTCCCTTTTCAAACCATCCATCTTATCAAGACGCATGTATTTGCATCGACCTTTTACACGATGATGCTGCATGCTGTGAGTCATGCAGAAATGAATCAGGAGTTGAATCAGAGATGATCCTCTCTGTCTAGATCCAAAAACCCGGTGAAAGATGCAGATATAATAACACATAACCCCTACAGGAAGTCAGAGAAGAAAAAGATTGCCTTTCTTTCTCTGTTTATTCCTTTTTAGAAGTTAAATTTAAACATTTACTCAATAGGAAACTCCCCTTTCAAGAAGAAATCTCACAAAAGCATAAAAATGCCAAGGTGATGGTTTTCTGCGTAACATTAAGTCATAATATAAGTTTTGCCCATGGATCATACTGCCGATTATTAGCTAGGTTTATAAGTGTAACACAACATGTTGTTCATTACACAATATATACAGCAGTAGGAAATGAACACCACCTAGAGAACCATAACTTTGTTCATTCTTCCACTTTGGGGGAATTTCAATTTGTAGCCTTAATGATATACAACCGTAGTTTCTGCATTTTAAGTAATGCACCAATGGCAGTCTTGTTTTCTGAGATTCTCATTCTATATGACTTTCTATACAGGGTGTAAAAATTATGAAATGCTAATAATGTAAGTGATATGTTTACCATCTGCTTGATGGTGCTATTCACTGTCATTAAGATTCTGAAAGAACCACTTGAGAAAACAGAATAATGAAGAGGAAAAAGAACTGTAATCCAGCATAAAAGGAGTTTTCGAAGAGGGAACTGAGACATCTTTCAGCAGTGACCTTTCTAACACTGATGCTGGGCCGGGACTGTAATTGTCCATCATTCTTTTCAATGGTCAATACACGGCTCACCACAACTCATTCTTTCAATACCATCGATCCCTTTAACAACCTTGGCTGGCAATCACTCTTTGTAAGTTACAAAGTTAGTGGCATTCTTTCTGCCCCGTTTTGTGGTTCACGGTTAGACAGTCTCAACATTCTCTGTGTGGATGAATGCAGCCGGTTAAGTGAATTAGGAAATTCCACAGGTGGTAAAGAGTGGCTTTTAGGCAGGACATTGTACTAATTAAAAGGATGTGTGGATATAAACTGGCAGCCTCCCATCATTGCTAGAGAACCTGACCTCCACTCTTAAAGGAGTCGGCCAGGCAGGCCCTCTGGATTCGGTCATCTGTCCCCAGCTGCACAGCGGGATCATTAGAAGTATTTCGGTGGCACTGGGGAACTTATTTCTTATTCTTTTGGAGTATTCTTAAGGAATAAGAAACCCATAGAGTTTCTAATAAAACATTTTATAAGATGTTAGCATTTTCAAGTTTATATACATTGTCCCCTTCAATTCTTACAACAGGTCTGTACGATAGGCATGATAAATGTTTTATTTGCGGTTTTACAGATGAGTAAATTGAGTCTTGGGAAGGTTAAAGACAAGAATGGTCACAACTTGCCTGCCTTATGCATTACAAAGCAACTTAAAGTGACACAAAAAGAAATGATGTTAGGACATTAAAGCCTTCATTTTCTGACTCAGTACTTTTCCTATTATACCATTTTGCCCTTGACGTTATCTTTATACCATATTAAGATTTGATTTTTCATGTATTTTTAAATAAAAAATGCTGAAAATATGCTGTGACATCAAGTCCTAGACTCAGTTATGTACGATGTTTTGATTGGGGGACACCAATTTCCATGTTAACCATTCTAATGGAACATTTAGCTGCAGCTCTGAAAGGAAAACCAGGAGGATGCAATTATATTTACTTCTGTTTATTTACAGCACGGCAGTGATAGAGCTGCATTGCAACCAACTTCGAGTTCATGCTCAGATTTTTCAGTCATTGGGGCCATTGTTTACACAGAATCTGTCATCAGCTTGAAAATTCAATTAAAGGCATGGAGGCCTTTTAATTGATGTGATGGTTCTGTTGGAGCAGATGAATTTGATTTTTTTTTTTCTTTCCATGAGAAGGTTTTACTCAGGACACTTAGAAGAGTGGATGCATCTGTAGCACCATTATTCTACCTGTTTGATTTCCATTAGAATAAATTATTGATCTTTCTGGTCCGCTCAAGTGGGTGAATTCACTTTGCTCTCTATTCCTGATGGTGATGATCATGGACAGGTACTAAGAACTTACTGTGCATCAAACCTTATTCCGAATACTCTGTGTTTCCTTGTGCATAGTCCTCCCAACAAACGTGTTGGGTAGTTCCAGTGATTATCCCCATTTTACAGATGAAGAAACCGAGAATCAGGCTAGTTCAGCAGCTTTCCCAAGTTGAAACAGCAGGTAAATCATAGAACTGGAATTCATTCCGTGGTTCTCCAGGTCTAGCACCCATCCTCTTAAAGACCAGATTATACCACCTTTCTTGGTATTATAAAGCAAAGCTGTGGACATCTCCATATACTTACCCAAGAAATCTCTTCTGACCTTGGTGTCCTGTGTGAACTTAAGGTTGTTATGTCTCACATTACTTGGATACCTTCTCATCAAAATCATTCTAACCACTCTTTTGTGCATCAGGATACTAAAAACTATTTCAAGGGCATTTCCAATGTGTAAGTTACCTCTTTAAGGCTAAAGACAGCTATTTCTTAATAACATGACCAGTTATGCTCATCTTTCCTATTTACTTCCCTAATTGTCTTTGCATCACATTTAACACTTACTATGTACTAAGCACTCTAAGCATGTTATGTGTATTAACTGATTCAATCTTCAGCATAGCCTTATAAAGTAGACATGACTGTATCTTCATTTTACAACTGAGGAGACCGACATAGAAAGCTGAACTAGGTTGTCTCAGCTCTAACAGGTGGTTCAAAATAAAGCTGGGATTAAATTTAAGATATCTGACTCTATTCTCTCTTCTTTAGCTTATCCTCAAAGGATTCCTTCATGTTTGCCCATTTAAAATCCATCTTGGAGTACCACTGTCACAGGAATTGGTAGCACACTTTATAAACCTAAAGGTTTTTCTTTTTTTCTTTTATTGCAGTATCGTTGACATGTAAGATTGTGTAAGTTTGTACAATGTGTTGATTTGACACATTTATTATACTGCATTATCACTTCTTTTTTATGTTGAGAACAGTTAGGATGTAGTCTCTCGGCAACTTTGAAGTTTATAATACAATATTGTTGATTATAATCACTATGTTGTGCATTAGATCTCCAGAACTTGTTTATCTCCTAGTTGCAAGTGTGTACTCTTATTTTTTTTAAGATTTTATTTATTTATTTGTCAGAGATCATAAGTAAGCAGAGAGGCAGGCAGAGAGAGAAGGAGGGGAAGCAGGCTCCCCGCTGAGCAGAGAGCCCAATGCAGGGCTCGATCCCAGGACCCTGAGATCATGACCTGAGCAGAGCCTTACCCCACTGAGCCACCCAGGCACCCCTCAAGTGTGTACTCTTAAATATCTCTCCACTTCCCCTACCTCCCAGCCCCTGGTAATTACTATTCTACTCTGTTCGATTCTACTTGTTTTTACAAATTCAGAGTTTTGTTTTATTTTTTAGATTCTACATATAAGTGATATTATACAGTGTTTGTCTTTCTATATCTGATTTTTCCCAACATAATGCCTTCAAGGTCTATCCATGCTGTTTCATATGACAGTTCTCTCTCTCTCTCACTCTTCCTGAGCAATATACTTTTAAATATAAATCAGATCATGTAACTGACAAACCCCAAACCATTAAGCAGTTCCTTTCACTTTAGGGAAAATATAAAGCTAGAGGTTCTCAGTGTCCTATTAGGTTATAGGTGTGTCACCAAACAAACAAACAAAAGCTCTAATAGCATTTCAAAAAGACAGCCATTTGGGAATGATTCATTTCTTTTTTTTTTTTTTTAAGATTTTATTTATTTGACAGACAGAGATCACAAGGAGGCAGAGAGGCGGGCAGAGAGGGGGCGGGAAGCAGGCTCCCTGCTGAGCAGAGAACACGAAGTGGGGCTCGATCCCAGGACCCAGGGATCATGACCTGAGCCGAAGACAGAGGCTTTAACCCACTGGGCCACCCAGGTATCCCAAGGGAATGATTCATTCCTTAATACAAAATTGAGAACTATCAACTTCCCCTAAGTCATGACATTTTAACGACCTTGGATTCTGATGTGTTCTCTTGAGTATGGGAGAATGGAATATAGTTAGAGCAAACTCAGGAAATCCACAACTGGGTACATATACAGGGAGCATAGCCTGCTCCCTGGAAAGCACCATCTGTTAGGATCACAGCAGCATGAAGCTTGGAAAGAACTGTCCCAAAGCGTTTCATCTTTGAAGAGGAGAATTGTTGACCTTCATTCGCTAGTGAGTGAAGTATTTGCCCAGTATACACAATTTCGTAGGCAAGCTTTCCCACCTTTTCCTGCACTGCATCAGTCTGAAGTATATCAAATTCTAGGTAAAATGATTCTGGGTCTACTGCAGCTAAACCACGGGTCCGCTGGTTCACGGAAATGGCCTTCAACTTTGAGCTTGGAAGTAGATGAATGGGTTCAGTTTGTTGTCCGATATATACTAGACCTTTGGGCATATATATGTCAAATGTCTCTGAACCTCAGTTATACTCATAATCCATAGGAATAAAGAAGTCATACTGTAAACACATTTTACCTTTTGGTTGATTTTAGAAGATAACCTTCTTCCTTACACCTGTGATTCCACTATATTATAAAATTCTCAGGACAGCAGACAGATGTAATTTATTTTATGAGCACAGAGAAGTAATACTCAAATGAGCAAATGCTGCACCCAAGTAGGAATGCTTGAGACTGTTCTGCCATACATGTTTACCACTAGAGATTTTACAACTAATGCAGAAGTTCAGAGAGCCCCGAATCTGTATGTATCTTTTGTTCTTTCTTTTAGTCTGACATACGGATACTCAAGCTTTAGTATACCTAAGTAGTACTTTTTAGGGTTACAACCACCAAGCCACTTTGCCCTACTTTGTGGGAAATGCAAAGGATTTTATCATAATTTATGCATACTTTTAATATTGTCTCAAAATTTAATAAAATCTCCATCCTCCTTGTAAGATAAGACTCCATGGCATTGCTATATTCCTGGGTACATCCTGGCTCTGGTATTTACAGTGAAAGCTTCTAAATGCTTCTGAGCCTGAGTTTCATTTTCAGTAAAATGGAGTAACAAAACCCACCATGATCTATTTTAGTGATGGCTGAATTAGTCAAGACTGTATTTATATTAAAGGTCTTGCATAATACCTGACACATTGTAGGTACTTGACAAGTGTTACTTTCCTTCCCAGCTCATCCCTCCCTACTGCCATTTTACACCATAAAGGAGGAATGAGTGTTCTTTCCTGGGTTTGAGGGCATGCAGCTGTTTTCATTTGCCACTAACTTGCTTTTATACATTGTATAGCTGCACAATTTGCAAAATACTCATTTATTAGTTGAATCCTCTTAGACGCATGGTTGTGCATTTTCACACATCTCGTCAGGTAAATAGTAAGTTAAAGGATAGATACATCAACTGTAACCAGAAGCCAAGATTGAGATTTCCCTAGGAGAACACTTGTTGCTCCATGTGATGTTATCTGTAACCGACCAGGCTGACATTAGGCTTTTGATATTGAGTCTTTATAGATGCCCACATCTGCCAAAGAATTTTGAAAGGGAAGAATTTGTTGAGATTTGAGTCTTTATGTTTCTTGGCCCATCAGCCTTAATTACACTTTATTGATGTCAGAAAACATCACTTGTAAGAGTGTGTTCCTACTAACGTCTAAACACTTATGAAAGTTATTGGATTATTAACATCTTTCAGTCCTTCAGAAAAAAAAGTAAATGCCAGCACCAAAATATTCAGAGTGGCCAAAACTTTAAAAATTGATAATATTAAGTGTTGGTGAGGATGTGAAATAAATGGAAATTTCATATTTTGCTGGTGAGAACATTGACTAGTAAACCACTTTAGAAAACCAGCAATCATTAACAAAACCTATGACTCCTCTGTGATACAGCATATGTGCATAAGATATGGATGTCTATGTCTTCAAAAAGATTGTGCATGCTTTTAGTATCTTTATTTACAATAATTGATACTGAAAATTATCCAAATGTCTATCAACAGGAGAATGGGTAATCATGGTATATTCATACAATAGAAGACTACGTACGCAGCAATAAAACGAATAAACTACAAATACATTCAAAAGCATGGATGAAACCCAAAAACATTAGGATTTATGAAAGAAGTGAGGTACAAAATATTCCATAGTGTATAAATCCTTTAACATGAAGTATAACCAGTCTATGCTGATGGCAATCAAAATAGTGTTGACTTCTGGGGGTAGCGGATAACTGGAAAGGGGCACAAGGAAATGTTCTGGGGGCTAAACATGTTCTAACCGGATGGCACCATTATTTGACACATATGTTTGTATGTACAAATTAATTAATATGTGCCTTAAAGATTTGTAGATCTTATTATATTCACCTTATGCATCAAGAGCTCCAAATAACCTATAAATTGTCTTAGATTTATTAATATATGTCACAGGGAATTAATGATTTTTACAAAAAACTTTCTGAATACCCAGTTTCTTCAACAAATATGTGACATGAAAAGAAGTGGGTAAGAGTAACTATTGCAGATTTAAAATTATTGAATAGACTTATCAGCCAAATGCAATTTATGTGGATTTTGTTTAGGTCCTGTTTGTTGTTGTTGTTGTTGTTTTTAACTGAAGATATTTTTTGAGTCCTTGGGGGAAAACTGAACAGGAGCTGGTTGTTAAATATTAAGGGTTTATAAAATTTAGTGGGGTGGAATAATGGTATCATAACTCAAGATAAAATGATAGGGTGTCTGGGATCGGCATTAAATATTTCACCCAGTAAAGTAAGAGCAAACAGTTATGAAAGAAAAATAATGCCCAAGTGTTGAACTTTAGGAAATGAAGACCACCTTTATGACTTAGGTGACTAAAACTAGTAGTATAAAAATAATAAAAAAGTGTCAGGATGGGATGAGGGCTGAGTTAATGAGTCTTGTTTTTTGAACCACAACTTGTTGTACCAGTGAGCCATTCAAGAGGGGATCACCAACTCTGTAGGTCCAAGAGCTCATCACTGAGGTCTGAACCAGAGAGCAGGATGTAAGGATCTCCAGTCCTTCTCTTTGCAGCTCTGGGTATGAAAGAAATTAGGTAAAGAATATTTTGAGTGAACCAACCAGCCAGCAGAAGCCGAAGACCGTTAATATGCAAAGAATAGGCAAAGCGAATGGAGAGCCTCCAGCAGGCTAACAAAGATAAAGCAGGGTGACCTGGGAGGGGAAAAGAGCAGAAAGCCCAGGAAATTGAGGAATTGCAAAAAAGCATCTTTTAAATTTCATTCAGCAGATGTTTTCAGAGCACCTCCTATCTAGCCAATGGAATTGAACCGTTGAAAGGTCATGGCTGACACCTTCCCTGGGCTGTCCCCCTGGACTGTTAGGGAACCAGGCAGGGGACAGACACAAGGTTGTAGTAATCTAGAGCAATGAAGATCCTGAGTATAACCTCTTACCAGAAGGATAGGTAGGAGAGAAAGAAGAGTAAGCCTGTGAGGAAAATTTGAAGCACTCTCTACCCCTTGTGCTGATTGACCAAGAGGACACCATCTTCCTGGGAGAGCCAGGCACCCCAGCATCGCACTTCTAACAGCGCCGTCCTCCATGCCCCAAGGTCAGAGTAGAGGCTCACTGCAGTTCAAACTGGGAAGCTCAGCGGTGCCAAGGTCCTGCAGTTAACCACGCAGCAAAGAAAAATGCCAGGAAACAGCCATTTCTCTGGCCTAGACTTATAAGTGACCCGCTTTCATATTTCCTTGGGCTCTGCACACGCAAGCGGAGACCCTATTTGCCACGTCTCAGCCCACAGTTAATTCACTTTCCTTTTATTTTTCCTGATTCCTTGAATTATCACCTTCCTGAAAACCTGTGTGCATAATGGAAAAGCTGACACCAGCCAGAGTGGAGTGAAGCAGCCCAAATGAGTCTCCTATTATTGCCCTATTACACAGGGAACAGGCTTCTCTTTGCCCTTCATTCATCACCTGCAAACTATGAAAAGCTAATCGAGTTGCTTTGTTTTAATGGCAGCTGTTCGGCCCTGACCAGCACCCTTCTTCCACTCGGCTCCAGGAGCAAACAGATGAGTGCCATTTGGAGTTGAAGTTATCGTGCATGAAAATCACAGTTAGGTGCAACGAGATTTTTTCTTTGCCTTCATGGGATGGGGAGCATGACGCACAGTTCTCTTTCCCTTCAGGTCCAGAACAGGACACCGAGCTAATGGGTGAGACCTGCGAGGCTTGTCTTGCCACACTTCTCAGACTGAAGGACCTCAGCTTTGCGTTGTCCCTTCCGCTAAAGGCTTTCACGACCCCTCCCGATGTTCCCACGGGCAGTTGAAGTGTGTTAAATATCTATCGGAGGAAATGATCTCAACAGTGGATGCTTCCTAGCCTGTGACACATACTATATACACTATCAATTAGGACTATTTTATTATTCCCTCCTTCCACTGGGCCCTGAAGCAAGGCATTCAGGAAATCTAACTATGCCTATGTACTTCCTTAGACAAAGGCCATCTTTAGATCTTTTAACTGGCACATTTCTCACATCTGTAAGATATTTGTTTGGTAGTGGGTTTTGTTTGGGAAGGCGGGTACTTTCCTGAGTGCCTCAGAGTGATGAGAGTCCTTTGATTCATTTATTTTTTTAAACACCAACTTGCAGAGGACAGGGCAGGAGACAGTGTAGACACCCTTTCGTGAAGCCCTGTCCTTGGGTTCTGAAAGCTTTTGCTCTCATTTTCCATTACTTTTCTCTCTGGTCATGGATGGTCTACCCTCTCCTTGCAGTGCTGAGAGTTCATGACTGTTTCTAATTCAGAATTAGCAGATAGAGAAAAATATGCTCCTCGAGGTAATAATTCTCCCACGTTTGCTGCTGCTCACCTGTCACCGTGTAAAACAGAACGTGGCTCTAGGCCCACGTGTGATGCCTGGCTTTGCCACAGGCACCAAGAGAACATTTATTTTTTTTAAAGCAGCTTTGCTAAGCTGGAGCTATCCTTGGGCTCACATTTGTGTTGAATCTAAAGGAGTTGGTGAAAGCAGAAATGAGGTGAATAAAATGCAGATCGGCTCTGGGAAACTTCCATTTCGTTGGCTCGGCTTACTGGAGAATTGGCCCATGGAAGATTACGTCGCCATTTGCGCCGAGTTAGTGTGGCTGTTTGTCGAGGGAGGCTAGAATTCTTGGTATTTGTATTCTTACCTAGCTCCTGGTTTTAATGATGTCTCTTCTCATTTCTCACCCAGGCATTTTTCCCTCTCTGCTCTCCATGCTAATGTCTCCCCGTCCTGTTTTTCAAATTAAATATCATACTTAAAATATTAATACCGCTTGCTCTTTGATTCTTTGTTTATTCATCTTTTGCAAAACGCAACATGGAGCCCTCCATCTGTATTAAATGCTACTGTATGGGCAGATACAATGACTTATTAATGACTGTTCCGTGATATGGAGAGTGAGGGCTTTATATAATCATGCAATTCTTATTCAAAATGCTCCACTGGTACTACCCTGTAGGGAAAAAAAATGAAATATGTCTATCTTTTCAAAGGAAAAATGACTTGCCTTGTGAAGACCATTGTAGAGATAACGAAGTATTTATACTAGGCCACATTACTTGAGTCCCCAAGGAAGTCAGCTCATGTCTTAAAGTATTTGGGTATGTAAATTTTTGTAGCATTTATTAAAATGGAAACCACATACCATAAACGTATAGCTCAGTGAATTGTCACTAGGCATATAGCCACTGTTGCGGTCACAAAATAGCTTATTTTTAAGAAGCCACGTTCATGTCTCTGGCCCATATTCTTTGGGTTGTTTCCACTTTTTGTATGATTTATAGCTGTTATTTATACACATTCTTTGTAAGGGTTGGATATGAATTCTCTGTGTACTTTATGTGCTAATAAAAGTCCACTCTGTAGGCTGAGTTTTCACTGTTCTCTTGGTGTCTTTTGATGAATAGAAGTTCTTAATTTTATTGTGATCCAATTTACCAAGACTTTCTGCTATGGCTAATGTTTGTTTGTTTGTTTGTTTGTAGACTACTTTAAAAATCTCTCCCTATCTCAAAGTCATAGTCTCACTTGAAGGTAGTGTCCACTTTTACTTCCCAGAAGATTTCCTGCTTGTCCTTCAGAGTCAGATCTAGATTCACCTACAAATTTAGTTTGGGTGTCAGCATGAGAACCATGGGAAACCACTAGAATATCCTTAGAAGAGGCTTGGCATGGCTAGTTTATATTGGATAAGGACATTTTTGGCTGCTGTAGGGAAGGAGAAGAGTGGAGACGGGAGAACATTCTGAATATTCTTGCTCAATAGTTCTGCAAGTAGGCAATGATGATGGCTGAGACGTGGTGGTAACAGTGAACGTGGAGTGGAGTGGTTGGATTTTAGATATGTTTTGAAGGCAAGCCTTCAAATTTCATGGCTGGTAATGAGAAAAAAAGAGAAATTCAGGATGCCTCCTTGGTTCTTGACTTGAGCTACTGGGTGAGTGATGGTATTACTGATTATGATTGTGCAGACCAAAAAAAAAAAAAAAGGAGGAAGAGGAGGAGAGGAAGAAAATATTTGTAGGGCAAACAAAGTGGGGAAAAAATAGGTTTTGTTCAAGTTAAGTTTGAGATGATTCTTCTGAGTGGAAATGAATGAATGAACCAGTAGACTTGTACCTGATAAGCAAGCAAGTCAGTGGTAGAACTAGAACATCCAGGTGTTTTAACCCTTTGTTTAGGACTTTTCTCCACTTTAGGAACATAACCCAGAGAACATTCCACTGAACTTCTTATAGAGTATTATAGGAAAACAAACTAAGATCTTCTGGTCAAGTAATTTTGGATAGCTTTTATACTAACTCCCTTGATGACTTATACACATTACTTAAATCTTGGGGAAATTCTGCAAGAAAAAAATATAACTTTGACTTTATTTAACCTCGTATTTCTCCAATTTCTTCCTCTACAAAAGTGTTTTTTTGAGGAAGACCTGTTAATATCCCTCAAAACTAGTATTAGTGTTCTGTGAAACCATCTTCAGGAAAACTGATTCATCAGTCTGCTATCCTATGAACGCACATGTACACACTGGAGGCTTACTGCAACACTCAGAAAATAAGCAAACGGTCAACATGATGCTTGATCAAATTTGTCTATTTCTGCAATCTTACGTAAGTGGTAAAACGTCTTTTAACTGCCCTTTGTGAAGGGCAGTTCCCCTGTGTCATAATAATTGAAATTTAGGAAGTTACAGAGTCATAATTAAATTGTCCCCTTTGAACCTTTGTTGATTGAAGCTGCATATTAACCACATCCCATTCAGGCAGCGGTAGCAAGAAATATTCTGAACACCAACTGCTACGAGATAACATAACAAGCTTTGACAGCTTCCTAATTACCTGACTACCCAGTAGTTAAGAACACTTAAATACTGTAGCAATCCTCCTCTTTGCACATAAGTCAAAAGGTATATCTAATTTGCTTTTTAATTGATATCTATATTGCTGCTTTTAAAGGAATGTACACTCCCCAGTATGTTTAACTATTAATTTGTAACCTTTGATCTGCATGTGAGAAATGATTATAAAAAAGAAATTACTCGTTATAAAGCACATAGATGTCAGGCATAGATAAATCTCAAACTGCAACCCAAAATGCATTGAACCATTTTTTTAAACAAACTCTCCTTTTTTTCCTGAAGATCTAACTCACTTTCAATTTAATCTCAATTTCAATTATGCGTTGTATTTCACCCTAAGCTTTATTTTTCTCACCTGTAGAACGGAAGAAATTATGGTTTTAGGGTCATCGTGAACATCGAATGGAAGTGATGCATGTGAAAGGATTAGAGCCGAATCTGGCCAATATAAAATGTTCAAGGAGTGTTAGCTCTATCCATCTCAGTTCTAAAGACTTTTGGATTTGCCAATGAGCTGGGCTCCATGTATATTTGTTCAATTAAAAAAAAAAACACATTAAACTCCCACTGAAGTTTCCCTTATTATATTAGTAGACTAAGAGGTAATTAGAACCAAAGTCATACACCATAAGATAGTATCTCATCTTAGACACAACTGGCAGTGTAATTATGAACAATTAACAGACCTAAAGACATCTTCGAGAACAATGTTCTAGCTTCCATGTACACAGTATTCTTTATCTGCCTAGTGCTGTGCTGAGCCCTTTATAGGCATGATCTCAGTTAATCTCCATAACAGCTCTATGAGGTGGGAAGTATTTTTGGTCCCTTTTTACCAGAAAAACAAAATTAGACCCAGAGACTCTAAGACCAAAAGGGTGGTAAGTGGTGGCCCAGAGACTCTAAGACCAAAGAGGTGGTAAGTGGTAGAGGTAGATGTTGACCTAAGTCTTTTTGCCTACAGACTCCATACTCTTAACCACTCCACATGCTACTATCAAAAGAATCTTGTAGAATAGGTCATTGTATAAAGGAAGGAGAAACAGAGAGGAGGATCTAGAGGTACGGTAGTTCATGTCAACATAACATGTCCTTTCCCTACAGGAAGAATCTGGATCATGTTTAAAGAATTTGCAAAATAGTACAATCCAAAATGATGTTTGTGTCCCTAAAAACCACAGACCCCACTAGATTGAATACTCCCTTCCCAATAAATACGTGTATTTAAAGACTCCTGCATCACCTGCTACACAAGGAATAACAGAATTAAAATGCTTTCACTGCCTTGAAAAAGCTAGAAGTCTAATAGGGAGAAATTATGGTGGCAGGTGTATAATGTTTTTTTCCATAAATATATGGGAGGTGGCTGCATGAACAGGGCATTTTAACCAGAGAAGAATATAACCATTGGGAGAACATGAGGCAGCAAAACCATTCTTAAAGGGAGTGAACAAGGAGCATGTGGGCATTCATGGAAAGTGTTTTAGAAGAGAAGACTCTTCATCTCGGTAGGATTAAAATAGGTAAACTAATTGGAGAGTTGAGCTACTTTTGTACACAAGAAGATGAGGATAGCATGGACTCATCATTTGTTCTAAGGAAACTCAAGGTAGTCAGCCTTTCTGGAGTTAGGTCCACTAGGATTTGAGTGAACATGTAAGTTCCCAGGACAGGAGTTTACATTTGATGGAAAGGACGCTTTTCGAGATTCAAATTGCACCATTCCCTTGGCCTGTAACTTTGTAAGGATGCTAACAGTGGTTTCAGTGAAATTTCGGAGAAATTTACCTTTTGAAATCTTCAGAACATTATGTCTGTGTTTTTGCAACTAGGGTTTCAACTTTCTTTCACGGCATGTACTCTTCCGTTATCTTTTTCTCTCCCAGCCACAGCCAACCTGGGCATCAATTATATTTCCTTTCTATACACATTACATCCAATGTGGTACATTCTTACTGTTTCAGTTACGCGTACTTAGATCATACTTAGCTTATTTAGAGATAGGAAGAAGGGTCAGGCATCTGTTCCCATTTGCTATACCATCTTCACTGTGGCTTTTCCTCTTGGCGTTCTTTAACTCCTTTGCTATGCATCTTTCCAGAAATCGTTCAAAACTCTTGAGATTTTCATATGCATGTATTTTGGGTTTCATGTGTTTTCATGAACTTTAGCTCCTCTCTTTTCTCCCATCATATGAAAAACCTCCTAGAAAACAATGATCCCATCCCTATTCTCATCCCCAGTTTATAGTAAGAGGCATTTCGTTGACTAATTCCCTTCTTTTCCCTCATGAATTACAAAAGCTACATGTTCAATCTCACACCTTCTTTAAACCGTTAGTATAAAAGAAGAGCTTTCTTTTTTTATTTTAAAAGACCTTAGGTTTAGGGAGCCTGGGTGGCTCAGTTGGTTAAGCAACTGCCTTCAGCTCAGGTCATGATCCCCAGGTCCTGGGATCCAGCGCCGCATCGGGCTCCCTGCTCAGCAGGAAGCCTGCTTCTCCCTCTCCACACCCCCTGCTTGTGTTTCCTCTCTCACTGTGTGTCTCTCTCTGTCAAATAAATAAATTAAAATCTTTTAAAAAAAGATTTTTATTTATTTATTTGACAGACAGGGATCACAAGTAGGCAGAGAGGCAGGCAGAGAGAGAGAGAGAGGAGGAAGCAGGCTCCCCGCTGAGCAGAGAGCCCGATGCGGGGCTTGATCCCAGGACCCTGAGACCACGACCTGAACTGAAGGCAGAGGCTTTAACCCACTGAGCCACCCAGGTGCCCCAATAAATAAAAATATTTTTTTAAAAAGGGGCCTCCTGGGTGGCTCAGTGGGTTAAAGCCTCTGCCTTCAGCTCAGGTCATGATCCCGGGGTCCTGGGATCGAGCCCCGCATCGGGCTTTCTGATCAGCAGGGAGCCTGCTTCCTCCTCTCTCTCTGCCTGCCTCTCTGCCTACTTGTGATCTCTGTCTGTCAAATAAATAAATAAATAAATAAATCTTTAAAAAAAAAAAAGACCTTAGGTTTAAACTAACAATTATAACCTGATAGCTAAAAAACTGGAACATTCAATTCTCTATGGTCCAAAGGTGTTCAGTCTTCCTGGTTAACTGGATGCTTTAATTGTGTAATGAAAATTTTTATAGATCCCTCCCTGGGAGAAAAAAGTAATCACATGCCAACAAAATATAGGAACACCACCACAATCTTCATAAACTTTCTGATATTCATCCCCAAACCCCAGAATAAGAATCCCTGTTATCAACCTTTTTCATTTTCTTCATTTTGACTAGAATGTAGGTTCACAGTACATACTCAGGATCAATGGATAAGGGCTCGAACCTCAACCTTGTCTCTTTTGAATATATGATCACAGGCAAACTGTCCACTTCAAGTCTCATGGTTGATGTAAGGATCTACGTCTTTGGGTATCCATAAATAAAGATCCATAAATGAAATATTGCCTATATCAGGGTACAGTTTATTGCCTGGCACATGGGCCTACCAGTATTAGCTATTACTCTCTTCATAAAGTTTTTATATTACTTAGTATCTAACACTTTTTGTTGGAAATGGAAGGCAGGGCAAAGAACCCGGTCTTTGGAGACCACTGGGGGAAACTAAAGAGCAATTACCAGGCTGAGAACCAGGGTAAGGAAGAAACCTTTCATTTTATTTTGAGGCCTGCCAGGAGATGCTCCCTCTCGCCCTCTTATGAACGAGGTCAAGAGAAAAGTGATCCTTGTCAAAGACACAAAGAAGCAAAACTTGATCAAAGCAGAGAATCTCTCTGCAACGCTATCGATTAAGATTTAGGATTTTTTTTTGTTCACTGACAGCGAAATATATTCAGAGAGACATTACCAAAACGTTCTCTCAGCAGTTAAGAAAATTATCTCTAATTTGATTCTTGCTTGGGTCTTCCCTTCTTTTAGGGAATACCTTACAATATCTGTAATTGCCAAAGTATGCAATAAGCAACCAAAAAAAATTCAAATTTTAATATTCTACATACAGTTCTCCCAGTGGTTAAGGAATGGGTAGGACCGTGTAATCCAGAACAACATTACCTAAGATAAGTAAAACCCAAGCCACATGTGTAATTTTAAATTTTCAAGTAACCATATTTTAAAAAGTTGGTGAAATATGTTTTATTTTATTTCACCCAATCTATCCAAAATATCATTTCAACACATATTCAGCATAAAAATTCATTAATGAGGTATCTTGTGTTCTTATTTTTATACCAAGTCTTGAAATCCAGTGTGTCTAATATAATGCACCTGTATTCTGATACTATATTTTCAGTGATAAAAGTAGAATGCAGTTCTGCCAAACCAATTAGGTTATGTTTATTTTAATTAGGTTGTGTTTAGGGGAAAATATTTTGTATTATTTTTGGTTTTTAAGTTAAATAAAATTAGAACTCCTTTTCCTGAGTGACACAGCCACATTTCAAGGGCCTACTGGCCACAGCGGTTTAGTGGCTGCCAAATTAGAAAGCACAGGTTTACAGGGGGGAATGTGAACTCAGAGTGAGAAGCTCTAAATTTGAATCTTATCTCCCATGTACTCACTGTGTGTCTTTGTGCAACTTGCTTACCCTCTCCACGCCTCAGTTCCTTTGGGTTTACACAGCCCCCTAAGTTGTTAAGTTTGTTCTGAGAGTTGAATGAGATCATGGAAGAGAGAGCTATAAAATGAAATGTAAACATAAGGTATTTTAAATTTAATGATACAGAGAGAGTTAATTATTTAGGCCTTTCAAATCAGATCCTACATTTGTGGAGGCTGAAACAAATCATCTTTCCTATTGCTAAGATTGATTATAAATCCTAAAGTTGGGATTCTTGCGTGTTGGGGACTTTTGAAAGCAATTCTTTGTCCTGCTTCCCGTTAGAAAAATCAATGCTTTCATCTTGACTTTAAGTTCTCAAGATACAGTTTTTAAATATAAAAGAAGACTTTTGAGGTTTTTGAAGAAGAGTTTAAGTGGTAACGTGGTCACAATGCTTTGTGTGTGAGTGTGTGTGTCTGTGTTTTGGAAAGATACACATCCCATTATTAAAACTACCCCACAGATAGAGAATTAAAAAAAAAAAAAAAAAGAGGGACTTTTCTGTTTTATTTCAAAGGCTTCTCTATTATTCCAGTTTCAAACAAAGAACATATATTATTTCTGTAATAAAAATCAAGACAGGTGAAAAAAATCATTTGATATAAAGCAGAGGGCTCTGATTCTACATTTGTAAGAGATCAAATTAATTATCTTTGGGGACTGAATCCAATTAATGCTTATGGGAATTAATAGGGAGAAATCGATAAATCACAGCTGCTTCACTTCTTGAAACCCAGCTCTGTAGAGCCATCTGTGTGGGCCCCACCCCCACCACACAATCAACACTGGTGGTCCAGATCGCCTGCCCTCATAACTTTATCCTTGGTTACATATTTGACATCCATGTTTCCTGTCCCGTCTTAAGCATTTTAAAACATGTGTATGTCTCTATGCATATAACCTCTTGAATTTCAGTCTTGGCCTCTCTGAGGGATTAGTGCCTGTTTGGTTGAATTGTTCCCCAAAGCCCCCTAAATGAATTTCTGTCACATGTACCTTGAAATCTCTACATAGACCACATAATCCCAAACATTACCTTGGATTTGATGAAAATCCATCTAGATGTTTCCATGCTAAGCAGCCACAGAAAGATAGAATCAGCTTTATGTATTCAGATTACCCTTGGAGAGAATGCAAGTTGGTAACAAGCCATTCTTAAGGGTTCAGAAAGACATCTACTCAAAAATAGCCTCGGCGTTAGCTGTTAGTCAACCTGCCCTTAGGTCTCCGTTGAACAGACTTGTCCAGATGGAAGTCCTTTCTCCTTGAACACGTGAGTGGCCCACCTGAGTGCCTTTATATTAATATAATAACTCTATTAAATTAAATTACATAATAACTATTAATGGCTTACTTTCTTAGTTCAGGCTGCTATAACACAATACCATAGACTAGGTGCCTTAAACAACCGAATTTTATTTCTCACAGTTCTGGAGGCTGGACATCTGAGGTCAGGGTACCAGCATGGGAGGGGTCCTGGAGAAGGCCCTCTTCCAGGCCGTAGGTGGCTGTGTTCTCATTGTATCTTCCCATGGTGGAGAGCAGAGAAGGCAGGCCTCTCATCCGTATCTGTTCTTAGAAGGGTACAAAGCCTATTCGTGAGAACTCTACCCTTGTAACTTAATTACCTCCTGAGGGCTCCACCTCTGATTCTATCACAGCGGGAATTTAGACCTTAACATGTAAATTTTAAGGGGGCACAAGCATCCAGTCCATAGCACCCACCATGTGGAGACACTGCAGGAGCTCAGGATAATGGTGAACAGACATGGCTGCTGTCCCCAGGAAACCCGTTATCCCTGGGGAATCCTGTCCATCAAATAACCAAATGGAAAAATTTAACCATACCAAGTAGCATATAAAGGTGGAGGACACAGTGAAATTAGAAGAGTTAGGGAGGAAATAACCTAAGTGGAGAAGTCAGAAAGGCTTCTATGATTGAACTACAACCCCAAGTATGACAAAGTACTAACTTGATCCTGGGAGAGACAAGGAGGGTGGATCTTCTAGGTCAGTGGGACAGCATGTGCTGAAACCCTGAGGGAGAAGGTAGTGTGGCACATTCAGCGAAGCCAGAGAAAACATCTGAGTATAGCATAGAAGGGGTAGGTGGGGGCCAGACCTTCTGAGACCTGATAGACTCTATCACAAATGTTGATAGGC
This sequence comes from Martes martes, assembly GCF_963455335.1. NCBI lineage: Eukaryota > Metazoa > Chordata > Mammalia > Carnivora > Mustelidae > Martes > Martes martes. The sequence goes on along the minus strand of NC_137888.1, from coordinate 181,869,359 downwards.
TGAGCCTTTAAATCTAATCCAATCTTTTTTCTAATACCCATTGCAATAGGGAATTCCTTTTCATTCATAAGATCGTTGGGACTGCTTAGACCGTCACTAGCCTATCTTCAATTTTTTCAGCAAGCCAAGAATTAGACTGGAACCTTCTCCTTAAGTCTTGAGAACAGCTTCTCTCAGTTCTGCATCTTCACGGGAAGCTCTGGTGAGATTTATAGCAAATTAGATAAAGCCTCCTTTCCCAGTTCCTGGGCATTCTGATTCCGTAGGTGGGCATAGCCATCTCTATCTTGTAAACCTTCTACTAGCCCATCTGATGGGTAATAATGTCTGGGCAAAAAATCAGTTTTGTGTATCACCCTTTTATTTATAAAGAATATCAGCCTCAGCGGAATAGATGATATTACCGGTCACTTTCGTCAATCAGCGAATGGATTTTCCTCTTCTGATATCAGTGGGCTTTGTGATATTTTAGTTTTTGACTTTTCTGGAGCCTTCTACATTAAGAACATTTCTGTAAATCATTCTCCTTCTTTTGCTTTCCTTGAAAAACATGGATTCTTTTTGATTCTCTTTTGATTCTTTTCAAGTATTTACTCTGAAACTGAATTAACTCTGTTCTTAAACAAGCTCGGGAAGTCCGGCCTCTTCAGGTAGTGCCATTTTATCGTGTCTCTCATTCAGTAAGAACTTCTTGTCATTCAAACACTTGGTTGCCGTCAGTGTTGTTAATACTTTCTGAAGACTTCCAAAGGAAGACCAAGATGTTTCCTCTCAGACTAAAATAGTGCATAGACCTGGAGAATTTTTTTCCCCTGCCCTTCCCTGTCAGTCCCGTTCCATCTGTTAGGTAGACTGAAGTATCTGTTGTTGCAGAAGCCTTCTCTGGTCTGCCTATGCCCACAAGCCCCTATAAACAGAGCATGAGCCAATAACACAACTTCCTGTCACCCAGCAGCCAGAGGTGGACACCAGTCCTGGCAGAGCCGGTGAGATGCCTCTTGCAGGAATTTGCAACAGGGGTCCAATGTATCTAGCCAGTTAGTTTGGACTACTTGAAGTCAGAGGCCATGTAGGCATGGGGCGGGTGGGCTATAAATAGCAATGAACAAATAGGGTGTAGGTCACCCGCTGAGAAGCTGTTGCATGAAGGGCCGTCAAGGGAATGGGGTGAAATGGAAAGAACAGGGAGAGACAGAAGAGAAGAGATTGAACAGGTTTGCAACAGTGAGGGACAGTCTGCGAGATGACATAGTACACTGGGTAGAAAGAGAGACAAGAGGGGCGCCTGAGTGGCTCAGTGGGTTAAGCCTCTGCCTTCGGCTCAGGTCATGATCTCAGGGTCCTGGGATCGAGCCCCGCATCGGGCTCTCTGCTCAGCGGGGAGCCTGCTTCCCCCTCTCTCTCTGCCTGCCTCTCTGCCTACTTGTAACCTCTGTCAAATAAATAAATAAAATCTTTAAAAAGAGAGAGAGAGAGAGAGAGAGAGAGAGAGACAAGAACACAGGAAAGGGGTTGGCTGGGAGGCTTTGTCACTTAAGCGTCTGTCTTTGGCTCAGGTCACGATCCCAGGGTCCTGAGATCAAGTCCCACACAGGGCTCTCTGCTCAGTGGGGAGCCTGCTTCTCCTTCTGTTTGCTGCTCCCCCTGCTTGGGCTTGCTTTCTCTCTCTCTCTCTCTCTCTCTGACAAATAAATAAATAAAATATTAAAAAGAAACACACACAGAAAGGGAGGAAAACAGAAAAAAAAAGTTCGAAGGGAAGAAGAATGTGGAAGAGACACTGGGGCAGAGAGACACAGGGAGGGAGAAGTGATGACACAGGCAGAAGTGGGCCAGAGAGAAGGAGATGAGCAGGAAGATGGGGACACAGAGCAGATGCTTTTCCTTGGAAGGGTTTTATCCTGCCTTGAGTCCGTCCAGTTCTCTTTTCTGCCCCTGAATTCACTATCAGATTGGTAGTTAGACCCAGCCCCCCCTTATCGTCCAAATATTATTTATTATTTATCTTTTCACGTTCTTTATTTCATTAGTTTTATTTGGAAATGTATTTAGAAGTTTCATCTTAGTTCTCTTTTCCAAAGATACTGATTCTTTGAAATGCTCAACTAATTCTGTAACTTGTTGTTTTTTTAAAAAACTTTGTTTTGAAAGAAGTTTAGACTCACATAGTTGCAGAAACAGGACAGAGAACTCCCATTACCACTTCCCCAACTTCTTCCAGTGATAAGAACCATTGTACCAATTGTAAGGAACCATAGCACAATTGCCAAAACCAGGAAATTGACATCGGCGCAATACTAGTAATTACAGATTTTCCTTACATTTCCCCCAGTTTTTACACGCACTGGTTTGCTTTTGTTTTGTTTTAGGTGTATAGGTCAATAGAATTTTAACCCATGTATATAGATTTGGGTAACCACTACCCAAATCTGTCACATCTTTTTAAAAAGGTGATACATTCCTATGGTTAAAAAATCAAAATAATATTAAGATACTCAGTGAAACACTTTAATCACAGCTCTCTCCTCCCCATTCATCTTGTTCCCTGCCTTATAAATGGTTACCTTCACTGTTTCATGTTTGCCTTCCATTCATCCTTCTTTAAAACACAAGCAAAATATACCTTTTAGAATGTGTGTCCTCCTTATATAAAAGTTAGATCATTTATGTAAACTATCCCACCCCTCACCATTTTCACGTACCCAGTGTCGGGGATCAGTTCATACCCTCACACAAGAGTTCCTCGCTCTTTCATGAGTGCATGGTATTTCCCGTATAAACCCTGCACCTTTCACTCACTCGAGCAATCACTGAGTGGTTTTCTTTGTCAAGAAACAAGCCACAATATATACATCACAAAACAAAAGCCTCTGGGGAAAGTTCAAGAGAAGGTTTCCAAATGTGCACCGTCAACGGGGGTGCCTCCCTTCTCTCAACCGTGGAAGGGCAAAGTAGCCCCGTGGCTGGGGCCCCGGGGAGGTAAAGTAGAATTAAGGGCAAGTGTACACCTCTGCAGGACTGAAAAGACGGATTTTTTTTTTTAATCTAAGAGAACATCACCTGCACTATTTGAGATAACGGGGTCATAACTGAATTAAAAACTGGCACTGGAGACTGAAAAGAGCTCTGTACACACGGTCTGAAATCTGTCAGATGACTGACAGTTGCTGCTTATGTGGAAAAGCAAGAAAGAACCTCAGTTACCCGTCTAGGCCAAGTTGAAAGAACGATTGTTTCAGAATAATAGGATTAGTTAAATATAGATATTTTCGAGATCAACTTTTTTGGGTAGGTTTATTCAACTTTCTAGTCTTCAGTTTCTTCCACCTCATTTTTGTAATTACTCATTTATTATTTGATCTCTTGTGATAATCACAAAGTATTCAGAATCTGTTCTCAAATTTCTCTAAAGCATGTGTGTGTGTGTGCAAAGACAAACATAAATCCATTTAAAAGACATTTAGTGATCACCACCAGACATCAGGTGTGTTACCATTATTGAAAAGAAGGGATAAACACTCAGCTGGAGCTTGAGTGGCCAAGGTAATAATTATATTAGACTTGCACGCATCAGTAAAAATATGAGAAATGGAGAGGTATTTATTCCTCAGCCAGCCCGGTGATCTTTTAGTGCTTTAGAGATTCCAGGAGTTTCCCAGATGGGCTGTTAAATTCACTGAAGAATTTTTGAGCATCTCTTATGTGTCAGGCACTGTATGCATATCTAGGAGAGAATTCCTACTCAAAGAATCCCTTGGTCTCTCACATCAAAATATACCATGACTGGGGTGCCCGGCTGGCTCAGTGGATAGAGTATATGACTCTGGATCTTGGGTCATGAGTTCAGGCCCCACAGTGGGCACAGAGATTAATTTTAAAATACATATATATATACATATATATATGCATTTAATATGTATATTATACATAAACATACAGACATTTATCATGACTCTGTCATGCAGAACCTTTCCAAATAACAGCTAACCACTCTGAAAAACGAGTACAATTTATGTGTTGGTAGGTGACAATGGCAGTGAGCTTTCCCAGCCATGTTTGTTTTTTTCTTCTTAGCTTTTTTGTTTTTTTAACTTTCTGTCCTTTTATTCCTTTGGTTACTTATCATTTACCACATGAAAATGAAAGTTCTAAGAGCACAGAGTCCTCAACTGTCTTGTTCACTGTTGTATCCCTGCATCTAGAAAAATGTTGGGCGTGGACAAGGTGCTCCCTAAACCCTTTGTCAATGAATGGGAACAGAGGCGGCGGGAAAGACCAGCTGGTCAGAAATCAGGGAGACCTGAAGTCCCATCCCTGCCTTGATACTTCCTCACTGGACAAACCAGCAGGAAAAAAACCTCTAAGCTTCAGTCTCTCCCATTTATAAAATGGGACTAAAGGGATGCCTGGGTGGCTCGGTTGGTTAAGCATCTGCCTTTGGCTCAGGTCCCAGGGTCCTGGGATCGAGTCCCACATCAGGGTCTCTGCTCAGTGGGGAGCCAGCTTCTCCCGCTCTCTGCCTGCTTGTTTTTTTCTCTCTTTCTCTCTCTGCATCAAATAAATAAATAAATAAATAAATAAATACTTTTTTAAAAAATGGAACAATTTGGACTGGAAATTCTAGAGTCACAGCACCTAAGCTCTATCCCAGCTCTACTCCTTACAAGCTGTGTATGACTTCGGGCAAGCTACTTAAACTTTCATACCTCAGTTTTCTTATTTGTAAAAGAGAAAAATTATGAATAACCTACCTCATGAGATTGTTGGGAGGACTACATATTCCCTTCACAGTATATGGCAATGTACCTGGTACATAGTAAATGCTCAGTAAGTATTAGTTTCTGCTGTCACCAACATTATTGTGAGACTCAAGTAAGATAGTGAAAGAAAGTAATTTCTCTGTATAAAAAGCCGTATAGGTGTAGATTTCCAGATTACCAAGTTACCTCCTTCAGAGACATGCATTTGTGTTCCAGCAGGAAGCTCCTAGAACCACAGCGTGTTTTCCAAATGTATAGTTATAATGAAAATCCTTCCAAATGTTGGCATACTGACAGATGAGATTTTGGGGAAAAAGGAGCTTTTGATTGACCCTAACACAAAGCTCAAAAGTTTGCTATTATTCTGTCTAATGAGAGGCCAAAGAAATACCTTTTGGTCCAACTCTCCTGGTTATAAAAATCCTTTGGAAGAATTAAAAATATGTCACATACAGGCGAAATTCTTATCAGATGCTCTAAGTTTGATGACATATATGAAAAGTAGTTTAAAAAACCCCCAAATCCTTCCCCTTATTAAAATTTTATTTAAGAAAAAAATATTAGGGGCACTTGGGTGACTCAGTTGGTTGAGTGTCTCCTTTTGGCTCAGGTCATGATCTCTGGATTCTGGGATTGAGCCCTGAGTCAGGCTCCCTGCTCAGAGGGAGTCTGCTTCTCCTTCTCCCTCTGCCCCTCCTTCTGCTTGTGCTCTCTCAAGCTCTCTATCTTTTCTTCCTCTCTATCTCAAATAAATAAAAAATTATTCTAAAAAGAAAAAAATTAGAACATTTTTATTTTCCTATGTTGCCGTGGGTATATACTACCTAGAATTTCAAATACTAGATCTATACCCACAATATAGTACTTGCTTAACAAAGGTGGATGTTATTTTAGTGGAAAGTTGAAGTGTGCAGTAATAGCTTTACCCAGAAAAAGTGAGGCAGAGCCATTTTAAAATGATAGAAATCTGAACTTTGATATTTAAATATGGCAAAATGAAGGTGTGTAAAACCATGTGTAAGCACTCTAACCATATTTTCATCCTGTCACATATTAAAGTAGAAAATATTCAATATCTGTGTGATTTAAGTGATATATCACTGATTTGAGCATATATAAAGGAGAAGGTTGCATTTAGAATAAACTATCCAAAATTCAAATGCTGCTGGATTTGATTTGTAAACTCCCAAATCCATATAAGCAAATATCTAACTACAGTGAGAAATCTCTTGAAGTCATCTTTATATGTGGGCTGAGCTAAAAGATCTCTCTGGTTGTCATTTTATCTTTCTATTATTGCTGGGGTTTTTTTCATATGTAACTCTTTTCTAAATCGTATGAATGAGGGGCAGGACTCAGATCTTCAGCATGTACCCCCTCCAGACACTAAAGTCTGAGGATAATGCCTTTTTTCTAGGATTTGTACTATTAACGGAGTGATAACCATTCCTGCAGTTTCCAGGAAGGAAGATAAAGCTTGTAAAACACTGTTTCAGTTTACTGTTTTCAAATAGCCACTAAAGCATAGTAGAAAAATACTTTATTGCTTAGAGAAGTTGAAGAGAAACTTGGCAAGCCCACAGTGTTAAAACAGAGAACCGAGAAGATACAATTTCATTTGATGCTAATGAGTTATTTGCTTAGTCCATGATAAGAAGTAAAAGTGAAGTTGCTGGGTGAAAAGTTTGCTAGGGAAGGTTTATTTGGGTGGTTGCTCGGACGGGTATTTTCATTTGCTTTGTGTGTTTTGGCTGGCCAGGCAAAGAGTCAGTGGAGTAGATCACATAACCACAGAGTAGCTAATCCCTATCGGGATCTGACCATTTTGGCTCCCCCACCGCTAAGGGGACTGAAAATAGAACACACAAGCCTCTCTGAGTTCCCTAGGACTGCCAAAACAAAGTATCATAAACTGGGTGGTTTAGCACCACAGAAATCCATCCTCCCACAATCCTGAAGGCTAGAAATATAAACTCATTGTGTTAGCAGGCCCAGAGCCATGCTCCCTCTGAGACGCTGGGTAGAATTCTTTCTTGTCTCTTTTTAGCTTCTAGTTGGAGCCATCAGTTTCTGGCAGCAGCATGTACACAGCAGCATGACTCCATTCCTTGCCTCTGTCATTGCCTGGTGTTCTTTCTGTGCGTCTGTTTCTTCTGGCGCTTCCCTCTTTTTGTAAGGATAGCAGTCGTACTGGGTTAGAGCCCCCTCTAATAACTGTATCTTAATTTGATTAAACCCGCCAAGATACTATTTCCAATTTCCTAGTAAAGTCACATTCACCAACTCACCACCTGTGAAGAGTTAGGACTTAAGCATATCTTTTTGGGGATGTTGGGGGGAGATAGGATTCAACACATAACAGCATCTTGGGGAAAAGAGAAAGTCCCTGAAAGCATATTTTTCTAAAAGAGAAGTAGTAGGTACATAGGATCCGTGGGAAATATAGGAATATACTCATAAATTTTCCAGCTAGAGCACATAATTATAATGACTCTGGAGAGGGGTTGTGGTGAGAGGGTGGAAAGAAGGTGCCTTCTAGTGAGTTTAGAAATATCACCAGGAGAAGAACATAGGCAATATTATGGATATTGACAGGTGGGAGGGGAGTGGTTAAGAACACAAGTCAAGAGCCAGAAAGGCTGGTCCACACCTTACACCACCACTTACTAGCTATGCGAACTGGAGCATGTCATAGAGTGTCTCCGTGCCTCAGTTTCCTCGTGTAAAATGGGGATAAAAATAGCACAAGACAGTTGTATTAAATTAATAAATGGAACACCTAGAGTAAAACCTTGTGTGAGGCATGGTTTTAATACATTTGGCCATAGTGAATTAGCTACTAATTAATCCCTTTGATGACTGAGTAAGAGAGGAGAGAAACGAGGAAACAGTGATTTCACATTGAGACTAGATGTCTGAAGTTATTCTTGCAGAGAAGATATGAACTAGTGAACTTTAGATTCCAAGAGAAGATCCAACTTTTGGATCACGGCTTGTGTGTGGAAGTTGCGTTTCTTTGAAGTTGTATTTCATTGTACCTCATTTTTTTTTTTAAGATTTTCTTTCTCTATTTATTTGACAGAGAAAGATCACAAGTAGGCAGAGAGGCAGGCAGAGAGAGAGGGAAGCAGGCTCCCTGCTGAACAGAGAGCCCGACGAGGGGCTCGATCCCAGGACCCTGAGATAATGACCTGAGCAGAAGGCAGAGGCTTAACCCACTGAGCCACCCAGGTGCCCCTCATTGTACCTCATTTTTACTGGGTGTTTTTGCCCCCAGTGGGCTTGGTGCCTGAAGGGAAATAACAAGTAACTATTTGGGTGTGTGTGAGTAAAATATATTTTGACTGAACAGTTTAAATTTGGTGTCATATAAATAAATTCAGCCTTCCCACTGGAAAGACCCAGATCTCAGAGGAGCTACGATTGGTCTCTGGAGCTCTGTTATGTGAAAACCTGTCCCAACGACAGATACTTGTGTGCAGGTCCAAACAGAGTAGAGGGCTCCTCTGGACCAGGGGCCGAAGACAGCGGCTCTACCAGCTGGGTTGCTGTCACTGGCACTCAGTCTTCATGGTATAAGAGAAAGGATCTTCCCGTCCACATCTTTCTGGAATGTCCACATTCCAGCACCAGGCTCACCCTGATGCTTCCCCAAGAGACTAATTATGGCTTAATTTGCATATGTTCAACCAGTTTCTGCCAAATATTTGCATGCCTTTTTCCGTAAATGTTGGGTGACATTTCAAGGAAGCATTATGTAATGATTAAGAACATGATCTTTAGAGCCAGCAAGGACTGATCAAATGCCAGTTCCACCATATGACTTTGGAAAGCTATTTAACTGTTATGGGCTTCTGTTTCTTCATATGTAAAATTTTATAATAATAGTGTAATTGGGATAATGTATGTTAAATGTTTAATACAGTCCCCGTCACCATTGCTAACTTTAGCTATTACTTCTCATCCCACATTTCTCAAGGCCAAAGTCCATTTTATAATATCGTGATGAAAACAAATCATTTAGAATATTTATTTATACCTCATCATTCCAAAGTTGGGAGTTATTTGGGTTAGCGTAAAAAATAAGGTCTCATCTTGGAATTCAAAATGAAAAAGAAGATGGGCAATTTGAATAATTTTTCTAGAGTTGTCTTGTAGGTAAGACGATGGCCAGGTATATAAATACAGAGTAGCGGCAAATTCCACAGTTCTAGAAATACGGTATTTAGAACTGTAACACCTACTATATTCAGCAGTAACGTTCGACTCCACGAATAAATAATAGGACATTCTAATAGTCTCAGATTTACTGGATGTCTGACTTTGTCCTGTTCTCATTTGTGACTTTTATGGGGAATTTGCCTCCACTTTTCTTTGAAACAGTTTTCATATTTTATCCTTACTATCTGATGGTTACTGTGTTTCGCTGAGGAGGGCAAAACATTTAAAAGGGCTGGAGACTTGAAGCGTATCCCAGACTCCTTTTTTGATCTGGCACATTCATTTCATCTGGGAATTTAAGAATTCATGAGAGAATGGCTTCCCTAGGACTAGAAAGACATAGTGAGCAGTGAATTCCATGCGAGAAGGTGAGCATGAGGTCAGGGTTAGAAGTATGTAAAGATGCATAAGAAATGGGTAATCACTGCACCAGAGACTCATAATTCCTCACTTCATTGGTTTCTAATATGACTATGTTCGCCTTCTTAAATGTTCCCAAACAATTGTCAACCTTCAAAAGAAAGTGATCATTTTTTAATATTGTCCCCTGTTGATTAAACAGGCAAAATCACTCCCCAAAATAGCAAGTATAGTAGGAAATCAGGTGATCTGGATGGAAATTTCACTTCCTAATTTGAAAATGAGCCTCAAAATGTTGGAACATTCAGCTACTGAAAACCTAGGGGGCACCTGAGTGGCTCAGCCAGTTGAACGTCTGATTCTTGATGTCAGCTTCAGTCATAATTTCAAGGTGCTGACACAGAGCCCCACATTGGCTCTATGCTCTGTCGGGGGGCTGTTTGAGAGTCTCCCTCTCTCCCCCTCTGCCCTTCCTCCTTCTCTCTCTGGAAAAAAAAGAAAAGAAAAGAAGAGAAAAGAAAAGACCCTGAGATTTACACATCAATCATATTGTGTGAATTCAGAGGCCCCAGAAAGGCTTCACACCTCAAGTGAGATGCGCACACGCTGCCCGGTAGCCAAAATTGTACCTACTTTGTTGCATTCTGTCGGCATGAAAATGTTGCCACCCCTTAAGTGGTCCTACTCCAAAGTTACTGGTCTTTTTCCTTTGTTGGTTTGTTGGTTTTAAGGAGGTACTGGTACTCATTTTGTAATAAAAAGATTTTCCTACATCCATTTTTTTTCTCTGTACTCCCTCCTACTTTCCCAGTGAATTGGCTCTTTCTGTACAGATCATATAAAATGGAGAGGGTAGTAAGTAGATGCTTTCTCAACAATGCAGAAAAGAGAAGCTTCTCCTTTGCCAGTTTGTTCCTAAAAACCCCATCAATACCCTAAAATTTAAAAATGGTGGGGTTGTTTCCATCACTCCCTACATTGACATGGGAAAAAAAATGATTCTGTCAAGAGGATAATGCTCTTTTATTTCGAGCATAGGCTCATCAGTGACACACATATCCACAAAAATGCTATTAGACAATAGTAAGTACTTTGAACCAACACACACACACACGCGCACACACGCACACACACACACACACACACACACTCCTGGAAGTAGCAGGTGGTTGGAAAGCATTGGTTGTATGAAAACAAAATCTAAACCAGTACCAATACCCTAGCCTACTTGGCTCTAATGGTCTTCTTCCTGCCTACAGCTCTAATTTTTATCAGCTTACTACCTCAGTATGCTGTCATACTGGTATTTTCCTATCCCTGGAATGCCCAGCCTGCTTCAGAGCCTTTGATCTTGATCTGGAATACCCTTGCCATGGATCTTCACATGGCTAATTCTTCCTTAGTACTTACACCTAAATCTCAGAGTCAACCAATTTAAGTTACCTCTTACTCCACTCTAAATCCCACAATTTTATTTTGCTATCCTCATAGGGCTTATCATATCTTCGAGATTTATTTGTTAATTTGCTTTCTTATTCATTTTTTCTTCCACTCTACCATAAGCTCTCTGAAAGTGAAAAACATACCTTGTCTTTCATATCGTCTGCCCATAACATACCAAGAATATAGGTGGTGCTCAAGGCATTATTTGTCGAAGATAATAATGCAGAGTTCAGTAGTAAAATAAATAATTATGGTGCACAGAAAGATACCTAGTGTCTTGAAGAGGAAAGGAAGAATGGTTATCATTTACTGAGCACCTACTAATACTAAGGTATTAGTCTTAAATTATCCCATTTAACTCTCATGTAATGGGAATGTCACAGCATTAATAAATAGACGAGATGGGGTGCGCCTGGGTGGCTCAGTGGGTTAAAGCTTCTGCCTTCGGCTCGGGTCATGGTCCCAGGGTCCTGGGATCGAGCCCCGCATCGGGCTCTCTGCTCAGTGGGGAGCCTGCTTCCCTTCCTCTCTCTCTTCCTGCCTCTCTGTCTACTTGTGATCTCTGTCAAATAAATGAATAAAATCTTAAAAAAAAAAATAGACGAGATGGGTTTGAGCCCATGTCTATCTTAGAGCAAAACAATGTCACTTACCATTATGCACAAATGTAGAAAGAAAGAAAAGAATATGGAGAAGGAGGGACTCAAAGACAAGTTTACCTACCTAACACCTTTCCCTCTGGCCACCAGAAATGATTATTTATGAATGAATACTCCACCAGATTTATACACTTCAGATTTTTTTGTTGTTGTTATTGTTAGCAGCGACAGAAATCGCTTAAATCTGCTTGAGTGGAAGTCCAAAATAAGAGAAATAAATGTATCAACCCCCAAAATTGAACATATTGGAGGGATGGCTCTAAAGGAGGCTTGACCTAGTGCTCCTATTCTGTTAGTAGCAGTCAGTTTCTTTCTTCTTGATTTCCACGCTCTACTTTCTTGGTGTTAACATGGCTTGTGGGTAGTTTTAGCAGCTCCAGACATTATGTATTCTCTTTCATGTCTGTGGAAAGAAGGAAGTTTGTTTCCCCAGTAGCCAAGTCTGCTGTCAGCCCATATGGTACGTTTCTACAAATTAGAGAAAGCTACCCCTGTCTTAGTGAAATTTCCAAAGTTGGTGTATGGTTTATCGATAATTATTGGAATGTACATGAGACACTCTTTAAAACAATGCAAATCATACTATGGAAAAAAATAGAATATGTACATTTCTGATCAGGAAAATTAAGAATCCAAAGGCACTATGATACATTAATTAATATAAAACATTTACAAGTCTTCCTTTCAAAAAAACAAGGGAGCTTCAAAGATCACCACCAACAATAACACCATGACTTCACCACCTTTGTAGCAGGAAGGTGGAGACCGCAAGTCTATTTCATTTTAGTTTTGAGATGCCAAGCTCTTGACTAAAGATCGGTACTAAGTTAAATGTATCCTATAAGTTTTAAAATGAGGGCCTATGGAAATATTTCTCGTGCATTCTTATCATGAATATTTCTGTACTGTAACAAGAGTCATTCTAAATATTAAAAACCTATGTGTAAGTTAAGCTCTTCATCCTCTGATGTCCCCTCAATATTGCATTCTTTACTATGTTCCTCACTCAATTTTAAGTCTGTATTTTACACTATTGGAATAGCTCTTGTTCACTGCAAATTTTTTAAAGATTTGTTGTGTATTTATTTGTCAGACAGAGAGAGAGAGAGAGAACACAAGCAGGCAGAGCAGGCAGGGGGAAAAGCAGACACTCCCCATCGAGCAGGCGGCCCAACTCAGGACTCGATCCCAGGACTCTGGGATCATGACCTGAGTCGAAGGCAGATGCTTAACCAACTGAGCCCCCAGGTGTCCCAGTTCACTTGCAGTTTTTCAAATTACGTCTCAACTAGCAGTCTCATAAACTATTATAAACGTGTATTTTAAAGGTGATTATGTCAATGTAAAATACAGTGCAGGGAACGTAATTTAAAATTTAGTTCTGGATCACAGAAAGTGAGTGAGAATGATTTTCATAATTGAAATTAGTCTAACATCTTCTCTGCTGGACAATTCTGTGTTAATGCTAAAATATTTTATATTTATGTACCTTTTATTGTGTGTAGTTTTAAAACATCACTTCATTTTTTCCTCAAAGAATTTATTTCTTGTAGTGCTTTGAAGTGCTTTGTGCTGAATTTTGGTTCCTCATCATGTTGCTTATAACATTAATTTTGTTTACAACATCATACCAAATTAATACTAATCAAATACAATTTGAAAGTAAATAGTTTGGGGATTATGGCATTGTTTTGCATTCCAGAATCTGTCTACTTTTTAAGCTCCTTGTTTAGAATCACAAATTATTTTTGATGATGCTGGACCAGCAGAATCTCTCAATTCTCCAACTTGCTTATCTTTCATCAGAGTGTAATAATCTACGTATACCGCATCAGAATAACAGTCTTTACTTTGATTTGCTGGAAAATTGTGCTAATAGGCTGATTTTCTTAGAACAAGACATCTTAGCACCACCTGCCCCCCAAATTGTTAAAATAAATACATAAATCATCTATGCTAAAGTTAACAAAGTTATAAAATAAAAACCAAAATGTCACAATAAAGACATATCGATATGAAGGGTAGCCCTCAGATCTAATGTCCTTCCTCAGTGTATAACCTGGACAACTGTCTATAACTACCTTGGAAAGGAGGAGGGGGAAGGATGGTTTTGCTTCCAGAAAGGGTGTTAATGTCATCCTGGAGAAATAAAAAATGTGCTTTGCATGTTTGATTACAAAAAGAAGTAGAAATGTAGAAAGGCATCCATTTTTCAACATTAAGCAAAGCCACAATTTCCACTCCTTTGTGAGTAGCCCTGTATCAGATTAAAACGACTGCAGTCCTTCTTGCTGATTTTCCTAGGCTTTAGGGTCTTGTGCCATTTGGTGTTTGATGATTGTTTTTCTTATGATAGCCCATGCACTACCTTTTCAGAAGAAACTACCCTGTATATCGAACACCTGGGCCAATTAGATAGTGATCGTTGACATGTGGGTAAGTAGGCAATCATACACTTCTTTATAAAATTCAAATAGGAACACCTGTTCCTGCTCATAGAGGAGCTGATCATATGTTCAGAGCTGAGCTTTATTTGGATACTTCTCCATAAAGGAAATTAATATCTGCCTTTTGCAGCCGAGTTACAGCAACGTCACACTTCCGACACATAAACATTCTGGTCAGTTCCTCGGTCCCCATAGCTCTCCTGCTATGAATGTTCCACAAATTGGTGTCTACAAATAATTCTTCCTCCATCAAAACCACATGTCACTGGACAAAATAAACACGATTGGCAAATTCTTTCTTCTGATGAGATTGATTTTTGAAGGAGAGAGCATCACTCTGCAGTCAGCTTGAGTGCCAGGCTGTACGCTCCTTCACACGTGCGCGCACACGCACCCTCACACACCGTTACCTTAATGGCCACTAAATGCGTGAGAGGCATTTGTCCACTGCTCTCAGCAATTCACTTGTTAATGCATTTCACAAGGGCTTTTATATTCAAAATCTTAAAAGTTCTTTTTAAATACATGACCTATAAGGAGAGAAGCTCAGCCTGATCCCTTTAGGTTAGTGAAACACAGGAAGCCCCGGCATGGAAACGATCCCAGTAATATGTGAAGCAATACTCAGGTCCACAATTTGAAAGAGTTGGCTGGAACTTGACATACTCTCATTAATTTTGGTTCTCAGGAGAGTTATATGAATAGTGATGATGTTAGTGATATATATCTCAACATCGAATAAAAGAAGAAAATACATGAAGGAAATCATCAGTTAGCCATGAAAAAAAGAAGCTTTCTGTTTTATTAAATAGGACTTCAGTAAGTAAGATACCATGGAATATTCTCCTCTGGAAAGCATGAAAACCAGATTTGCAACCATTTTTCTCAAACAGGTTAGTTCCACTCTTCCCGGAGAAGGAAATGCCAACCCACATGTCCCTTATCGGTTCCACTGAGCAATTAGATTTTATGATTTCTGATTGGAAAGTGATAGGAGAGCTATAGAATTAGAGAATTAAGTCAATTCCACACAAAACTGTCCAAAACAAGTTTAAATGCTTACCAAGTTGGTGAACACATGTTAATTCCATCATGTTCAGTTGTCACTATGGAAGACCATTATGTTCTCTCCCATGTTGCTGAGAATGGTATAACTAGGCCATGTGACTCCACTGAGCTGGGCCTGGGATGTCCATGAGCTTTGTGGGGACAGAGAACTTGGTTTTCCCAGAACTCCTTTGGAATTGAGTTAATGATGAATTCTTACACCTTAGAACTGTAGTGATTTTTCTCTGAAGATGCATTACTCCGTTCACTTTATTCTTCTTCTGCCATCTGTGCACGGCTCTAAAAATCAAAAATTTCCCAAAACTTCCTTAAATAGTTCTACATACAAACTTTCAGCGATCCTAGAATCTGACAAATCAAATCATTTTAATGAACCACAGCAAACAGCTCATGTTGAAACAGCTGTAAGCACAATATGCAAATCGTGTTTACTGGTAGCTTATGCTCCAGAGAAATAATCTTTATATGACTGCTTTATTATTTACAGTAGTTTCGAAATTTAATTTTTGTCAACATTGACAGATGCCATCCATGTTAATACTTGGATGGCTATATATGGAAAAGGCTAAACATATGCAGAGATCTCATGTTTGTGAGCTGATAATGTGGTTGACAAATGGGTTTAACAATATCCAGTCATTTCTGAGTTGTCCACGAAATTCACCTGAGGTCTGCAGGAACAGTGAGGAGGAAGGTCAGAGGAATATGAATGAAGAAGGAAGAAAGCCATGGCTCTGGAGAGCGGTGCATATAATGAAAGCATGACAGAGGATGATTAATTATATTTCAGAGCCAGATAATTCCCAGAGAATATGTGTGTACGATAAAAAAGTTTCTAACCTTTCCAGTTGTAATTAAATGAGGGATTCACTCATCTAAGCTGAGTAAAGACTATTTGGTGCCATCACCATGCTAATGCACATATTGAAATGGTTTATTTTAAATATGCATTTTACTCCTTAGTGTGCAAAGTTGACAAAACCAAACAATACCCTGGGGGTCGGGAGGAGGTTCAAACCTCACTAAATGGTTAAATAAATTACAGTGGCCCGGAAAATTCGCCTGCCCTAAACTAACTCAGAATTTACCCTCCGGTGAAAAGGAAACAAAACTAATTCTTTGCCAGTACTGTTTCCTGTTGCTTTAGATTTAAATCTCCGGCTGATTAATGTGTTTATAATGTTGGGGTTTTTTCATCATGCTCTCCTCTGAGCTTACTCACTTGCAGTGGCCTGGTCTTTTCTCTCTCTCCTTCTTCTTGGCATTTCCTTTCAGACGAGGCAAAATAACAGGTCTAGAAAACATTGAAAAGCCTTATAGTTTTTGTGAGGTGGTTAGAGAACAACCAAATTCATTCAATTCCTTTTTATTTCCCCCCAACAAATTATTTACTCACCATTGTACATGCCTGATGATACCCTAGGCCCCGGGATGAGTCCAGCCCTACAAGTGTCTGACACATAGTAGGTCTCAGTAAATACATGTGGAATGAATCCAGGAAGTAGAACTACGTGCCAGTATTTGAATTGGGTGGCCTCAGCCAATTCCTGGTCTGTTTTTCTAAGATATGCAGAAAAAGGAGACAAGACATAAGTGATGGATGGGTGCTTCTCAGCTGTTGTGCTAAATGGAAAGATAGCCTAATGCCACCATTACTTCCTTCTCTATGTTTTCTGTTGCCTTGTGATGGTAGCAGGTGAACACTGGAGAGCATTTGAAATTGGTGGGGCTAGAAAAGGCAAAAAAATAATCAAAGTTCAACACCTGTTAATTAAAGAGTCAAAAATTTGATGATGAGTCGTAGAAGGGGCTGGCTAAAAATGTGATAGGGAGGGGCGCCTGGGTAGCTCAGTGGGTTAAAGCCTCTGCCTTCAGCTCAGGTCATGATCCCAGGGATGGAGCCCTACCTTGGGCTTTCTGCTCAGCAGGGAGCTTGCTTCCTCCTCTCTCTCTCTGCCTGCCTCTCTGCCTACTAGTAATCTCTGTCTGTCAAATAAATAAAAAAAAAAAAATCTTTAAAAAAATTTTAAAAATGTGATAGGAAGTTGGTTATTAGGGAAAAGGACTGCGATGCTCCATTTCAAAATTGTTATTTCCTGGAAATAGTAGAGACAAAGGTGTTTAATGGTCTCGTCACTCATGCTAAATCTCTGGGGATTTTACAGAGGTGCTTCTCGAGGGAAACAGCATAAATGCGTGGCCTCATGAGAACAGCTTGGATCTCACCAAATTAACAGACAACTCCTGTACCCACTACCTGACACAACCAAAGTTTACTTCTTAAAGAGGGTACATGTCAGCTGCAACTTCACTCCGTGTTGCTGCCCTCCCAGGACCCAGAATAAAGAACCATCTTTTAAGGATATTGCCAGTCACTGCCCTGGAGGAAGAGACCTAGAGAACTACACGTGGGCTCTTAAAGCCCCCTGTCCGCGAGGGACAGTACACTTTCACCCACTTTTCCTTGGTCACCGCAAGTTGCATGGCCACTGCTGAGTTCACCAGGGAGAAGAGGTGTATTCCCGCCCCTGGGAGGGATACCTAGGAATGGGAATTAGAATATTTGATAAGCTAAGAATCCAGTCTATCAGATTGATTGTGCTAATGTCTCACCCGCGTAGAGAGAAAGTCTCTGTCTTTATAAGGAGTGTCAGGGGTAGAAAGGTAGAGGACTAATGCTAAATCATTGAGAACTCCCCAAGGACTAGAGTGGGTTTTATTTTGTTCATCCAGTGCCTCATACCTACCATAGTACCTGGAACAGACCAGGTGCTCAAGAAATGGTAGATTACAGGGACGGCTATGTTATTTGTATGGAGCAGGGCAAAATGAAAATGCAGGGTCCTTTATTCAAAAAACTGGGGACTAAACCATTAAAGAACGTCTCAAACTCAACACACACAAAACAGATAATCATATCAAAAGATGGGCAGAAGATATGAACAGACAGTTCTCCAATGAAGACATACAAATGGCTATCAGACACATGAAAAAATGTTCATCATCACTAGCCATTAGGAAGATTCAAATTAAAACCACATTGAGATACCACCTTACACCAGTGAGAATGACCATTAGAATTATGAAAATATATTTTCCCTTCTTCCTCTCTTTTCGGTATCTCATTGCAAGCTTGCTCTGTCCCAGGGACTTGCTGGGGAGTGAGACGGGCCCTTGTGCCTCACAGCTCTACCTGGCGACCCATCAGGGGCCCGGTTCCCCTCCCTGCGGTGTTTGCACCTGACTCTCTTATGTTCCCGTTGAGGAGCTGAAACCCAAACCCACAGACACAGAGGGACATATCTGTGATCATTGGTAGTATATTGGCACAGAGAAGACAAGAAATTAATTGTCATGACCACCTGGTTCGTGTTGCATTGTTTTGATTTCTGGTTATCTTTTTCTTCCTCCTTGAGTGTTTAAGTTGTTTTTTGTTTCTAGTTTCCTTTTGAAATTATGGGAGAAGTTATGTATTTTTCTTAAACTGTTGGATAAATTTGGTTCTTTTGGCATCTGAAGAATGTAAGTTTCCTTATGATGGCTTAAAAGATCCTAGGGTAATCTGTTCTAAGCAGGCTTATTTACCTGAGAATTAGTTAGATTTAAGCCTTTTGAATGATGCCCTCTTCCACAAAGATTCACCGTGTAATGCATCCACTAATACAAGGCATGGATCCCAGTATTTAAATTCATAGCTAGAAAACAGAACTCATAACATGAATAAACATCCACTTTTTTTTTAAAGATTTTATTTATTTATTTGACAGACAGAGATCACAAGTAGGCAGGGAGGCAGGCAGAGAGAGAGGAGGAAGCAGGCTCCCCACTGAGTGGAGAGCCCAATGTGGGCCTCGATCCCAGGACCCTGGGATCATGACCTGAGCCGAAGGCAGAGGTTTTAACCCACCAAGCCACCCAGGCGCCCAAACGTCCACTTTTTAAAGGTATTATTCTAATGCAGATTTCTCAGAAGACAGCATTTTATTTGAAGATCCTTCTTCTTCCTTCCTGTCTTCCCTCCTTACCCATGCGTGTTCAGCAAACATTTCACTTGAGGTACCTTGGGTCCTTTGGCATGCCAAAACTGAAGTTTCGGTTCACTTCAAGGACATAAAAGAGATAAGTTATAAAAAGATTTAATCCCACAAAAAGAGATCCGATCCTTGGGTATTACTTCTACACTAGTAGAATCCATTTCAGTGTGCATGGTTTTTAAAGCTGAAAGTTGAGCTAATTTAACAAAAGTGACAGACAGTCACAACCAGCAATAGCATAAGTGGGATAAGTGTAAATCTCTACAGCAGAAATTCTCAGCCAGTGGTGATTTTGCCCCCCTCCTCCCGGGGGACATTTGAAAATGTCTGGAGACAAGGTTGTTATGACCGAGTGGGGGAGACCACGGTGTCTAGTGGATAGAGGCAAGGGATGCTTTTGAAGCTTCCTGGGTTACAAAGGACAGCCCTCATCTTCAACAGATAACCACCTGGCCCCAAATGTGAATTCCCTGAGAAACCCTGGCCCAACTGCTCCATCCAAGGCATCAGGGAGGGGGGCCATTGTGTCCAATGTTATCACATGGACACTCACTGGTAATGTTTGCCATTGTTACCAGCAAAGATTTCGACAAAGTGAAGCTCGTTCTGCGCTTTGTCCCTCAGGTAAAATCATTTTTTCACACTCCCATCTCAAAATTAATTCATCATCCTTGAAATAGAGTGAGAAGTATCTTTTTTTTTTCTTTATAGTTCAGAAGAGACATTGCCATATGAGAAGGATTAAATCCTTCATTCTAGTTTAGTATTCCTAAGATGGAAGGAACTAGCTAAGCCATGGTTTGGATCTAATTTATCCTACTGAGCTATTTAAAGTCTTCATTATCATAAAAATAATTGGTATTTTCGTAGTAACATTAGAATGGTTGTTAGCTTTGATAAAGCAAGTAATGAGAATACTACTAGAGCAGAGTTTCTTCTAAAATAATGATTTCACCTGAATTTCACCTGAATACTTCGTGTCCAATTTGAGAAAATATATGTATTAACTATATATGTATTAACTATATATTATCAATAGAAAGTATAATAAAGTATAATATGTATTTTACATATGTAAAAAAAAGCACAAAACAAATCCTTCGGTGTTTACAGTTTAACCATCAGTTGTGCTGTTTGGGTTGGGATGGAGGGAAATCATTAATCAAGTCCCTTATCTTCTCCCCCATATTCCACGTCAGTTGAGAGATAATATAAGTTGTAGAAATGAAGAATGTAATAATATTTTAGATTCATTAATGATAAAGCCAGGTTGGGAGCAAGGCTTAGGTAAGTGGCTGCAATCTGGCTTCCTTGTGGTTTTCCCTGACAGTGGAATGTACCCACTGTGTGGGTCTGGCGCTCTCTGCCCTCAGACCCACCCTTCCCCCTTGCCTCGCTCTGCTGTGAGCAGCCAGGCTGTCCATGGCTGGCTGCATGTCCTTGGCTCTTATGCTGGGTTCAGACAGTGGGGGGCACTGATGGGAGGTTGGAAGGTGTTAGGGAAGGAGAAACGGGTATTTCTCCCCCTTTGCCTCTGTGATGTCTTTGGCAGCTCTGTCTCCTCCATGGTTCGATACCTGCCACAGAGGCCCGCCATGGTTCCATTTCTCACTGAGAGATTCTGGGAATTAAACCCCAGTAAAAGCACCTCCTTCCAGTCTCCTTCTGAGCCAGGGCCACCGTGGCTCTTTAGGACTACAAGACCCATCTCCTCTTTGGTTTCTCACCTTTTCTCTCACAGCTTGCATGTAGTTTTCTGATGAAAGCCATTTCCGAAGACTCTCTCACCCTTGGGCTTACCTAGCACTGGGTGCTTAACTCTCCCTCAGAACTCAAGGTTGGACCCCAAGGGCAGGAAGTTGAGGACAGAAAATATACAGCCTGAGAGTAGCTTCTTCCTCAGTGGGAGTTACCAGTGCTCTTCCCACAGAGACAGAGAAGGCACTGGAGCTGAAGAAGGTCTACCGCATTGATCTCCCCCCGGGGAATGGGGTAGAAGTTTCCATGTTTGCCCTACACTGGGGTCAATACAGACCAGAGTCACAAGAATGGGCACCAAAACCTGACAGTCTGGGTTCAGACTTCTGACCTGCCTTTTGCTGCCTGTTGGATGCAGGGAAGCCAGTTACTCTCTCTTTACTTGGTGTCTGCATAGAAAGTAGGGGAGAATAAGGCCTACTTCACAGAATTATCATGAACTCTATGTTGTCTAATACACAAAAGTTATTAGAGCATCGGTTGGCACGTGGAAAACCCCTTACACGATTAGCTGTTGTTGGCATCCTTCTTGGTCTGCCTGTGAAGTGGAGATACAGAGAGCCTCTACTTTATAGGTTAGTTGTAAGATTTAACGGGATTCGTGCCTGTACCCGGCCCATAATGAGTGTTTGGTAACTTCACTATCATCACCACATTTCGGGATGTCTTTCCTCTATCTTCCCCTCAGTGGTGGAAAAAGAGGGAAGTAGAGGTAGGCTAATAAACAAATGAAAAATTGTAAATATACAAGAGCCAAATCTTGAAGATGTTAATTTTTACTTATTTTACTTGGAAGGTAAGAAAATAGCACGAAGGGGCTCCTCGGTGGCTCAGTCAGTTAAGCATCTGCCTTGGGCTCAAGTCATGATCCCGGAGTCCTGGGATCGAGACCTGCATCAGGCTCCCTGCTCCACGGGGAATCTGCTTCTCTCTCTCCTTCTGCTCACTCTTTTTCTCACTCACTCTCTATAAGATAAATGAAATCTTTAAAAAAATAAGAAAGAAAGAAAGAAAATAGCCCAAATTTGTGTAAGAATCATTAGGTCAGCCTGGCCGGTAATTAAATAAAGACTGCAATTTTTTTTTTAAGATTTTATTTATTTATTTGACAGACAGAGATCACAGGTAGGCAGAGAGGCAGGCAGAGAGAGAGAGAGGGAAGCAGGCTCCCTGCTGAGCAGAAAGCCCGATGCGGGACTCGATCCCAGGACCCTGAGACCATGACCTGAGCCGAAGGCAGCAGCTTAACCCACTGAGCCACCCAGGCGCCCAAAGACTGCAATTTTAAAAATGCTAGGGATTTTCACAAAGCTGCAGGCTCTCTAAATACTTGAGTAACAGGAAGCCATTGTAACTCTTAATTATCTATCAGTTCTCCCTGCCTACCGGGGTCATTCCTTCCCTTACCCTCCCCTGCACCAGCATCTCCCCCGTATTTATCCATCCCCATCACCTCCTCCCACCTGGCCTTCCACATTTCGTCCTCTGTCAGCCCACTCCAGGCTCCATCTGGACTCAGAGGCCGTGAAAACCACAGGGGGACATTATCTACCATTTTAAAGGAAGGAGCCAACTGTAACTCCAGGGTTTTCCATGGGGCCCTACCCATGAATAATCACTCTCTTGTTTCTGTGGTGAAGGTCATTCATAACAGACATATTTCAATCCTAAAATAAATTCCCATGCATTTCACCTGTATTCACTCCCAAAGGCAGAGAGATCTTTTTCCACAGCCATGTGAACAATTGTTCCAGAACCTCACAGAGTACTTTACAAATACAAAGGACCTTTATGAATTATTCCTAAGGGCAGAGGAGGCTACTTTTCTAATTTCATAGGCCTGGGGCCAGTCTGCCAAAATTACTGACGTAAGGGAAAATTTTCTATAGTTTTGTATTATAGCTAAATTTATGGAATGCATTCACATTTTGCTTCAAACTCTACAGTTGTTGTAATACAAAAATAGTAGTTTAACATACTTACTAATTGAATGACATAAAGGTCAATCTTGAAGTAAAATCAGTACTTCAGTAAGATGTGCAGAGTCTGGGTCCTTCCTCTTCCTCTGAGGACCATCACAGAGCCTTAGAAAGACACACACATTATTCAAGAACTCCAGAGAGTCCTTCTTAGGTAATTTTCATGACCCTAAGATATCAGTGTAACTGTCTCTAGTTTATTCAGATCCACAGATCTGGAGAAGTGTCATGGCTTGCCCACTTAAGTTCATATGGAGATTAAGTCTGCACAAGAGTTAAGTGAGCCAGGTTAAGTCTAAGTTTCTGCCATGACATCACACAGCCTCACTGCTTCTAGGAAAATCAGGGCCACTTGGGGTCCATGATCATAAACACAATCTCTGCAAAGTGGTATCATTGCTTATCTTAAAAGATGTTTTTGGAGGAGCACCTGGGTGGCTCAGTGGGTTAAAGCCTCTGCCTTCAGCTCAGGTCATGATCCCAGGATCCTGGGATCGAGCCCCATATCGGGCTCTCTGTTTAGCAGGGAGCCTGCTTCCTCCTCTCTCTCTGCCTGCCTCTCTGCCTACTTGTGATCTCTGTCAAATAAATAAATAAAATCTTTTAAAAAAAAAAAAGATGTTTTGGAAAATAAATTGTTCATTACAGCCTTGTGTACTTTGGCCAAGCATTGTCTCGTCTTAGACACGGGCTTCAGTGTGACCAGGGCTGTGTGGCCTGGGTCCGGGTGAACTAACCATATGTCAGGGAAAGGCGCTATCTCCTCCAGATGAAGGGAACTAAGATTTATGCAGACACCTGTACAATGTCAGAGCGGCCACCTGCAGACCTACCCAGCTGTGCAAAATTCATTGAAATGAATAGATTCAAGTGGCCAGAACTTGGGAACAGCCTGAAGACTCAGGAAATAGGAGTCAATACACCTGCAAAGAGAAACTGGGGAGAACTAGAAGCCAAACCAAATAAAATCAAATGTTGAGTTTTCCAAAGAGAGGAAGCAAGAGTGTCTGAGTTAACCACGGGTCAGTGGTTGACAATTTTCTGGCCAAAATTTATTGAACCTCCCATCCTCGTACGTGTAACTAGATCATTTGGGCCGCCAAATTGTCATTTTTTTTTTTCAAGGCTGCAATGCCCATATCTATCTTAACTTGAAAGGGACAGGGAAAGGAATGCCAGCCCTCGGAGAATGAAGGCGAGCCGAGTGATACTGACATTTGTTTATTCTGTTAGCCTGGGAGATCAGCTGGAATTCATTTCTTAAGAAATAATTCTCAGAGGGTGCATGACATAAGGCCCTGTTTATCAAATGCCAGCCCTTAGGATTTACTATGAAGCAAATGAAACTTTAGCTTTGGAACCCTCCGCCTGCACAGAACCCTGGATTATGTTCTGGGTGGGTTGGGGAAGCCAGATTGTGATCAGGAAATAACTTCCGTCAAAGCATTTCTGATAAATCAGAAGAAGGACACCTACATCTCTTAGGTCTCGAGGAATTCTTGTATTTCTTTTCTCATTCTCGGTTGACAACAGTGTATCTGCCTAATTTTGTATATTTTTTACCCCCAAATTGTATAAGCTTTAGGCTTCCCAAAACCTAGATCTCTTCCTGGCAGTACTGGTCCATGATAAAGGTGTTGCTGGTCCAAAATAGGAAAAATAATAATGTAGAGACTTTTTCATAGAGCTGAACTAATAATATCAATCATTCTTTTGTGAGGGTTTTTTGTTTTGTTTTGTTTTGTTTTTTAAAGTTTTAATGTTTTGCTAATAAATGCATTTTGTTTTAGGAATTTGGGTCATAGAGAGTAAATGGTCATTTTTTTGGAAACTACCTTCAGGTAATAAAATATATTTTTTTTTCTTGAAAATTCTGTGTCTGTACAACCCCAGGGCATTAACAAACATCAGGAACACAAGGAGAAGCCCAGGAACACCCACACGACAGTAAAAGCAGGGTTCTTTGCTGGGGCAGGGGATATAGGGGTCTGTAAATAAACTGTGAGGAAGGGTTTGTGGTAAGATTTGGCTTGGTAGGTGTTTGGAGGAAGATTCATGCTTTTGCTGTGGATTGGGTGCTTTCAGAAACGAGGAGCATTTCTGTGATTGGGTATCATGACCACTCTTGTAACTAAGTGGGAGGAACAGAATGGAGCTAAAGCTGTAATTAGTAAAGAAACAGCAGTCACTGTTGGCCGAAGTGGAGGGTTGGTAAAATTTTTGTGGCTTGGATCATGTTCTGTTTTATTTATTTATTTTTTTTTTCTGTGCTCAGGTATGATTAGAAGGTGGTCTCTCCTTGGTCTTTATCAGGGTCACCGAGTAGCCTTATCTGATGTTGGAGACATTGTTTGGATTTAGCAGGAAAATGTCATGGTCTGACTGTTAGAGCCAGGTCTGCTCCATGCTGACACAGGTCCACCAGTCAGGGGCATGTGTCTGTCTCTACCTCTCCCTCTCTCTCTGTCTCATATCTTAATATCAAACTGTCCATGAGATCGAGTCTGGAAGCCATTGCAACAGATGGAAGATTAGTCTTGGAAAACATCGGCTTGAGCTTCTGGTTGCGTGACCCTAGGAAAACGGTGGCACCAGGCATCAGCGTCATGGGTTGTAGAAGGAAGGTTGAGTTAAACATACATTATTCCTTATCAAGTCCTGTGGTTAACAGTGTTGGGGGAAAGACCCATGGTTTAGTTTGAATCTTGGCCCTCACAAAACGACCTTTTGGGCTAGTTACTCAACCTCTTCTTCATCTCTAAACTGAAAAAGATATTAGTACCTATTTCTAAGGATTGTTTTTATAATTTGGGCAACAAATGTAAAGATCGGTTTTTAAAGATTTTATTGAATTATTTGACAGAGAAAGAGCACAAGCAGAGGGAGCTACAGACAGAGGGAGAGGGGGAAGCAGACTCCCCTCTGAGCAGACAGCCTGATGCAGGGCTGGATCCCTGGAATCAGGAACTGAACCAAAGGCAGACACTTAACCAACTGAGCCACCCAGGCACCCCATCGTATGTAAAGTTTTTAGAGAAGTGCCTGACACTGAATAAGTGTTTGGTAGTTGTCACTACCTGTGATGGTGATGAGAAGGACCAGTGTCATCATTGTGTACCTGTTACA
The DNA here is from genome assembly GCF_963455335.1 of Martes martes. Taxonomy (NCBI): domain Eukaryota; kingdom Metazoa; phylum Chordata; class Mammalia; order Carnivora; family Mustelidae; genus Martes; species Martes martes. Next base: position 181,843,504 of record NC_137888.1, on the reverse strand, counting down.
TTCCAGATGCTGGGCCTGGCATCTTGGGAGAAGCAATGGCAGTGGCCTTTGAGACAAACCAGTTAAGGTTTTAAGATCTGTTGTTGTATTAATCACATGTAATATTTGACATTTATTGACTTCTCCATCACTTTGGTTCTCATAATTCTGTGAGGCTCCTACAGGCTCCCCTAAGCTGAGTGAGGCACCTGAGACTTGAGAGAGATTGAATAATGCACCCAGTGATACATTCCTTGCTGGTGATAAAGCACACTTGAACCCAGATCCCAAATCCTCAACCACTCCTCCATGATAGTGGTGAGGCAATGCAAAGGGTTCATTATGGGGTAGCAGATATAATGATTTTTTTTTTGGTCTTAGCTGGCGTAGGGGGTCATTTGAGATAGAATTAGGACAAGTTAAAATGTTAAGAATCCAAGAATATGACTATTCTTAAAAAAAAAATTTAAGTGAAGGGCTTAGTCGAATTTACTATAGACTTTCAAGTCCCAAATGCTGTTTTCCTGAATCTCATTTATTTATTTGTTTGTTTGTTTGTTTGCTTGTTTAGATTTTCACATGACAAAAATGGAGTTGAAGTTTACAGACTGGTTGAGAATATTGAGTTTCCTCTTTGCTGATGTTAACATTGAATAAAACCAACTTGGGTGTGTCCCTTGTCTCACATGTTTGTATGAGAATCTGCCATTGTTTTTAGTGAGTTCTGACTGCTGGATCCTTTAGATTGTGTCACTGACACTGACCTTGGGAAATGAAGCCTGGGGAATGGGAGGGATTATAACAGAATCAAATAAGAACCATTGGGAATATGTTGGATTCACTTATCCTCTCTGTGACATGTAAGTATTTCCCATTTGAATTATGTGTATATTCACATCAGTCTTAGGTGTGATTACCTGAGTCTTTGCATTCACCGCATCCTTTCTGCCCTGTATCAGCCTGCCTCATCTCTGCCACCCTTAGCTAACTGCCCCCTCTACATGGCCAGTGCCTCCTCAGAATCTGATGTTTGAAAAGATGCATACACTCTATGGAATGCCTGGGTGGCTCGGGCAGTTGAGCTCTGTCTGTGGCTCAGGTCACGATTCCAGGGTCCTTGCTCAGTGGGGAGCCTGCTTCTCCCTCTGCCTACTGCTCCCCCTGTTTCTGATCACTCTCACCCTCTCTGACAAACAAATAAATAAAACCTTAAAAAAAAAAGAAAGAAAGAAAGAAAAGAAAAGACACATACATTTTCACCATGAAGAATAAAAGAGTAGGGGCACCTGGGTGGCTCAGTGGGTTAAAGCCTCTGCCTTCAGCTCAGGTCATGATCCCAGGGTCCTGGGATCGAGCCCCGCATTAGGCTCTCTGCTCAGCAGGGAGCCTGCTTCCTCCTCTCTCTGCCTGCCTCTCTGCCTACTTGTGATCTCTGTCTGTCAAATAAATAAATAAAATCTTTGAAAAAAAAAAAAGAAAGAGTAATCATGGCAGAATGAAAACAAAGTAGCATCTAAACAAGTGTTATTACTGGATACACACAATTCAGAAATATTTATATATTGTCTCATTCAATCCAACTTTAGGAAGGAGGTATTAACGTTTACTTTGAAAAGATAAAGAGATGGGACTGAGAGGTGTTATGTGACAAAGTCAAAACTCTAAAACAGGGTTTGGACATCTTACTTCAAAGACATCCAGTTTCCGGACACCATGTTGCCCAAACTGCCTCCCTTTTCCATGGGTATTTGGATAGGAACAGGGAAACTATTTTAGGAACATTAGGTCTTAATCTTAGGGTTTCGGCAAGAAATAAATTTTATAAAAACTTGAAATAAAAATGGATTTATAACCAAGGAGAGACTATAGGATTTAAGTGTTGGCTATGATACTAAATCAACTCGGGGTCACCACTAATTAGCTGCATGAAACTCTGCCCAAAATACTTAACATCATTAAGCTTTAATCCTCTTATCAGTAAAATGGAGATAACTCCACTAACTTGATAGGCTGGCTGAGAGTGTGAGATGGGTTCATTCATATAAATCCTTGGCACAGTGATGGGCACAAAATAAGTACGCACAAAGGGGTGTGTGTTGGAGTGTTCATTGCTCTGCCTGAAGTTCAGTATCATGTGTTTGTAATTAACTAAAAGGCATGAAAATCTTCAGCCTCTCATTAATGACAGGACTTTTCATTGAAGAAATCTTTTCAAACAGAGGATATCATGCAAAGGAAGATGCAGGGCTGCCTTCATTCTCAGTCTCTATCAGGAGAAACACGTGGACCAAGACAACCTACAAAAAAGACATCCTCCAAATTCTTGAGAATTATTTCTTAATTGTTTTTAATATGAAGGACGTTTTCAATAGAGGTATCTGGGTGTTGAAACAACCAATTGATTAGAGAGTATTAACTTTCTAAATATGGTGTCCTCAAGTACATCTTCATTAATATAGGTTATTGACCTATGAATCTGTTGTTACACAAAGATATTCCTCTTTTTTTAAAAGATTTTGTTTACTTATTTGTCAGAGAGAAAGCACAAGTAGGCAGAGTGGCAGGCAGAAGCAGAGAGAGAAGCAGGCTCTCTGCTGGACAAGGAGCCTGATGCGGGACTCCATCTCAGGATCCTGGGATCATGACCTGAGCTGAAGGCAGCGGCTTAACCGACTGAGCCACCCAGGCGTCCCAAGATATTCCTCTTTGCTGCTGCCTAGGATCTCATTTTCCTCATGTGGCTCAACTGGAAAGCTGTCCTCAACTTCTCTATTTTCTACATGTCTAGTTTTCATGAATCAGCTTGTTGGTGATCAACTGGGATTTTGTGCTGCTCTCATAAATGCATTCCCCAGTGTCTGGCCGGGGCTGTGTGGAGTGTTGAAATTACCAATTTCATAAAATTGCTTTTGATGTTCGGTAAGATGCTATTTTTATTGAACACGGCAATTGCTGCCCCAGTTTCAGAAGGACAGTCTCTTCTTCTTGATGATCCTGTTTAGTTTCAGATTTGTGTTTGGAGAAAGTAGTGATTACCCAGCTTTGAAGCCCCTTGAGCTGAAATTGCTGGTGTTAACGTCTGCTAGGCCTAGAAGCTAGTCTAAGCATCTCAACTATTTCCTGAGAGGTATTAAGAAGCCTGTGTGGTTGCCCCGCACACATTTCAACTTCTGTGGATTATCACAAATTGTTCAGGGCCCTTTCCAGGGACTTACATAAAGCAGAAGGCTAATATGAGGCATGGATACATTACGCAGTTTTTATTGTGTGCATTACTTTGGAATTCACTCTGTCTGAACATCAGCTCACGGATAACACTGAGTCCTGCATACTCTTTATTTCTTCATTTCAAAGAATAAGCTCTTTACATGTAATGAATGTGTACTTAGCATTACAGCTCCAAAGAGGAGGGACAAATGAAATTGAACTAGCGATCAGAGCTTAATGGTAGGGAACAGTGGCGTGGACGGAAAGAAAAGAGAGTTAGTGGTAAAGAGGGGAGACTGAGGGAGGGGGGTAGGGAGAGGGGGGTTGGGTTATGGACATTGCAGAAGGTATGTGCTATGGTGAGTGCTGGGAAGTGTGTAAAGCTGGTGATTCACAGATCTGTACCCCTGGGGCTAATTATGCATTATATGTTAATTTAAAAAAAAATTAAATCTTTTTTTTTTTTTTTTTAAAGAGAGGAGACTGAATGGAATGAAATAAAAACCATATAGGAAGGCAAACATGGACTGGCAGGTCGGTCTCAAGCTAGGTGGAAAATAGGGGAAAAAATAACGTCATGATGTGCTCAGATATTCTGATGCCTGTGCCTCTCATCATGTCTCCCACACTTCTTCAGAGAAGTAGAACATCACTTACTTGTGGCCACTTTCGTTGTTTTTAAGATTTAATTTTTTTTTTTCTTTGAGAGAGAGTGAGTGGGAGGGGGAGAGAATCTGAAGCAGACTTCACGCTGAGCTCAGAGCCAGAGGCAGGACTGCATCCTACAACTGCGAGATCAGGACCTGAGCCAAAACCAAGGGTCTGACGGTTAACCAACTGTGGCATGTGGGCGCCCCTTGTGGCCACTCTTCTAATCCACCATTGTCTCAGCTTCCAATGTCTGTCCGTCTCGGATCATCTGCGCCAGCACAGCCACGCAAAGCAAGTTCTGTCCCAGCATAAATATGTACTAGGTGCTGATGGTTAATGACACCTTCGAGACCAGCTTCAGAGCTCCGAGGTCATAGTTGTCGACCACAAGAGCCTTTCTGCTTTGCTTAAACAAAACTCCCATGTGGTTACTGTTTCGCTTTGGTTTAAATGCCTTCCTCTTACATGATGGCCATTGACTTTCTCCAAGCCCCGGGCACACATCCTCAGTACTAGCCACTGGGAAACGCCTCTATATTTTGGAAGAGTTTTATATGTATAAAGTGAAAACAGGACAACCATAGACAGTCTGTGCCAGTATGAGTAACCTCCAGACTACTGTGTTTATGATGATGCTTGGTGCAGAGAGACGGAGAAATCATAGGTTTTTCATGCCTCATAAATTTAGGATTATGTAAACAAGTTCATTTACCTGGTCTGTGTTAAATTTGCATTGGTCTTGGCTTTTTAAGTTGAAAGGGACAGAACCCCAGTTCAAGGTTGCTTAAGCAAAATAAATAAGTAAATACATACATACATAAACTCAAGTAAGTAAGTATCATTAGTACCTAATTACAGATAGAGCTGGATCCAGAGGCTGAAAAGGTGTCAGTGGATTTTGTCACTCCATCTGTCAGTACCACTTACATGCATGTGTTGGACTAAGTCTTTCTTCTTACCACTGGCTGTAGCCATGCAGCATGATCAAATGGCTGAAAGAAGTCACCGGTTACATCTGGGTTGTGCTAGAGGTGTTTTGTTTTCTTTTGTTTTGTTTCTGAAAATCCTCATTTTTTAAGAAAATTGTTTTCACCTTGGACTCCAGTTTAATGGCACCTGCCATTCCCTGAAGTGATAGTTAGAGTCCCTGGACTGGCCAAGCTGGGTCAGGTGCCCTTTCCTGAGATTGGAGAATCACGCCAGCCTCACTGCACTGCATAAAATCCATTAGTTACCATGTAGAGAATTTTAGTAATTAAGGAAGGGACTCTGGGAAGAGAAATATGCCAGGTCCCCTCTATGTGTTTGCACTTTGCCTTGAGCAAGCCCCATTTTTATCTCAAATGCCTATAATAGGAGTGACCACTTATTTAATTCTTATAAAGCTTTACATGTGTGATCACATTTAATCCCCAAAACAACCCTATGAAATAAGATATGGTCCCAATTTACAAGAGAGGAAATTAAGGCTTGAAGAAATGAAGTATATTATGCAGGGTCATACAAAGAGCAAGTGGTAGAAGTGGAATTGAAATTAAGTGTGACTCACTTCCACCCCTTCTAACCTTGTTTATTTGTTTTATTTAACTTTGGAGATGTTTAGCCTTGAAAGCTGATCTTAACTGTCTTAGTCTAAAAGATTGTGACATTTTCTATTTTCAATAGTTAAATGTCTTTTTCCCTTACTAGATTTAAATCCCTTGACCGCAGGGAATTTCATTTGGGGTTTGTTTTATTTTGTTTTGCCTTTTTTCAGTTTAAAAAAGTTTCCCAAAATACCCAAAAGAATTGAGAACAGGTCTTCATGGGCACCTGGTTGACTCAGTCAAATAAGCATTCCCCCTTGGTTTCAGCTCAGGTCATAATCTCGAGGTTGTGGGATGGAGCCCTGAGTTGGGCTCTGCTCTCAGTGTGGAGTCTGTTTCAGATTCTCTCTTCCTCTCCTTTTGCCCCTCCCCACTTGTACATTCACTCTCTCTCTCTCAAATAAATAAAATATTTAAAAAAAAAAACATGCATTCAAACAAAACCTTGAATGTTCATAGCAACCCTGTTCACAATAGCCAAATGATGGAAAAACCAGAATGCCATCAACTGGGTATATAAACACAATGTGGTAGATACACACAATGAAATAGTCAACCATAAAAAGAATGACATGACAAGAGTCATACCTTAAAAACATGATATTAATTGAAAGAACCTAAACACAAAGGCCACAGAGCATAGGATTATGTGTCTAAAAAATAACGACAACAGGCAAATTCATACAGACAGAAAGTAGCTTAGTGGTCGCCAGGGGCTACAGGGAGAGAGGGATAGAGGGATAGAGAATGCCTGTGTGAAGGGTATGGGGTTTCCTTTTGGGCTGATGAATATGTTCTCAAAGTACACTGTGTTGAGGGTTGCCTAACACTGTAAATGTGTGAAATGCCACTGAATCGTGTACTTTAAAATGGTTGAAGTGGTGAAATTTTGCTACCTGAATTTTACCACAAAAAGGAGGAAGCACATAGTAGCTACACAAAAAATATTCGTTGAGTAAACAAATGAATGGATACTAATGCAATATCAGAACTTTAAAAATATTAGGGTGTAACTTGGTCATGAGGTCTCCACTCACCTCTTTCAGAGAAACATGCTCTTTGTGATAAACTGAAGCCATCTTCTAGGATGCCATTAAGACATTTCTATGAGTAAGACCATTTAAATGTGTTCCCCCCTCTTGATTCTTCAAGTTAGAAATAGAGGGCATTCATACTATTAAGTATATTTTCATGTAGCTTTGACATGCCATTTTTTAATTATTCCATTGTTGCATTTGTCGGATTTGTGAGACAGCTTTGGAACATGCTGAGGACAATCCTTAAGCAGAAGGTCGTGATTGTTGGGGGAATGCTAGGTCTTTCAAATGTAACTACATCGGACAAAATTACTTAAACATTGCATAAATTAGAAGAGACCATCAGTGCTTGTGCATACAAATCACCTGGTGATTTTATTAAAATGCAGCCTCTGATTCATTCTGGGTGGAGCCCGAGATTCTGCATTTTTAACCTCTCAAGTGATACCAATGCTTTTAGATCATACACCACCCTTTGATATCTGCTGTGGGAAGAAACTAATTCTGAAATCTCATGGTTTTGACACACGCTGTAAGTCTTATATGTCTTACTCATGTTAAATATCTGATGAAGTTTTAGTGAGGAAACTTAGCTCTACAGAGTCACTCAGGCACTTACATCAGGGGAAAATCTACCATCTTGTAGTCAACCATCAAGGATGGGAAAGGAGAGGATTGGAAAACTGCATCCCAACAATTAAGCTCTTGCCCTCAAGATGTCCCATGTCACTTTTGATCATATTTGCTTAGCTAGAACACACCCCATGAGCATGCCTAGGTTCAAAGGAGCAGATAATTGTAACCCTCTGTGTAGTCGGAAGTAGAGCAGAACCCCGTATTAGTGAATCTTAGTAACTTGTCATGTTGAGGGACTGGGCATGGGATTTCGTCATGTGAATATACTAGTTACTCACAAGTTTCAGAGGAAAAAGATCTGCCTTAAGGTTTTAGTTACATGCTCTCTATTTTGGAATGATTTTTTGTTCTCCTCATAGGATAGGCTAATAGAATAATTCTTCTACACTGATAGAGTTTTGCAGCCAAAAAGAATTGAAGAATATTTTTTCTAATCCTTTTATTTGTAGAGGCATAAGAAAGAAGGGTAGTCACTTTTCTTTTAAGAAAAGGAAATATTAGGTCTAGAATTCAGTTGTTTTGGCTTACACTCTGTAAATTTTTTTTATGGTACCACTGCCCATTTCTTACTCCAATAAATGGCAAGTGATAGATGGGTTACCCAGGGAGCAACTCTTCCATATCCATATCCATGTAGTAGACATGATTTTATAAAGAACTTTGTACTCTTTGTAATTTTAAAATAGGTGAATTAAAATGGATAGATGCTGAATAACTAAAATTTCTAGGCCATTCCAGTGATTTTTAGGCACAACGGGACCAATTTTTTTTTAATTGGAGGATGTCCTACAAAATTTAAGAACAAATCGTTTAACACACACAAACACAGATAGTGACAGCAGAGGATGCATAATCATATTCCAAATTTGGCAAGTCATTGAGTCCACCTACTGTAAGAATTTCCATTAATTCTAAAAATTACAGGATAAATAATAGATGATGTCAGTAGTCAGAACAAACACCAAGTTGTCTTTGAATTATTTGCTCAAACAAAAATGCCCTTAGAAAGGAAGAAAGTCACATGATATATTGCTGGCAACATGGAAGGTTGAGTTCTAGAAAACATTTCGTCGTTGCTTTGTCAAGTTTTGATTTGTAACTCTTTTCTGCAATTCCTAAATCCTAGCCTACTGCTTTTAGCATTTGTGACGCATTCCTCTTTCTCCTTAATGTACTGAGTTGGAAAAGCAATGGGTCATTAAGGAAGGGAGCTTGCAGCCAGGCCGACCTGGGCATGAAGCCCAGCACCACCCTTTGCCAGCTGTGTGGCCTTAGGTAAAACATTTCATCTCTCTGATCATTGGTTTTCTAATGTTACAATAAAGAACATAATATCTACTTTGCAGGTTGGTTTTGAGGATTAGAAACAATAAATGTAAAGAATCTAGGAGAGGGTCCAACTCATTCCATGTCTGCTTTAAATGTTGGGTATGATTGTTAGAAGGCTATGTGACCCGGGCTGTCAGCCTGAGAGCTTTAGCTCCGACCTCCTGCCCTACCAGGACTATACCCGTGATCTTTTTTTTTTTTTTTTTTAATTAAATTTTTTATTTATTTTCAGCGTAACAGTATTCATTGTTTTTTCACCACACCCAGTGCTCCATGCAATCTGTGCCCTCCCTAATACCCACCACCTGGTTCCCCCACCCTCCCACCCTGCCCCTTCAAAACCCTCAGGTTGTTTTTCAGAGTCCATAGTCTCTCATGGTTCACCTCCCCTTCCACTTTCCCTCAACTCCCTTCTCCTCTCCATCTACCCTTGTCCTCTATATTATTTGTTATGCTCCACCAATAAGTGAAACCATATGATACTTGACTTTCTCTGTTTGACTTATTTCACTCAGCATAATCTCTTCCAGTCCTGTCCATGTTGCTACAAAAGTTGGGTATTCGTCCTTTCTGATGGAGGCATAATACTCCATAGTGTATATGGACCACATCTTCCTTATCCATTCATCCGTTGAAGGGCATCTTGGTTCTTTCCACAGTTTGGCGACCGTGGCCATTGCTGCTATAAACATTGGGGTACAGATGGCCCTTCTTTTCACTACATCTGTATCTTTGGGGTAAATACCCAGCAGTGCAATTGCAGGGGGTCATAGGGAAGATCTATTTTTAATTTCCTGAGGAATCTCCACACTGTTCTCCAAAGTGGCTGCACCAGCTTGCATTCCCACCAACAGTGTAACAGGGTTCCCCTTTCTCCACATCCTCTCCAACACACGTTGTTTCCTGTCTTGCTAATTTTGGCCATTCTAACTGGTGTAAGGTGGTATCTCAATGTGGTTTTGATTTGAATAGCTTAATTCTGTATTCTTCAAAGTCCAGTCTTCACGGTATCTACTTGACATGACCTGGTACAAGTGGGCAAAAGCAAAAAAGGAAAGTCCCAAAATCGCTCCAGACTGCTGAATTCCAAAGACCACAGAGTCCAGATCTGAGTGTTGTGTTCGGTACCACAGACATTTTAAAGAAGCTTCTCACATGATTCGATAGTCTCTAACGTTTGACACCATCGACTAGTTGAAGTTCTGCCCTTTGAAAGTAATCATGAGACAATGCCTGGGAGACACAGGGACGGGGGATACTGTAGTTTCTAAGAGGAATCATGGCCACGTGAAATGATATATACGTCCACCTAAGCTTTAAATTCTTTACTATTTATCTCTTTCCTCTCTTACAGCTAAAAAGAGCATTAGGATATGTCTGAGACACTGAGTCCCCAACTAATTTCATTAATTCACTAAAGACAATATGTTTGAATTTTCTAACCACTTAGTGGGCTTCTGTCAAATTAGATTAGCCTCCGTTCAAGTACAAAGCTTAAGGTTCTTTGGTTTGGAGTTCATTTAATGATGTGAATTTAATGATGTGAATATTTGTTTTTGCTGTACAAGCTTCTGTTGAAAACTCTCCTCCCTGATGACCTCTGGGCTATCTGTTATGGATCTTTAGTACCTGCTGTTAACAACACTTGGATAAGGTCTCTCTTTAATTTTTACTTGCATAATGGAACCCATCCATCAAATTTTATAGAGGCTTTTTCATATGGTCAGTGCTTAGCAGATTTCAAAAAAGAAATTCCTGTTCCAAACCTGTGTTTAATTCTAAAGCAATTACCTTTGGCTGTGTTCGACATAGTCAATATTAAATATGTTGTTTTGCAGGTGATTTTGTTTTATTAGTGATTTCTGACTCTACACCAAAAATGCTTTTCATTTCTCTTCCAGATTTCAGTTACTAATAGTGTTTTGGTCAACAGTAAATGTTTGATAAATGCTATTGAGTAAAAATACTACTTATACCTATCAACTTTTCAGCTTTTATTCTGTACCAGATTCTATGTCAAGCCCTTTATTATAATGGATCATGTTATGGTGAGGATCCCCAGTTCATCGTCACCAAAACTTACAAAATAATTATTATTGTCCTCTTTTTATAGATGACAAAATGGAGGCAAGAGGGGTTGTAAATAATTGAGCCATGATTCAAAATTTTGCTTCCTCATCTCAAAACCTCTGCAAGGTTGATTTATTCAAGCTGTCATAAGGAAAGTTTCACATAATTTCCACTTCTGCCTAATGTCTGGTGACTATATTAGTCTGCTATTCTACCCCACAGCTGCATACCACATTATTTCAAAATTCATCAGCTTACAGGGTGTCTGGGTGGCTCAGTTGGTTAAGCCTCTGACTCTTGATTTCAGCTCAGGTCGTGATCTCAGGGTCTTGAGACTGAGCCCCACATCGGGCTCTGTGCTGAGTGTGGAGCCTGCTTAAGATTCTCTCTCCCCTTGGGATGCCTGGGTGGCTCAGTCTAAGTTTCTGCCTTTGGCTCAGATCATGATTCCCAGGGTCTTGGGATCAAGTCCTGCATCAGGCTCTCTGCTCTGGGAGCCCCCTTCTCCCTCTGCCTCTGCCTCTCTCTTTCTCTCTCTCTCTCTCATGAATGAGTAAATGGGATTTTTAAAAAAGAAAAAAAAAAAAAAGACTCTCTCTCCTCTCAATTCACCCCTCCCCCTCTCTCATTTTCTTCCTCAAAACAAAACAAAACAAAACAAACCCAAAACCTCATCACCTTAAAATAAGTATTCTTTTTCACTCATGGGTCAGTGAGTTGCCCGGAGTTTGGCTAGTCTTTTCTCAGCTAGTCTTTTCTGAGCTTGAAGGAGGCTGTAGGTCGGGTTCAAGTCTGTGCTGTTTCTCATTCTGGGGGTCAGGCTAAGGGATGCAGCTTTCTAGGGCTTCTCACAGTCAGTGGTCAGAACAGAGAGAAATGAACAAGGGTTCTTGAGGACTTGGGATAAGGAGAGACACATTGTGGGTTCTGTCTGTCTTCTGTATGTCCCATACCATCAGCAGTGCCATGGAAGTAGAGGAAAATGAGTGTGACCACCGGCAAAGGGGCAGATATGTAAAGGATTACAGCAATGATTGGGTGTATCAGAACAACCCTTCCTTTTCTTCTCACTATCAGAGACATGGGATTGGATTCTAATGAGCACAGTATTGAAGCAACTGTACTTGTCTACAACATGTAATAGAATTTTATTTTGTGACTCTTATTAAAGTTTTTCTGCCATTTTATGGTGTTTTTACCACAGAAAACAACCATAAAGATGTAGAGAATTGTATTTTTAGAAACAGGGGCTTAGTGTACGTCATGATTACTGTGTACAGATGATTACAACAAATACAGGGGATAATGGCCAACTAAAATTGATGGAGAAAGTAATTCAAGGTTCAATAGGAAATAGGAAATTTATGTATTAAAAAAGCATCTTATTAAAAGTACTTTTGATTTTCATGAAGCTAAGATTTATAATCCTCTTGTTCTAAATAGAATCATATTTTTGCCATGTGTACTGTTCTACTAAGACATTGCCAGTGTTCTTCAATATGTAGTCACTGATAGTGCTCTTCATGTAGATCTTTGAGGAGACAAAAAAATCCATAAGAATATCTCAATCTACCTTTTTTACTCTTCTCTGCAAACTACAACTACCCTAGTGTCCACTCATTAGTGTATTGATAAAGCAGTTCAAAAAAAAAATAAAAAATAAATGAAAGAAAGGAAGGAAAGAAGGAAGGAAGGAAGGAAGAAAGAAAGAAAGAAAAGAAATGAAAAGGTTTCGATTGGTCGTGTTTGCTAATTTATAAATATTTGCACCATGGATCCTTTCAATATGCCAGTGGCTTAAGAACCAGGTCACAAAACGCCACTCTTACTCAGCTCCCAGGAAACTCTTCCCAGCTAAATAATATTCCTTGTTCCATTGAGGAGTTTCTTCTCTCTTTAATTTTCCTCTGATTATTCTTTCCCATTGCCTGAGTTTGTTTGCAGACACTGTCAACACGATGCTTCATGTGTAAGGGACGGTCAGGGTGAAAATACAGCGCTCGAAGCCTTGAAAACAAGCCTCTGTGTTTTTGATGTACCTGCCAATTATATATTCTACATAGAGATTTACGTGATTTTGTAGCTTGCTGTCTGTTACTGGTTCCTTGTCATTTAAGAAACTAACATTTTCTTTGAACTTCAATAGTCAAGGTCTCAGTGGACCAAAGAGGACGCCTTTTCCATCTGCCATTTCCATCTGTGGGGTGGGGGGTGTGGGGTAGGGCTACGTGAATTCCAGAGCAGTAACTGTGGATTACACTGGGGAGTGAGGTCAGTATGAGAGATAGCTGTGCCTTCTTGTCGCTTTCATGTCGATGGACGTGGATTTGAATGGGGAAAAATTGTCCCTCCCTTGCCAAGTGCTGAGCAAAATAAATAAACTAGGTGAAGTGTACCTTTAAAGTGTCTCCCTGTGCTGTCCTCCTTCCACAACGCCTGACCCCAGAGCTGAGTGATGACCTCATATTCTGTGTGCATTCCTTCTCTTCTCTTTACGTGAATATTGCCTCGCGCAGAAACAAGAAGGCTCAGTCACATATACCTTAGATACATCAGAGTCTTTGAGGAGTTTCTAGGGGAAACTGCGTATCAATTATTTTCTCTGACTCACTAACTCATTTATTACTCATCAGTGACAGGCTTTATGCCCTGTTTATATGCCAGGAAAGATGCAAAAATGAATTAAATCTGTTAATGAATTATAATGTAATGAGTAAGGCATGGATCCAACCTATACCCACACTTTCCTACTATCCAGAGGAGAGTGATAGGCACATGGAGATCGATGCTATAGGTCCAAACTGAGTAAAACAGAGACTTCATCAGCAGGGTGTTGGGAGCCATAGAAGCCTTTCTAGAAAAAGTGGCATCAGTAACAGGTAAGATGTTACCATATGTGTTAACTAACTAGATTTTATTTATTTATTTATTTATTTTAAGATTTTATTTATTTATTTGACAGACAGAGATTACAAAGTAGACAGAGAGACAAGCAGAGAGAGAGGAGGAAGCAGGCTCCCTGCTGAGCAGAGAGCCCGATGTGGGGCTCAATCCCAGGACCCTGGAATCATGACCTGAGCTAACGGTAAAGGCTTTAACCCACTGAGCCACCCAGGCGCCCCAGATTTTACTTTTTTAAAGATTTATTTTTTTGTTTGAAAGAGAGCAAGCACAGCAGGGGGAGGGGCAGGCAGAGGCAAGAGAGAAGCAGGCTCCGCTCTGAGCAGGGAGCATGACGTGGGGCTTGATCGCAGGACCCTGAAATCGTGACCTGAGCAGAAGGCAGACGCATAACTGACTGAGCTACCCAGGCGCACCACTACATAGATTTTAAATAAAATTTTTAAATGAAAAAAAGAAATGGGTAAGATGTTAACACATGAAAGTTGAGAAAGGGTGAGATAATGCTCCATTATGGGAAGGGTTGAGAGATGGAGGAATAGAGATTATGCACCAAGAAATCCTGGTTATTCAGTTTGCCTGGAGGTTAAAGGGCAAAAGGGGAGATATGCAACGAAAGTGTAGCCTTGATACAAAGGCTTCCAGTACCAAGATTGTTTGAGAGTGAGCTTCGCTGAGAGTGGGTCATTGAGTGAGGGCCTGTTATTGGAAGGAGTTCTTGCTAAATAAATGATCACATCACTCACTGGTTACCACCTTCTCCTAAGGCCAGTCCCATGTGCATACACAGATGGATGGAATGTTTCCATCCTTCTGACCAATTCTTCTGGAAGCTGGGTAACCTCCAAAAGAAATGACACCTGACCCTGGCAAAAACTAGGTAAAGGGAATAAACCCACAAAGTAAATGCTGCCTCTGCCACCCAAGCCTTGATACTGTGTCAAGGGAATTTGAGATCCAAGCCAGCTTGGAAGTTGATTTAAGAAGGTGCTGAAAAACCTAAGGTTTGCCACCTCGATGCAGAACCACATAGCGGTTGCCCTGTTGCCTTTTCTTTTGTTTCTCTTCTCTGATCCCGCTTAGAACTGATGAGAGCTTTACTCAGCTCCAAAAGGCTGCCAACTTGTTTATTCCCATATGACGGCAGGAAGATGGAGTGAGTAAAATGCAGCTAAAACGTTAGGTACCATTCAGATTTTTTTTCTCTTTTCTTAACTATACAAATCCTGTAAAAAATAAGATTTTCATGTCTTAATTGTGATACCGAAAGTGTCTTTTATTCTCAGCATGCTTCAGATAGCAAAGTAATTTTCAAGCTGAATGTGATTGTCTCAGACAGTCATGATTCAAATATTTAATCTAAAGAGAAAATTCCCAGAGTGCTGCTCTCATCATTTCTCAGTTCTGTAGAGAATAAAAGCCTCAACTTTATGTGATCTGATATTATTTCCATTATTGGTATTATGCTGTAGGCAAATATCCTTCAAGAAGCAAAGTCGGCTTCCCTTGCGCTTAGCACGTTACACTTCACAGAGACCCAGTCTGGCCTTTACAGTATAAGCTGCTGCTACCTTGTAATCAGTAGAGAATTTAATAACAATAATTTCACTTTATGCAGTGTAGGCTTTTAAGACTTAATAGTGGATTCTTCACACACTCCAAGTGTCTTTTATCCTTTCTAGGCCTTTTTTTTTAATGCATGGATCAAATTTCCTATAGGTTAGTTGTTTTAACAAAGTGCTATCAGGTGGCTAATAGTGGGAGTGGGTGAGAATCTATACATTGATTACCTAGGGAACTGGACGAAAGAAACTTACTGAGCCAGCCTCCAGCGTCATTTGGAGCTCTCTTGTTACCCACAATAAAGGAAATGTCATGGGTTAACCCTGTGTTCTAAATGGGGCATTTTCCTGCATCCCAAATAAATAAACATCACATCTCAATCAGTTTTTGTTTTTGTTTTTGTTTTTTAAGATTTTATTTATTTATTTGAGAGACAGAGATCACAAGTAGGCAGAGAGAGAGGAGAAAGCAGGCTCCCTGCTAAGCAGAGAGCCCGATGTGGGGCTCGATTCCAGGACCCCAGGACCATGACCTGAGCCGAAGGCAGAGGCTTTAACGCACTGAGTCACCCAGGCGCCTCTTGGTTTTGTTTTTGTTTTTGTTTTCCCAAATGCAGGCTTCAGACCACTTACCTATAAGTCTCCTGGGGAGAAAAAGAATGCAGATTCCTGGGGCACACTCCATCCCTAATGAGTCAGCACTTCTGGGGATAAGGGACCCATAATTCACGTTCGGAAAAAAAGAACTCGTGCAATTCTTCTGCACACCGAAGTTTGGGACCCATGGGTTTCTGTGCTTGGCAGTCGTAGTCCTGAATTTTAGCCCCACCAACCTTATTCTGTCTATTAGTCTCCCCAGATCTGTAGGTAAGGGTAATGAGGATTAGGCAGGGTTTAAGTGCATGGTCCTCAAACTGTGTTCTGAGGCACCCCTGACCATTACATTGATCCAACAGGATCTTTCAAGTTTTCAAGAAAGGTACGTTGGTGCTCCACGAGTCTTGAACACTGAATCAGCTACTAGCTCAAGGTCGTTCACTTTCAGACTCCAGATCATCTGTACTTTTGGCTACATATTTTTGATGAGGTTATATTCTCTGTGCATCTGCCTTCTGAGCAGTTGCTGTGATCAAAAGCCTGTACTATGAGAAAATGAATGTGGAACAAGAAATAAGAGTGGTGGGGTCTAATCTGACTCTGATGTCTAAGAGGTTGTGCTGCAATATTATTTTATAATACTTTGTCATATATGTGTATATACATGAATGTTCTGAATGAAAAATACTGTATTTTACATATAATATTTATATATTCCATTTCATATTATATATATTTTATATATAAATACAGTAAATACATTTAAATATACTTCCATATTTAAATATAAATAAATATCTAAGGGGGTCTGGTTGGTTCAGTCAGGTAAGCAGCTGCCTTCGACGTGGGTCATGATCCCAGGATCCTGGGATTGAGCCCCACATCGAGCTCCCTGCTCAGCGGGGAGCCAGCTTCTCCCCCTCCCACTCCCCCTGATTGTGTTCTCTCTCTTTCTCTGTCAAATAAATAAATAAAATCTTTAAATAAATAAATAAATATCTATAAATTTATTATATATATATTGAAATACATGAGTATGTGAAATATTTATATACTATTTTACTATATATAAAATACAACTTTTATAATATTTACTGTTTCAGGTTCTATATATTCTATTTTCAAATGGTTGCTAAGCTTTTAGAACATAAATATCTGTGAAATGTTTGTACTATCCACTCAGTAGCTGGAAAGGTAAAGTCCTGTTGGGGCCTTGCCTGTGAACAAACCCCTGAGACACTGTGGGTACCATGTGACCTGACAAGTTTGGGGAACCTCTGATTTAAGGCATGAATTTGTGGAAATAGACTACAAACACAAGTCTGCCTATCGGTACACACCATGGCTCTTCACCATGCTTCCTATGTCATAATCTGATCAGCGAACTCCAGAGCACAGGGGTGCATGGGAGTCAGCTCTCATAAGACCTGCTTCTTGGGTCTGAGCTGTTAGTGTCAGCGTCCCCATCCTCGACAGACGGTCACAGTGAACCAGATTAGCAGGTGACCTCGGTTCTACCCTGACTTTGCCCCTAGCTGGCTATGTGACTTAGGCGGGGTCACTCAATTTCTCTGAATTTCTAGGTTCCCGTTGAGTATACCACAGCCAATAACAGATAAGGAGAGAAGGAATAAATTCGTACAGGGTCTTTACCTGTAGGCGCTCGGCCAAGGGCACTGTGTCATCATTTCTATTGAATCTTTGAATATCCCTGAGTCAGGTTATTGTTCTATTGAACAGATGGGCACACTGAGATTCAGGGAGGTGACGTTGACACAGGATTTTCACCACCAAAACTTGTACTCTGAATCAGTGACTACAAGAGTGATCAATAAATTGATTTAAGTTCCATCACAATCTTTAAAACAAAGTAGTAAAATCGAGAGTCTCCTTCATAGGTAGATCTTATTAGGAGACTGATAGCACATGGAATCATAAAATAGTAGCCTTCACTAGCAGTCCATACCCAGGGCCTGGAAGACACCACCCTTTCAGACCTGACCCAGCTGTTGACCTCTCGAGACACTCTGTGTGCTGTTAAATCTCCACAGACCTGTCGTCAAGGCAAGGGGACGGCACGGGACTGAAACACAGCGCACACACAGGGCCGCATGTGATCTCCATGGAAGTCCAGGCAAATCGGCCTCGAAGAAGAACCTGGGACCAGGCAGGTTCCCATCCGTCCTTAGTCTCAGCACTGCAGCCTTTCTTTATACACCAGGACAAACAGAGAAAGAGAGCCGCTCTTTCACACAGGCAAATCCTCTGACTCAAGGAAAATAGAAAAGGGATTAGCAGTACGCAGAGTGTAAGAAGTCAGAGAAGAACGTGAGGAATAGGCAACGCGTTGACGTGAACCACAGAGTGACATTTCAGCTTGACGAGGAGACCCAGGAGATCATGTTCAAGCGTTTTGTTAAGGCAGTGAGATACCGTCTTATTCAAGTTTTTGCTTTTGCCTGGAAAATACTCTTACAGCTAGAAATTTTTAAAAAAACAAAACTAAAAAACGGGCCTCAGCAGAAAGTCTTGTGTGTACCAGATGATAGCTTTTGAATTTTTTTAAGGAAGGTTCTGGAAGGCCAAGGGGTATCCCATTAGAAATGTGAGCTGTATTTTGGGGGGAGGGGAGGCAAAGGGGAAAAGGGTGAGTCGGAGGATACTCTGAGGATAGCCGATAATGAAATGTACGTTCTTCTTCTTAGAGACAAAGATGGGAAATACTGTCAAGAGAGAGCCACTTTCTGAATTATGTACCCGGCTCTATCGGCCAACTAAAAATCCGCTGAGAATTTTTTCTAGGAAGAATGGCCAGCTATTGAGTTGATCTTGTTGATTCACAGTTTCTCTGGGACCTTATTACCTGAATATAGATCAAATTTGCCTAACTGACAAGCAAAAATATTTAAAAGTACTAAAGAATGGGTAGCCTACCAAAATACAACTAAGCTTTATATGTAGGTATTTAACAAGGGATTCTGTTTACCTGGCGTGTTCCTTCTCTGAGTCTGGAATCACCACTACCCTGTTCACAAAGGGACCTCCCAGCATGAATGTCTCCAAGGAGCAGTACTTGAAGGGATTAAGTTCTGGTTTTTATGAAGTGAGCAGAAGAGTCGGTTGCAAATGATCCTTACACTTTTTGAACCTCTATTGTGTGACCGTTGTTATATACAGTGCTTGATAGACATTTTTTCATTTAAAAGCCAAAGCCGTGGTTAGAGGTTTCAATCCACAGAGTAACTACCCCAAGTTTATAATTTCTAGCTAGAATTGTTCCATAACCTTAAATAATGAGCTATATACCAGATTCCCAATTTCTTTCCTTCACATGAGACAGAAAAATATATAGAGACTTTATATAGATTTTATTATAAACATAATATATTTATGTGTTACATATTTATGCTTTTATGACATAATATTTATATTTTATTATAAAAATTATATATGCTATTTATGTATAAATATGTATAAACGATATACATTAAAATATACAGATAATAAATAAATATTAAAATGTATAAATATTTATAAATACATAAACGCAAGACACATATAAAAACATCACACACGCAAAAAAATTACAGGCCGGGGCACCTGGGTGGCTCAGTAGGGTAAGCATCTGCCTTCAGCTCAGGTCATGATCCTAGAGTCCTGGGATTGAGTCCTGCATTGGGCACCTTGCACAGTGGGGAATCCCCCTGCCCTTCACCCTCCTTGTACTCGCTTGCTCTCTCTCACTCTCTCTGTCTCTCAAATAAATAAATAAAATCTTAGGAAAAAGTAGGCCAATATTCCTGGTGAATATAGATGCAGAAATCCTCAACAAAATATTAGCAAACCAAGTTCATCAATATGTTAAAAGGATGATACACCGTGATCAAGTGGAGGCATAGGTGGTTCAACATCTGCAAATCAAGAAATGAGATACACCACATTAATGAACTGAAAGATAAAAAATCATACGATCATCTCAATAGATGCAGAAAAAGCATTTGACAAAATTTAACATCCATTTATAATAAAAACTCTCAACAAAATTGGTATGGAAGGAGAGTACCTCCACATAATAAAGACCATATATGACAAACTGATACCTGATATCATACTCAACAGTTAAAAACTGGAAATTTTTTGTGTAAGATCAGGAATAAGACATGGATGCCATTTTAATTTATTTGTATATTTATTAAAATTTTATTTATTTATTTGACAGACAGAGATCACAGTAGGCAGAGAGGCAGGCAGAGAGAGGCGGGGAGGCAGATTCCCTGCTAAGCAGAGAGACCAATACAGGGCTCAATCCCGGGACTCTGAGATCATGACCTGAGTCGAAGGCAGAGGCTTAACCCACTGAGCCACCCAGGCGCCCCATGGATGTCATTTTTATTCAACGTAGTATTGGAAGTCTTAGCCAGAGAAATTAGTCAGGAAAAAAAATAAAAGGCATCTAACTGGAAAGGAAGAAATAAAACTGTCACTCCTTGTAGATGACATTATTTTATATATAATAACTCCAAAGACTCCACCAAAAAACTATTAGAACTAACAAATGAATTTAGTAAATTTGCAAGGTACAAAATCAATATAAAAAAACTAATGCACCTTTATTCATTAACAATGAAGTATCAGGGAAATTAAGAAAAATACCCCATTTGCAATTCTATCGAAAAGAATAAAATATCTGGAAACAAGTTTAACCAAAAAGGTAAAAGACCTATACATGGAAAACTATAAGACATTGATGAGATAAATTGAACTAATTAAAAAGAAGGTAATCTGTGTTTACTGATTGGAAGAATTAATGTTGTTAGTGTCCGTATTTCTCAAAGCAATCTATAGATTCACAGCAGTCTCTATCAAAACCCCAGTGGCATTTTTCGCAGAATTGGAAAAAATAATCATAAAATTTGTATGGAACAACAAAAGATCTCAAACAAAACTCTTTCTACTCCTATTGCTGAGAAAGAACAAAGCTAGAGGCATCGAACTGCCTGATTTCAAATGACACTACAAACTTACAGCAATCAAAACAGCGTGGTATTGGCATAAAAACAGATACATAAACCAGTGGAAAATAGCCCAGAAGTAAAACCATGCACATATGGTCATATATATATATATATATATATATATATATATATATGTTAATTTATGACAAAGGAGGTAAGTATATACAATGCAGAAAAGAGTTTCTTCAATGAATGGTATTGGGAAAACTTTTTTTGCCACACGCAAAAAAATAAAACTGAGCCACTATTATATACCACATACACAAATTAACACAAAATGGATTAAAGACTTCAGTGTAAGACCAGAAAACATCAAATTCCCAGAAGAGAACAGAGGTGGTAATCTTCTTGATACTGGTCTTAGTGATAATGTTTTTTTGGATATGACTAGAGAAGCCATGGCAAGAAAAGCCAAAATAAACAAATGGGATTATACGAAAATGAAAAGCTTCCGCACAGTGAAGGCAACCATCAACAAAAAGGCAACCTACTTAATGGGAGAAGAAATTTGCAAATCATACATCCAATAAGGGGTTAATACCCACACTATATGAAGAACTCAAATAATTCAATAACAAACAAAAACAAAGAAAAGAGAATACTCTTGCACTGCTGGGAGTATAACTGGTGCAGCCACTATGGAAAACAATATGGAGGCTCCCGAAAGAATGAAAAATACAACTACCTTGTGATCAAGCGATTCACTCCAAGTGTTTAACCGATAAAGGCAAAAATACAAAAATACCAACTCAAAAAGATAAAGGCACGCCCCGTGTTCATTGTATATTATTTACAAGAGCTGAGATCTGGAAGTAACCCAAGTACCCACCAATAGATGAATACATAAAAAAATATGATATGTAGGAAATAATACTAGTCAGCCATTAAAAAGAATGAAATCTTGCCATTTGCAACAACATGGATGGACCTCCAGAGTATTATGTCAAATGAAGTAAGTCAGAAAAAGACAAACACTGTATGATCTCCTTTATATGTAGAATCTGAAACTAAAACAAATGAACAAACTTGGGAATAGATTTGGCCAATAGGACCACAGTTTGCTGATTCCTACTCTAAAATCACTAGCTTTGGTACTACTCTGTGTGTGTGTGTGTGTGTGTGTGTGTGTGTAAGAGCCTTACCTTTTATTGACAATGTGTATTATAATAATAGCCGCTCATGACCTGCCTTTGGAAGGGTCCATTTTGAGGTAGTCACTTTTATCCTCTGCAGCTTATTGACTGGTTAACATCTCTGAATCGCTCTGTTCCGTTGAGATTGTTTCTCTGTGTCGCTCTCTCCTGGGAACGGTGGCCTAGAAGATTTGCAGGTGGGAAATGGGGTGGCGTTATGGAAAGGGCACGAAAGTCAGGAGACCCGGGTTCTATCTTTTTTTTTTTTTTTTAAGATTTTATTTATTTATTTGACAGAGATCACAAGTAGGCAGAGAGAGAGAGAGGAAGGGAAGCAGGCTCCCCGCTGAGCAGAGAGCCAGATGCGGGGCTCCATCCCAGGACCCTGGGATCATGACCTGAGCCGAAGGCAGAGGCTTTAACCCACTGAGCCACCCAGGCGCCCCCCGGGTTCTATCTTGATGCTCCCATTTACCAACTCCATGGTGTTCATTCTTCAAAGTATTTGTATCTAAAAAAAAAAAAAACAAAAAACAAAACAAAAACAAAAAAACTCCAAAGTATTTGTATGTGTAATTATATACATTTATACATATATACAATTATAATACATAGTAGTACAATCTGTACTTCTTGCAAGCTGTATCATCTAAAGCAAGTTACTTAACCTCTCTAACCTCAGCATCATCGCCTGTAAGAATTAAAGAGATAATGTATGTAAAAGTGCCTGCCCTAGAGCTTTGTGCATAGTAAGTCTATACTAACTAGTGTTTTTATTTATCCATATACTTGATGATGGAATGCTTTCTTAGTTCTAAGCCCAAGTGCAGATTCAGACACAGCATAGGTCTCTTTATCTTGCTGGTATACTTGAAGTTCCTTGTTTTCTACCATCAAAGTGTTTGACTCCTTGAATAACAGAGCTTATTTCATCACACACACACACACACACACACACACACACACACACACACACGTGCTTTTTTTGAGCTAGAAAATTGGGAAGCGGTGGGGGATGGAACAACATTTGCAAGCTATTTAAGAGCTATCTTCCTAATTTTCTTTCTTGGCTGCCTCTGAGAGGGTGGGGGAAAGGAAATTAAGGCTGTAAGACCCAAGTCGGGTCTTTTGCCTGAGCCGTTCGTTAAGTTTGGCTCCTAAAACACCAGTGAATTATAGAGGATTTCCATCTTGCTACAGTTTTGAAATATTTCAACCCAAGCTTCTTTACGACCCTTGTTTTCTTCCTTCTCTCTTCGACCCCCGAAACCTCTGAAAGCAATTTTTAAAACTCAACATGAAATGTAGGAATGAATTACTGCAATCCCCCAACAGCCACAGGGATCACGTTCCTGCATGAAAAGTATAATGGTTGGAAAAACTGCAGTAGAAAAGATCAAGGACTCTTATAAAATCAAGGGTTAGGGGAAAGCAATAGGAACAGCTTTTGATAATTTTAAAACACAATTCATAAAAGTTCTAGAAGGCTTTGCTTCTGAAACAAACTGGATTTCTGATGTCAAAACTTTCTTAGGAGACTGGATGCCAACCTGCTTCTTGTTCTTTATAAGGGACTGGTAAATTTTTCTTTTGGGAAACTTCTCAATCATTCTCTATGCAATCAGGAAATTTTGCTAATTTTCCTAGGGCATGAAAAAATTTGAGATAGAATCTCCTACAATGTCTATTACCTAGAATGTACCTTTTCTTTGAGGCCTTTTTTTTTTTTTTTAATCTGGCTTAATTGTCTTCAGAATCTTTTGTGCTTGTTTTTTTTGTTTCCACAAGCAAAATGTTTTCTATTTGCCAAATTTTTCCACCAAATATCACCATTCTTAAGTGGTCATTTTTCTGGACATGCTATTTTATGAAAAGGTCTTATAAAAATGACTCCCCCATCTCTGTTCTGCCAGAGAGTCATACTCTCACCCATACAAACCAGAGGAAGGGCAAACAGGAATGATTGTTCAATTTCTCACGTATCTGTTTTATTTGGACATGCAGTGTTTTTAGAATTTGAGCCAGCGGGGGGCCTGGGTGGCTCAGCGGGCTAAAGCCTCTGCCTTCAGCTCAGGTTATGATCCCAGGATCCTGAGATCCAGCCCTGCATCAGGCTCCCTGCTCAGCGGGGAGTCTGCTTTCTCCCTCTCCCCTGCTGCTCAGGTTCTCTTTCTTGCTCTCAATCTCTCTCTCTCTCTCTCAAATAAATAAATAAAATTATTAAAAAGAAAAAAAAGAATTTGACCTGGCATTTTAAATTTTCACACATAACAAATCTAGATCAGGGATTAAGAAACAAGACGGTCAAGGACCAGAGGATCACTATTTTAAAGCTTTGAGGGCCAAAGAGCTCCGTCACAGATACCTAATTGTCATTGTAGGGAGAAAGCAGCCACAGGTGGTATGTAAAAAAGAGTGTGGCTGTGTTCCAATAAAACTTGATTTGCAAAGGCAGGTAGGTGAGGGGTCAGATTTGGCTCTCAAGTCTTAGTTTGTAGAATCTTGATGGTGATTCTCATCTCTTAGGGGTGGGATGGAGGAACAAGACCAGAAAGATCAGCATCATAATAGTCCCAGGCCTAGTAACAATTGTGCTTTTTAGATACAAAACATGAGCTATAAATTAGCCACAGCCCCAAGACCTCCCATGAAACTCCCAACCCAGTTGGCTTGATGCATCAGTGATAATTCTCTGGCCTCTGTAGAATTCAGAGCCTGTGACTGGTTTAAGGGATATAAACCGTGTCATTGACATGCAAACATATTAGGCTATCAATAGCATGCATTCTCTTAAAAGTCTGGTGAGCCCAACTATGGATGGTAAGACTGCAGTTAGGCAGAAATTTATATGTACTCAGTCAGTGATTAAATTGGCTTTTGGCATTTCTTTAGAAGCTGTGGATATAATCTCCGATCTAGAAGAGCCGAGAGCTTAATGTTCTGCACGAATTTGGAAAAACAAAATGTCAAGTATTGTGTTATATAGGATGAGAGCTAGATGATGTTCTCATTTAAATATTTTACACCAGTGTTTGGAATCAAATGACAGGTAGGGCTTCTGTCTGGCCCTGGACTATTTGCATCAGAATCGCGGGGAGTAGGAGGAACGTACCTTTATAAGTAGGCAGCAACTACAGATGCTTGGGCTGGCCCTGGATTTCCTCAATCAGCTTCTCAGGATCCGCACATTGAAAAGGTCCCAGTGTTTCTTTTGTGTGGGGTGGAATTTGTAGAACTGCTGCAAGGAGGTAAGTATAGATAGAGGACTTCCTGCTTGTTTACTGGATGTAATTTAAACCCCCTTTTAACAGAAAAGCAGTAGGGTCCCTCTTCAGAAAAGAGTCAATTACAGGGAAGACCATTTATTCCAGGCACAATTAAGCATTGATGAAAGGTTGCTTATCTGTGGCAGAAAGAGCTCTGTGCTGGGTCTTTTAATAACCAGCTGTGTGGCCTTGAACCAGCCACTTAACCTCTCTGGCCTCAGTGTGCTAACCTGAGGGCAGAATGGAGGGCGTTGCTAAATGACCACTGAGACCCCTTCTCGCTGGAACATTGACTTGAAAATTCTATAAAAGAATTCTTTTCCTGGAGCATATGGTGCCTATCAAATTTTGCTAGTGAGTTAGAAGAAAATTATTCCCTTTTATTAGGTGACTCACCTTTATTCCAAAAGAGCAGAGTTTCTCACCCTTGGCGGCACATGGACATCATATGGGAGCTTTTAAATCCTAATGTCCAGGCTCAGATCAAGTAAATCCAAGTCTCTGGACGTGGGACCCTGGCAACAGAATTTCTCATGAAAGCTCCCCGGGGCGTTCTAAGTGCAACCTAAGTTACCAACCATGTAGCCAAAAAGTTACCCATTTCAAGAGTGACCTGAGAGATGCTTATTCAAAGTGCAGGTTCTCAGGGCCCCTGTCCCGAACATTCTAATTCATTGAGGCTGGGATAGGTCCTGGGAACCTGTTTTTAAAAAGCAACTGAGGTAATTGTTGTAATCTGGTATACAGGAAGACACCACCCAGAGAATTGCTTTAGTACATTAAGCAAAGTCCAGCACGGAGGCAGGATTTCTAAGAGTATTAAGGAATAAGGGTTGTATGCTAGGAGTAAGGATACAGGCTTGTGGGAGAAGCTGGAGAAGCGAGGGTCTGAAGAAATCAAAGATGTGTAAAAAGTCACAAACCAGCCCTCACAAAGCTCTGGGGAAGGTGGACAAGCAGGAGCTTGCATGGGAATGTGGGAAGGCAGGGGCCCTAGCCCCCGGCAGAGAAGCCCCTGGAAGGCTGTGGTCCCAGAGTCCAATACTAGCCCTGAGGTCACCAGTGATCTTCAGGGTCAGCAGTTGGAGAGAATAGGACAACCAAGAGTCCGTGTCTTTCCTTGACCACCTCTAACTGTGGCAGACTTCAGAATCTCAGACTTCTGTTGCATTCAAGACTGACTCAGAGTCACAAAGCAAAGAATCTGGAAAACCCAGCTCCACACTAGCCAAATGGACCCAGTAAAGTAAACCACGACACTAGGAAAATGGCTTCATTGGGGGCACCTCGGAGGCTCTGTCGGTTAAGCGTCCAACTCTTGATTCCGGCTCAGGTCACCATCTTGGGGCTGTGGGATGGAGCCCCATGTCGGGCTCCAGGCTGGGCATAGAGCCTACTTAAGATTCTCTCTCTCTGTCTTCCCCTCTCCAGCTCTCTCTCCCTCTGTCTCTTTAAAAAAAAAAAAAAAAAAAAAGGCTTCCTTGTCCCCTTAAAATCCTGCCTTTTTCACTGAAGTTACTCCCTTATCAGTCCTTGAACTGTACCCGGTGCAGAAAAGAGCGCGCCCCACGTTTGGTGTTCTCCTTTGCTGGAATGGTCCTTTATCTAGGCTCTGATTTTTCACTCGTCTCCCACCTGCTTTATGCAGCTCACCCAAAACTTCTGGGCCATATCTGGACAAACAAGAAGTCTGTAGTCTGCTTTCTGAAGTCCTCTCTGTTCCCTAAGGGTCACACGGCCAAGCCGGACTTGCCTGCAGGCACCTCTTTGTTTCTTTACTGAAGACACATACATCCTGTTGGCCATTTATAGGTGATCCCAGCCTTACCGTTTTCTGCTCGGTTGCACAAGCGTAGAACGTGACTGGTGTGGCACCAGCTCTCGAGTAATAATTCTTACTTGGTGTGAAAATTTCTTGATGCTTTAATGGAACGGCGTTTCTCAACTTTACGGAGAAGCACATTGCTTTGTATTCATAGCCACTGTTAGCCGTGTAATCTGGCTTTTCATGCCACAGTGGCTATAGGGAGGTGGGGAACAACAGAAGGAAAGCCCTAAATAGTCAAGGAAAAGGCAATGAAAAGAAAAATCGAGCCTGAGGCAGAGAGCCAGGGAAGAAGGCCAGTGGGGAAGGAGGAATAAGGAGCGCCTTCATCCCTAGCTTGG
Source organism: Martes martes (assembly GCF_963455335.1). Lineage (NCBI taxonomy): Eukaryota > Metazoa > Chordata > Mammalia > Carnivora > Mustelidae > Martes > Martes martes. Next base: position 181,816,369 of record NC_137888.1, on the reverse strand, counting down.
TGGCGCATTTCCACCGCGTAACGTCTTACCACATGTGATGAACTAACTTCACAAGTAAAATCCATAAGGTTTGCTTTATTCCAAGCGTGGACTGAGACACTGAAATTTCTATTACAGTTCCAGAATTAATCAGCCCTGGCCTGAGCGGTATGAAATGGAGTTTCCAGACAAAACAAATGCAACTGATTCATATGACTTTGAGCAAAGTGTTTTTGAGCTTTGGGCCTCTGCTTCCTCATCATTAAATGTGGAAGTTGGACGGGAGTAGAGGTGGCATATGAGCAGCCCATGGGCTATGTATGTATTAACTGACAGTGTAGTCTGGCCCCCAGGGTCTTTTTTTTTTTTCCTAATTTTTAAAAACTAAACTCCAGATTTTATTCAGATTTCATTTGTTTTTTCTTCTAGTATCCTTTCTCTATCTCAAGATCCAATCTAGGGTACCACTGTGCATTTAGGACAGGATGGGTTTTTAAAATTGGATTAATTATCAATACTTAACAAGTTAAAGATTTCACATTAAAAAAACCTGGATTTCACACCTCCTTTGAAAGCTCAGGGGTTCTGATGACAAGAGTCATATGTGCAGAGCTTCATGCACTTGACCATGGCAGTGATAAGCAGCTGAGTTCCCATGCCCCTCCAGAGGGGATGTGTGCCCCTCCATTTGCCATGGTGTGCCTTGCATTCTCTACTTCCTCTCAGACAGGAGGACGAGGTGACAAACCATTAGCTCTCCTGATACCTCCAGTGGTGGGGTGGTTGATTAAGAGGGCATCAATTATTCACTGTACTCAAATCTCTGTGAACAGTGAGAAACCAAAAGACAACCTGAGAGCAAAGTGTGTAGAAAAAAAAAAAAAAATGGGCAAGAACAAATTTGAGAAAATCAAGACATATTTAAATAACCAAACTATCTCACTCCTTTACATGAGCTTCCGGGCCTCTGTGGGTACCTGGGGTTGATACCCTGGGCAAGAGCAGCTTTTCTGGTTCCTTTCATTGCACCCATTTGAGGAAGTGGCATTGGCTGGGCCAGGCCAGGATTCTGGGGGAAATAAGAGGTTCCTGCAAACTGGATCTATAATGCTTTTTTTTTTTTTTTTTTTAAACCCTGTCTTACTAAATGCTGGAGTTCTGAGCCCTGAGCCCTCAGTCAGTGTAATGTGATATTCATGCTTTGTAGTTCCTTTACCGTGGGTCTAGTGAAGCCAGATTGCTTCACAATATGTGCTTTGGGGGTCCCCTGGGTGGCTCAGTCGGTTAAGCATCTGCCTTAGGCTCATGTCATGATCCCAGGTCCTGGGATCAAGCTCTGTCTGCATCAGCCTCCAAGTCAGTGAGGAGTCTGCTTCTCCCTCTGCCTCTTCCGCTATGCTCTTTCTCTCTCTCTCTCAAATAAATAAGTCTTAAAAAAGAGAGAGAGTGGAGATAGAGAGAGAGATTATGGGCTTTGAATTCAGGCTACTCAGTTTCAAAATCTGGCTCCACCACTTCCAAGAGGTATGACTTGGGTCAGTGCACTTAACTTCCCTTTGTCTCAGTTTCTTTTTTCTTAAATTGGACTAATAAACAGAACCTAATGTGTAAGGTGGTTATAACAGATAAATAAGATAATTTATATAAAGGGATCAAAAAATACTTGGCATGCAGTGTGTGCTTAGTACCGGTGAAGATTATTATTCCCATCATTTTATTATCATCCCAGTATGCTGACTCCCCACAGTAGCCTCATCAAACAAACAAACAAAAAACCTGATCCCAGAATGCTTTGCAATTATGAAGATACGTGCCTGGTGAAGAGTATGAGGGGACACTATTTTGTGGATCTGATTAAGCATACTTCATGTACCTCCAGAGAAAAGTTAGGATAAGCAAGTAAAAGTTGGAGAACAACAGGTGTTAGTCTACCATAAACAAGGCCCATCTCTTATGTTCAGAGATAGAAAGCAATTGAAGGAGCTCCTTATCATGAGATGGGCAAACTGTCACTTGGGTGGTTCAAGCACGGACTAGACAATTATCTGCTAGGGATATTGTAGATCTGCTGTCCAAACTGGTAGCCATGAGGTAGGCGTGGGCATTTAAATTTGTTACTTAAAATTAAATGAAATTTAAAAACCAGCTTCCGAATCACATAATCCACATTTCAAGTGCTAATAACAATAGCCAGGAGTAGCCAGTGCATCTTTCCCCAGAGAGAGCACAGACTTGGAACATTTCTGTCATCACAGAAAGTTCTGGTGAGCAGCACACTGCAGAGAGATACTGCACTGGAGATCTGAATGTGATCACTTGGAAAAGGTCAATCCAGGAAGCCTGGAACACACGGAAGGAACTAAGATACTGAATGGTATAAAGCTCACGTACCCATGGACTTGTGGATTTCAAACTCATGCATAGTCCCAGGCAAAACAGTGTTTCTGAGCCTCAGTTTCCCCAGCTCTATAATTAAAACTTGCATCAGAGTGTGATTATGAGTATAAATGGATAAAACTCAGGCTTAGTACCTGGCTGAAAGTGGGACGACACACGCGTGCTTGGGTTCTTTCTTAAACTAAAGGGAAGAAATCACAAAAAGTCAGCAATCTCAAGTACAGTAAAGCATCCATTTTGTTTTAGCCTCCCCTCCCCCCCAAAAAACCAATAGCTACCATCAGGGAGCACATAACCATGTACCTGGCTCCAAGCCAAACTCCTTGCATAAAATATCTCAATTAATTCCCACCACCATCCTGGGAGGCAAGTACTCATACTGTCCTCATTTTGAGGACACTACAGTTTAGAGAGATTATGTGATCTGCCCACAGTTGTAAAGGGGCTGAATACAGAATTCAAATGCAGATTCCTTGGACTCACAATAATTCTCACTTTTAATGGTTAATACATAGAGATTATTACATTTGACACGTGCTGTGCCAAGAATATTAATGCATCATCTCATTTAATTCTAATAACTATTTTATATGTGAAAAGTTTTTGAAGATTTAAATGCCTTGTTTTTAACAGCTCATACAAAGGAACTGACATTGCTTATTTAGACTCAAGTCTCTCTAGTTCTAGGTGTTTAACTAATGTGCTCCCAGCCTAGGCTCCTTGTTTATAAGACAGATGAGCAGAATCTTCAAGAGTGATGTGACTGTGGCCTTTGTCATACAAAAATAAAGATACCAAATATTTCTCTCCCCTTCCCAATGATACTATAAGCCCTCAATAGACAAGAATTCTAATTGTAACATTTGCTTCTTCTGTGTCTCTCAGAACTGTACACAACAGACAAGGATTAAATAAGTATTTGCCCAATTATGTGGAGGTAAATCTTCTAAAAGGACAAGACTGACCAAGAAATGTTTCTTACTTAGCAACTAACTTCAGTGGAAACTTATCCACCTTCATGAAACAAAACATATGCTCATTATGTATATATTTGTTATCGCTTGAATGATTGGTAGATGGCTGTTGACAGGGTGAAAAGATCTTTTCTCAGCTTAACTAGGACCGTAGGGGAGGCAAAAAGCATTTGGCTGATACTGTTCACACCAGTATTTTGTTGTTGTTGTTTTGGTTTATTGTTTAATTTCTTAAATAGCTATGTTGGCATTTACAACAATAGATTTGTTCATCTTTTTTAGACTGTTTTCACCCCTTCTATTTTAAGAGCTCTCCCCACCCTCGTCAGTTTCTCTGCTAAGCCAGCCAAGGAGAAAACACCAGTGAAATAAACAATTGATTAGTTAACAAGTGTTCCCCAGGCTGAGGCAGAGGGAGAACGGGGCTGTTGGCAACTGCATGCTTTCCGAGCTTTCTTATTCTTTGTTGTGCAAGAGGAAGCTTGAGGGTGAAATGACCAGGCGATTTTATGTCCCTGTTGGAGACGTCAGGGTTCTTTGAGTTTGTGGATTTCCAATTACATTTGTTCTGGTTCCCAAGAAATTATGAGGAAGATGTTCATTTTCCTTTAGATTTCTGAATCTTGGAAATTGGAAAGAGAATTGTTGAGAGATGATGGAATGATTTCAGATTATGAAAGTCTTCAAATGTTACGTGCCAGTGCTTATATTTACTTTACATGTTGCTTTATGTGCCTTGTTGCTGTTTTTACAAAAGTATTACGGATTTATCAAACAGACTGTCTTATCAGCAGGTTGTTTGGGTGATATTTTCAGGAAGCCAGCATTCAGCAAAGCTCTTTATTCTTACCATGGTAATAAAGCTGAAAGTCAAAGATATCTGTATCTAGTCCCCCACCCAGAATTATTATTAACGGGCGTATTCTCAGACATTTTTCTATTCTTACATGAGCTACCTGTGTACATAATTTTGAATTGCTTTTACAAAAAAAAAAAATCATTCTAATTCTATATCTTAATCATCCTTACTTTTGTATCCCAGATACTGTTCCATTTTTTCTTACTGAGCTAATAAGAATATTCATATATAAAATGCCAGGAACAGCCAGTAATTATGAAGGACATGCCACATATCAGATTCTGTACTAAAATATTTACTTTAACCATCTCATTAACATTTCAATTAACCTGAGGCATTATCCCTGTTTTAGCCTTATCTCCATATTCCCAGAAAGGAGACTGGAGCTTAGAGAAGTCCAGTAAGTTGCTCAAGAATGCACGGATAGTAACAGATGGACCATCTCAAATCACTAGAAAATACAGCTCACTTCCTAAATGGTTGAATATTATTACAACATGTAGATGTCTCATTATTCTGCCATAACTTCAACAGAACCAATTCCTCCTTGAGATGTCCCTCAGTCCCACCCCACATCCCTAGATAACTAACTCCGCATCGCCATCACACACTACCCAGAGCCCTCAGCTACAGTTAGTGCTGATGAATGAATGCAGTTCCTCTTTCTATAGCCTTCAGACATATAGCCCTTTTGGCATATGTTAGTGATATTGTTATGGTTCTTAGATATAGTTGTAGAAAACTCACCGTGGCATTATGGAGAAGACAATAATCCCTGCACAACTGTTATTTTAAGCTCTCAGCACCCACTAAGTGATCTGAATTGATTTTCTGTTTCCAGACATAAATCTGCCTTTAATCCTACCTAGGGCAGAAGTTACTGGGTGCCTGGGTGGCTCCGTGGGTTAAGCCTCTGCCTTCAGCTCAGGTCATGATCTCAGGGTCCTAAGATCGAGCCCCGCATCAGGCTCTCTGCTCAGTGGGGAGCCTGCTTCCTCCTCTCTCTCTTTCTGCCTGCCTCTTTGCCTACTTGTGATCTCTCTGTCAAATAAATAAAATCTTAAAAAAAAAAAAAAAAAGAAGAAGAAGAAGAAGAAGTTACTTACACAGGGGCACTTGGGTGGCTCAGTCAGTTGGGTGTCTGACTGTGAGATGGAGCCCCGAGTCAGGCTCTGTGCGGAGTACAGAATCTACTAAAGATTTTCTCTTGCTCTGTGCCCATCCCCTTGCTCTTGTTCTAAATCAATCACTCAATCAATCTTAAAAATAAGTTACCTTAACATAAGGAATTAATTGGATATTTTCTTAAGATTACAGCTAAACTAGCACTAAATTATACCTGAGCTCTGCCGTTTTAACAGAAAGTCGTGTGTGTGTGTGTGTGTGTGTGTGAGAGAGAGAGAGAGAGAGAGAGAGACTCTGGTTGGCAGTACAAACTTCTGTTCAGTGCACAGTTTTCTACTCTTGAATCAGATACACATCAATTATAAGGCTGTTCTTCTGGAGATACCGGCTTTTTTCTTGTTCACACATGGTGCATGCATGTGAAATTCTTCTTACATGTTCTGTGGCAGAAGGCAAATATTCTTAAAATCACGTTTTTTCAGAAATTGCCAAACAGATTCCAGTAATTTTTGGATTGGCCACTGTAGTAGGCAGAGGAGTGGCCCCAGAAAACTTCTACTTCTTAATCTCTGGAACCTGTGAGTATGTTGTCTTAAAAGAGAAAGGGGGACTAAGGTTGCTGATAGAATTAAGGTTGCTTATCTGCTGACTTTAGAGAGATTATCCTGGATTATCAGGAGAGCCCAGTGTAATTACAGAGGTCCTTAAAAATGGAAAAGGCAGGTAGGAAAGAAGATTGACGTAACAGGATGTGAGAAGGACTCAACCTGTCATTGCTGGTTTTGACATCAGAGGAAGGGGACCATGTACCATGAGAAGCTGCAAACAGCAAGGACTTGGATTCTACCCTGGGGACCCCCGGAAGTGACAGCCTGGCCAGCTCCTTGATTTTTAGCCCAGTGATGCCCATGCTGGAGTTCGGAACTACAGAATATAAAATAATAAATCTGTGCTGTTTTAAACCTCCACATTTGTAGCAATCTTCTACCATAGTAATAGGAAAGAAATACAGCCCCTAAATACCCTTTCATAGATGGCCAAATCATGGCTGCAGCTGAGTTTTAATCGGTGTCAAAGCAGAGGGTTTCTTCCATCAAAGGAACTGCCTTTCTATTTTCATAATGAGACATTTTGTAGATTCTATTAACGGGGACCTTGATATGAGACATATTAACAGAACATAGATAAATTACATGAGAAACTTCCAAGTCTTCACTCCCTTATAAAGTTTTACATCGAGAGCGTTCATGGGTTTCCTGTTCCTGTTGGTAGTTGTGTATGTTTTCCAGACCCCAACTTTTATTTACCAGAATTCAGTCCACGCCCCTGTAGGTTTCACAGCCACGCAACACTGGTACAGACTCCCCCCCCCCCCTTGAACAACACGGATAGATACCCAACTTCAGAGGCTGTTCAATTCCATACCTCCTAATGCTAAAGGACATGGTGATTTGGCAGAAGATATTTATTCAACACATTCTCTTGGAGGCCTACAACATCCAGAGGATTCTGACTGCACCGCTAATAGCAGCGTTTTGAGCAACCACTTTAACAAATGCAAAGCATTTATGGTTAACAATTTAAATGCTTAGTAGAGCATAGGTGCTTATCCTCTCTGCAAGGCTGTTTGCCTAGTTAGGGCCATAATATGGGACACGCTATACATCACGGAGTCCCAGCACTGGTGTTGGCATAACTAATTCAAGTTTTCCTCCCAGAGCAGGATGCCAGCTCCGCTTGTCACCCAACACACATTTGCAAACAAAAAGGCCGTGGGTGGAAGGAAAAAGGCAAAATGCACGTTATTAGTTACTCAGCATCTATGTCGCTTAGGGTAGATTTTAAAAATCACAAATGTTCACTCAGCAGGCTGAAAATTTCAAATCAGTCTCACTAATATTGTCATAGTTAGTCATTTAAAATACTGCCTGTATACATAAGTATGACATATGCTACTATTTAAATTCACAGCTTGGCCCCATATGAAGACACAACAATGCTAAAATCACTGACTCATATGGAAATGCTTACATGTGCTGTTAAAACAGAAGTCACTGTGCTATACGTTAGCATGTTGACAACGTACTGCAGCCCTGAGAAAGGCTTTATGGTACCCTAATGAAAACTAAAATTTATTAACATCGGTTATTATTCATTGAACATTAGAGCTGATAAGAGTCTTTTAAATACGTAAGTTTAATGTTCACAAGAAAGAATGTTTCCTGTCGTTATGATGATGGATAGAAGTTCAGTACCATGTTATGCTAAAGAGGTAATTAGGCAACATACAATTTTGCTGAAAATTCAAGCTTAATTACTGATATCTGAAGAACAATCTCACATTTGTCTTCTTCAAGTGTTTGAATAAGGGTAGGTGGGTAGTCATTCTTCCCTGGCTGCCTGCAGGAAGTGTTGAGCAAGCCAATAAACAGGGTTAAATTGTAGCACACCTGTCTTGGGTAAGACCTAAGAAAGCCAAAGATTCAACGTGTCTGAACGTGCACTATTTGTAGCCTTTAGTGTCAGGTGATTTTGCATATTATTTCATTTATTTGTGTTGCAAAAAAAAAAAAAAAAATCTGTGATGTACGCGTTATTATTCTGTTTGACACATGAAACTTGGTTTCCGAGAAGGTTACAGATATACTTGAGTTACCAAGTTGGTGAGTAGCGAAGGTGGCTAAATCCAAAATCGATTTGGATTAAATATTATGAAGTAGATAGTATTACCCTACTTGATAGCTGAGAAAACCAATCCTCAGAGAAGCTGAGCGACCTTTCTATGGTCTCAGAGCTAGTACATGGAAGCATCGCAACTCTTGACCTCAAAGCTATATTTACACTGTCCTACCTACAGCAGCGCAAAGAAATCCTATGTCTTCTAACCATTTCCGGAGAAACAGTAATTTGAAGGAAACACAAACAAGAAAAAAATTTGTGATTTTAGAAATGTCTTCTGCCTGCTTTTCTCTTTCTTTTTTAAATCTGATTTTCTTTAGAAGACTTATCCTGGTTCTTTTGTGTTGTTGTTGTTAAGATTTTATTTATTTGGTTTAGAGAGAGAGAGCATATGCACTCAAGCAGGGGAGGGGGGAGCAGAGGGGAAAGGGGAAGGAGGGGGAGAAGAACCCCAAACAGACTCAGACTCCACGCTGAGCTCATTGTAGGGCTCCATCTCACCACTCTGATATCATGACCTAAGCAGAAACCAAGAGTTAGGCGCTTAACCAACTGAGCTGCCCCAGGTTCCCCTTATCCTGGTTCTTTTTTAAAGCATTGGCTCATTTTTTTACCTAGAATAACCAAGGAAATTCTCCAATGCATCCCAAAATGAAGGCAAGTTGTAACTTCTTTCTGTATGGGTACCCAAACGAAGGTACAGGTCTCTTATTGTATTTTTTAAGGTCACAAAATGCCCACATAAGGTTTTTACCTATTTCACTCCACTCCACAGTGTCTTGGGTGTTGAATGGCTTCTGTCTTGTCCAACATGCCATGAAAACTGTTTCCGGCTGAGGGATTTGGGGTGCTCTGAAAGCTTGAGCTACCAGAATTTAGGAATCCTGGAAAGGAAGACTTCACAGTGAGTTTGAAAAACCTGCCCCGGAAATGAGCTGAGAAATGTAGCCAGTGGGTTTGTGGGGAGCGACAACAGAAGGTGAACCGAGAAGTGTTAAGTGCAAGTCTTGTTACTATTTCCCATCTCAGCTTTAGGTAAGTCAGCGGTTAGGACAGAGGGATCTAGCATTAAGCATATCCTGTGGTGTTCATTTAAAATACAGATTTCTGGGCTCCAACCCAGACCTTCAGAGTCTGGCTTTTCCAGTTAGTGGCCAGGTCCTTTGCATACTTCACAAACACTTTGAGTGGATCCTAATAGACAAAGTTAGGAAACAGGGATTCATGGCAGTTGATAACCATCTCAAAGCCTAGATGATGTGTGTGTTATGAGTCAGAAGGCTCATCTCTAAACTTTAAGAAAATAACCTACAAAAAGAAAGAAAGATGGATTGGTGGCAGATTTAATTAAGAGGTTGAGGATAATAAAGAGAGGGATGCATGTCGAGGGAAACCTATTTCTAGGGAATATATTTATCTTATAAATTTACAGGCATATAACTTTATAACCTCTAAGCAGGTTTCCCTAGAAACCTAGACAGCTACCTAAGAATATCATAGAGGGCACATCCTTCAAATCTGTTTTGCCACTGTAAATTTGGGGTGAACTCAACTGAAATCCTAACCAAAATAGTTAACCTTGACCTATTGCTTACTACGTGCAAGGTACTATTCAAAGGAACTTCCCACGTGATAATTTTCATGTTACCTTTTTTTTTTTTTTAAGATTTTATTCATTTATTTGACAGAGAGAGAGATCACAAGTAGGCAGAGAGGCAGGCAGAGAGAGAGGGGGAAGCAGGCTCCCTGCTGAGCAGAGAGCCCAATGTGGGGCTTGATCCCAGGACCCTGAGATCATGACCTGAGCCAAAGGCAGAGGCTTAACGCACTGAGCCACCCAGGCGCCCCTTCATGTTACCTTTTGATTCTTCCCAACAACCTTTTTCCTCCTAATTTCATAGATGAAGAAACTGAAGCACAGAGAATTGAAGGAAATTAACCAAATTTCACACAGAAAGAACCAGACAGGGGTTCAAATCCAAATGTCTAGCTATGGAGAGTCTGCTACATAAAACCTTTTTTTTTTTTTTTTCCTTTGGATAACAACCGGCTTGCCTGTAAAGGAGCTTGTGCCCTTCACTTTGATCATAAAGCTGAAAGACTCTTTTATTGAGTAGTGGGGTGGGAGAGTAATGATGATTACAGCTGTTTTTGCAGTAGCAGCTAACTAAGCAAGAGCGGTTCTTGGCTCTTCAGATGCGCGGTCTTATGGATGGTCCAATGGAGTAAGTGTGCTTTGGTCCTTTTCAGCTAGGAAACTGAATTTCTCCCTGAGGTCTCCCTCCCTGAGGTCCTCAGCAACTGCTAAAATTTCACAGACAGTGAATGATAGATCAGCTTTCAAACGTAGGTCTCTCTGAGTGGGAAGCCCAATTTCTGGACACAGTTTTGCTCCTTCTTGTGGAATCAATGTGGGTTGATACACGAGTTTGGACACAAGAGTTACATGTGACCTCTAACACAAGGACCACGTCTACTGAAGCCATGTCTACGCTTGAAAGTCTTTGTGGAACTTCCAAATTACAGAAGAAGGCAAGGCAGTTTAGATGCTCCAAAAATGGAATCCAGGAAACACTTTGACCAAGGGACAGGTGCAGAGAGGGAGGAGGGAATGCAGATGCAGAATGAGAAGGATGTGAATTACCATGTGGGACTCTCCCAGTAAAGATGGGTGAGTGTCCTTTCCAGTCTCTCTCTTGAGGTAGTAGCTGAGCCAGGGAATTGTTGCAGGGCAAGTGAGTGTACTGATCTGAATCCTGACTTTCAGAAAGGGCAAGAGACACTGATGCTGAGAGGAACACAGAAGGTCAGAGACCTCCTTGAACATCCTTCCACCAAGTTTTCACCTGTTTTCCACCTGTTTTCAAACCATTACATGATATCATGTTGATTGTTCTTTTTTTTTTTAAGTTCTTTTTTTAAAAAGATTTTATTTATTTATTTGTCAGAGAGAGAGAGTGCGCACAAGCAGGCAGAGTGGCAGGCAGAGGCAGAGAGAGAAGCAGGCTCCCCCCTGAGCAAGGAGCCCGATGTGGGACTTGATCCCAGGACCTTGGGATCATGACCTGAGCTGAAGGCAGCGGCTTAACCGACTGAGCCACTCAGGCATCTCATGTGTTGATTGTTCTCAAGCAGAAAGATTTAAAATGGAGATGGGACCTCATTGAGTAGAAAGGTAAAGACACAGGAAGTAGTGCAATATAATGGACATGGTTGTATTTAATCCCTACCTTATCACCGGGCAGTAGTGGCAGAGTTTCGAAATTTCAAGGCAAGGAAGTGCAAACTCAACTTTGAGTTTTGGACAAGTTCCTCAACTTCTGTAAGCCCAGAGTTTCTCCTTTATAAATTGAGACCAAGAATAGTACTTACATAGGATCATGGGGATTAGATGAAATAATTAATATGACTTGCTTTGCACAGTGCCTGATGAATAGTATGTGCTTAATAAATAGGACCTTTTGTTATTATGAGACATAAGGTACAGAATGAAAAACCAGGAAATGTATCTATGCCTCTAAAGCCAGATCATATTCAAAGTTATGTATATTCTGATCTCTCTTGTGGCCATGACTCATTCAAAGCTTCCAGAGTTCACTGTTTACATCTTCCATTTCTTCTAAGCCAGTCTTAGTTATTGTACCTCTTAAACAGGGGTGATGATAGGGGTCATCTACCTCCTGGGTTTGCTTTAAATACCAAGTGAAGTGAAGTTCCATGTTAAAGTCGTTCAGACTTTAATGCCCACATGTAAATGGTCAGGTTGTCTAATTTTTAAGTCCCATCTGAAGCTTTGAGGAAGAGGTTTCTGGCACAGAAGTCTCCCGGAGTGTGATGTCTTCTGGTTCCCCCTTTAGAAATTATAATTCATGTAATTAGTGCCACTCTTGAGCAGTAGCCGGGCGCTAAACTTGATACAGTTGTTTTAGAAAGTGTGCAAGATCTCTTTGGGTTTTAACAACATCACAATGGTGAGGTAAAATAGAGCAAAAGGAAACAAAAATTAGATCAACTGACCACCTAACCCTCTGGTCTAGTAACAGTTTGCAGGGTCCCTCAAAGGTCATATGCCATGATTTTTCTCCATCAGGCAGTAAGGGATAAGTGAGCTAAAGCACCACAAGTCACCTGTAAGGAGGAGACAAGGATGGAAGAGGGGTGCTTATCCAGGGGATGTTTCTAATATATGAAGAAACTCAAGCTGGGATTCTTTGGTCTACCATCTCAGATACATATGAGCATCACCTGAGAAGCTTTTTTAAAAATTACTGTAGTCCAATCACACCCCAGACAAAAATGTAAGGCTCTCCGTGGCGGGACCCATGCATGTGTTTGTTTAAAAGGTCTCCAAGCATTTCCAATGTTAAGTCAAGGTTACAAAATGGGGCATAAATGCTCTAATAAGGCAGATTCTAGGATAGTAACAGAAAAACAAAGGGCAACTGCCTAGATGGAGGGAGTGGCTCTATCGTCTGCCAAATTAATGTTCAGCATTAATCACTCACTTAGCTGCTGCCTGTATCTAGTGGGGAAGCAAATTAACTCAAATGCAAACAGTTTATTTATATGAACATAGTCCCGTGCATTTATCTGAATCTCAACTGATGCTCTAAATGCTAATTATAATGAAAAATACAGCATCCTACATATAAATACACATGCAATTCTGGAAGTTAGTTGCCTGGAATCTTCATTTTGTTCATATTCCCAAGGGAGAAAGCTAGGAATTCCACCCACCCGGTCCCCTCCTCCCTACCGCCTCCCCCCACCACCCACATCCCCATCTGCCCTCCAGGTACTAGACAACCTAGGCGGCCTTTGAAAATGTACTTAACCTCACTATTTTCTCTTATAATCTCTTAATCAAACTGAATGTATTGGATGAAACATACCTAATAGATTGACATTAACTCAATACAGGTTTTCTCTGGTAATCCAACCTTCTGTCTTAGAGTTTGTAAACAAGAGTAGCACTGAACATCATAGAATTTGGTTCAATAAGGATAGCTGTTTTCCAGTTCCCACAGAGAGATAGTTTGAGGGGACGACATGTACCAGTGACCTCATTACTATACCATGAAATTATTTCCAATGGACCATAAAGCCCTGACATCTCTATGTCCCATTAAGGTAACACAGTCAAAGGAAAGAAAACCCCATCCCATAGAACATTGACAGAAGTGCCTCATAAAGATAACTAGCATGAAAAAAAAAAAAAAAAAAGATAGCTAGCATGACAATCTAAGTAACCAGAGACTATCTTGAGATTTTTAATGTTCTTTGTGATGAAAAATTGCAATTCTAAATTGTCTTCTCTATTCCCTCCTTTAGTTCTCTAGCATCATTTTTTTAATTTTACTTATTTGCACAGGTAAAAGAGGGAAAGGGAACACAAATGTGTCCCATCTATGCCACCAGTGTCTCAATCCCTTCACCTAGACCCAAGGAAAGTTGGGGGCAACAAATCCTTGGAATCAGCTACGATTTTGGAGCCGTATCTCACCACACCTGAATACATCCTGAACTCCTGATTTTTGCCTGTTCTCCCTTGTTCTTCTCTTTTATTTCCTCTGTGTGTAACTTCATATTAGGACCAGGAAGAATGTATGCTGGAGAGTTAAGAAATCATTTAAGAAGAGCATTGAACAAAGATAAAATTTATTGTGCAGGAGATACTCTCTCTCTCTCTCTCTCTCTCTCTATATATATATATATATATGGCTATTTTCTACTTGATATAAACTTCTGATATTATTAGAATATATAGCATGTGTTTGGTTATGGCAGAGACTTCTCCAAAACAGGTTTTGTAGCTCCAATGCTGCCTAGTCAAGAGAAGAACATTCTGGGTCATCACCCATCAGCCTGGTGTGTGTATGTGCACACAACACACATACACACACCCCAAACAAAAGTAGAACTGAAGGGTCTGGCATGGAAATTGTTTTGTAATGGAAGGCTGGTAAAGCAGAAACCATTGCACCAGTTGAGATGAGCTTTTAAGAAATCCTTGAATCAGAATATTTTTTTATCATGGATATGAAGAAAGGTGATGCATTGGCTCGCATCACATGTCAATATATTAATGGTGAAGTTCAACAAAATTACAAAACAGATAAAGTGCATTTTTAAGATTTTTTTTTTATTCTTTGCAAGAAACCATGCCTGCAGTGAAGGTATACGTATTTAAGCAAATAATTTAAATCTGCAGAATCTTTATGAGAGCCAGATTTTAAACTCAGTTCTGTCGGCCACTTTACTCAGTTGGCTATTAGGCATCCACAGTCACAGTTCAAAGACGGTATTTTCTGATCTGGTTTCTGAGTGATCTTTCTCCCTTTGCCAGTTCTATTTTTATAGCTCTTGTTCCATTTAAATCCTCAATTTCTTAGGGATTTGCCATCACTCACTCTCACATTGTTTTCAATCTCAATATAAATTGGCTCTGCTTCTTATGTTGTTTCTACAAATATTCTTCTTATTAAACAAGAGCTTCTCTTTCTTGGATTCTTATTAAGAACAAACCCATGTCCTTCTCAAAATATTTTCCAGGGCTGTACCTTCAAAAGACAGGAGAAATCCTCCCTTAAGGTGATAGAAAAGAAAATAAGACCACCCATATGCTTTTAAAACACACAAGAGATTTAATGGTTGAATAAATATTTGTTTTAAATTGCAGAACATTCACAAAAAAGAAGAGTTTTGTAATCCGAATTTAACCAAAGTGAAAGAAAGAGCTGAACTTTAATTGCAAAAAATCTAAATGACTTGTTGACTCCTTAAGGAAATGGGTGTTACAAATGCCATGGTAATTTTCGTTGTGTTGGGGAAGGAAAGTGGTATCTAAAGCCTTATAGGAATTAGAAGTTGTCTTTATGAAACCACATGGAAGAGTCACACACACACACAAAAAAAAAAACAACAACAACAACAACAAAAAAAACTTCTTAGAAAATTGGAGAATGGCTGATATCTTTGTGAAATCTTCCTTTTTTATTTGTTTGTTTTTGTTTTTTAATTGTCTGGACTCCATAATCACTGGATAAGTTGTAGAGTGTCCTGGAGACGGCTGGGAGCAGTCAGAAGTGATGTTCACACAATTCCCCTTATTTAGTGTGTTAAGACACCTGCCAGTCAGTTCCAATTTCTAGCCAATGAGTGAACAAACAAGGTAGCCTGGTCCAGTGGAGGGAGAGCAAAAATCTATCAACTTAATTGATTGTCACCATGTGGTTGAATCTTCTGGTTTCAAGAAAGTATGTGGGGTATAATCTTTTAGAACACTGATATTTTTTTCCTCCCCTCCTCTCCTCTGCCCTGTAGCTATCTTTGGTTAGTTATTTTATCCTCCAAGAGTAAACTAATATAATCATCTAGAAATAGGTGAAGAAAAGGCATGAACAGGTTAAGCAAGCCAGAAATACTTTATTTGATTTGCCGAGTCTTCTGTTAAGGGAAGATCATATTTTTTTTTCATCTCCCCATCAGATATCTCTCTGAGCCTTTGTTTCTTCATCAGTAAACCGCAGATAATAATTATTTCTCAAGGTTTTTATGAAGATAAAATGCTTGTAATCACCTAATGCAGATGTCACAATTAATTACATACAGGATATAGAAGATTTAAAAGTAACCAAAATTGGGGTGCCTGGGTGGCTCAGTAAGTTAAGCATCTGCTCAGGTCATGATCCCAAGGTCATGATCCCAAAGTCCTAGGATTGAGTACTACACTGGGCTCTTTGCTCAGTGGGGAGTCTGCCTCTCCCTCTGCCTGCCACTCCCCCAGCTTGTTCTCTCTCTCTCTTTCTCTCTCTCTCTGACAAATAAATTAATAAAACCTTAAAAAAAAAAAAAGTAACCAAAGTGGCCAATTTGGAGATAAAAGGGAGTGGTGAAGAGTTGAGCACATAACTACTTTTAGTTAAATGGGGGATACTAATCAACCTTAGCACCAGATAATTATTCTCACGGAGGCCAAATGTCATTAAACATACTGCTCTTTTGCAGAGAAATTAGAAACCTAGATTCTTACGTGAAATTTGATGGTGACTCATTCAAACATTTGAAAAAGTTGAGGTAGGTCAATATTTAATGGGTGAGGTTCTATAAGCTGTTGGACACCTGAGATCTAACACATAGAAGGTATTTAATAAAAATAAACTTCTTATGTTTCATACTTTAAATTATAGAATAAATATTTAAGTTATTTAAGATGTCCCCATAGCTTGAAAATAAGCCATCAAAGAAACACAGAAATTAGGTGTCATTTGTTTGTTTTGGAAATATAAGAGGAGCAGTGCTGATAGTTTTGTGGTCTGACCAACCCCAGAAGAACATAACTTTGCCCAATTTGGGGCTCCTCCAGAGGCTGGCAGCAACACAACAGTCCAGTATCAGTTGGAGATGTACATGGAGGTCAACAGCAAGACTGTCAGGGAGGCTGATCCAGACCCTGATGGAGAATGATCTGTCCCAGAGACCGACGCGTGGAAGCCCAGATTCTGAGTTCATGAGCGCTTCGAGGAAGAGAGCCAGGTGGCTTTGGACATGGGGCCCCCTGTCTTTGGTGCTGCCCTGGGCGTGTGCTCAAAATGCCATTTTGACTAATGGCCAAACACATGATGAATGGCCTAGTACAGAACGGACAGGTGATACAAATATGCAGGGTAAAGGAATTTCAGGACATAATACAGCGGAGCCTTGCTGTCAGACAGAGGCAAATGGAAGCTGAACTGGAAAAATACAATTTAGGGAAGAAACTGCCGAGATCTGATTCAACAAAGGTTGAATTAATACAATGAAATAGCACAACCAATCAGATGGGGGGAAAAAAAGCCAGCACCGGAGAAATCAGTGATTAGAAAAAAGAACTCAAAGACACAAAGGAATAGCCTCAACAAAAAAGTAAACCTCAGAATCTGTTGGAAAATACAGAAGTTATTTGAAAAACTGTCTAGGTTTATAAAGGAAGCCAGTGTGCAGGACCCCCAATCTGTCTGCAGGCAAATCTCACACTGGAGACGGAAATGGATTTATTTGGCCTCAGTCGCGTTGGGGAAAAAAGCTGGTCCCTCCGAATGTAAAGTTCACAGTTACTATTCCCTTGTAGTTTTAAATTGCAAGTTTCCACCACCATTGGTAGAATAAGAGGGTGCTGCTTATGAAGAGGGGACAGATCATAGCCATGCCATCTGTCACCAAGAGAAAATGGTCCAAGTGTCTAACCCCTCTTACAGGTGGCTGAAGAATGAGCAGGAAGGGGGAAAAGCATGTTCATGCACATGGCATTTAAAATGATAGGAAACAGGGGCGCCTGGGTGGCTCAGTTGGTTCAGCCACTGCCTTCGGCTTGGGTCATGATCCTGGAGTTCTGGGATCAAGTCCCGCATCAGGCTCCCCGCTCAGCAGGAAGTCTGCTTCTCCCTCTGACCTTCTCCCTTCTCATACTCTCTCTCTCTCTCTCAAATAAATAAATAATATCTTTCCCAAAAAATGATAACAAACAGGGACACCTGGGTCCCTCAGTCGGTTAATCATCTTCCTTTGGCTCAGGTCATGATCCCAGGACTCTAGGATTGAGTCCCGCATTGGGCTCCTTGCTCAGCAGAGAGTCTGCTTCTCTCTCTGCCTACCACTCCCCTTGTGTTCTCTCTCTGTCTCTGACAAATAAATAAATAAAATCTTTAGATACATAGACAGATGATAGCTGATAGATAGATAAAACGATAGCAAACAGGGACCCCCCACAGGCTCAGACAGGATCTTGTTGGGGTATCTCTCCTATGAGGGGTCTCCACATACCAAGAAGTTTGTTTAATATCTCCAAAGTCCCCTGAATTGTAAGCCCCAGAAAGACATGGCCATCACTTCTGTCACTGACTGGAGCAGTTGCATCCCTTAACATGGTGCCTGGGAAACAGTAGGTGCAGAAAAAAAAAAAAAAAATTGTGGAATACCTGAATAAGTAAGTGAAGGAAAGAATGAATTCAGGAACTCGATCTGGTAACCCCTGTGTGATGAATCACTGCCGTGTATAGTGACGGTGATTCTAGAAGGGCAGAGGATAGTCTGGTTTTCATTTCACAGATGAGAAAAATGAGATTCACGAAGAGAGGAACTGAGTTAAAGTCACATGACTACTAAGTGGCAGAAGTGAGATTTGAACCTGTAGCTGGTTCATTCTAAAAACCGACTCGTTTCTCTCTAGTCTTCTGTTAGTTTTATCCAGATAGGCTTAGGGGAAGTGGCTCAAGCTACATAAAGACACAGAAGACTGAAATCCGGGCAGGTTATCTCCTCTAACCCCGCTGCTCTTTCTCTTATACCGCTGCTCCCATACCTGCTTTGTTTTCCTCAGCGAAACCTTGGCCAACAATACGTCTTGAGCGTGTTTTGCTCAGCGGTCACTGGCACACTCTGGCCATGTAATAAATGTTGATGTCAGAGCTACCATAAGAGACAGAAGTCTTTTCATTTTACATCAAGACACAGAGTCACCGTCTGGAAGACCAGATATGCCAATCTTAATTTGAGGCCAGATTTTTAAATCTAACTCCGGTGTGAGGAAAATGCTTATCAGCATTCAAACTGAAAACTCGGGTCATTCTGCCTAGCAAACATTCATTTTGTTAGGACCCTTTTTCATAAGTAAAAGCAAATGGATTCTGCAAACAGCTAGAGCCCATTTCTGTATTAGTTCACACTCTTGTCTGACAGGAATAGAAACCCACTTGAGCAAGAATAAAACACAGGGAAGGAAATTTATTATAAGGATATAGTGTGTCTCCTCAAACCTGAAGACAGGAAAGCAGCTAAGATTCAGAAATAGACCAAACACAAGGCCACTCTCCTTTCTGCGTCCCTCTACTCTGCAAATTAGCTTCTTCTGCTTCTCAGACCCTGTGAAACACAGCCATCCGTGCATTTTGTGGTTAAATCTATTCAGGAGGCCAAGCACACGAATGCAGGAAATCCAAATTCCCCTTGGTCTCACTTGGGTCAGTGGTCCTCTCCCACTCAGACCCACCCCCCCGCCGATCAACTAAAACTAGGGAGACAGAGATCATGTTTTACAAATATGGTCGTATGCATAGTAAACATGGATAGAGCAGAACAGTAAGAGGCTGGTCTCTATAAAGAAGGGAGGGAGGGGGAGTAGGTTCTCAGCAAATCAGTAACTTCCAGTTGTCCTCCATACTGTTATCTATCTATCTTCTATCTATCTATCAGGAAAAACATCCCTGCTGAGTATAATCTTGTACAGAGTAGAATGTGGACTGCAAGTTTACGGATTGTAAAGGTTTCATTTTTTTTTATTATTTTTTTAAAGATTTATTTATTTATTTGACAGAGAGAGATCACAAGTAGGCAGAGGGAGAGAAGCAGGCTCCCTGCTGAGCAGAGAGCCCGATGTGGGGCTCGATCCCAGGACCCCAGGATCATGACCTTAGCCGAAGGCAGAGGCTTAACCCACTGAGCCACCTAGGCACCCCTATTTTTTTTTAAAGATTTATTTATTTATTTGACAGAGAGAGAGAGAGAGAGCACTAGCAGGGGGAGTGGCAAGCAGAGGGAGAGGGAGAAGGAAACCCTCTGCTGAGCAGAGGGCCTGACGCAGGGCTCAATCCCATGACCCTGGGATCATGACCTGAGCCAAAGGCAAATGCCTAACAGATTGAGCTACCCAGGTGCCCCTGATTGTCAAGGTTTTAATAGATTAAGATTTCTTGAGATAAATTGGCTCTTTGAGCACTCTAGAATTCAGTACGCCTTCATGTGTAAAATGACTATTAAACACTCTACAACCTTTCTGTATTATATAACCATACCTCAACTGTTTCTAAAGATCACTACAACATGCTGGCATCACATTCAGCATTCACCTTATGATTTGCACTGATGAAAGCCATTTATTTGCAGGTCTTCTAGTTGTTAAGTTACTTACTATGCTTTCTGGAGAGATAAATGTCTCAGGAACTCCAGCTAGGAACTCCAGCTCAGCCTTTTCACATTATCTCAATGATCTCAGGAGCTCTGTCTCTATACATTCTTTATGGATCGCATTACTTCCAACGCCTCTTATCTCCCTGCCTGCGAAATCATCCTCCAGTGGAAAAATAAAAGAAAAGCATTATCTCCAACCACCTTTCTGTCTTGGTGATGGCATCATGGACTCTCCATAGGCTAATCACATTTCAAAATAATTGTATTTGGGGATACATTTATCAGGTGCTGATCTTATCAAACCCAAATCTTTGTAGAAGAAGGTCCTCTTTTGACACGACTGTGCCAGACATTTTCTCAGGGGTCCTACCTGAACGCTAATCCTCTCACACATAAATAGACCTCTGGTCTCCTGATTTTCAATCTGTTTGCCGATCAGCCATTGTCATCTAAGGGGAGAGTTTCCTTTTTCTCCCAAATAGGCTTGGTTTTTATTGTGTATCCTACTCCAGACACTGATGTTATCATTTGATAATGTCTATCAGGACTTTCTATTACCAAGCAAATAATTTCTAAACTGGTATTGATTAAAATATGGTCCATTAAAATCATAGGTTGTGGCTTACCTACATAAAGCACTTTGGAAATCAACGCTGTGAGCGTATATTGCATATGTTCTATACAAGTCACTGAGCAGAAGGAATGGAGATGAATCAAATGTTGTCCCTGACCTTAAGTCAGTTGGGATCTATACATTCTGTATATAATTAAGCCCAATCAACTCCCACATCTGGGAAAAATCAATATCAGGTTAATTTATAGATGACTTGCAAGGACCACTATGAATCATTTTTCTTTGTGTAACTCAATTCATTAAAATGGACCTGAAGCCTGCTCCTTCATTTTTAACCTTCTCAGCTAACAGGAGTGAATTCTTTTGAGTGCTGTCTCCATATCAGGCTCTGTACTAAGTAGTTTACATACACAAGGGATTTGCCTGGGGGGGGGGGGCCAAGTCTCCTGCAGCCCAGCCTTTCTGTAGACATATGTAAAGTTCTGCCAGATTATTCAAATGCATACTTGAGAAGGAACCTCTGTGCTTAGCTCCACCCTAGTTCAAATAAATGAGAATCTCTAAATAAGCAGCCCAGGCATCTATATTTATTTATTTATTTATTTATTTATTTATTTATTTAAAAGATTTTATTCATTGGAGAGAAAGTACATGTGTCCATGAGGGGTGGGGGTGGGGGGTCCCTGTTGAGCAGGAGCCCCGTACAGGGCTCTGGGATCATGACCTGACCCAAAGATAGATGCTTAACTGACTGATCCACCCAGGTGCCCCTATATATTTTATTTTTTGCATCTATATATTTTTAAAGCCTATTAGAGACACTCACCAGTGAGTATTTATCAGTATCTCTTTCTTTAAAGGCTTATTTATTTACTTGAGAGAGAGAGAATACGCAGCAGGTAGGGAGAGAGAGTCTTAAGCAGTCTCCACACTGAGCATGGACCACCCTGAGCATGGACCACCACGCGTGACTCGATCTCGCAACCCTGGGATCAGGACCTGAGCCAAGTCAGGGGCTTACCTGACAGCACCACCAAGGTGACCCGAGTACCAGTATCTTAATTAGATGATGTTTTCCATTGATCTCTCACTGCATTTCACATTTTATCTTTTGTTTGTCTTCTGGTCTTAAAGCAGGATTATGGTCTTCGGGGCCCCAAGTCCTCAGTCTCCATCAATTGTGTGACATTCCTGAGCTGAAAAGGGACATTTTGGCATAGAGTTTAATTGCCTCAATATTTTACCTTGGAATCTAATATCTTGGTGTTGTATCCTGGTGCTAGAATTTACTAACTAGGTGAGCTTGGGCAGGTTATCCTCTCTGAACCTCAACTTTCTCATCTGTGGTAATAATAGAGCATACCTTACTGGACTAAATGAGATAATGCCTGCTTCTAGCGTGTTACAAAGAACTGCATTTCCCATTGTCCCCTGTAGAAGGGAAAATCTTCAGCTTGTTATTTTGAAAACATTTCCAATGGCTGTTAAAACCACTGTGTTTCCTTAGGGTAAGTCCTGGTCAAAGAGTAAAGTTCTTGGTAAATCAAGTTATGATGTGTTTTTATTTATTTATTTTTTTTTTATTTTTTAAAGACTTTATTTATTTATTTGAGAGAGAGAGTGCACAAGCCAGGCGACAAGCGGAGCGACAAGCAGACTCCACACTGAGCATGGAGCCCAGCGAGGGGCTCCACACCAGGTTTGATCTCATGACCTCAAGCTCACGACCTGAGCTCAAATCAAGAATCTGGTCCTCAACCAACTCAGCTACCCAGATGCCCCAATTTATTATGTGTTTTTAAATGAAGTCCTGAGTATCTTATATTGTTTTTGCAAGTGGATATACGCCATAATAAATCATTCTTAAAGTTCTCTTTGACCTGAATCATTTTGATCAGCCCTATCCATCTTCATCAGTATCATCATTAGTTCATTTTCCTTCAAATAACCTCACAGCATTGACTTATCTGGAACTGAGAGGTAGAACATATTTCCAAGAAAACTCCATAGTGATGGTAATGATCAAAGGTAAAGCTAATTGAAATTCCTCTAAGTTCACCACCTTGTCTCATCTAGATCATAATTCTGGATGATGTATTTCCTCAAAATTCAAACACATGAGAGTTCTGTTTGAATCTACCAAGAGTTAGGATGTAAACCTCAGTGCCGTCGTTGAGTGGCTAAGAGGATGGGCTCAGATGCCTGATGACCTGAGTTCAAATCCTAACTTTTCAGCTTATTAAGTCATGCAGCTTTGATTGGGTTATTTAACATCTCCGGGCCTATTTAATTTTTGCCAAAATGGTAAAAAAAAAAAAAAATAGTTTCTACCTTATGACAACTACATAAATTAATCCCTGAGAAGCACTTAGCACAATAGGTAGCATTTTTAAAACAATTTCAGATATTTGATATCATTAGGTTTATTTGAATACTGAGATTAAGCGTATCACTAAACCGTTGCATATTATAGCCTACAAGCCGGATTGAGCTCCTCTCCTGCTTTTGTAGATAAAGTTCTCTCAGAACGTGGTCATAGGTCATACTCGTTCATTTACATATTGTCACGCTGTCTCTATGCTACAGTGACAGTTTGAGTGGTGGTGAGGGAGACCACAGGGCCCCTGACACCTAAAATATTTACGATGTGGCCCTTTCGAGAATTAGGTTGCTGATCTCTGCTATAAACAAGGCATGGGGCTCAATGTCATCCCCATACCATGAAAACTATTTTCGGCCAGTGATATTAGGTAGGTATTATTGTTATCCCTATTTCACATAAGGAGAAGCAAAAATTCAGAGTTATTATGTAACATGCTCAGAGTCACACCACTAGTAAGTGATAAAAATGACAGACCCAGAACTGCTATTTTATGACTCGAAATCTGCATTTCTAACCATATTTCTCAGATCGCATCAGGCTGCTCTTTGATGATCAACCGTGGCTGTGGTAGCTACCACTCTTTTTACTCTGTTTCTAACCTCATATGTAGATGGCACAGAGAGTGAATATTTAAAAGTCCGTATTTGGTCCGGTAGGCTGCCTTTGACCTGCGCTGAGAACTCATGCAGGACCATATGCGCTTGCTCTAAGTTGACAAGCCTGAATAAAGGCAGACTTGTGACAGCTCTACCTCCCTCCCTTCAACTTCGTGGACAACCATCCTCCCCTCTCAAGAGGGAATTCTTCGCCTTCACCAACAGCATTGCCCCCGCAAAGCCAGCTGTGTAACTGATGAAGTACTGTTACAGACTGTGGCTTTCTTTCCTACTGGCCTCTCGGATATCCATTCCATGACTAGTAGACTTGGAGCCAGTGGGGGTGCCACGTGTCTGAAGCTTTGCCTGCAAGCATCTTATTTTGTTTAAGAAGGTACCATTTTCCTTTGATTCATTTTAAAATGCATGATATGCCTAAGAATTAGGTCCTAGGAAAAAACGTCCCCATGAGATCAATTTGCAGGAAACTTTAGTTTAGAGAGAAAGATCATTCTCTAGTGTGGATGTTGGTTTGATATGGAAATACATACACTTGCCCTACATGTGTGCTCCAAATTTTCTATGTAAAGTCAGAAATTAAATCCATACACCCTGTGCCTTAATGTTTCCTTTTTTGGGGTCTGCACATGGACATTTTCCTAAGTGCTAGGCCCTTAAGCACAAGAAGGGTGTGATAGAATGAATCTCAAATCCAAACTTTCAAAAAGATGTCTTTGTTGTTGGCTGAAGGCAGGAATAAAAATTCTGGTGGCTCTAAATCCAGACATTGTATTTCTAAGGATAATTAGTTTCTTACAGATTCCATGTCCTCTGTGCTAGACGCCAAATGGCAGTCTGTAGTTCACTCTGCGTGGTGATCTCCTTCAAAACATTACGAAAGACTCTGTTAGTTCGTTGAGTGATTTTTAGAATTTTCCAGTTATCTAAAAATGTCTCCTTAGGATCACTTATTAAATAAAAATCAGGTCTAATGCTTTCTTACATTAAGTAGTAGCATCCAGAGAACTTTTATGCATGGGAATTTGTACCATTATACCCTGGAAATTTTATGTCTCAGTGAAGAGTCTTTGTAAGATTTTACCTTGTGTTCAGTCTTCAACAAACATTTACTTAGAAATAACTCTGTGCCTGACATTATGCTGATCCCAGGAAACCAAAGAATAAGGGTGTGCTAGGTCAGTCTTTTTTCTCAGATTTTCTATATCTTATGTGAGTCTTCTTTCTCCTCTCACACAGGATGTCATTTCTCTGTCATATAGTTAAGGATCACCATACAGGTTTGTGCTGCTTCCAACAGTGACGTGAAAATTCTCTTTCTCTTTCTCTTATTTAGTGGAGGAACACATGCTTGCTTTCTGAGACCACAGCCTTGGAAGGTTATTTCTAATATGTATTCCATTCAGCTCTACAGTTTCATATAAAAACAGTAATTATATTCCTTTTGTTATCTAAATCCTTTCTCTTTTTTTTTTAAGATTTCATTTATTTATTTGACAGACAGAGATCACAAGTAGGCAGAGAGGCAGGCTGAGAGAGAGGGGGAAGTAGGCTCCCTGCTGAGCAGAGAGCCCCGATGCGGGGCTCGAATCCAGGACCCTGAGATCATGACTTGAGCGGAAGGCAGAGGCTTAACCCACTGAACCACCCAGGCGCTCCTCTAAATCCTTTCTTGATTATAACATTAAAACTAATTCTTGAGATTCGAGGTAACCTTTCCCCATCCCACCAAAAGTACTTGTGTTATTTTATAAAAGAATATTAATCGTTGGTCACATAATAAGCATACTCTATATAGTTTGAAGAGGCATATGCAGTACTTCAGCACATTGTTATTTTTGGAAATAAAATAAAATTCCTTGTGTCTTAACTGACATTACCAAAAGTTAGGCTCAAAGGAATCTTGGCTGGAAGAGATATGGGAGGGGAAAAAAGATTCTTAGAAAGGGCTTAGGGGAGGATATGCCACCAAATAAATGCATATTACAGTCACTAGATTTAAATCCTATCTTTATAAAGAGGTAGTCTGGACTTAAAGGGAAAAAATGGTCAGATTCATTAAACTAGGTACTAAACTTTTATTAATGAAATCCAAAAGCACATTAGCAGTTTTAGTAACCACATCGCACAGAGGCCTCTTTCTAAATTCATCATCATTCATTCAATTTTTAAACCATTGCTGTTGCTAAACCTCCTTTCCATCTATATTTACAGACTTTTTTCTAATGTAGTACATAACATTTATCTCTATTACTTCCTTCTTGCTGTATTCAGCTCATTATCCGACCTAAGAATTTCTTTTTGGAACTTCCCACCAGCATCTAAATTTGCTCCCCATAATAAATCCCCATCACCTGCAGACGTGGATAGCATGCCAACGAGATCTTCATTGTGCCGTGTTCCTCTGGACCCATTTGGTCCCATATGCCAAAAAGGGCAAACAACTCCACTGGGCCAAATCAATCTTAATAAAGATGTGCTCTTTTTAAAAACCTTATGACCATTTTTTTTTTAAAATACAAACTTAAGCAGCAAAAGAAGCCTTTTGAATGGGCTTTCTAAAGCTTAATAATTAGCCAACAATTGTATCACAATGGGATATAGATCTCCATGTGATTAGCCATTGATGCTTTAGCTTTACTTCAAAAATCTGTTTTGTGGAAAATTAGATTGTAATTGTTTGCATTGTTAAGTGATATTCATCTGGGAAACTGGCCCAAGAGAGAATCATTGTACATCAGTGGTTTGGAAAAGGAGGTTTTTATTGTGTGAGTTAATAAGCCATAATACAAGTCAGTTTATTTGTATTTTTTGCATGACCTTTTCCTACAAGGAAAATAAGAACAGTACTCCTGGCCATGGACCAAAAGGTACAAATAACTTTTTTTAAATTTTATTTTATTTTATTTCTTTTCAGTGTTCCAATATTCATTGTTTATGCACCACACCCAGTGCTGCATGCAATCCCTGCCCTCCTTAATACCCACCACCAGGCTCACCCAACCCCCCACCCCTCCAACACCCTCAGTTTGTTTCTCAGAGTCCACCGTCTCTCATGTTTTCTCTCCCCCAATGAAAAATAAAATTGTGACTTCTGCCACTTAGCACCTAGTCTGTGTTGATAAGGTATTTTCTGTATTTCTGTATTTTCAAAGTTCATGATTGTAGGTAGTGCAAGGGAGAAGACAATTTCCCTTCTTCTCTTTCTGGGTACTTTTGTGTGATCTATTAATTAAGTTGACATAATACAAATTAACAGAGAAAAACAAGCTGAAGTCTACCTATTACAGGAGCCCCACAAAGACGTGAGCATCTCCGAGACAGGCAATTAACGCTTGGATGCATCTTGAGCGAAGGCAAAGCAGATGGGGTCTGAGGCTACAAGAGGAGGTAGACAACTCACAGGACGATGGGAAGAGCAGATGTTTGACCAAAAAATGTTTGTCTTGCCATGCAGAGACAGTGAGACACAGAGAGGAATTTGATCTCCAGGCCCTGCTGAGCTCCCTGCCACCCTCCCAACCCTCCCACTCTTCCCACCCCCAACTCCCCCCACCTCCCCTATTTATACCTGGCCTATCCGCCCTGTGTTTATTTCTGGACCAGCCCTCTGTCCAAATTCTTAGGGGGCAGTTAAGGGGGAAGTAGAACAGTCTTCCTGTGTCTTTTGGGGCATGATTATCTTCAGTTCAGATTTATCCACATGCCAAAGTGGCACATTTTGGCAAGGCTCATTGTGAACACCTTCAGTAGCTATCCTGGAAAATATGCCTGAACAATCTCTACCTTGGATCAAGGAGACCTTCTGTATACTTGTAAGACTGAGATGTGCTTTGCCTTGATTTTTCAGTTATTCTTTCTAAGCTTAAACATAGTAGGTATATGCCCGGGCTTTTTAAGCTCGTGTGGTGGGGGGGGGGGGCTGGTGATTGTTTGTTTTAATCAGCAAAAATATATAGAAATCTTTCATCAGCTTGACCTCTTTGTAAGTAAAAATGCTTTATTCATTTTTATACATCTTCAATGACTCCTATATTTTTCTATCATGAATAAGGCTGCATTAAATATCTTTGTGCATAGAGCTTTATAAACTTTTACAAGAAATTGGTAGAAAAGTCTTCTGGAATTGGTGTCACTGGGCCAAATATACGTCCATTTAAATAGTGACAAATACTGCCAAATTCTAATCTTAAGGGGAAAAAAAGTGTTGATATTTCCTAATTGTGTTTGAGGATTTTTTTTCCCTACATGCCTTCATCACCTCTGGATATCTGCCATCTCTTATCATTTTTACCAAACTGATTAGGGAAAATATTTCTAGATTAACTTTAGGGTTTTTTGTTTTGTTTTAAGTGAGGGTTTTTGTTTTTGTTCATTTATTTCTTTGTTTATTTTAGAGTAAAAACCCTGTTGAGTAGGGATCTTATAAAATAGGAGAGTCAAATTTTCCATTATTTGCTGCTTCTTTTTTTAAAAAATATTTTATTTATTTGACAGAGAGAGAAAGAGATCACGAGTAGGCAGAGAGAGAGGAGGAAGCAGGCTCCCTGCTGAGCAGAGAACCCAATGTGGGACTCGATCCCAGGAACCTGAGACCATGACCTGAGCTGAAGCAGAGGCTTAACCCACTGAGCCACCCAGATACCCCTATTTGCTTCTTTTTTAAAAAAGATTTTATTTTTTTATTTGAGAGAGAGAGAGAGAGCATGAGCATGGGGAGGGGTAGGTGGTGTGAGAGAAGCAGACTTCCTGCTGAGCATAGAGCCAGAGGCAGGGCTTGATCCCAGGATCCTGAGATCATGACCTGAGGTGAGGTCAGATGCTTAACTGACTGAGCCACGCATTTCCCCCTAGTGTTTGTTTCTTTTTAAATAATTTTCTAAATGGAAACATAATATACATTGAAAAAAGCATACAAGTCATGAGCGAACAGCTCAATGAATTTTCATTACCTGAACTCATCTGTGATACTACAATTCACATCAAAAAAGAGAAGATACCTAGCCACCCAGAACTATCCCTGGAGACCCCTTCTACTCACTGCTCTCTCTCCCAAGGTAACCACTTTCCTAACTTCTAACACCACAGGTTAGTCTTGTCTAAAACACACAAATTTAAAAAAGCCTTCACTTAAATTCGTTAATACACTTAGGGTGCCTGGGTGGCTCAGTTGGTTGTCTGTCTTCAGCTCAGCTCATGGGATCGAATCCTACATCAGGCTCCCTGCTCAGTGGGGGAGCCTGCTTCTCCTTCTGCCTGCCACTCCCCCCTGCTTGTGTGCGCTCTCTCTGACAAATAAATAAAATCTTTTAACAAAAGTTTAAAAAGTTGAAAAAATTAAAAATAAACAGTTTCATTAATTTAAGTATCCTCTTGACGTCTGGCCGCTTTCCTTGATTGTTGGTGTGCAGCAGTAGGCGGCTTCTTCTCATTGCGGTGCGGTCTTCGACGTAGAAGCACTCCACGGTCTGCTTCCGCTGTTGATGAACATCTGAGTTCTTTCCAGTTTGGGGCTATTCTGAATAAAGCAGCTCTGAGCATTCGTGGACATTCCTTGGATGAATGCATTCATTATCCTTGGGTGATTCTCCAGAAGAAGGGTAACAATGTTCTGCACAAGCTTAAACATTCTTTTACAACAATGCTTCGACCGCGTCATGTTGCTCCGTGTCCTTAAACTGAGAACTTTTTAAACATGGATTTTAAGAATTTTACACCAGGTTATCTTTTGACCATTTCCCTTATTCTCCTCTCTAAAGCACCTTCCCCCAATGTGACCACAGGAATCTTCTGCCACACTGATTGCTTGCCATTTTGCTTACAGCAAAACCTCTTTAAATGAACAAAGGTTCCCCTTTGTGCCATTGGCTGAGAAAATCTTGCTCATTTTTCTTGTCCTAAGACGTTTAGAAACTTCCCCCTTCCCACCAAATTGGAGTCAGGTCCTCTTTCAGGTGTATCAAAATCATAGCATTTACATCACCATATTGGATTTTTTTTTTATTGGTCCGTCTTTCCCGCTGAACTGTAAATACCTTGGAGATATTTAAGTTGTTGTATCCTCCTGCCTAGCACAGTGATAGCAAACAATAGGTAGTCATCAAAATATTTGTTGAATGAATTAATGATTGTGTAAAGGAACTGGTGAAAGTCAGTCCCATGCCTCAGTACCTAAAGCTCCTGGCTAAAATAAGGACCTATAAAATTGTAATTCTTCTACCTGAATTTCTAGAAACTCTAGAAACTCTTCCATACAGCATGTCTCTTTCTGTGCATTCCCTTCTACCCTACTGTCCGCTCCACCGTGGCTTACTTACCAGACATTTGCTGCACAAAATCAGTGCTAACACTTTTAGAGCAAAGTGAACAAAAATTTTGTATCACTTCACTATCGTGAATATCTGTATATAGAAAACTAGAGGCTCCATTCTAAACCTTACTAACTGTCCCCTGGGGTATGTCTTCCTGAGTCTCAGTTTTCCTATTTATAAAATGGATAATAACAGACACTCTTAAGTGTGCTGTAGGGTTAAAAATACTGAAGTCTGAAAGATAAGCCACTGTGATCTCCCAGGGTTAATGGTCATGATTGATCTTACAACTTCAAGCACACTGTCTGAGATGAAGGAGGAGTGGGGCAAATCAGCCTTTTTTTCCTCTTAGCAGCAAAAATGTTAATTTCTGGGACGCCTAAGTGGCTCAGTCTCTGCCTTTGGCTCAGGTCCTGATCCTAGAGTCCTGGGATCAATCCTGGCATCGTGCTCCTTCCTCAGCGGGGAGCCTGCTTCTCCCTCTCCCTCTGCCTGCCATTCCCCCTGCTTGTGTTCTCTCTCTCTCTCACTGTCAAGTAAGTAAGTAAGTAAGTGAATAAATAAATAAATAAATAAAGTTAATTTCTCTCTGCCCCTCACTCCGCTTATCAGATGCATAAGGAAAGAGTTGGAGTTTGAACTCGATTACAAAAACGATTGGCAAACTTTTTCTGTTAAGGGCAAGATAGAACGAGTTTATGCTGTGTGGGCCAAATGGCAAACTTGAGGGTATTATGCAGGTACTTAAATTAAATGGCTAAGAGAACATAAAGTTTTGCAGAATTTTTTTTATTGCTGAAATTTAAGATAAAATCATAATAGAGTGAAATTGATTTTCCTCTCTCATCTTACAAGACCTCGAGTAGGAGTGCTCATCCGCACGCTTTGAACTTCTCAGTTCAGCTGCTTGTTCTTGAGGAGGGGAGAGCTGGAGCCAACAGTGAATGAGTAACAGTTTACATGGTGCTAACCCTCACCATTCTTCTTGGGATTGCCCGGAGTGCGTGGGCAAGAGCTAGTCGTCCTGTGTTTCCTGTTCTCTACTTCCTCTTAAATCTCGTTGCCTCCTACACCGTAGGTGTGTCTCCAGTCCAATGAAGGAGTTAATGATTTTCTAAGGTAATTGTGACCCACTGTGGTTTCTGTCTATCCAACCCCCCCCCCATGGGTTTTAAAATAAACCCTTTTAATAGATAGGGAAAGTGAAGGTGGGAGTAATTGACCAAGGATTCCACAGTCAAATACCAGAACTGGGAGTATAACTGTACCTTGAGTGATCTGAATCTGTTCTCTTGGCTGCCTTTTTTTTTTTTTTAATTAAGATTTTATTTATTTATTTATTTATTTATTTAGTGCAAGTGGGGGGAGGGGCAGGAGGAGGCGGGAAGAGAGAATCCACAGTAGACTCCACACTGAGTGTGGAGCCTGATGTGGGGCTCAGTCTTACCACCCTGAGATCACGACCTGAGCCAAAACCAAGAGTCAGATACTCAACCGACCAAGCCACCCAGTGCCCTTTGGCTACTGTTTTATATTGTTTCTCTCAGCTTTCTAAATCAATGTGCTAAAAGAAAAGAAAAAGTGGCGGGTTTGAGTGTGAGAGATTGGAAGGTGAAAAATGGTTGAAGAGGATGGAAACCATACGAGGTGGACACAAATGTCTAAACAAACCTGTGGAGAAAAATATGAGAAAGGCATTCTCTCTGAAGGCTCTTGCCATGAAGACCTCACCTGTTCACATATATCACCTGGAAATAGCTTCTCCCAAATGCTTCTGTGCATTATTGACTCTAGCAGAAACTTGTTATGAGCACAGGAGGCTTCCTCAGTAGCTGCAATCCCCAGGTTGACCCTGTTAACCTAAATATAATTTGCTGTGAAGAAGAAAACTTTAGCCTCAGGTTGAAATTTATGTACTTTTTGGCCAGCTTTTCCCTAATATTATTTCATTAAAATCATTAACTTACATGACTATTTCTTGAAGGAACTTGACTCTTCAGTAACTATATTCTGCTTTTTCAAATGATCACTCATTAAATGTTTGCTGACAAACTGACATCTAATCAAAGAAGAATGACCTTTTTTTTTTTTCCAGGCTTCTCACTGCAGGGTCACTCATTCTTTCTGTCTGACTTAATCTAAAAGAATAGTTTAATATCTCAAAGGTTGCATTCTTTTCCATTAGGTGGGAAAATGTCTCTCTCATTTAGTACACATAACTTAAAAGTTTAAATTAACCTACTTCTACATATTGCTTCTACATTGCTCAAATGACTGTTGGTCAATATTGTTTGACCATAAAAATGTTAAGGTCACTTTGCATTGCTTTAGCTCGAACCGCTTTGTTCATATCAGTCAGTGTAATTAAAACATCAGAAGTGCCGATGACTATGGTGTTATACAGTTTGAGTCAGGGTTTATTACTCCATTTATTCCTCATACTTTTTGAAGAAGGTGTTCTTAGGACCCTGTTTTACAAAGCTCAGAGCGATTAAGAAATGGATCTGTTTTACATGATGCATAAGCAGCAGAGTTGGGATTCGAACCCATGCTTGGCAGTTACTGAGTTACAGTGAGTTACAGTGAAGGAGACTTCACTGTAGTATTTTGCCAATCATGTCATGGCTCTGCTGCTTGGGATTTCCTAAGAACGCAAGCTTAACCATCCAGCTGACGATGAGTCAGTTCAGCGGATTGTTTAACTATCAATTCCTAGGGATCAATATGCTGAGTTATTTGGACTTCACCTACAATAGAAGTCACAGAAAATCTGTATCAAATTGATTCTTGGGAGTCCTGCGTGGCTCAGTTGGTTAAGGGTCTGCCTACAGCTCAGGTCATGACCTCAGGGTCCTGGGATTGAGCCCCACATAGGGCTCCCTGCTCAAGGGGAGTCTCCTTCCCCCTCTGCCTCTGCCCCCCCACTCCCCTGCTCCTGCTTTTATTCTCCTTCTCCCTCTCCCTCTCTCTCTCTCTCTCTCTCTCAAATAAACAAAATCTTTAAAAAATTGATTCTTGCTCAATTGCTCTCAGTAAATTTGTAGATATTCAACAGTACTTGTAGACCCATATGCATATCAGCTTAACAAAATTCCAGTCACTTCATAATAAAGGATAGGATGATAGTTATTATTATGATAATAGCAACAATAGCAACAAAAATGACTACTCACTCTGAGGGCTTATTATGTCCCAGGCACTGTGCTTAATGCTTTTTGTGCATTTTTAAATTTAGTCCCCACAAAGACTCCGTGAAGTATAATGTTAGAACCCTAAAACTTAATTCCTGTGGAATTCTAGAAAGATATTTTGTCCTTGCCTCTTGTTCCTGCCACACAGCTGCTAAAACCCTAGGAAACTGCCAGAGTTAACAAGGGTGTCTTTTGTATGCTAATGAGATGACTGTTGGCTGAGGGTTCTTAGATAGGTTCCAGGTGGGGGCTGATTACCAGAAGGACTGAGTGCCTGATTAGAGGGTTGAACGTTTCAACCTTACACCCCTGCTTCCAGGGGGAAGAAGGGCTGGAGGTTGAGTTCATCAGCAATAGCTAATGATTCAATCGGTCGTGTACGTAATGAAAATTCCACAGAAACACCTAAATGGCAGGGTTTGGAGAACTGGGTTGGTGAACACATTGAGATGCTGGGCAGTTGGGTAGAAGGTCTACTCAGAAACACTCTGCCCCTCCCGCATACTTTATCCTATGCATCTTTTCCATTTGACTATTTTTGAGTTGTACCCCTTATAATTAATCAGTAAATGTAAGTAAACTGCCTTCTCGAGTACTGTGAGCCATTCTAGCAAATTATTGAACCTGACAACGGGTTTTAGGAATCTCCAAATTTATCACCAAGTCAGACAGAAGTGTAGGTGTTTTGGGCACCCCATTTGTGACTGGTGTCTGAAGTGAGCTCATTCTTGGGGGACTGATCCTTTCAACCTGTGGGTCTGTGCAAACTCTAAGTAGTTAGTGTCAAAACTGAATTGAATTGTTGGATATCACGTTCTGTTGGAGAGTTAGAGATGTGGTAAGAGAAGCAGAGGACAGAATCCCCAATGGCCTATGCACATACAATAAAAAGTGGAGGATGTATTGGCATACTTAAAAAGTTCAAAGGTGGAGTTCGCCATGTTGAATCTGGCAGCTCAAACATGTCATGAGGGCTGGGTCCCTTGCTATGGCTTCTCTCTACTTGTCTTCTTATCAGCTTGGTCTCACCCAGAATCTCCCCCAAAGGTCAGCTCATATCTTCCAGCCCAGCAGAAAGGAAGCTGCTTTTTACCCCGTACCTCCACCTAGCTCTCAGGTTTAGTCTGACTGAACCTACTTGGATCATGGGCTTATCCTCAAACCATGTTTTGTGGCTGGAATGGACTTCGCTGTTTGGCCCAGGTTAGGTCATAATCCCACCCTGGGGACTTTGTTCACCTGTGTGCCATGGACTGAAACTAAGGTGGGGTGATCAGTCCCCAAAGGATTAAATGGTATTAATCTGTTGCTGTTAAGGTGAGTCATAGGCAAGCAAGAACAGAGGGTTTCAACTACAGAAGGTGATAGTCACCATTATCCCCATTTTACAGGCAAGTAAATTAAGGTTCAGAAGTTTAGAGTGACCTGTCGATATCTGCCCATTAGTCAGATATAAAGCCAGTATTTCAGCCAAGAATTCTCAGGGTAATCACAAAACCACAATGCATTTTGAGAAACTAAGTCTCTACAAGTGAAGACTGTCAAGAGGAGTTTTTTGCTTCTGCTGGTTATTTCAACCCTGATAAGAAACCAGGAACAATTACCCTGATCATTCCACATCCCTTGACCTAATTCTCACAACTTGGAACAAAGAGTTATATTTGGATGCTGTAAAGTAAAATTACTAAGTACCATTCTTCCCTGAACAGATTCTTAAAGAGCAAAACAAATGTTTTCACATTCATACAAATCTTATGGAGGCTGTTAATTGTTGGAAGATGTCTGTGGTAAATGGAATCCAACACCAAATATAATAGACATCGTTTTACCTGAAATTATTTAATTAATCCCTCATCATTTGTGAGAATATGTACCAGACAGTCTGTGATGACAGACACACAGACCCTCATCAGAGGATGCCTTGAGTAAACATCTGCCTCCAAACTTCCTTACTTTGTTGGTAGAATTCATCTCCTTGTGGTTGTATGACACCCAGCCAGGGGTCCCTCTCAGCTCATAGAGGCCACCCGCAAGTCTGGGCCATGGAAACTTCTTCAAAGCTAGCAATGGAGAGAGAATCTTCCTAGTGTATACTAGTAAGACCCTACACAGAGATAAAGATAGAGATATCCATGGTGGGACATCACGTCATCCTTGCGACATAATGTAGCCTAATTACAGAAGTAACCTCCTATCACCTTTATTGTATTCCATTCTTAAGTCTGTTTTTACAAGTTCCGCCCTCAGGTGCCTGGGTGGCTCAGGTGGTTAAGCGTGAGCCTTCAGCTCAGGTCATGATCCCATAGTCCCAGGACTGAGCCCCACTTTGGGCTTCTTGCTCAGTGGGGAGCCTTCTTCTCCCTCTCCCTCTCCCTCTGCCCTCTCTCACTCTCTCTCTGTCAAATCCTAACATGGGCCAATGTATCAGAACTACATTTTGTTTCAAGTAACAGATGGGTAGGTTAAACAGATTGCCATGTGGTTTATTATTTTTTCTTATACAATAAAATGATTGAGTTTTAGTGACATTGGTTCAGTGTCCAAAAACTCTCAAGGTTGAAGTCTCTCTGATTCTCTTGGCTTTTTTTTTTTTTTTTTTTTTTTTGCCTTTCTTTCTTTCATTGACACACTATGACTACTCTAGTTCCAGCCAGCAAGCCTGCATTTCAGGCAGGATGGAGAACATGGTAAATGGTAAATAGAAAGGGGTAGTTAATATGTCAGGAAGACAAAGTCTCCCTGGGTAGACTTACCAGACTTTAATTTGTAGCCCAGTGATAAGAACTATGTCATGTTTCCACCCACTGCTAATAAGAGAAGAGAAAAATATTTTTGAATGTGTGGACATTTGGCCACTCTGCTCAAAGTTAGTGTTCTAGTTCTATGAAAAAGAAGAGAAGTATTGAGTTGGCAACATGATTTCCCTAGTTGGGCATTGTGCTGGGCATTCAGGATGCCACGATCAATGAAAACAGTTATGGCCCCTGCTTCATGTGGCTGTTTACTAATTAGAGGATGCAGACAGTCATGAAAAGTACTTGTTGAACACATGTTAAATTCAGTTATAAATGTGCTAAAGGGAAAAGAGTCACAGTGCTCTGAGCATTAGGAATGGGAGGGAGGATATGAGTGACCTAATTAGAAAAGTTGGGAAGGCTTCCCTGAGGAGGTGGCAGTTAGGGTGGTATCAAGTTCAGTTTAAGCACCTAACATAGTGGCCTGCCTATAACAAAGTTCATAGAAAAGAATAAAAGATAATTGCAGATAGTAATTGCAGATAATTTTTGATGCCTAGATTATAACTATATTTCATGATTCTTTTTATGGCAAGTAGCAGAAAATATAAGTTAAGCTGATTTTTTTTAAGGCATGTCTTGACTAAAGTTCAGCTTCCACCTTCAGGCACAGTTGCATCAAGCAGTGCCATCAATGGTGCCTGCTAACACTGTACTTTTCCACTTGGCTTCCCTCTGTGTTGACTCCATTTACCTGAAGCTTTTTATCATGACACTAAGATAGTGGCTAGCTCCAAACTCACAGCTTTTTGTCAGAAACTCTTGTAGAAAAAAAATTTCTTCTCTCAGGAATAAATGTTTTACAGTTGGTTCTCACTGTGTGTGGCTTAGGCCAGGTATCAGCCCTTATAGCAATCTAAGAGAAGTCAGGTCCACTTTGCTAGTCCTAAGTCTTGTGCCTTCGTCTGGATGGGGGACAGAATCAGCATCTCCAAAACTCTGTGATTTGGGAACAGGAAAGAAGACCATTGGCTTCTCCTGGAAAGCCAGAAGGATTCACCAGTAGATGTGGGAATGTCTGTTGGGCAGACAGAAAGAACAGAGACCCACTGCAGTGTAGACACGACTAATGGCTTCCATGGCTGCCACATCTAACAGAAATAACAGTAATAACATGAAGAAAAACCCCTTATTTTCTAAGAGTTTATTATACCTACCCATACAAACTCGTTCTACACTCCTGGGTGTGTTGAAAATCTATCCAGCCTGCTTTCCCCAACCCAGAAGGCAAAACTAACTGTGAAGTATGGGATTCCCAGAGAGTGGGGTTTTGAGTAGGACTAATATCCTTCCCTCAGCCCTCAGGTCCACACCACCGGCCCCGGTCCTCACACACTCCTGCACACTTACCTTGCTTAGTGCTGACCTGCTCAGAGAAGGTCAATTAAGTGAGGCTCATTTCAAGTGCAGACGATCCCAAGTAGCTTCTCCTCTGCCTGGTGGCCCGACTAAGTGATTTCGGGTGGCCTTAGACTTCTGATCACATCCATGCGGCCAGGGATGAAATGAAACCTTGTTTATCATCTTGATAAACAGTCCCTTTCAGTGCCTCTGGACACCGTATGTAACTCAGTAGAGTCAAATACTATTAAATTGTCATCACTGTCAAAAAGGGAAGTAATAAGTTTCTCTACCTGAGTCATAGTTAATGACTTCTACAATGTGTAACACAAATCAGAGTTTCTGTTTGTCTTCTTTCCCTCTAAATGTGTGGTTTCTGCTCTCTCTGGCTGTGAATGTGAGGTACAATCTCATCATATAAATAAATATATCCTTTTATTATTACCTTTCAGCTCACCTGATAAAATATCAAGCTGACAGGGGCCAGATTCTTGGCTCAGATGAGGTATATGCACAGAGGAAGCTAAGCGGCTCTATCTTGTTCTAGTTCTCTGAGGAAGATACAGATTTGAAAGACTGTATTTCACGGGTGAAAGCCTTGGAGACATTGCCCCCCCCCCCAGTTACCACTAAACATATTTATAGAAGTTACTGAAACACTCTTATGGGGGTAAGAGACTTCTTTGACTTAAATCATCTGAAAGAATAATTTATTATTCTGGCAGAATAATAAAACAGAATAATAACTTATTATTCTAAAGAATAATTTATTATTCTAATAATTTATTAGGCAGATTAGGCTAACATATAGATTGACCAGCAAACCATCCCCCAATCTTATTGGTTTGAAACAACGAAGTTGTATTTCTTGATCAGGCACCATGCCTCTCATGGTTCGACAGGGGGGCTGTGTTTGTAGAAGTCATTCATGACCAGACTTGCTGGAGCAGCCACCATCTAAAAACAAGGGAACAGGTGTGGGCAAACGACGGCCCAGTGGTCCTATCTGGTCCACCATCTGGTTTGCACCACCAATGAACTTAGGACAGCCTGTGCCTTTTTCAGTGGCTAAAAAGACCCTCAAAAAGAATATTTGGTGACACATAAAAATTCCATGAAACTCAAGTTTCAGTTTCCAAAGATAAAATGTTATCAGCAAATAGCCCCACTCATTTGTCTAGCTTTGTTCATGGATACTCTTATGGTGAAATAAGAGTTTGGTAATTAACCCCAGAGACCAGATGGCCCAAAAAGCCAAAAAGATTTACTATCTGGACCTTTATAGGGAAAGTTTGCTGACCCCCCGATCTAAGATATTTCTGGGTTGTCACAGCAGCAAGAAGAGAGCCTGGGAGAGTCCTGCACAGGGATTTAAAAACTCAGCCTGGAAGTGGTAAGTCACTTGTATGAACACAGAAATAGTCACATGCCCCAGCTCCCACAAGGGGGCTAAGATTACCAGCAAGTCCAGGAGGAAGAGAGCCAGAGACAGTCATTTAGCAGTTTTGATGGCTGCCATGGCTAAAACTAGTAATAACAAGAATATTAATAGCAGGAAATTGCATTATTCCTATACTTCAGGCACTGTTCTAAGTGCTTTGCCAGTGTTCACACACCATCCCTCACATCCTCATCCTGAAAGCACTATTACCTTCCCCATTTTACAGATGATAAAACTAAGAATGAAAAGCTTAAGTCATTTTCCTGAGGTTAATACAGTTAATAAAGGGGGAAGACAGTATTTCAGCTCAGCCGCCAGAGCTCCCAAATCCAACCTGAACACCGTACTGTTAACCATTGCCCCACACGTGGACCGTCTTGGGACTCATAAGAACCCCAGCCCTCGCTACTGCAGAGACTGCGTCCTGACAAAAGTCTTCATGATAAAAGCCAGTGGATGCAAAATGCTAATTTTAATGTTTGTGGAACAGATTTCCAGAATGTTTACGAATTCAATTAGGAGTTGGGGAGTCATTAGCCCACGGATGGATATGGATATTCATATCCATATCTACTAAACAGATCCTAAAGGAAGAGCCTGCGATTTAAGACCAGTTCCTGACTCAGCAGGGGCACGCACTGGGGGGCATCAGCCCCTAAAGTGAGAATACTTCTTTCAGAGGAGAGTATATTATGGTCCCTTTCTTCCTTGATTATCTCAGAGTGTATCTTAACCTTCTTGTCTTTGCTTCTTAGCCAAGTCAGAAACGATGTTCCGCGGGCATTTTTGTTGTTGTTGTTGTTGTTTAGCTTGAGGAAAAAATGTCAGAGAACAGTTATGGCTTAGAGGGGATGAATTTGGATTCATTGCACTGTCTGCTCTGTTTTGTGGCTGGACTTTTCTGTTTTCCTAATGGACTTTATGTATAATTACCATCCATGTTCCTATTAACATCCACTCTACTCAACCTGCAAAGGATAATAGAAGAATCTCATTTTAAGAGAATAAAACAAGTTTATAATTGTTGTTGGACTTTGAACTCAGAGAGAATTACTAGTTGTATGTCATTAAATAAATGCCATGAGGAAACAGAGAAAAATGAATAAAGACATAGGAGCGGAGAGGCAAGGATTCAACAAAGAAAACATATCAGACCCACCATTGCATGAACGGTTCAGACATGTGACATGAGGTCCTGGAGGTTGAAAGGTAAATTCTTTCATCTTTCAGCCTTTCA
This sequence comes from Martes martes, assembly GCF_963455335.1. Classification (NCBI taxonomy): domain Eukaryota; kingdom Metazoa; phylum Chordata; class Mammalia; order Carnivora; family Mustelidae; genus Martes; species Martes martes. The sequence goes on along the minus strand of NC_137888.1, from coordinate 181,776,526 downwards.
CAATTCTATCCTTCCATCAAAACTTGTGCAGGAAGAAACTGCCTCCAGTGCCGTCTTTAAAACTGGGTTTCATTTTTTTTTTTTATGTTAACCATAAGAATGTTAGCTTTTACTTATTGTTTGTCTTCTGTGTGCTGTTTGGTGTACTGATACACAATTTTCTAATTCTAATATCCTATAGAGTTGGGCATTTTCCTTATGAGGGACCAGAGATTAGAAATTACAACTTGTTCCTAGTCACCCAGCTAGTAACCCAAATTAGGTTATTTGAAATATCATTTCAGTATTAACATATTTGACCTTCACGTAATTTTCAGGAAATTAACATAGCCAGGGGAGTTGCTCATGTAAAATAGGGTTGTCTGTCTGTGCTAAAAACTGTTTCCATATCATTCCCAGCCTTGAGGGTTGGCAATGGAGAAGAAAATCCTTATAACTTATCACTCAGCTGGACCAGGGATTCCAATTTAGGCAAAAAGTTGAGGGGAGATCTGAGTGGAACCTAGATGAGTGTTGTACCTTAGATGGCAACAGTGGACATAGCTTTTCCTCTAAAAGCCCCACTTTGGGGGCCCTGGGTGGCTCAGTGGGTTAAAGCCTCTGCCTCTGGCTCAGGTCGTGATCTCAGGGTCCTGGGATCGAGCCCTGAATCGGGCTCTCTGCTCAGCAGGGAGCCTGCTTCCTCCTCTCTCTCTGCCTGCCTCTCTGCCTACTTGTGATCTCTCTGTCAAATAAATAAATAAACTCTTTTTAAAAAATAAATAAATAAAAGCCCCATTTCATTCTAACCTTTGCCTTCACCAAAAAGTAGAATACAACTTATTTATTCTTCATCATCGAATATCTAAACCATCACTTGGGTTGCCCCCCTGCTGTTGCTATCCAAGGCAACCTTGTTGGAAAGAGTCAAAGTTCTGTACTATTTAAAGAACACTAAAGAATCAAAGATGTTCTTCTTATGAGCTCATTGGTGTATCTTTGGGTAAAATTTATTTCCATGTTGTTAGAGCTGTTCTTAAAAATGATTTCTATGGTAGAGTTTCAGCATATCCAACATATAAGCCCTTTTCTTCCTTAAAAAAAAAAAAATCTGGGGGATGGGTGATAATTTTATTGCCATATTACATTACTTTTAGTGATCTCATTTTAGGGGCAGAGTGGGGTCTAAATGTTTCCCAGTCATTGGCCTGGACTGAGAGTAGGGATACAGGTGTAAGGAATGGTCCATATTAGTGAAACAGAAGAAAACCTGGAAAGGGTCAAATTTTTTCTCAGTCATATTCCTGATTCCAACAGTATTACTAACAGCAGAATACCTTTCAGAGCTCACTCTGAGCAGAGGTATTATTATAACTGCCTCTACTTATTTAATTCTCATACTCTCTTAGTCCTCAGCACAGCTGTAATTAATGTTATTATTATCCACATAGATGAGAACGTTGAGGCACAGCATGGAAAATGACTGGAAGCAACAGACCCAGCACTTGAATTTTGGCAACCTAACTCTAGAATCTGTGATCTTATTCATTATGCTATATACTGCCTCAAATAGGGCTGCCCAGCCCCGAATTTGTTCTTTTTTTTCCTACATTCATCTGTCTTCTACATACTCCAGAGCCCTAGGAGGGAGGAGATGGTAATTTGTTTAATCTGAAGCATAAACAAATCAAGCAGCCATTTTGTCCTCCTCGACCAAAACATGCTTAAGGATCCATTAGTGTCTCTCTTGTCAGTGATTTACAGACAGAGACACTTGGAGCTTCCTTCCAGTCTACTGGGTCAATAAAGCATTTTTAACAGAGTCTTAAATATGCATTTCTGACATCCACTACAATACATTCCAAGAGAACTATTTATAAGGCCTTGATCACGACATCCTATAAAAGTGAATCTCAAAAAAAAATCTGTGCTTTGTCTTAGACATAACAGCTTTTAAAGAGAGGGACCATGTATAATGAAGGGAAAATGGAAGGATCTGAATAATGATGTGATGTCAGTCTTAACATTCCTTGATTACGTTTTCTTCATTTCCTCCAAAAGTTGTCCTCGACTAGAAGCAGATATGTCCTGGCTTAACTTTTAATGAGGACTGAAGTTTCCTTATGGTTCCTCTTAATTGCTATTTCATGTTCTAGTCATTTTGTGCAGAATAAAAAGCTTGTCTTTTGTACCTTTTAGCTCTACCCCAAACCAAATTTCCAAGATGATTTTTCTAGAAGTTGTATTAAAAGGTCACTTCTTGACAAAAGCTACGTCTATCATTCAAGTTCGTTTTCTTAAAAGATCACATAATGATTATTTGAATAGGAAAAGATCCCCCAAAGAGGATTAATTTTTACTGTGTTTTCTTCTTTTCCCTTCTTTTATTCCCTCTTTATTTACTCTTTCTCCCCCTCACTTTTTCCCTTCCTTCTTTCTTCTTCTGATTCCTTCCTTCCTTCCTTCCCACCTTCCTCCAGTCATTTAGCAACATGTGAATTACTACTCTTATGCCAGGCACCAGGGATAGAGAAGTAAACAAGATGTGGTCCTGCTATCACGGAGTGTCCAGCCCAGCAGGATAGACAAGCAGTGAACCAAACATTCCTGCTAGGAGATACACTGCGAAAGAGAAGTTTGGCTGGTGAAGAGATCATACCATGGGGACCCAAAGCTAATCTTTGGGGAAGAGGTTCATTGAACAAATATTTACAGAGCAAACGTAGGCTAGATTCCAAGCTGAGTACTAGGAATAGAGTGATAAAAAAGAAAAATTTCTTCCTTTACCCTTTACAGGAAAAGCAAAAGATTATTTGAAATGTCAAAATAATACATTGTGAATATTATTCTGGGAGAATGTGAGGTTGTAGAGTCATATAGCAGAGCAATCTAACTGCCAGTATGGTTCAAGGACACCTAAAGGATACCTGAGTGATGAGTCCAGGGGCAGAAATAAATAAATAAAATAAAAATAAAGTATAAGGTTTAGACTTGTATTCTCTCTTTTCTTATTTTTAAGATGATTCTCTTCTATTCCAACTTTATACGCTCCCCTAGCATTTCCTTTCCCAGAAAACCTGGTGTTGTGATCATTTTGAATCGCTTGGCCATGCTTCGTCGTTGACATGAGGCCATCAAACCAAACTAAACTACTGAACGTCAAATTCCCTGGCAGATGAAAAGGATCAGACATTAGCAGTTTCCCATAAGTGCCCATTCTTAAATGGCTGACCCAGTTCGTAGCCCAGAGGAATCTAGTGGCTTGGTATGAGCTCTCTTAGATGACCATTCTGGGAGCAGACCCTGTTTCGTGATGCCAGCCTTCAAGTTTTTAGCCATCTGTTTGTCAGTCATTTCTAGCCTCATCACCTCTTTCTATCTTGACATATCATTGTCATCAGTGGGGACTCTTTTTAAGAGAAACGTTAGCTTTAGCAATTCATCTTCTTTGTGTTTCCTCGCTTGTGCAGAGCAAGACAGTGATGCATTGAGCTGGGAAGGAGGGATCATTGCTAGAAGCATATTGGGCTTGGCATTTTTTTTAACTTCTCCAGCTCAGAGAGCACTGCTGCTGCCAGAAATAATCTTGAAATGCTGTCTTTCCCACCCCACCCCCTTTTTGGATATTAGAAACTTTCTCTTCCTGTTAAAAATAGGTTTTGATAATGTACTCAGAGGTCTGACAAACACAAGAGAAAAAGCAGAAAGGAAAGTGGAGAGCTACCCTGTGGAGCTTCCCTGCAGGGGCCTTTGCCATTGCCACTTGGGTGAACATGGACAAAGGGAGTGAGAAGCAAATTTAGAAAATTTGTGGTAGAGGGAGAAAAGAAATTGATGTTCATCTAACAGATCTAATGCTTTTCAACTGACCTGTGTTAGCTGGGTAATTGCTGCATTTACCTTTTAATCTAAAAGAACAATAGGACCTCTTATAAAATGAGATTTAAGGTACAAGGCGAATTTCTTATATTTTATCTTAGATGCTTTCCCATAGACAAAGTCAAGTGATGATATTAGCAATAACCTGGAAAATCCGAATAGTACAGACAACCTTTATACTGGCTTATTCTTTATGCCACATTCTTTGCCATTAGCTAATAGGTTACCTCATCATTGTATTTGCTGGAGCTACGGATACTGGGTGAAATCCAGAAAAGAAGCCATTTTTCAGATAATCCATAAGCAAAAAAGGAAGCTTAATTTTCTGAGCACTTAAATGACTGCTTTGAGAGGCCATAGCTCATCTTGAAATCATTTTGAGTTGGATTGAGATAAAATTTAGGAATGGATTGGCATTGGCACCAAAGCAAAGTCTGTAAGACATTTACATGACAAATATTATCATTATGATTTTGCAATAACCTTGGCAGTTAGGTTTGAAAGGACAGTTCACTAGGTAATCTTTAAAATGCAGATAAAATAGATTTAAAGGAACAATTTTCCAGTTTCCAGAAAGGGTTATGATGATCCTTAGGCATCAGGAACAAAGCTGGGGGATGTTTTAAGTTTCTAGTCCCCTTTTTCAAGCAGCCTGCTAATGAAGACAATAGGTTAGTAAGACCACAGTTCCAGAGGGTCTTGAAAAATTCTCTCCCTATGGTTATAAAATAACTGAGCTATTTCCTATCAACCATTTAATATTTTTATTTCGCCAATATAAGTCAGTGAACCAGGGTTTCGTGGTCTGGAGAGATTGGAAGATGAACTTGCTTTGGTTGACTATGGCTAGTTTGGTTATAGATATAAGCCTGTGGATTCAGGAGAATTGGCTATGACAGGTCTAATCAGACTTTCTAAATTTTAGGGTCCTGTGGGCTCCAGGACCTGGTTGCATGTTCCACACTGACATACTTAAGAAGGTGGTGTAAAATGAAGCTATAGTTGAACCTATCAAGACCAGATGAGCTTGTTATTTAGAGCAACACCTCTCTGGCTTCCCGTGTGCAAATCCATCATCTGGGAGCCCAAGGAAGACATGGTTTTCATGAAAATGGGGCACATGTTAGTTTCCAGTCACTGAGTTCTCCTCCCCTTCTCAGAGAAATGTCAGCACATATACCTGAGTGGGACTGGGTTAAAGAGCACTGCAGAGGAGGTCAGAAGATCTTGGCTCTGGTCCATATGCTGCCAGAGAATAAGTATCTGGGTAGTTAAAACATGGGCTAGTTTTTTAGCTGCTCTTGATCTCAGTTGCCTATCCTGTGAAATGGGGGTAACTGTAGCTTCATTGTGTTTCGGTAACCATAAAATAAATTAAAAGTTTATAATGTATTTATCATGATGTCAGGAACATAGTAAGCAGTCAGGTGGTTAACTCCTGTATGACAGTAGTTGTCACCACCAGTTACGGGGCTGTGTCACTTGTTAAACACTTGTTAAATACTAATAATACTATGCCAGACAATGTTTAATAAATAAACAATAGGAGTCCCTGTCCTTGAGGAGGTTATGTGGGAGGGGGGTGGGAAGACATAGAGACAATCAGGATAATAAATAAATAAGGTACATACAGTAATTGAACATTGCAAATATTCTGGAGGTGACATGGGTCAGGACATGAAGCAAAACAAGGGAGATTGTGAATGCTTTCTAAGAGAATTATGATTTAAAGAAGGTGGTCAAGTGTGACTGAAAAAAAAATTACATTTTGGGCCAAGATGTGGAGAGAGCATGGATTTGCCATGTCCCAGCTGGAATATAGTTCAACTTGTCAAGAAGACCAAATGAGTCTCTTTTTTGGAGCAATGCCTGCCTCTTTTTAGAGTAACCCTGAGAGGACCACACCTGCCATGTTTAGGCTGTAGCCTACAAGGAGACCAGCATCCCTAAAGGAGAGCGACAGAAGAGGGGTCTGAATATAATTGGGGAAAGAAGAGTGAATTGGATATTTCACCTTGATAACCTTTGTAAGCAAAGTGTCATCTTCCTTTTGGAAGTTCTTTATCAACAAAGAATGATGACTCGTGACAAGATGCACAAAAGCAAAGTTTTGAAGTCCAGCAGACAGATTCACATTTGCATAATTTGGGACATGTTATTCATATTCAACCTCTCTGAGTCTCAGCTTTTCATCTGTAAAGTGGGGACAAAAGCTTTTACAGTCGCGGGGAGGTTTATAAATAATGTAGGTAAAGTGCTAAGTGCAGTGCCCGTCATCCAGTTGGAATTCAGCAAATGTCAGTGAGCCCTGAGCTGAGCCTGAACTGTTCCTTTGGCTCATCTACAAGAGTGGTAGGAGAGACTGACTTTGGGCCTCCAGTGGCTGCCTCAGTGTCCACATTATTTAACTCAGCGCAGTGATCTGGATGATTTGGCATGTCTGTCATGGACTTAAGTGTAAATCAGATGAGATTCAAGATATATCCTAGAAGCTTTTTTATAGCTTGTGCCATTTTCACTCATAAATGTTGCTCCAGTCTTGTATGAAAGCCAAGTGGTAACTTTAAAATTGGTGGTATTTTCATGAAGTACAGAACCAGCAATTACTGAGCTGGCTAAGAGTGCTTAGAGCTGACAAATACAAGTTAAAGCAACCTGATTGCAGGAATCTGGGTTGAGGAGGTCAATGTGTGAACAGCCCTATTGTTTCATTAACCCTCATCCCAATGAAGGGCATGTAGCAACAGTTATGATGTTCTTCCCATGTTCCAGGTTCAAGCCCCCTTACTTTCTGCTCAGAACTTTGAGTTGGCCTTTTGTTTCTTCTGTTTTGCCACCTTGTGCTTCCCCAATTCCTCCTTAACACAGCAGCCAGTGGCGGGGGTGGGAGGTGGTCACTCTTGAACACTATCTAGATCCTATCCATTCTTGGCTTCAAAATCCCCATTAGTGCCTGAAACAGAAATCACTGAAACAGAATCACACCAAGTACTCTTTCTGAGACGGCATCTTTCTCCAATTTAATCCTATTTCAGCTCCTTAGTTCCATCTACGCTAATATCCTTTTTTAAACGCCCTGACCAGCTCCTTAGAGGAATCTGTTCTCAGACTGGGATAGGAAATATATAAGATGAGCCTGAGAGTCAGAAAGTAAGGAAGTGCTCAAAAAAGGGGTGGGGAGCAATACAGGGAGACAGAACACAGAGACCAACTGAAGGAGCTCACAGTGGCCAGGGCTGGACTATTCAGAGGGACAAAATAAACAACGTAGTACTGGATTATAACCCAGTGTGTAAAACAAACATCTGTGAGTCCATACGGATATAAATGATTGAATAAGTAAGTAGATGGGCGGGAGGAGACACATCTGTCATGCAGATGAATTCCCAATAATTTTAGTAGATATTGTAACCTCAGACAGGTGGAGCATAACTCTCTACTCCCTAAGTGTGGGCTGCACATAGTGCCTTCCTTCCAAAGAGGACAGTATGGAAAGGCAGGGAGCAGTGACTTTACAGTGGGGGAATCTGACAAGCACTACCTGAGCCAAGTGATCAAGGTCAATTTCAATAGTGGTAAGTCATGTTGATGGTATGTACCCTTGATATGATGTGATGAGAATGGCACTTTCCCTCTGTGGGAGACACGTAACCTCAGTCTAATCATAAGGAAAGCATCAAATAAATCCCACCTGAGGGACATTTTACAAAATAACCTGAACAATGCTTCTCAAAACTGTCAAGGTCGTCAAAAAGGAAGGAATGTCTGAGACACTATCATAGCCAAGAGAAGCCTAAGGAGATAAAACCACGAAATATAATATGGCATCCTGGATGGTACCCTGGAAAAGAAAAATTAGACATTAGGTACAAACTAAGGATATCTGAATATAGCATAGACTTTAAGTAATAATAATGTATCAGTTTTAATTCATTACTTCTAACAAACCTAGCATACTCATATAAGATGTTAGTATTACTGGAATAAAAATAGGAAATTATCGGGTGTGGCATATGGGACCTCACAGTACCATCCTCACAAATTTCCTATAAATCTAAAACTACTCTATAAATAACTAAAACGTTGTTCTAAGAAAATATGTGCCAAACTTTCACATTAGTGAAATGCTTTTCCTTCATCATGGCCTGTTGAAGTTCAACCTTTCAACTTGAAACTTAAGAAACCTTTTGAATTCTTCGAAAACAAATGGGTATCCCCTTTGGCCTATGTCCGTAGAACTTGGTACTTGCCTTTAGTGTTAATTTTAAGCTAATGCACTTATTTCTTCATTCATTCAGACAACAGTTATAGTGTACCTACAGCAGTTGTTGACAATAAGGCAAACCTTGACCCTGACCAAGCTTTCGGTTTGCCTGTGGTTGCAGATCTGTGGATACACTTGTATGAGAAAATGTGTAGAGTGGCAAGAAAACAAGCAGTGGTAAAAGTGAGGAGACGTTCTTGGCAGAACTGACCTTTGCATTGAGTTCAAAGAAGTGGTAGTGAGTGCATTTGGGTTGTGGGTAGGGGATGGAAGGATGGAAGGTTGGAGGGAGTATTCTAGGAGAAACCATATTTGCAGAATTACTGAGGCAGAAAGGGGGTGACTTTTCCAAGGAATTACATCATCGTGGCCAGATATTATCATCGGTAGCACATATGGACTCTACCTTGTATTAGGCTCAATGTTAACCCCTATGCATGTGTTATGTTGGTTTATACTCATGCAACCCTGTGAGGTTATTCCCATTTCACAGATGAGGAAAGCAAAGCACTCAGTAAGTAGCAGAGCTGAGATTCAGACTAAAAGTGACTGGCTTAAAAGCCCATACTCTCTCCTCCCATTGAGGAGAGGCAGAATTAGTCTGTCTTGAAGCAGATTCTTGCATTTCTTTCCTATTATACCAGGATTTCTCAGCCTGGGCACTGATGACATTCTCAACAAGATAGTTTTTTGTTGTGAGACCTTCCCTGTGTCCTGTGGGAAGGTGGGAAGCATCCATGTCCTTCCCCTGCTAGAGGCCAGTAGCACCTACCCTCCACCAGTAATGGCAATTAAAAATGTCTCCAGACTTTTCCAAGTATCACTGGTGGGGCGGGTGACTACCAAAATCAACCCATTCCTACCCCTGCCTTGAGAATCCTATTCTTAGGATAGGATGAAGCTGGACCTTAAGTCTTTCCTGTCTCCTCTCTTCTTTCCCTCCTCTCTTTTTCTCCAGGGTTTCCTAAGGGCCCACCATATATGGGCTGAACACATATCCCCAACAATTTATAACACAGCAACTTGTATATAGTGGTTGCTTGACAAATGCTTACTGAAATTTATGCCAATGGAATCCTACATGTTCAGAGTCCATTCTTGTCAAATAAAGTACATTCTTCTGGAACATAAAACTTGATATTGGAAAAGTTAATTCTTGGTTTCTGGTCACTTAGGGGTATCTTTTGTGTCCCTGAAGAACTGTCCTATAGGCTGGCAAGCACCACCTGAATGCTCACCAACCTTCAGGCAGACCCAGCTGTGCACCTGTTAAGAACCTAGTGGAGAGTGACATCCATTAGGTTGCCAATAAATGTTGAATGCATGGCTGACCTGTAACAATTAAGTGAAGCCATATGCCTAGCTCTGTAATTTGAGATGCCATTTAAAGCACATACCTATTTTCTCCAGCAATTCCTTCTATCATTTTCAGATGAGATCTGGATTTGGGAAATGACTCCCCACCTAGGTTTTTTATTCGACCCCCTGGAGAGCAGGCAGGCAGTAGGAAGGGAGTCTTCCTGCCATCACGGGTTCTGTATCACTGGCGTGTCAGTTGCTTGTCATTAGTGGGAGGGAGCTCAGAGGATTCTAAATGGAAAGATAACACAGGAGTGAGCTCCCAAAGTATAATGCATTTAAATCAGGTAGACTCTTTATTTTGTGTTAGCTCCAGGCATGCATTCTTTTACCACTTCTCGGTACCTATAGCCTATAATCATTGCCTCTTAAGGGCTATCCATTGAAGCTCTTTGTTGCATTTGAAGGATAGTGCTGGGATATTTGTCTTCTCCAGGACTGTGCGTACCGAGTGTAGAGTTTTGTAGACATGCGTAAATAGATGTTGTTGAGAGTAGATGGGAGAGAGTCCCACCATCGTTATGTTTCATGGAAACTCTTCAGGTATTTTCTCTCACTTTCCCCAGCCCCTCCACACATTCCCCCACAGGTCTTAATGGCCACTGAATTATTTCTAATCAATGTCCCTGTTCTTTCTGTCTTGCCAGAAGGAGGGACATGTGAAGTGATCGCCGCGCACAGATGTTGTAATAAGAATCGCATTGAGGAGCGGTCACAAACAGTCAAGTGTTCCTGTCTACCTGGAAAAGTGGCTGGCACGACAAGAAACAGACCTTCCTGTGTCGATGGTAAGTAGCTGGTTTTATATCTCTCTTAAGGTGTTTATCTAGGTGTTCACTGTCTGTTATATATATATTTTTCACTCACGTATGGTTCAGGTTAATGAACAAGGTGCAGTCAAAACTCTGGAAGGTTGTACAAAGGACAGTACTCTGCATAGTTAGAATTCTTGTTTCTCTGGCTTGGTGGCTTTCTCATAGCTTATTTTAATGTTTTGTAGAGAAGATTAAGGTAAAATAATTTGTCAAGTCAAGAAATTGGAGGGTCCAGCTCATTTGGGAAGTGATTTTGGATTGAGGTTTTATATAATGATGATGGTGATGACGGTAATAAAGATAACAATAGCTAACATTTATTCTTTGCGTATTTAATGAGCACTTACTCTATGCCAGACACTGCTCTGGGTGCCTCACGTGCATTCATAAGCAAATAGAGGTGCTCTGAATGTTCACCATCTGCCAAACATTGTCCTAAACACTTCTCATGCATTATTTTATTTACTCCTCCCAACAATCCTAGAACAGTTACCTATTGCTGTGTAACAAATGACTCCCAGTGACGTAGTGGCTTGAAGCAGCAAACATTCTCTCACAGGTGTGGTAGGTCAGGAATTCCACTTAGCTGATTGTATCTGGCTCTGGGTCTCTCCCACAATTGCAGTCAAGATCGGAAGGTTTGACTGGTGCTGGAGGATGGTTTCAAGATGGTTCATTCTCACACGGCTTTTGGCAGGTGGACTCAATTCCTTGCTGTGCGGACCTCTCCAAAGGAGCACAGTGTCCTCACAGTGTGGCAACTGGTTTCACCCAAGAGAATAATAGAGAAGCCATAGTGACCTTCTATTTTGTAATCTAGCCTTGGAAGTTAACACTTGACTGTTTCCACAATATCCTCTTGGTTATTTAAGTCATCCCCATTCAGTGTGGGAGTGAGCTCTAAGGGCTTGAAGGCCAGAAGACAAGGATCACTGTGGCAGGTACACTCCCTCCCCCCTCATTTTAAACATGAAGAAACTGAGGCTTAGAAGGGTTATGTAATGTTCCAGTGGTCCCATGGCTGAGAAGTTGTAGACTGACTGACTCTTAAGCCCAGAGTAACTGACGTAATACCAAGTCTTGACCACATCTTTAAAACAACTTTATGTGTGCTAATAGTGAGTCCAAGGTTCAAAAAGACCACAAGTATCTCTCCCCATTGTTATCTTTCATAATTTTAGAGCCAAGTATGAGATGATGTTCAAATTCTTCAGTAAGAAAATCAAGAGTCTGGTTTTTAGTAAGAAAATCAGGACTCAAATGAATCACTTGCTCAGGGTCACACAGTAGCAAATAGAACCTGAATCTCTTGGCTTAGGACCCATTGTTCTACCTCTAGAAACAGATAGAGCAGGACACTTTCTAGATTGGCTTGTGTTGTATATTTTCATTATGAAATATGGTAGTAGAAAGAGAAACATACTCAAGCTAGACCAAATAAAGTTTTTTTTTGGTTTTTTTTTGTTTTTTTTTTTAAGAAAACAGAAGAATCCTGGGGAGTCCAGTTACCAAAAATCTCATGGAATTCTTAAATTCTTCTAGCATCCGCTATCTCATTTTCTTTGTTCATGGGACGTATCATTTCTGATCTCTGTTCCCCTCATTCTCCTCCGTGTGGACTGGTTCCCACTTCCAAGATTTTAGCTTTTGAATCCCTATAACTTAGGGGCTGGTGTGAAGTTTTTTTCTCCATGATGCCAACTCTGATCTTACATAGCATCACAATACAGCTCGAATATATTTGCCTTGCTTCCTGTGTTTTAAATGTGTTCTCCAAAAGGACCAAATGTAACTGGCCTGGCTTGTGTCGCACGTTAGCCTTTGACCGATCAACCATAATCAGTGAGCTGTACGTGGGGCTTGTTCAGCTGCCCATTGTGTACCATGGTAAGACCAAGCTTTTTTTTCTTTTTTTTTCCTAAAGGATGTGAAAAAGCCAAATTTGGGAATATACTATGATCAGTAAATTCTCCATTAATGGATTTCCAGAGGTCATTTGGCACTCTCTGGAGATATTTTTGGATATGGAGACAAGAGATGGAGACATCTCTTGCAATTAGGGGGTTATTATTCACACCTCGTGGGTAAAAGCCATCAATGCCACTAAACATCCTATAATGCACAGGACAGCACCCACAACAAAGTATTACCCAGCCCCAAAGGTCAATGGAGCTGAGGTTGAAAACTTGCTCTTATGGTTGTTTCTTTGTTCCAAATCACAGTCAACATGGTAAGGCACCTCCAATGCAGGAAAGGCGAGCAGTTAGACTAGAAATGCCACTTTGTTCCACTTGCAGGAGGAAACTCTTGGCCCTTGAAGCCCACCAACATTATAAAACCATGATAGTGTCTCAAGTTGTCTGCCAAAGAAAGCCTCGAGTCTGTTGATTATGAATCCCCATTTTGTCTCCAGTTCATTTTTATCTCTAATGATCCAGAAATAGAATTGCCTTCAGGATTTGGATGTGAGACACAAAGAGCAATACACTGTTTATTCTGGCAGAGGGGGAAATGGCATCTGGCCCTAAGTTTCTATGAGAAGTTAAGCCACATAATGGGAATATTCTGTCTCTCAGAGCAAGCTTGTTTGACTTTGGAAACTCTGAATCCTTTAGAGTGGTCGGTTCAGGCAGGCGGGCTATTGGTTCCTATCTTCCAAGCAAAAGTCAATAAATTATGGAGTACAGTATAGTGTCAACCTGATGATTTTTAGTTTCTATAGCATTCCGCTGTTCTAAAATCCTTGAATCCATTGGCATGCGCGAGAAAAGTCTCTGTGTTGCTTTGATCAAATTTTTTTTTATGGCCCAAATCTCTACATGCAAATGAAAAATGAAGCGTAGGTATAAATTAATAATTCCAGTGTAGTTATTAAGATCATGAACTGTGCAATTAGACAGACATGAGCAGAACTCAGCCATACCAGTTACTAATAGAATTACCCTGGGCAAGTCACATATGCTTTTTAATTTGTTCCTTGGCTATGAAACGGAGACGGTAGTTATTCCGACTTGTGAGGATTAAAGAATGTGTACAGTGTTTTGCATAATGTCTGGTTCCCATTAAATACTCGCTGAATGTTGGTGGCTCTTTCCTATCTTACTAGCAACTTGTGTGTAATGCTTAGAAAGGCACATCGTTTTATAAAGTTTTGTTGCATTGTAATTGAACATAGTGACATTTTAGCCACCATCTTCTCCTGTAACTGCTTCTAACTAATTATCCTGGATATCATTAATGCTAGTGAGTTTCTTCAGGAATGCATATTTCTTATAGGAATTTTGAAAACTACAGAAATAACCCACACATTAGAGTCACACATGGTATTATTGCTCAGAGATTATCATTACTTTGTAAGAAAACATGTGCATGTCCATTTAGGCTTAACCCGTCATTAAAAAGAAACCCACGGGGCACCTGAGTGGCTCAGTGGGTTAAAGCTTCTGTCTTCAACTCAGGTTGTGATCCCGGGATCCTGGGATCAAGCCCCGCATTGGGCTCTCTGCTCCGCGGGGAGCCTGCTTCCTCCTCTCTCTCTCTGCCTGCCTCTCTGCCTACTTGTGATCTCCGTCTGTCAAGTAAATAAATAAAATCTTAAAAAAGAAAAAAAGCTCAAAAAATAAAATTCTAAAAAAAATAAAAAGAAAAAGAAACTCACATGGCAGGGATTTAATTGAACTAAGATGTCATAGTACTGTTTTATCAACAGCTTGTTTCATTTAACATATAGCAAACATTGCCCAGCTTAAAATATATTCTTCAAAAACATTATTGTTAATAGCTACGTTAGCAGCGGATACTCTTCCATTTATCTACCTAACTCCTCCACTTGGACACATTATAGTGTTTCGTGCATTTCCCTTTCTAAGCCTAAAAATGGATAGAAACCAGTTTCTCTCCACAACAGCAGCTGACAATCCACACACCCATAGTTGCCCTGAATATCCTGTTGTACATAGTGCATTTCCCATGTAAGTGTTCCAATTGCTGTTATTTACTTGCCTCTGAAATTACAAGTCACTTGTCGTCTACAGTATTTTCAAAACCAGAGAAACAGCTATGATTTTAAAATAAGCATATATTCTATTATTTTAAGATTCAAAATCAGAGACCAGGTGATTTAAAATGGGGTATAAATTTTGCAGTGTAATCTTAGCAATGTATTTAAAAATAGAAAACAGGATATCGGGAGAAATTTTTAGAGTGGGCTTTGAGTTTAAAAATGATCTTCTATTGCCTAGTAAGTGAAAATACCAAAGAAAAACACTCAACAGCTTAAATGTTGTGATGGGTAGTTATAAATATTTTGAAAGGTGTTATACCCTTGCACGTGTGCCTAGCACTATTCTGACTGCATATTAGGTCATGACACTGATTCACACTTTCTCATGTTTTGTCAATCATTCTCTAATGCAAAAGGAGGGCACCTTCCTTACTATCTTTGATAACAGTAATCAAAATGATGGCCAGAAATTTCTTGAAGGCCTGTCCTGTACTCCTCTTTGAGGTCCTTCATGTCTGTACATTCCTTTATTTCTAACCCCAACTCCCAAAGGGGTCTCCTGTTATTCCATCTTGCCAGTCAGAAAATTGAGGCATAGGAATTTTGTGACTTGCTCAAAAATCACACAGACAATCATGGCAGAGCCAGAAATCCAGTCTGGGCTATCTCACTCCAGGGCCCTATATACCAAGCATGAGCAGATGAGGTTGTGACATAAACACACATTCTATTCCAAAGCCTTTTGTGTAAGAGACCAAAATCCCTGGGTGAGAAGGGGGAGAAAGTTCAACTGTGTGCACACTCTCAGAAGCATCTGGTCCTGCAGGCCATACCTGCCCCTTCCCTTTCTGTGTCAGAGAGGACTGACTACTTGCTCTTTCTGAGGTCATGGCCTTTGAGTAATTAGAAGAACGTTTTTTCATACTACAGCATTTTTAATTATTTCTGTCTTTAAAACAATTTTTATTATGTTATGGAAGTCACCAGACAGTACATCATTAGTTTTTGATGTAGTGTTCCATTCGCTGTAGAAGCATTTTTATAGACAATGGTTTGTGTTATATAGAATGACTGAAACATAACTGTTTAAGGCATGGAGGAATAAAATGACTGTTTTATGGAGAAATTCTCGTGCGGGTTTCTCTATTTAGGTTCTTATTCTCATGCAATTTATGTCTATTTGTGACTTAGACAAATATGTGAGAAACATCTTTATAAGTACTGGTTTGTAGAGAAGGTCTTTTAATCTTCTGTGGATTTGAGCATCACTCTAATTAAGAAAAGTTTACATGACAAGTGCATAGACCTTTCCTTTCATTCAGTGTGAATTCTGATCATTTCTCTGACTGCCTGCTACAAACATGGTGTTCTTGTCTTCTTATAGTGGATACCAGCCAGAAGTGACTACCTTACCTCACAGAACGTTTTACCTTTCACAACGATGGAAATCCTACCTTTTTCTCGTCACTAGGATTAGTGTACAGTTAACATAATAGAAAAAGTCCTCATACTCCTGCCTATTTCTGTGAAGATAAAACCCCACTGTAAAAGAAGATGTTTTGCTCTCGACTCATCATACATAGCTTATAAGATAAGAGCAAGCAAGATATACAGAGACTCAGACCCAGAGAAACAGATAGACTTATAGGGAAGAAGACAGACAGTGAGACAAGACATACAAAGAGGAACAAGGAAAGGAGGGTTCAGAGAAAAAGAGTGATCAAAGAGAGAAGAGACAATGAATGCTTAAGAGGAATGTTAAACATCTACCTATAAAATGGCTTTGTTCATTTTTTCCCCAAACAATTGTTTGTATTCATTCTTACAGTTTATAACTAATTTTAACAATTAAGATTTATTTGGTAGATTGAGACTTTGAATTTTTTTTTAAGTTGCATTATATGAGAATCCAGAACCCTAATATCTATAAAAATTACTTCTGGAGATTGCTCCTTTGGAAAATACCATGATAAAATTTTCTTGCCCACATACCATCGTATTCCCTAGAGACCACTATGGTGATAAAGAAGTCTGAGAACTAAAGCAAATTTGAAATTCCACAGTAGTGTTCTACAGAGTGGTATGAAATATATATATATAAGAAATACTGCATGTAATAGCCCCTTCTCAGCTATCCAAAATATGATACCATATTAAAGGCTCTGAGAAGTTCTGCAGACAAGAACTTGGACCCACTGTGTCCCAGACTTCTTTGGCTAGAGAACCTTTTTCTCTGCAACAATTAACTGTGCCCTATAGACCCAATGTTCCATAAAATGGACTTCAGGCCAGGCTGGTACAGACTATATGGACTACGTCTTTGTTTTTGTTTCCAGAAATGCATCTGAGGTCTTTTGAGACTGCTGATAATTCCTATGCCAATAGCTCAGTGTCTTTTCTTAACACTGGCTAACCAAACATTGCACAACAGGTCTTGGTAGTAATATGATTTATAGTATCTCCATGACATATCAGGCTCAACTGCAGTTTGGAAATCAGATAGGGACCTTCCAGAGAAACTGTATGAAAAAGCTTAAGCCCTTATTTTTATTCACAAATATTAGACATTTTAGAGGACATGGAAGATGACCTATTTTGGTTTCACCATTTGTTACCTGTCGTCCACACACAGTGAAATACCAAGATAATGAATTGCCTTGGCGGGTCAGGGATGCACCACACAGCAGCAGTCTGGGGTCCCTTCATTACGATCTCTGTTCGATGCCTGCCTGTTCTTTCAAGACAGACTCTAGTTTGTTTAATAGATGGGATAGTGAGCTCAGTTGACTTCATCAGGAGGCATTTCTGAAGGGGGTTTCTACTGTTATTGAAGAAGATCTACTAGAGCATCATTAGTAAAATAGTGGCACATTCAGGCATACTTTCTGAATCACATACAAATTTTCTTTTGCTCCCTTCCTTGGCACCTAATCCTGCCCAGGTATGTGAGGGATCCAAGTCTGCATTAGCAGGAGGAATGAGAGGAAAGATGTAGGAGAAGTGACAAAGCATTTTGTACCATCTCATAAAAGGTCTGTCTCTATGTTTTGTTCCTTTGCATAATAAAGAGAGCAGGAATTCAGTCTTCAGATATTCCCATGCTTCTGAAACTAAGAGTGGATGTATTTTTTTTTTTTTAAGTTTAAAGCAGTAGTTGCCAACTGACAACCCGCTGGCAGAAAGTACCTTCATACCTGTTCCTTAGGTTGGCAGAGTAGTGAAAAAAATGGACCGTGTGCCTTTGGATGGGATACTCCAGTATGTACAGGCCCCGTCCCTTTCTATGACACACCTGGCTCTGGCCCATTCATGTGACCTGCCTGATCCCTAAAGATCTGGAAATCCCTGCTTCCTGGCTCAGAGTTATTTCCCTACTATTCTCAAGTTAAATAAAAAGATTAATTTTCTGGAAAAAATTACTCTTTGATATATAAACCTGAAATAAATCGAAAGGTACATACACAAAAACAGCAAGAAAGGAAAAATAGAGTATTTCTTCTCCTCCCCTTGTCCACTGAATCTCTCACATCTTCATTGTCGAAGCAACCGCTGCCACCAGATTTCTGTGCGTCCTTATAGAAAATATCCATGCACACGCGTGATACACATGTAGACAACCTGATAAATCAAAATGGTGTTATATAATTTAAAAAATGGTCTGAACCTGTTTTGTTTTGTTTTGTTTTGCCTAAGAAAATGGCTGGTAAACATGGAAAAAAACGGTCCATCATCACTCAATTGAAGAAGTGTAAATTGAAAACTGAAATGTAATGTTTCATCAATCAAATAGGCAGAGATAAAAAGTTTGGTAATACCCAGTATTAAGGAGGCAGGAGAGAAAAATTACATATAAATCATACTCAATGATAAATGGCTTACAGACTCAATTACTTAGCCACTTTTCTTTATTTGGTTCACCAAAGAGGAAGAAGATAAATAGGAAATTTTATAATGGGACTGGATATTTGTGGAACATGATACAAACTACATGCATTATAACTGTGCACAGTGACTTTATTTAGCAATAATTCTTATATACATAATGCCCTCCATTTCTTCAATAGGATCAGGTTCATATGTCTGGGTATCATCTAAGAAATCTTCTAAGGATCTTGATCTCACTTCTGTGGGAAAACTGTATGTGAAAGTATATTTAGTGCATGTGTTTGGACGTAAGCATAGTAAGCCCCATTTTAATGTCAATTAATGTAGCTACTTGGGAGGTACAAAATTCTCTACACAAACATTTGTAGTGGTGTGTATGTCACATGTGTGTGAGTGTGTGTGTGTGTGTGTGTATGAGTGTGTGTAATCATGGTACAACACACCCCAAATCCTTATCATTTTTCTAGTTGGAATGTACTTGGTTACACAAAATTCCAAATTCATAAAGAAAATTTCCCAAAAGTAACTCCAAAGCCATTGGTTTCCCATTATTTCCAAAAAGCTTAGGTGTTTTCAAATACCTGTTCTTGTCTGATATGAGAGCACCTTTAATCAATTCTTATTATTATTTTTTTTTTTGGAAAGGGGGAAAAATGTTGTTCTAAATCTAAGGAGTCAGCTCTTCATCCCTCTAGTTGGGCTTCAGCCTAGATAAGGCAACATTTCAGGGTCCTATGTTATTAATGCGCTGTCCATATGAATAACGAGCAAGCCTTGTGAATTATTTCACACTTCTAGGAAAATCTATAGCCCTGTCCTTCTGCAACAGCACTAGAAGCTGCTGAGGATATCGGTACATTTCTTTACGGAAGGTTCTGATAACTTCATCTAAGGATATGGTAAAACTTATGTCCCCTGCTGAAGCCTGTGTAGAACTTTATGCAGATGAATAATATTTTGAAAAATTAATGATTTATTCCTCAATCCACCCAAGCTACTGGGATTTTTTAGGGCCTACCCCAACCCAAACAACGGAACATGAATCACCCACTAGCCAGAGAATAGAGGCCCAAATATTTGGTATTTAAGTTCAAAAGTCATTCTAAGATTCAGATATATAATGGAAGGGTTCATTTATTCCTGTTTCCAAAGTAATATGATGAGTCAGGTCAGGGAGGGAGAAAGGAAGGAGTACTTTGGTAGGAAAAATGTGGTCCACTGGAGCAAAGGCTGTGTGCCACTACCACCAGAAACGTGTGTCGCCATCTGTAGACTCACCGATCCAACCACCAGCCAAGAGAGTACCACACATGATAGCTCAACACACTCTCTTTGCATCTTTTTGGCTGCCTTCCCAGGAAGACCATCCATAAACAGCAGCTAGCATATTGCAGCCTGATTGTTCAACAGGAGTCATAATCACCAGTATCCAAAGGCCTCCTTAGGCTTCCATGGTGCAGAGGTGACCTCCAGGATGCTTATGAATTCCAGGAATTGAGAGGAGAGGCCTGGGCTCCCTAATGGGTGGAGTGGACATAGAAACGAAATTTCATGCACCCACTACGTAAGACTAGATTTGTAACTGAGCTAAGACATTGGTGGAACATGTTCACCTTCCCTAACTTGCCTATTTCATTTATAATCCTTGATATCAGGGCACCTGGGTGGCTCAGTGGGTTAGGCCTCTGCCTTCAGCTCGGGTCATGACCTCAGGGTCCTGGGATCGAGCCCCACATCGGGCTGTCTGCTCAGCTGGAAGCCTGCTTCCTCCTCTCTCTCTGCCTGCCTCTCTGCCTACTTGTGATCTCTGTTTGTCAAAAAAATAAATGAAATCTTTATAATCCTTGATATCATTGGTATTTCATTTTTGTGTCATTTATTTATCTTAGTGTGGGGCTCAAATTCATGATCCCAGGATTGAGAGTTGCATGGTCTACCGACTGACCCAGCCAGGTGCCCCTCATTACTGCATCATTTAAAGAATTCAATGGAAAATTCAATGGACTCACATTCCATGCCATCTAATATAACTTAGGGTGGTAAAATGATTCCATGGTTATCCAGCCACTCATTCAAAGGGAGGTCCCATTTCTTCAAATTTAGAATGGCCTGCATGTGATGATTTAGAAGTTATCATTCAGCATCTCCTTTGGTGCCTATACACCAGTTTTGCTTCATGTGCCTATACACCTGTTCTCATTAACACTCTTTAAGGAGTGATGTATATATTCTAACTGCTCCACAGACCTACTCCCCCAGTTCTGTCCCTCTTCTTGGACCTCCCTATACCTTAAAATACAACACTATTGAAATTAGACCAACTAACCCTACAACGACCCCTAAAGTGTTCAAATAAAAGTAAGAGTCATACATCTCTCAGTAAAAAGCAGAAGCTAGAAATGATTAAGCTTAGTGAGGAAGACATGTCAAAAGCCAAGATAAGAAGAAAGCTAGGCCTCTTGCATGAAATAGTTAGCCAAGTTGTGAATGCAAAAGAAAAGTTCTTAAAGGAAATTAAACGTGCGACTCCAGCAAACACATGAATGGTAAGAAAGGGAAACAGCCATATTGCTGTTTCGGAGAAAGTGTGAGTGGTCTGGATAGAAGATCAAACCAGCCACAACACTCCCTTAAGTCAAAGTCTAATCCAGAGCAAGGCCCTAATTCGTTTCTACAAATTCATTTCTACAAAGGCTGAGAGGGGTGGGGAAGCCAGAAGAAAAATTAGAAGCCTGCAGAGGTTGGTTCATGAAGTTTAATGAAAGAAGCCATCTCCATAACATAAAAATGCAAGGTTAAGTAAGCAGTGCTGATGTAGGAGCTATAGCAACTTATCCAGAAGATCAGGCTAAGATAATGAATGACGGTAGCTACATTAAACAACAGATTTCCAACGTAGATGAAACAGCCTTCTCTTAAAGGAACATGCTATCTAGGACTACCATAGCTTGAGAGGAGAACTCAACACCTGCTTTTAATGCTTCAGAGGACAGGCTGATCGATGGTCTTGTTAGAGGCTAATGCAGTGGATGACTTTAAATTGAAGCCAGTACTCATTTATCATTTCAAAAATCCTAGGGCCCTTAACAATTATGCTCAGTCTCCCTACTCTCCAGTAATTCCACAACTGGGTATTTACCCAATACAAAATACAAAAACAGTGGTTCGAAAACATACAGGCACCCCTCTGTTTATTGCAGCATTATTTACACTAACCAAATAATGGAAGCTGTCCAAGTGTCTATTGATAGATGAGTGGGTAGAAATGATGAGTATATATAATGGGATATTATCCCACTATTAAAAAGAATAAAATCTTGCGATTTGCAATGATATGAATGGAGCTAGAGAGTTTAATGCTAAGTGAAATAAGTCAGAGGGAGACAGATACCATCTGATTTCACGCATATGTGAAATTTTAAGAAACAAGACAAAGAGGGGAACAAAAGAGAGGGGAAAAAATAAGAAATGGACTGAATTACAGAGAACAAACTGATGGTTACTAGAAGGGAGGTGAGTGAAATGCGGGTGAGATAGGTGAAGGAGATTAAGAATACACTTATCATAACGTACAGAACTGTTGAGTCACTATATTGTACACCTGAAATTAATATAACACTGTATGTTAACTGTACTGGAATTAAAACTTAAAAAAACTTTAAAAATTAGGCTAAATCTACTTTCCCTTTGCTCTAGAAATGGAACAACAATGCTCGATGTCAGCACATCTATTTACCACATAGTTATTGAATATTTGAAGCCCACTGTTGAGACCTACTGCTATAATAAATAAAAGATTCTTTTGAAAACGCTACTCACTGTAATGCACCTGATCATCTGAGCTCTGATGGCAGCCTAGAGTGAGATTAATGTTGGTTTTGTGCCTGCTAACACAAACATCCATTCTGCAGCCCATGGGTCAAGGAGTAATTTTGACTTTCCAGTCTTATTTAAGAAATATATGGCTATGGCTGCCATAGATAGTGATTCCTCTGATAGATCTGGGCAATGTAAATTGAGAACCTTCTGGAAATGATTTATCACTTTAAAATGCCATTAAGAACATGTGTGACTCATGGGAGGAGGTCAAAATACCAACATTAACAGGAGTTTGGAAGAAGTTGATTCCAACCCTCATGGAAGACTTTGAAGGGTTCAAGTGAAGGAAGTAATTGCAAATGTGGTAGAAATAACTGGAAATCTAGAATTAGAAGTAGAGTCTGAAAGTGGGACTGAACTGCTCAAATTTAATGAGAACATTAGAACCAGATGAGGAGTTGCTTCTTCAGAGGAACAAACAAATTAAATAAATAAATTATTTATTTATTTATTTATTTCTTAAAAAATGAGCTTCTTGAGGTGGAATTACTCCTTGTGAAGATGCTGTGAAGACTGTTGACGTGACCCAAAGGATTTAGAATATTACATAAACTTAGAGGCAGGGTTTGAGAGAATTGACTCTAATTTTGAAAGAAGTTCTACTATGGGTAAAATGTCATTGAACAGCATAGCATCACTTGTGAAAGGAAGAGTCAGTCAGTGCAGCAAATTTCTTGTCATCTTATTTCGAGAAATCACCACAACCACCCTAACCTTTAGCACCACCACCCTGAGCAGTCAGCAAGCATCAACCTGGAGCCAAAACCCTCTGCCAGCAACAAGATTACAACTCACTGAAAACTCCAAAGATGCTTAGCATTTTTTAGCAATAAAGCATTTTTAAATTAAGGCACATGCATTGTTTTTTAGACATAATGCTATTGCATACTTAATAGACTACAGCATAATATAAACATAACTTTTATATGCACTGGAAAACTAAAAATTATTGGACCTGCCTTATTGCAATATTTGCTTTCTGAAATATGTCTATTACTTTATGTAACTCCTCCAATAGCAGCCTTATAAGATAGTTACTATTCTTATCCCCAATTTATTAAGGAGGAACGTGAGGCCTTAAAGAAGTTTCTTCCAAGACATGGCAGCAGGAGACCTGGGACCCCAAAAGAGGACCTGCTAGAAATGATAGGTAGGAGATCACCTAAGCAGCATGGGGAGCAAAGTTCAGAGTACCAGCTCACTTCAGTATCCCCTTCCTCAGAGAATGACACCACCATTCAGGCATGCTATGTTTTTACTTAAGCAGTCCCTCCAGCACATACACCAGTATCCTCATATCCTATGCATATCAGATCTTTCAATCCCTCACCATTCCCTAATTTCATTACTGCCATAATCAGGACTCCTATATTGACCCTAATTAATGTGCCCTCAGCACCCATACCCTGTATTACCCAATGCTGACTTGGTCACCCAGCTTGAACTACCAACTTCACCAGTCCTCCCTCAAACCACCACACTCAAAACCAATAGACACCCTCCTCCACATCCCTGAAGCCTCCTGTAAACATTTACCAGAACTTACCATACTGTCCTCTATGCTTTTGTTGACTTGTGATCTTCTGTGATAGAAAGACTCACCCATTCATTCAACAATTAGTTTCAGAACATTGACTGCGTCCTAGAAATTATGCCAAACACTTGGTCACCTAATGATGAACAAAGCACTTGCCTATAATCCGTCAGGGGAACACGCCTCGATCTAATCATACACAAACATGTTCCAAGCAGAAAGTGCAAGTTCAGAAGGAAAATAACTCAGTCTTTGGAGAGGCTGTTATCACAAAGAATCCGAAGGAGGCCAGAAAGCCAAGACTTCTGTGAAAAAGTGACAGGAGTTTGGAGATGTGAGGTACAACTCAAGCTAGCCAGGTGAAGAGCTTTCCAGGCAGAGAGCCAGCATGGGCAAAAGCCTTGGGTTTTGATCAAGAACTTTAGAGATAGTCACTGTGGCTGAAACCCGAAGAGCAATAAGATCATATGTGAGAGGAGGCAGAAAAGACAGGGGGAGCTAAACAGTAGTTCTATAATTGAGCTGTGCATCTCCTGTCCCTAACATAGTTCTTCTTCACTTAATTTGCATATAGTTGACACACGGTGTTACATTAGTTTCATGTATACAATGTAATGTTTCAACATGTTTATATGTTATCCTAATATAATTCTTAAAACTGAGATGTGCTCATCAAATTCTTAGAGAAGGCAGTGATGTGGTATCTGTTGTGGGAAATTGGATGGTAACGCCAACCTGGAATTTTGTGCATGAGGAGACAGCCTTGAGAGCCCTCTACTGAGATAAAAACCTCCTTCTGTAGTGTCTGACATCAGATTGCAAAACCTTGATACTCCCACTTCGACAATGGCAAAGCAAGGCAAATCGAATTGTCTTTTTGATATTGCCGCCTTCCTCACGCAGTGTTGCTGTCACCTGAATGTCTCACTCTCTCTCGGTTGCCAACCAACTCACATTGCTGAAAGAACTCTCGTAACCACCCCCAAATCAAGCAAACAACGGCTTCTGATAGAAACGTTCAGTCACTGTCTTTCCATTCTATTGTCTGACGTTATATAACATTTTAGCCAGTAGGTTCCTTATACCAGGAGGGGCATTAGGGCAAAGGGTTTATAACTGGGGATATATTTAAACATGGTGGCTAACTACAGGCTCGTGTCAGTTTATTTTCTTCCTGACTAACTTGTATCTTCTTCAACTCCATTTCCTTATGAACTGATAATGCTTTATTCTATGTAGCCAAAAACAAAACAAAACAAAAAAACCCAAAAATAAAAAAGTTTCTAAAATACCTCTACCAAAGGATGCCTGACCACCCTGTTCCTGAAATCTCGGGTAGCATGCAAATTTTAAATGGGTATGTAGGCATTAATGAGTCTACTTTGTGAAGAAGGTGGTTACGGAGAAATGGTCATTTCTCATGTTACCCAGTTCCGCTCCCTTCAAACTACTCAAGCACATGCTTTTGAAAAACAATGTTAATAAAGTCACATGTACACTATAAAAATTCTTTACTTAATGACCCTTGTAGAAAAATTAGACTTATAACTACACAGAGTGAAAGTTGTTGAGCACGATGTGTCAAAGAACATTAATATTTTCACATCACATTTCATAATATGAAATGGGTACTGTTATTATTGTCCCAATTTTACTGCTGAGGAAATCAAGGCTCAGAGCAAGAAAGGGCTTGCCAAAGGTCACACAACTTCCAGACGGTAGAGCCAGGATTTAATTGTGGACAGTCTGATAGCAGCACCCATGTAAGATTTTAAGATCGCATTCATTCCCAGACATACAGCAGGAATGTTTCTGTGGCAAGACTGAATCATGTCAATTGGAGCCCATGCACATGTGGATTTCAACCCTGGCTTTGCCCCTGATGAGTCAGCTTTCATTCAGCATATTATTCTCCTGGATCTGCGGTTTCCTCATCCGTTAAACAGGGGTGAAAAAAAGGGCAATGTCAAAGAGGAGATGAGAATATCAAATGAGATAATTCATAGAAATCACAAATCTGTAATACAATCTCCAGACCTATTGTGAGACCTCAATTATATGAGCCTTAATAAACTCAGTATTATTTTAAGAACACAATATTAAATTTGTAGTTTCATTAATAAGTGTATATCTGGATTTTGAGAAACCCTGAGTCAGACCTACAGTTTTGATTGAAATACCAATAGTTATATACCTCTTCCTCATTTGATTATCTCCAACCATAGAACAAGGCTCTTGAGCTTCTAAAAATGTGTGCATAGAAACAAAAGCATGTCGGATAATGATACAGAAGCCTGTCTCCTGAGGAGCATGAAGAGAGGAGGCAAGCTGAAAGTGGTGCTTGTTTTCCATTCAGAAGGGAAGATATTGAGGACATCCTCTTCCAATCCTAGTCCAAGTAGGAGAAAACATCATTTTCCAAGTGCCTGTTGGTACGCATAAGCATCAGTGAGAGAAAAGATCTCAATAGACATGTTCAGTTTCAGAAAGGAGCAGAGAGTGTGCATTCTGTCAAAGATAAGGTTCATGAGGTGTAGACTGACTTAGCTTTCATTTTGGTCTTTTCTCGGCATTCATAGGAGAGCTGCTTTTCTCTTCTCGCTATAGACACTTTCTAGGTGACTTCATTCATTCACTTTCATGGCTTCAGAAACTTAAGATAGTTGCTATCTAACCTAATCCATTCTTCCAAACTCCAGGCCCTTTGTTCAGAAAATTACTGGATGTCACCATTTGCATTTCTCAAAGACACCCCAATTCAGTATGCTCAAAATGGAGCACACATTTCCATCAGCCTAGTAATGCAAGGATGACTTCCACATCAGTGAAGAGCACCTGCACGGCAGTGGACCTAATGTTCATGTCCCCCCAAAGTTCACATGTTGAGATTATAAACCCCAAGGTGATGGTATTAGGAGGTGGGACTTTGGGGAGGTAATTAGGTCATGAGGTGGAGCCTTCACAGTGGGATTAGTGTCCTTAGAAAAGAGGTCCCAGAGAGACCCCCAACTCCTTTTACCATGTAAGGATACAAGTTGACCATCTACAACCTGGAAGAGGACCGTCCCCAGAACATGACCATGCTGGCATTCCAATCTTGGACTTTCAGCCTCTGGAACTGTGAGAAATAAATTTCTGGTTATAAGTTTACCCCATCTATGGTATTTTACTATAGCATCCTGTAAGAACCTAGACATGCATCTATTCTTTATTCAAGCCAACCTCTTGGGAAACATGTTTGCCTTTTCTCACTTCCTCATGGTCCATATCCATCCTACCGGACTTCCTTGATTCTACTGCCTAAACATCTCCCCAGTCTTTTCCCTTTTTTCCGTCCCCATTTCTAAGAACCAGACTCATGCCATGGTCATCCTTTGCCTTGATTACTGAAAGGTTTTCTTTCTTATTGCCTGAAGGCTCTATCATACCTGACCTTCAGTAACTACTGTAATTCCTCCTGATGGATGCTACCAGTGCTTGTTATTCTTCACTATCTGTAACATAATTCCCACTTTAAATTTCAGGTCAATATTATCTTCACTGCTATACAACAGATGGTGCATGAAGGTCTCATTCAGGTTCTACTACACTGCCCAACACAATGCCTGGAGTAAATGCTCAGATAATGTGTGCGTTTTGTACCCAGGCAGTGGGGTCAGACAGATTTGTGTTCCAGTCCCAGCTCTACTGTGATTCTAATCCTCAGTTTCCACATTCCTGACAACAGGCATTACACAGAGACAACTTCGTGGTGTGATCACGAGGATGAATTGAGGAAAGGCATGCACAGCACTTAACACAGTTATTCTTGATAAATATTGGTTCTAAGAGTCAGGAAGATTCGTAGAGAGTAAAGACCCCCCCCCCCCCCGTCTCTGGTGGATCATCTGTGGGACTTTCTACCATTATTATGGAGAAGAAATAAAGCCAACAGAGCAACTTTCAGAATTAGACTTGAGTGTGTGTAATTTATACATAACAGGACATTCTCCCCCCCCCAAAGATTTTTTATTTCTTTATTTGAGAGAGAGAGAGAATGAGAGAGAGAGTGAGAGAGCATGAGAAGGGGGAGGGTCAGAGGGAGAAGCAGACTCCCTGCCAAGCAGGGAGCCCAATGCAGGATTTGATCCCGGGACTCCAGGATCATGACCTGAGCCGAAGGCAGTCACCCAACCAACTGAGCCACCCAGATGCCCCGTAACAGGACATTTTTTGGCCTCTGTATGCTACAAATTCAACTTAAGTATTATACTCCTTTAATTTTTCTGCATGGTGAAAGCAGAGAAAAGATGCATCCTTGTACTTGGTGGGGGGCAATCAGAAGTCAGGCAGTTTTTAACTTCATAGAAGGGGTAATCACTATCAACAAAACTAAATTGACAGCTAACTCTTTTGAATATTTACTCAACCCAAAATAAATAAACTAGAGTTTGTATGTTGTGTTACTGTTGCATTGCTGGTGCTGTGTGCTGTGGTAACTTGGGATGCTTCACACTAAGTTAGCTTTTGCAGCAATTAAAGGAGGATGTTCTGTGAAAGGTTAGCCTATCCCTGGCTTCTGTACTTCTGTGTAAATGTACCCTCTTCTAGTTATGCACTTGTTACAAGCAACACTTGTTAAAACACAGTGTAAATATTCTTTGCTACTTATAAGAAATGGTATAGAAACAGATTCATTCATAAAAACTCATCAAAATGACTGTTTTTAAAATATGTTAAAGAACTTGACATTACTTACTCCTTTCCTTGTGTTTATATGCTGAGAATGTTTTATTCCGTTTTAAGGAAAACAAAAAGACCTTAAGCAGAAATATATTCCATCCCTGACTCTTCCTACATTCCAATGGAGGCAAAACATGTAAGTAGGACGTTTACCCAGAACTTTTGATCAAAGGTAGAATTATTCTGGGTACTCAACGTTTATTCAGACAGGTAAACTCCACAAAAGGCCTTGCGGCCTACTGGCTAACTGACATACAGAATTTTGGTATATCTTTTGGATTTAACACCATTTGTCTTAAGCCTGTCATTTTTTATTATTTCATCTTGCAGAATCCGTAGAATTCAGGAGAAAAGTGTTTAATACTACCCCCTGTGTAAACCAAAAATGATACGTAATATGGCCCAAGAAAATGCCCACATTGGAAGGCTCTTTCCACAAACAGTGACTCATCCTCTCTGATATTAAGCATCAGAGATAGAGTAACTGCTAGGACATGGACCCTGCTTTAAAGACTGAGATCCAGGGGAGGTGCAGTAAACCGGTAATTTCAAAATTGTGTGATTTGGGCTGTGATGGGGATTAGCCCAGCATACTCTGAGATCGGAGGTGACTGTCTTAACCCATGGTGGGGAGGGCTCTGGAGAGTTTCCCAGCAGAAGTGACATTCACCCTGAGACCTAAAAGCATCCAGGTAAGACGATGTGAAGCAAGTTTAAGGTAGAAAGAACTGCACAGCCAGAAGTCTGGAATCAAGAAGGGGTCTGATGAACCCAAGGATCTGACAGCAGTTCGGCATACTTGGGAAGGGAAGCACATAGAACAGATGTAAAAAGAAGTGAGAGCAGGTGGTCACTGGGGTGAGCTCGTGCAGTGCCCTAGTAGCCATGCTAAAGGGGAACTCAGTCCAAAATGGATGGAGTCAGGCACTAAAGGGTTTGGTGCCCACACATGACGTGGTTGACTTTATCTTAGAGTGTATCATTAGCTAGCAAAGAATTAAAGAAATGGTTTCTTCTAGAACTGCTCTACATTGTACCTGGGCCCATATTTCTAACTGGCAGAAAAAAAAAAAAAAAAACAAGAAAGGAATGCAGGAAAGGCTACAGGTCAGTTATCATCTTTGTCTTAAAGCTCACTCAGCAAAACTGCATCACGGTTCTGCCGCCAAAAACTCAGAGAGGACATGATGCAGGAGGAAGTAACTTGCAGAGAAATGCTTGCATTTAATTAGACCTATGACTGGAAAGCCCTGCCTTGTGTGTATTCAGACGGTCAAGGATGGGATTCCGAGGTTCTTTAAGAAAAGTTTTGGTAAGTCATCAGGAGCACTATGGCAAGGGGAGAAGTAATTCCACTAAAGGAGAAGTGAAAAGGACTGGGATTATGTAACCATGGAAGGAAGAGACTCCCCAATGTAGGAAGATTGAAGAACACTCTGCAATGTCACTTAGCTGTACCTTAGAATCACAAGGCATGTTTCAAGGGCACCAATTAGTCTGGCTGGTGCCTCGGGGAGTAATGGAAAAAAACATTGAGAGAGGCAAGTTGGGGCCAAATTGCTTTCTTGAGTTCCAGGCTAATGTTCACATTTGAGCAAGTGTTCATTAATTGGTCAATCTAATAACGTGCTCTCCAATGTGAGGCAAGCAGGTGTATTTTGTACAAAATAGAATAAATTAAAGGGTAGCTCCAAGTCCATCCCAAAACTTGGGCTCTGGTGTGAGTTTAACACAAATGTAGGACCAACAGATGTCTCTGTGACCAGCTGAGATTAGATCAGCATAGAGCTTCAAAAATGAACAGCGAATTACCGGGTATTAATAATCTCTGGTGCTCAGGGAGACAGAGGCTCATCTTTGTGACACCGTGGCTTTCATTCACAGAGAGAGCCAACTCACTTCTGTTGTCCACATTGAGCCCACTTTATTAGGAATCTCTAAATGGTGCTGAAAATGGTTCCTGTTCTTTCCATTTTTCATTTATAAATATTCTGAAAGAAGATGAAAGGTAACTTATAGGGATGCAGCCAACACAGCAGGGAAGGATAAAATGTAATGTACACATGAAGAAAGTCAGGATCCAGGGAAAGCAAGCGTAGGAGACTTGAGAGGAGGCCAAGGGGGAAGTGAACACATCGAGAGAAGGTCACAGGGACTATAAATATGCCAGCAGTGGGCTACAAATTGGCCTGAAGCCTTCTAAGCCTTGTAGGCAATGCAAAGAGGGAAATGAGAGTGGTTACAAGGTTGAGGAAGTTCCCATCTCCATCCAGGCAGTTTACTTAGGAGAGGAGCAACTATTTCTGGCACAAGACCGGAGAGGAGCATTTCCAGGTTTAAAAAAGAGAATCCTATAGAAAATAATAGTAATCTACAGCATCACCCCACACCCTAATAGAGTCCATGGCCCGTAGTGGCTGCTAATACATATTTAGTGAGTGAATGGAGAAGAAGAAAGAAAGGATGGGAGGGCCTGTACTATATATCCCCAAATTCACGGGATGCTTTGCCAACATTCCTTGGTGTGGGCTGATGGCCTCCCACAGTTCAATAAAAGTAGTTCTGGTGGTTGTGTAATGCACAATGACCCGGTTCAGGCATCAGTACTTGGCTAGTCTGACTGAAACCAGAAATAGACTTGAGTACCTAGGGAAGAGAACAGATTCACTATCCCGCAGGCCAACTTTTCTCAAGACTGCTACTCTCCACCAGGCATCTCATAAGACTTGAGGGGCAGAAATCGAATGTTATACTCTTGTGTCGCCCCAGGGCTTCATTCAGTGGCTTCACATGACAGAAGTTTACTTCTCACTCACTCACATGAAAACTGATTCACAGAAAGCTGAATGGCAGGCGACTCTCTTCAGTGTGACGATTCAGGAAACCTTGAGTCTTCTACACTGTAACTCTATCATGCATGGCTACCAGGAACATCTACATCAAGTGGCAGACAGTAGAGAAGGCCCACCTACTTCTTCTCCCCTTGGCTCAGAAATGGTCACGTCACTTCTACTCACATTGCAGTGGTGAGTGTTCCCACATTGTTGTAAGGAAATTGGAAAATAGAGTTTCTAGCAAGACAAAGCGGCCTCGTCTTGGTCATCTCTTTCCTTCATGAAAGAACGTGAAGCTCTGGAGGGCAGCTAAGTGTCTCCTCCATAGTACTTCTCTCCAGACACCAAATATCTCACCCCTCCCCCAACAGAAGAGTTACCCCAAAGTCCAGAGTTTCCAGGTTGTGCATAGTTTCTTCAGGTCTGGATGAGACTCCTCATTATTTGGTCTCCTAGAAACCATAACACGCCATCCCACCCCACATACCAAATACAGTGTTGAAGCAGGCATAGAAACAATGAAAAACTCCCTTTCAGAGTAGGACAGAGCAGTCACCATTTTCTAATAATCTGAAATCCTGCCCTACAGCTATTGTAGGGACACCTGTCCCAGCAGTGTGTGAGACACATCCTGGTCCAAGACCCTCCATGGCTCTGCTCTGCCCCATGGAAGGTTTTCCTTGTCCATCATCCCCCGTGGCCCCATCTGAACAGAATGCCAGGCAGTGTGTCCTCTTTGGGGCTCCGCAGCATTCACAGCATACATCGTATTCTTGGTAAGTTGGGAACCCAAGGGTTGTTTCAAGCTCAGATGGCTAAATACTTTTTTTTTTTTTTTTGATCTGGGCTTCTTATTAGGGCAACATAGTTCTTTCAAGCACTCAGAAGGCTACTGACCTATTTCCCCTTATAACTTCTATCTACCAGTAATCATTCTCAGTGTTATTTCTTGGAAACAATCCTCAACCTACATCCTTCCTTCCTTCCTGCCTCACACCCTCCCTTCCTCCCTCCCTTCTTTCCTTCCTCCCTCCTTCTCACCTTCCCTACTTCTCTTCCTTCCTTCCATTTTTTTTTTCTTTTAGAGAGGAGAAGAGAGTGTGTGACTGTGTGTTGGGGTGCGGGGGGAGACAGAGGAAGAGAAAGAATTTTAAGCGGATTCCATGCAAAACATAGAGCCCCACACAGAGCTCCATCTTGTGATCCTGAGATCATGACCTGAGCCAGAGTGAAGAGTCGGACACTTAACTGACTGAGCCACCCAGGGGCCCCTCAAGTCTGTTTGAGGTCTTTGCTCTCTCACCCTTGTATGCCATGCATTATTTCCACTATTTCACATGACCCTTTCTAAGTGAAGGGAATCGGCGAAATGCAGTCCTTGTTTAGGCTTTCCCTCATGATATTATGTCATGAAAAGGTACAGCTCTTCAGTGAAGAGCTGACCATCCAACTGTATCTCCCAAAGAATATTTGCAGGAATATGAACACTCTGCCATGGATGTGAAATGTAAATTGGTGCTGCTGCTGCTAGCTCTTCTTCGAGATGAGTTTGTGTTCCGTTCCCACATTTACCATCTGCAATCCTTATCATCTCCAGCATTACCCTACTACTTCTGAGCATCGCATTTTGTTATCTGTAACAAAATTCACAAGGTTGTTATTGAATGATAAATTTATATCATTTTACCAATAACTTCCCAGTAATTTAAAATGTGTGTGAAAAGTTATCTTGATAACTTGGTTTAGTTTTTGTCATGATCCAATGGTAATTAGACAAGACTTGGACATTTCAGTATTTATATCTCTAAGGCATTTCATACTTTATATATATATTTTCATCTTGAGCATTTTATTTTCTTTACTGTAAAATTTGGTCATTTACCAAGACACCCGCTTAGCTGATGTATGAATGGTACATTGTCTATCCTGCCATTTTTAATTTTGCATTTTGGGAAAGTGATATCAACCACTTCAGTCCAGTTGGAAGAAAGCCTTCTGACAGCACCAAACAGTGCATAATTTGATCCCAATTTGTATGGTGGTTGGCTGTGCACATCTGTAGAATTTAGCACTGAAGGATTATCTGCTTTACAAGATTATTGTTTTAATTAGTCAGCAAATGAACAAATGATCTATGCAATGAAGTATGGGCAAACTAATTTTCTCAGAGGAATTCTCCATGGATAATTTATATTGAACAAATATATAAATACTGATGCAGTTCCAGACATTAAAATTAGCATTCAGCATGAAAATTTTTTGAAATGAGTTCTAGCTGTTAACCGGGTAGGAGGGAATCCTATATGGATCAGACATATGGTCCCTGAGGCTAAAGCAGTGGTTCTCATGTATCAGAATTACCTAGAGGGCTTCTTAAAAGACAGATTTTGGGACCTCATCTTCAAGATTTTGGATTCTGTACAAGTAGGCTCAGAGTTATGCATTTCTAACATCTCTTCAAGTGATGTTGCTGCTGGTGCTCTCTCAAGATCTCGCTCTGGAAACCGCTAGCCTAAAGCAGCGTTTGGCAAGCTCCATCTTGCACCTTCAGTCTGACCTACCATCTGCTTTTGCAAATAAAGTTTTACTGGAACACGGCCCTGATCGCTTGTTTACTCATTGTCTGTGACTGCTTTCACACTACAATGGAAGAGATGACTAGTCATCAGAGAGACCATACGACATGCAAAACCAAAAATATTTACTATCAGATCCTTGGCGCAAGACTTTGTTGACCCCTGGCTAAAGAATAGGGAAGTGAGTGTGTAAGACAATGGCAAGAGATCTGGCCCCTTCCCTTCCATCTGTACCTTTTATTGTGTTCCCTTTATTGCCTTGGAATTAGGTATTAGCTCTGTGCTCACTAATAGCACAGTCAATTATAAAGACAAATCATTTATATATGCCTGTCATTAAAGAGCAAAAATTAAAAGGAATTGAATTACACACTTCAGTACCCAATTTCTGCCAGATGGATAGAAGACTTCCATCTAAAAGGAATCACAAAGTCAAGTTTCATCTTAAACTCTTCACTCTTAGAAAAGACACAGCAGAAGCTTAATCTTTGACAAAGGGGCTCAGTGAGTGTGATGAATGGTTTACGGCTGTGTCCGTTTAATTAGACCCGCTCATCTGGACACGAGGCACGAGTAATGAGACAAGGCGTTCATTGGACAGGAGCACATCATCTCAAGGCTATCGCTACTTGATGAGGTCTTCAGTGGAGTAGTCAGAAGGGAAGGTCTGCGTCATTGTGCTGACTCCTTAGATCTGATCATTGTGTTTTACTTAGAGCCGTCAGATATCTGTCTGTTGCACTTTTGAATTTATTCGCTAGTAAAGGGTAAGCTGTCATATTCTCTTGGGTGGTATTTGGTCATTTGTAGCCATTTGGATAAGAAACTCTGAAAGGATTTATATGGTTTTGAGATGATATCTTATACTTAAAAAGTGAGGTTAAAAGAAAGAAAAGAAAAAAGAAAGAAACTTGGATTTGTTGAGTCTTCCTAACCATGTCATGTAGTGTTCTTACATTGATGCTTATCAGCTCCAGGACACACCATGGCAGCCTCAAGATACTCATGGCAGCATTATTCTTTTCTGTAGATGAAAAACTGAGCTTTATTTTTTTTTAAGATTTTATTTATTTATGGCAGAGAGAGATAGCAAGAGAGGGACCACAAGCAGGGGGAAGCAGCAGGCAGAGGGAGAGGCAGGCTTCCCGCTGAGCAGGGAGCCTGATGTGGGTCTCAAACCTAGGACACTGGGATCGTGACCTAAGCTGAAGGCAGATGTTTAATGACTGAGCCACCCAGGTGCCCCCAAAAAACTGAGCTTTCAAGAGCTAAAAAGACTTTCTCAAGTTTACCCTACTAGGGAATGCTGTAGCCAGGATTGAACTGTGGACTAAGAACCTAACTACTGGTTATTCCACTCTGCCCATGTAAGTTCCCTCCTGTAAATTTTCTGAATGTGATCATTACACTCATCCATAAGCATCATTTACTTCGGTCTCATCTGTTCCCCTAGGGAATCTCTTCTCTAGTCTTCAGAAAATACCTTCACATGAGGTACCTGTAGCCATAGGTTCCAAACTCTCTAGCTTTTGGTCTGATTGTGGGCAAACCGAAAGTGTTCATTCCAAAGACACAGTCAATATGTAGATAAATGTAGCTGATAGTTGAAATGTTTCAAAGTATATGTTTTCATAGGGGAATGTAACTCAAAAACCTGGGGTGGCATGCCCAGGCCCATAAACCAAATAATTCTATGACTGACAAGTAATCTCTACCTCTCCAGTCACCTCCAATTAATTGTTAGTCGTTACTGCAGTGCTATGCTGAGAAGAATTTTGAGACTGTGTTCTGCTATAGAAAGAAAGGCTATTATAAATAGTAATCAGAAGAATCAGCACATATTGCATGACTTGCCAGATACAGAACTGAACATTTAAATATATAAACTTGGTTACTCCTACAACAATCCTATAAAATTGGTACACACAGAGGAAAAAGCACCAAAGTTAATGAGTTACTTAATTTGCAGGGTTATTAAGTAATAGAGCTGGCATATGAGCCCAAGAAGTCTGCCAGAGTCTGTCAATGGTGTGATCATTGCTGCTAGAGTGAGGCAGGGTGTATATGACAGACCTTGGGTCCCTGAGCTCCTCTCCAAGTGAGAGGACAACATAAGAAGACTGTCTCAGGACTTCTTAATCTGCTTTGTGCCATGGAGACTTTAACAGTCTTGTAAGATCCACAGACCCTTTCTGAGAATAATGTTTTAAATGCATAATACAAAACACATGAGATAACTAAGAAAGTCAAATATACTGAAATCCACTTGTTAAAATATTTTTAGAAGTAAATTTGTGCGCCTTTATTAATGCAGTAAATAACAAGATCCGTCCATGGATCCAAGAGCAGCCATAGTTTGAAATAATGAAGAACATAAACAATATTTCAGATAATCTGCAACAACTGTGCTGTGATGTGAAAATCTCGGTGGTTTCCATTTGAGACAAAGTCACAGGTCCTTCTGATTCTACTGTGGTTTGTTACCTTCTTGCATAATTGAAAGAAATGCTAAATTTCAGTTAAAGGTTAATGAAAGTAAGGATGTGATTTTTGTTCTGTTGAAGGTCACAGACCCTCTTATTTCCATACACTGAAACTTGAACTACATTAAGAGTAGTTCTGATGTTGTAATAGGAAAACTGGATAGAAGAGGTAGAAGTAGAATTTAATAACTTCTTTGTAACTATATTATACTCTGAATAAGTCTCCCATACTCTCTAAGTTTCCTTTTCTCACTGTAAAATGGGAAGAAACCTCTGTCAGACAGAAGATGGAAAGAAAAAAACAATAACATAGTTGGAAATGACCCTGTTAGGTGTAAAACCCTTTATCAGTAAATTCTAAGAGATCTTAATTATTCTTTAAGAAGCCACTGCAGGGTAGTATAAGAATTTGAGTTGCCTGTTACTCAGATTTCATTCATACTGGGAACAAGAAATATCTTTTATTGACTGTTTCCTGTGTGTCCACACTAGGATAGGGCTCGTGTTGCTAAGGTGTGAATATGAATGGAACGAGCACCTTCCTTCAAGATGCCTGAAATCTACTATGGGAAAGACAGACACATCTCCACAAAATAGTGAGGGAAGCACAATGAGAGTGAGGTGCAGGAAGAAGAGCCAGAGAAGACCTTACCACTACAGGAGGTGATGACCAAGCCTTCCGTTAAAAGTTGAATAGAAAGAGCTATTAATGGTACAGCTGGGGGCGGGGGAGGGGGCGGGCAGCAAAAGAGGTAGTACAGAATAAAATATGAGCTTATGAATGCAGGAAATGAGACTCATTTGACCATCTCCAGAGCATGAAGTACTAGAAAGGAGAGAACTTTGGGAGAGATAAAAGGGAAGAAAGATGAGCCAGAGCATGTGCCTTCTTACTTGCTGTGCCAAGGCCCTTGGACAGTATTTTGTAGAGGATGGGAGACCCGGATGTCTTCTGAGTTAGTGATTTACATGATCTAATCTATGTTTTAGAGTGAGATTACAAATCCATGACCCTCTGGAAATATCTAACATATTTGGCCAGTATGTTGAATTTTCAAAATTCCTCCTGTATTTAAAAATCAGGAGACTACCCTCCTTCCAAAAACCAGAAAGATACATTATCTCTGAGTTCATATTGTGCATGGCATCTATTGGCCAGAGCTGACTAGTGACTGTCCTATTCAGTGGACAGAGGTTCTCCAGGTGGTCTTAGTTCCACCACTCTTTGTTTCCTTGCCAATGCTGAGCCCAAATAAGTGAGGCCATTTATCATCATGCATACAGCATTTTTCTTATGGTAAAGAAGTATTTCTCTGTGTTCATGTATCTGTTGAAAGTAAAAAAGTGAAAGACCAAGAGGACCACATGTTTCAAGAAAAATGAGAGACACAATATTTTCTTTCTTATTCTAGCATGCTTCCCCTCACTCACAATACTGGCCCAAGCTTGGCATTTGAGTTTTCAGCTCCTCTTGCCAGAGACAGCATGGACTGATGGACTCCTGGGAGATGGATTTCATGGAGCAAACTGAAAACAGGGAGAACAGGTGGGAATTTGATATGATCAAGGCAAGGCAGGCTAAGAGTGAGTTAAAAACTATGGTACTGAGCCTGGAAGGGAGAGGTGGATCCATACAATCCATAGGTGATGGAATCACGGGGTTCATGCGTTTTGGCTTGGAGGCTCAGAAAAGCAAAGAATGATTTCTTTGGTTTCTACTTTGTCTATGGAGGCTGGTCGTGGTTGCATCAACTAAGGGAATAAAAAAGGAAAAGGCAGATGTAGGATGAAGATGAGATCAATTTGGAATATGTTGTGTTGGAGGTAAAGTTGGGACACACAGTAGCAATGTTGAGCAGAAAGTTGGATATGTGAGCATGAAATCAGCAGAGAGATCTGGGTGAAAAGTTTGGATTTAACTAGTCAGCAGCAGATGGTTGGTAGGTGAAGCCATGAGAGTAAATTCCATCACTCAGGGAGAGCCTGAGGTTCAAGAATGGCTCATGGGCAGATGCCAAGAGAATAGCACATTTAAGGACTAGATCCCACAAAATCAACCTGGGAAAAAAAAAAAAAGACAAAGTGCAACCAGATAAAAATAAAAAGAATCCAGACATGAGGATATTATGGAGGGCAGAGAATAGATTTTTTTTTTTTTTTTTTTTTTTACGGGATTGCAGAAGGAGAAGGAGAGAGAATCTTAAGCAGACTCTGTACCCAGAGCAGAACCAAATGTGGGGCTCGATCTCACAACCCTGAGATCATGACCTGAGCCAAAATCAAGA
Source organism: Martes martes (assembly GCF_963455335.1). Lineage (NCBI taxonomy): Eukaryota > Metazoa > Chordata > Mammalia > Carnivora > Mustelidae > Martes > Martes martes. Next base: position 181,738,029 of record NC_137888.1, on the reverse strand, counting down.
ATCAGATGTTGAAACAGCTGAGCCACCCAGGCACCGCAAAGGAATAGATTTTTAAGAAGTGTCAAATGCGAGAAGAACTGAAGAGAGCATGGCCCATTCATTTTAGAAATTTGAAGTTCATTGTCCATCTTAGTGAAAGCAGCATCAGTGAAGTTGTAAGGACAATACCAGATAACAAAAATAATTCACATTGCAGGCAGAGTCTTAAGTGTTTTCCTTTTAACTCATTTAAAACAATAACCTTATGAGGTACTATGGTTTTCCCCATGTTATAGTGAGGAAAATGATGGACAGAGAGGTTACAAAATTTTCACAAGGTAACACAGCAAGTAAGAGATAGAGCCCCAATTTCAAGCTCAGGCAGGCTAGCTCCAGAGTCCAGGATCTTGATTTTATTACTATTTGGCTCTTTATTCACACTGTAATGGGTAATAAATAGAGTGACCCAGTTTACGCCTATTGTTCCAACATCCTCTCCAAAAAGAAGTACTCTTTAGGTTAAGATATCTGATGACCTCACTCACACAGTGAATGAACATTTGAGAAATATCATGAGCCTGGATACCTCTTTGAACCACAGAGTATTACAGTTCTAAGAAACATCTGTTACACGTATGCATGAGAAAGTTGAATGTAAGTGGAGAAGGGAAATTGGTACCTAGAATGGTAAAAACTCAAACGTGTTAATAAGATTTAAAAGGATTTGAGAAACTTGTAGGAACACAGAAAAAGGTACATGACTGATCCAGTCATGTCTCAAAAGCAGGAGAAAGAGATGGTATTGAAGGCACTCCTACATCACAAAGAAAATAAAGGCTATTATGACCTTATCCATGAATTCATAGTCCTGTCATTTTCTCTCTCCGTCTGTATATTCATCTGTAAATTCAACGCACACTTACTGACTCCTAATAATGTTCTAAGTGCAGAGAGGTTGACTTTGTTTTATAGTTTTGTTTTTTGGGTAGAATTGACAAACAGTATTATGTTAGTTTCAGGTGTACTACACAGTGATTCCACAGATAAGTTTGTACATTACCGACTCACCCCAAGTGTAGTTGCCATCTGTTACCATACAGTGCTGTGCCAATATCATTGACTGTATATTCTTTATGCTGTGGCTTTTATTCCTGTGACTTACTCAGTCCATTACTGGACGCATATATATCCCACTCCCCTTAACCTGTTTTGCCCATCCCCCCACATACCTTCCCTCTAACAATCATCAGTTTGTTCTCTGTATTCATATCTGATTCTGCTTTTTGTTTATTCATTGGGTTCTTTTTTCCAATTGCACATATATGAGTGAAATCGTATGGTATTTATCTTTTTCAGTCTGCCTTATTTTACTTAGCTTAATACTCTCTAGGTCCATCCATGTTGTCGCAAATGGCACAATCTTATCATTTTTTATCATTGCATATATGTAATTGTGTGTATGTGTGTATAAGTATATATATGTGTGCGTACATGTGTATATATACATATGTATATGTGTATACATGTACATATATATACTTATGAAACCTATATATGTATATATCATAAATATTTATACATATATGTAAATTTATGATATATACATATATATGTATAAATCTTTATGTGTATGTATACATATACATGTATACATATACATCTTTATGATATATACATATATGTATATATACATAAATATGTACATATATATATACACACACATACACACACACCACAACTTTCTTATCCATTCGTCTATTCATGGGCATTAAGTTGCTTCCATATCTTTACTATAAATAATGTTGCAATAAACATACGGATGCATATATATTTTGAATTAGTGTTTTCATTTTGGGGGGGTAAATAGTAGCAGAATTATGGGATCATACAGTATTTCTATTTTTAAGTTTTTGAGGAAGCCCCATATGGTTATACTGCTGTATATGTCTCCTAAGACAAGGAAAACAAAAACAAAAATAAACTATTGGGACTATAGCAAAATAAAAAGCTTTTGCATGGAGAAGGAAACCATCAACAAAACAAAAGGGTAACCTATTAGAGGGGAGAAGACATTTGCAAATGATATATGTGATAAGGGATTAATATCCAAACAAAGAGAGAACTTACACAACACCAAAAAAAAAAAGACCAATCTGGTTAAAAAATGGGCAAAAGTCCTGAACAGACTCTTTTCCAAAGAAAACAGAGGGGTTGACCACAAAAAAGGGGGGAAAAAAGGAGTAAAATTCAGCCTCTAAGATGGGAAAAATAGAGGTGCAGATGTATGCTAGTATAAAAATGAATAAAAACACAGGATGGAAAGTTGAGGAAGACCACAGTGACAAATCAGGCTTGCTCTCTGAGGAAGAGGTCAGAGCCATTTGCTGAGAGTTGAGCAAGCTGGAGGAGAGAGGTGAAAGTTTGGGACAGTCAATGGCCATGGGGCAGACATTTGGCTGATAACAAATAAAAGGCTTAAAGGGCAATTCTGATGGCCTGACTGAGGTTGGAGACCAGCCATTGTATGGGGAGAAGATGAGTTCAGTGCTCTGTTTGCATCGAAGTGTTTCTGGACACGTGTGATGAGGGCATGCAACTGTGAAGGAATCCAGATGCCTTATGAGAAAGTGGTTCAGATGATCACTCAAAAATGAGCAGCCAGGGGAGAGGATGATGGGCGTGAGAAGATAAAAGGACCAAGTGTATGAGTGCCTCAGTGATGGTCAAGAGTATGGATGGTGGGGGTGGGGCAGGGGGAAGAGCCTGAGAAAGCCCAAAGGACAACAGGGAGTGGTCAGAGAATGGGAATTCAACTTCAAGGAGCCAAGTATTCTCTTTTATACCCCACTTTTCATGGGAATGTAGCTCCAGCTATCAGCCACTTCCTCAGCCACGGAAGGCGCACTGAACTTGTATTCAACACTATCGCATAGATTTTACTCTCTAGATAATGCCCCACCTTCTGTGTTGACCAGCCTTCTGAGTTTATCATATCCTGTACCAAAATGAAGACTTGTGTTTGGTGTGCCCCAGTCAAAGAGGACGTTCTTGTCTTCCATCAGGGAGACAGTCCTGAGCATGTGTGAAATTGATTGTAAATCACTTGCTTTGTTTTCTACATGCTGAACAAGCCCATTTAACATATTTAATGTATTTTTGACATTTACCAAGTGTCTAGCAAGCTTTGGACAATCATTATTTAAAGCATTTTACTGAAAGTACCCCTGAGTAGTTCCTAAACACTGCATTCCTTTTCAATCGATTCTGAATTTCCCTGAAGAGGGAATTGTAAATGTTGCATACTGTAGTTGTCAATCACGGACTCATGTGCTCTCCTCTTTGAATGATAATATGAATTCATTTGAAACACTATGTGTATCCAGATCCTCATTTTTCCCTCTTACTGCTATGGCATTGCTTTATTTCACTAAGATTGAAAAACCAGATTAATCTCTAGAGACGTAAGTGCTCGCTAACCTTGAGAGTTACCCACGCAAGATTTTCGAATTCTTTTTAAGAATGATGGGGTTTGAGTGGGTCAGAGGTGGTGCCCAAAACCTTCTGTCTTGACAAGAGAGCCATTGCAGACTCCTCTCACCCTCATGTAATTTGTGCTGGGGAGTGACAGGTCCTATATTAGGATGTGAAAATATCTCCAATCAGAAAATACAGCATGTTTCAAAAATGACAGAAATAGTGCACGTTATAAATGCAACTCTTCTTCAAGCCACTTCCATTCTGATAAAAATGCAAGCTATAGTCCTGTCCTCAGTGGCTGGCACATTCTGGATGCCCCAAATGAGAGGATGAGGAGTACGCCAGACCAGCAGGTGAATGGAGGTATGGAGTGGCAACAGGCATTGTCCCTGCCAAACACAAGTACAGATCTCTTTGTCTCCAATTATATTTTGATACATCCTCTGCACAGAATATCAATGCTATCTAATGAGAAAATGTGCAGCTAGGCCATTTGGCAATGGGCAACAGATTTCGTGTAAGCATCTGGCGTAGGAATAATTTGACAAACAGCAATATGCCAAAATTGTGTTAGATAATTTTTAAGGAACCATTTGTCAAGCTGAATACTCATTATTCCTGGGATGTTATTCATCAAACCCATGATTTAAATGACAATGAGATACAAGTCTTTCATCACAGGCAAGGCGTTCACATGCCCCATAATCTTCTCCATGCGTATTCTTTATTGATAAAGATGCAGCAACTTCTGGGGCTTCTCACCTTGGCACGCTGCTGGAAATCTGAACTTAACTCTTGGGCCCAGTGGAGTAAATAAAGCTTAAGGAGAAGGACTGAAACGAGAAATTAATTCTTCGCACAGTCTCTGGAAGCAGAAGCAGTTGAACAGATGTTTGTTATCAAAGGGGCACGCAGGGCAACTTGTAAATTATAACAGTGCCTGCAATTGTGTTGTTAAATGAGCGTGAGCATTCTGTGACTTCAACTATGAACTCTACTGTATTCTACCCAAGCGCAAAAGAATTGTGGCAGCTTTTCTGTGCTTCCAGCACTTTCTTTATAAGAAATAGGGTCACCGTACGTATTTCATCTCTTAAACGTTCTCTGTCTTTAAACATTTGTGTGTTTCATCTACTCTGTTGCTCCTACTAAACCGATTCTATGTACCCCTTGCGAAAAACACCTGGGTCCCTCCTTATTTCCTGTCATCCCCTCATTGGTCCTCATGTTCTTCCCCCCCTAGAGTTAGATCAGCGCCGGGTGTTTCAAGCAGCCTTGCCCCAGGACTGTGAACTTGACAGCCTATAGCTACATTCCCTCGCTGTATCCTATTTGATACAGCCCCTGACTCTGGATTGGTAGAGGAGTCCATTACCTCCAGGCCCATTCCTAAGCTTCTGAGAAGTACTGGAAGTCTTGGGACATCTGGACATGGTGTAAAACCATTTCATCCATCCACACCTGAGTTCTCAGTGGTAACTCTTTGTGACTGTTGTTGCTAATCCATCATGGCTGTAGGTTCAGACCCTTTTTTTTTTCTTCCCTGAGCCCCCACACCCACCCCTGTCCTGCCACTCTTCAGGTTGCATAACAGTTACCAAGAATGTCTACTTAAAATGCTATCTCTCTAACACCACCCCCAGAGACTGTGATTCAGTAGATGGAGGTGGGGATCCCCAAATCTGCATTTTTAGCAAGCTTCCTGGGTCATTCTGATGAAGTCTTCCTGTGAATCATGCTTTGAAATGAATGACCGTTATCACTTTTGGGGTAAGGCAATGAATCTATAAAACGTGTTAATTTCTGGTTTTATTGTAAGAAAGAGTCGGTGGATATTTAACAATCCACAGTTACAGTTTTGCTTCTTACCAAGGTTGCTTCTTCAGTCTTTGATCATTTCCACAAGGGTTGGAGAAAGTTAAGTGGTCCATCCAAAGACATTGACTCAATTCAATACTAGGACCTAGGGTTTTAATTCTGAGTTTATTGCCCACCTCAGTCTTCCTAAGAGGCTCTATAGGTTCTCCACTGGGAGTAAATCACATGATGGCAGCTACCACTGTGCCATTGCCAGTTGTCTGATGTGCAAACCCTCCATAGGCAGGTCACTTTGAGTTGCTGGGGTGAGAATCTTATATGATTGGAATTCCTATATTCAAAGAGTTTCTACCTTTTTTTTTTTAAGATTTTATTTATTTATTTGATAGAAAGAGAAATCACAAGCAGGCAGAGCAGTAGGCAGAGAGAGGGGGAAGTAGGCTCCCCGCTAAGCAGAGAGCCCAAGGCGGGGCTCGATCCCAGGACCCTGGGATCATGACCTGAGCCGAAAGCAGAGGCTTAACCCACTAAGCCACCCAGGCACCCCGAGTTTCTACCTTTTAAAAAGTGTATCACTACATCTCTAGGAGAGAGTAAATCATGTTATATATAATTAGTAATATCTTAGATCAGTTCCCTGGGATACAGATTCTAAGACAGATGTGCCTGCAGAAGGTGTACTGAGTAATGGCCTCTGCAGCTGCATCTGTGGGAGGGGTGACACAGAGTAGCAGGTAGGACATCCTATCAGGATAGCTCTTCAGGATTTTCTTCCTCAGGCAGGGAAGCAGGCCTTTCTCTCCCCTTATTATTGAGGGCGTATGACTTGGGGGAAGGAGGCTCTCTTCAGGTGAGAGCAGTTCCCGGTGACCCATCAGCCACCACAGGAGCTGGGAGAACAAGCATCTTGGTCCTGAGTGGGGATCCACTACAAGTAATAAGTTCTTAATCTTGAGGCCAATAAGCTTCAGCGGCATTTAAAAAGAAAAATAAGAAACAGGTCTTAGAATATTAAGGAACCTTGATATTGTTTGCAAATTCATATTTTTATACTTTGATCTTCAGTTCAGAATGAGTGTCTTACAAATAAAATCTTTAAAGCAGGAACTTATTTCGAACATGTTTTTTTTTTTTTTTTTGCTCTCGCCTTCTTTGAATGCCCTAAGAGAAGTAAGCAATGATTCGGACTTGAATGTTCATTTTGGCAGAATACAAGTTCTGAGAATTGAATAAATATAACTAAATCCTGGTTCTGAGGACAAAATAAATGGAACTAATACTAGTTATATAGGAGCTAAATGAAAGTGTTTGCAATTGATAGAAGGTATTATCTCATCTTTGAAATGAGTGATAAGATCAATACAGAGAAATCTCATTGCTGCTTTTTCCCTAATTCCCTATTTACCCATATAAGACTTTCATTTTAAGATGCCCCAGTCAAATGTCCGTGAAGTAATATCATCCCCAGTGAAATAAAAGAAAATGATAAATAAAGGTAAACTTCTCATTGTAATCCAAGATTCCTGAAGCTCTGGGAAACAGAGAGGCTGGGTTGTAATCATTATCTCTAAAATCGAGCTGTGCTATCCATGTTAGTTTGTTCACATTCACATAATACTTACCCCCTGTTTTGTGGTAAACAAAGGTGCTCAAGACCTTTTGGGGGGGCTGGAGAGAGGAGCAATCGCTCCACCATCTCTGAAATGATGACTTTAGGGTCTTCCTCCCAGTCTCCAAGTGGGTTTAAAAAATAACTGTTTTAGGTATCAGAAGGAAACAGGGAATGAAGTTTTTTGGTTTTTTGTTTCTTGGGGTTTGTTTTTTTTTTGATGTTTCTTCTTTCTACAGGAAAAACTGAGGGGTGCCTGGGTGGCTCAGTCATTAGCGTCTGCTTTCGGCTCAGATCATGATCCCAGGGTCCTGGGATCAAGCCCTGCTTCGGGCTTCCTGCTCAGTAGGAAGCCTGCTTCTCCCTCTCCTCTGCCCCCTGCTTATGTTCCCTCTCTCATGGTCTCTCCCTCTCTCTGTCAAATAAATAAATAAAATCTTAAAAAAAAAAATCGAACCAGAAAGTGATTAGGGTGGTATTACTTAAAATGAAAAAGGGAAGAAACAAAGCATGTGTTCACAAATCTTGACATTCCAGGTTTAGAAGGAAATTTTAGCTCATCCTGCCCCATCCCAGCCTATCTGATGCACCAAGTTTTTCCCTTCTTACATCATAGAAAAATTAATGGAAAGATGATTTTATTTTTCCTTTTGCCATTCCCCTCGTGGGGTCTCATTGCCCCATGAATGCAGGATTTTTATTTTTTCAATGCTGTTACTCAGATCCAGGGAAGAGACAGACTTTTAGCAAAATAAGTTACAAAGTAGATGCCAGCAGGAGCATAACCTTCAGTAAAAGAAGTTGAGCTATATTTTTAGAACCTGCATTCAGAGGCAAGATCTCTGTGAGGGTATCCTCTTCTCTACATTCGATAATCAAAGCATCCCTTGCCCCTTCCCGGGAGCGGAGCCCAAAAACACAGAGAATGAATACACCCCCACACGATGCCAGGGAAAGAAGAGGCTGGGCTTTGTGTGGCTTGCTAACACACAGGTTGCCGAGTCCTACGGCCAGAGTTTCTGATTCTGGTGGAGCTGGTGTGGGGCCTGAGAAATTCTATTTCTGGCTAGTTCCCAGGTGATACTGATGCTACTGGCCTGGGGACTACACTCTGAGCACCACTATACTAAAAACTTAGAAAATTTTTTTAAATAAATTTAAAAAGAGGAAGATACCTTAAAGTGAAAATTTTCTCCAAACCTCAAGATGTAAAACATAAAGAGTTCTTTCTAAGAGCCCAAGATTGGGAACAGAAACAATACAAATAACCTGGCCGGGATATCCTGAAGGGATCCACACCAATTACACTATATATGTACATGTATGTATGTACGTATATGTATATGTATATGTATATATCACATGTACAGGTATTTAGCTAGTTGGAATGAGTTATGTGACCCAGTTATTTTTTCCTAACAGCATCCAATCTGCTCTCAGCTTCCCTGACCGTTCTCACTGAGTCCTGGATCTTGGTAGGAGTGCCAGCCTGAAGAGGGATTGAAGCCTTAATCCATACACCTCCCTCGCTTTATTTCCATACCCCTTCTGTAACAGTGGTCTCTGTCGTTTTTGTGGAAACTCTAGTGTTAGAGCACAAGCTTACCACAATGTATCATCATCATGTCATTGAGAATGGAAGCCTATCTCACGTATTATGTTCATCTATTCTCAAGCAGAAGACAGTTGGCCTTGTGGTTCCATTTGCCTTTCCTCCACTGGAATCATGGGTAATCTTAGCAGTGCTCCCCTGGGACTCAGGGCAGGACAGGAGATGTATCCTTCTCTGCTGATTTTCTGGTTACTCTTCCCATGACAGAGAGTTCTGGGGGCACTTTTGGGTGTAATGCAGATGGGTTAATACCTTTGGAAAAAAGAAACAATTGCCCCAGGAACTGTTTTCTGGGTTGCCAAGGGGAACCATGATAGCAAAAGTGGTAAAATCATACTATGTAGAAGGTAGTTACTGGTTATGAGGCGTTAATAAGATAGAATATATTTTAGCTGTTAAAGCTACACTTTTAAAGTCTTTGGGAAAATTCTCATTATAATAGCAGATAAAAAGGAGCTTAGGAAATTAGAAGGTTTCTGTTTCATTCCTTATATCTTTCTGTATTTTGAAGTACTCATGAATATATATACATATATACAAAATAATTTTTAATAAAATATAATTTAAAAGGAAATAATAGGTTTCTCTAATAGATAAAAGATCACTGAGAGATCTTGTGGAAAGTTAGATATCCTAATTATTTGTCTTAAATTGTATCACAAAGGGGCACCTGGTGGCTCAGTCATTAAGCATCTACCTTCAGGTCAGGTCATGATCCCAGGGTCCTGGGATGGAGTCCCATATCTGACTCCCTGCTCCACAGGGGGCCTGCTTCTCTCTCTCCCTCTGCCCCTGCTTGTGTTCCCTCCCTCTCTCACTGTGTCTCTCTCTGTCAAATAAGTAAACAAAATCTATAAATAAATAAATAAATAAATAGTATCATAAATAAAGTCAATTGTCTTAGAGTGAAGGTTTAAGCTTTGAGCTTATCCAGTATGCTAATATCTCACGATAAAAGGAATAATCTCCTATAAGAATAGCCATGCCGGGGTGCCTGGGTGGCTCAGTGGGTTAAGCCTCTGCCTTCGGCTCAGGTCATGATCTCAGGGTCCTGGGATCGAGCCCCGCGTCGGGCTCTCTGCTCAGCAGGGAGCCTGCTTCCTCCTCTCTCTCTGCCTGCCTCTCTGCCTACCTGTGATTTCTCTCTGTCAAATAAATAAATAAAATCTTAAAAAAAAAATAACCACGCATTTTTTTTCCAGATTAAATCATGACATATACCCAAAACTTCTTTTCATTTCCTGATGAGCAAATTAAAATTCTATCACACACACACACACACACACACACACAAATGCACACACAGAAGCTCTTACTGGTAGGGAAAATTTTACCTTTTGTTATGGGTGTGGCTTATATACCATTTCATGAATTCCAAAATTGGCAAGCACTAAGATAAACAAAACAATTCAAAGGGTTTGTTATTTTCAATTTCAGCAGCCTCTATAAGAATATGGATTTAGCTGTTGTAAGCAACTATTGTCACTCTCTCACTTCTTTATATGGTACCTGCTTCTGAGTTCTTTGGTTTCTTGTGATTACTATAATTTTAGCTGAAAGGGCATCAAGAGTTTTCTAGCACATGGGAGGAGGGCATAGATTTCGATGCAGGTGACACATTGACTGAGTCAGCCAGTAAATTAACAGCATTGGAACACCATTAAATTTTAAACTTAATTGGCCTCTTCTCTTAATTTCTATGCATATAATCAATAGATGCCACAAAAAAAGTTAAAGGAGTTATTCAGCAAGCATCTATTTCCTAGAGCATAATGGAAATACCAGTTTCATCTCAGAGTTGAAATAAACAACTTGCAATTCAAATGCAGTCGCTTACAAGATTTTTATCAAAAGGTTTCATTTTGGTTAGTTCTTTGATTAGCCCTTTCTCTTTTTTTTTTTTTTTAAGATTTTGTTTATTTATTTGACAGACAGAGATCACAAGTAGGCAGAGAGGCAGAGAGGGAAGCAGACTCCCCGCTGAGCAGAGAGCCCGATGCGGGGCTCCATCCCAGGACAGGGATCATGACCTGAGCCGAAGGCGGAGGCTTAACCCACTGAGCCACCCAGGCACCCCTAGCCTTTCCTCTTGATAAGCAAATGGGAATTTTAGTTCTATAATCAGTTTGGCTTTTTCCCTGGGTTTCCCCCCAAGTACCCCTGCCTGCTGAATTGTCTGGCTTATTTTCTTTATATTTGTGACTTGTAAACTCTCTTTCCATCCCAACTTTGAATCTGTGCCCTGTTGTTCCAGATTTACACAGAAAAGAAGCCCCCAGCACAAAGGGTTAAGCATGGCCTCACACCCAAGAACACGCTCTGCTAGTTGATGTTGTAAAGTATACTGGGTGGTGACCCAATCTGATAAACTTTTTTGGGGTGGGATTGACATGTAGTTTTATTTCCCTTGAGCCATTTCTGCTGAATTATGAATGATAGCTTAACAGGCAATTTAGTATAAAGTTGTTTCAAAGCTGAAAAAAAAAAAACCAACAACAGGCAATTTAGTAGCCTCTGGAAGAGCCCTCAGGAATAAGACATAGATATAGATATAGATATAGATATACATATACATATACATATATGAATGAAGTGGTATATACATATATACCACTTCATTTCATAAATAACAACTGTGCTTCACCTGGCCCTTCATAGATTTGAGTCAGTACACCTTTGATGGGATGTCATGTCACTTTTGTAGGCAAAAGAAACTTGATTTCATACCATTTCTGTTGGCCAGGCAGGGATGATCTCGAATACCACCAGCATCGCCCACCTTCTGCCCATTTGTTGGACACTTACCAGGTGCCAAGTACTGGTCTATTTGCCGGAACTATGTAGGTAAAGAAAATGGATAACATGTTGCAGGCTAGTGGGAGTAAAAGAATAAATGAAAATGAAAGATATGAAAAAGTATATAATAAAAAGATATAAAAAAGTATAAATGAGATAATCACTGATAGTGAAAATACCAAGAGGAAAAGAAAAGCAGGTAAAGGTACAGATCGTTGAAGCGGAGGGAGCTCCTTTCCACTGAACGACCAGAGGAAGTCTTTCAGGGGAGGTGAGTGAACAGGCAGGGGTCCATCAGGTAAAACCTTATAAGGCAGCCATGACAGTGGCTTCATAATCTCCCATTTAGGATTGAGTTTATAACATTTGGAGAATACTCCAAAATCTCTTCTGACTGAACAGTGAGAGGGGAGAGTGACATGAGATGTCGGACTGAGGGAAGCCAGGGTCATAGAGCACTGGACCTTGTAGGACTCTGTCAGAGGAGTGGATATTTTCATCCATGCAGAGGGAAGTTTTCAGTGGGTTTTAAGGAAGGGCAGTAATATACTATTTGTTTAAAAAAAAAAAAAAAGTTTAGCCAGCACCTGCTGCTTGAGAATAAGTGAGTTGAAGCGGGGGCGGGGGGCGGGGGGATAGACAAAAGGGAGGGCAGGTATCCTTTCTCTCTATCCCCTCAGGTTGTAGTTCTGTATATTTAAGAATAAACATGGAGCCATGTAACATGCCAAGTATAAAAGTAAAGGAGAAACTAGACAGATTCTTTAACTGCTGAGGCAGACACTGTTTCCCCCTTCTTCCTTAATCTGTAGAATCCTGATTTGGGCAGCAGTCTCCTCAGGGAAGGGCAATAAATTCCCTAGTCCCAGGAGATGAGTCATGATGGCCTAAGCCATGCACAGTAATCTCAGAACGCTTCTGCTGCTGATTGGTTTAAAGGAGAGCATGTGGTTTTATTCTAGATAATGAAGGAGAAGATTCTTGGTGGGGTGGGGTGGGAAGGGAAAGGAGCAGAGAGCGTCTTAAACTTCTATAAACAATATTGCTTCCTGATAAAAATTGAGATAATAGGAGGCCCCTGCCTCTTTATGTCTTAAGCACGATTGGGGATAACTGGCATTACACCAGCAGTGTTAACACTATACAGAGACCACATCTAACATGTGGGGGTCATAGATCAGAAAGAAAGAGCCCGAGTCTATGGAGCATCAGAACTGTGGAACCATCCACATATAGACACTTCTATTTGTCTTTTATGCTTAAAGTAGCACTTTTGATTTGGGTGTTCTATTTATAGCCAAATGCATTCTAATTGATATGCCTATGTATAAATTTGCTAAGCCCTGTACACTTCTTCACAATTGACAGTAAAATGAGGAGGGAAGCCCAACATAGCAATGATTTAAACAATATAGCATCCTGTTTCTCAGTTAAATTCCAGATGTCAGTATTCTAGAACTAGAATGGGTCTTTCCTCTTGTTCTGCGGCTATTGGTGAACTCAGTTCCAAAGTTCCCTTATAGAACAAGCACCCGCTCCAGCTCTAGCTGCTGAGTCCATTTTCCAACTAGCAGTAAATGGAAAGAGCGAAGGATGAGGATTTTCCTTTTAAGGACAACCACTTTCACCTATATCCCATTGCCTTTCATCACAGGAAGACTCCTGGCTGCCAAGAAGGCTAGAAAATCTCTTTTGGCTTAAGAAGCTATGAATCCAATCAAGACTTGGGAGAACCAGTCGCCAAGGGAGGATGAGGATAACATATGGGGGGAGCGGAATTGACATATGTGGGAGGGGAATTGCAGGCAGTCTCTCTGCCACAGACAGCTGTATCAAAAACCAGCAATTACTAACATAGTGAGCACTGATCATATCGTGTATTGCTATGGTACTAGCTACCGCTGACTTGAGTGTCAGGCTCTGCCTTTGAACTGGCTGCCAAATATTCCACTTCTTGCTCTATGTCCTATCACATGGTAGACTTCTGCGCTTCCTGGTACTCTAGAGATTGGGAAAGGCATGAGCAAAGTGACATGCTTCGCTTCTCAGCAAAGCTTTACCTACCGATGCAAAACTGTACAGAGGTTCTCCTCTTTCCTGGTAACTGGCAGTGTTCCAGAGAGTGGCTGCTCTGTTGGTCTAATTCCCACACTATGAACCACAATGAGATGGAGCAGACACGCCCACCAACCTGCAGGAGACACGTATGTGGGAAAATGAAACTTTGTGTTAAGCCACTGAGATCTGGATATTGTTTTCATGGTGTAACCCAGGAATCTTGACTGACATATATATATAGTCTCTTTAATTATAACAGCCCCAAAATATAAATATTACCATTTCTACTCTTCATATGGCCAGAGAAGGTCGATAACATGCCAAAGACTACATTTGAAATACTGGATCTCATTTAGGTGTGATACTTGAGTCTTTCTTGTTCTCCGTGCTCCGTTACAAATGTTAAACTGTTTATCCTAATGATAAATATGGTTGAACAAACAATATTTTTATTTTTCAAGGTCTCCTGGACCCTCACAGTCCTTGATTTCACTAGTTTCACTAAATTACTGACCACTGAACAGTCATACTAAGAACATACTTATGAGTGGGTAAATAGTCCAAAATCTGGAGAGGTTCATAAACCTCTTATACAATATCATAAATATTTAATAGGTAGTCCCTGTCTTTTGAAAAATAAAGATAACTGTTAACTTACTGCGATGTCAAGAAGGGATTATCCAGTGCCTCTTAAATTCCCTTAAATTTTCTTCCAGTGTCACAGGACATTGTCACATTTTGATGGTCATGATATATAAAGTGATTATATAAGCCAAGAAGTGTTAACATAGGGTTTCAAAAATTATAAAATATTTGAAGACTTACATTTAACAAGTTTTAGCGTTAAATGCAAAATGAAAGAAACAGAGTATCCTGGTGTTGTCCACACCTTAATAATAGGAAATATAAAAGTTAGTAATTCATGCTAACTAAACCAGCGAGATAGTGATCTAGAAATGGCATAGGTGTTTAACTATGCATGACAGATATCCTTTTCTTCAGTCCTACCTTGTGCCTCTGTGACTATGTGCAAAAACTCTCTGGAGAGTCTAAACTGGGGTTCTTTGTATTTATGAGACATGAGCCAAATTCCACACCCATTCCCTCAATGACAGGCTTTGCTTCCTGCATTTTGCATTTTCAAGGCTGAGCACCTCTGCTGCTAGCTTGCGCCAGGACAGGAAGAAGGAGATGAAACTCAAATCAGTCACACTGAGCACTTGTTACCATTCCTGTCAAAGGTTTGGCCCAAGAGGGCACTGAAACTATTGGGTAAAATGAAGTTTTTAGATTATCAGTGGATTTCAATTATAGTATTTGTGCTCTCCTAGACCCCTATTACCATCAATAGTGGAGAGTTGGCAATATTGTTGAGATTTATGATGCTTCTTCGCTGGTTAGCTACATCCAGTGTGGAGCTCACATTAGCACTTTTCTATTATCTTCGAATCTGGTTTCTAAGAAAGACATATGCTTGCTGCCTGCATGACTTTAAAAACTGCCAACTCATCAATAGCTCTATCATTTTTAGTAGGAAATGAATTCCACAGTGTCAAATTATTTCTTGTCAAAGTGGTTGATCCACAGGAAAGTCACAGGAGGAAAAAAACAAAAGAAGAAAAAGAAGAGATGAACAATGTGTCACAATGGCTCAGACTTCAGTTCTTTTCCAATCACTTGTTTAGGTCAGAGCTGGAAAAGACTTGAAAAGCTAAGAGAGAAGAATGCATTAAGAGTATTTTGTTATGTTTTCATTTTATTGGATGTTGAAAGAAGGAATTTGAAAGAAACCATCCAGAGATTTAATTGCTCTTGAAATGGAAAAGGGGCATGTTAACAAGGGAAAGCCATAATTCATTTGTCATTTCCTGCCAGCTTTCAAGACTGGTTCTCCTGTTTTTTCCTTTGAAAAGTCAGTGAGAAGTGGAGTCAGATGCTGGGAACTTCACTGGCTGTCTTCCAGGCACAGTCCTAGTTTTCTATTGGGTCAGATGTCAAATAACTTAGACTCAAATTCTGGTTCTGATACTTTTTAGCTGCATGACCTTGAACCATTGACTTACACTACCTAAGCTTCAGTTTTCTTACCTGGAAAATAGAGATAATGACATCACCTACAGATAATCATAGCACCTGTGGGATTGAACTTTAAAAGTGCATATAAAGTCCTTGTGGTAATGGAACTAACTGTTCAGTTCCTTGACTGTGGGGGTGGACACATAAGTCTGTAACATGTGCTGAAATTGTTTAGAACTAAACACACGCACACACACACACACAAAACTGTGAAAATCTCAATATGATCAGTAGAATTGTATCAATACTATACCCTAGTTGTGATATTGTACTATAGTTTTGCAAAACGTTACCATCAGAGGAAACCAGGTAATGGGATCTCTCTATATTGTTTTTTACAACTGTACGTGCATCTACAATTACCTCAATTTAGAAATAATAAAATGAGTATAAAGCAATTAGCTCAATGCCTGGGATGTCCTAAGTCCCCAGTGAATAATAGCTACTTTTAAGCTAAGTGCCCACTTATCTAATGAATTACTTTCACTAATAAAATCGGTTTCTTGTATGGAACACAACATGAAAAATAAAGAATGGTATATCAGTCAAGCTTTCAACAGAAAGATAGAAACCACTAGATATTTTGATGAGATTTTGAAGCTACTCTGGTCTTTTAATATAGGAGCTACAGGCTTCAACAGTGGATAGGAGGGCTAAGGTAGGAGAAGTAAAGAAATGTGTAGGAGACCACATTCAGGAAATCTTGATATAATTGCATACAAGCCAGAACCAATGAGTCCAGCTGCTTTCAAGACCAACATTTTTGATTTTCAAAAGATCACACAGATGATAAAGCCAGCCACTGTTCGTTACCTCAGCTACCTGGGAATCCTCAGTAGCCCAGAAGAGCTGTTGATCTGAACTGGCTGAAACTTCCACCGGAGAACAAGGGCTTTTATTTCTTGCCCATCTTCCAAAACTCACTCAAATGCCTCTTATTGACTATCTCTAACCAGAAAACACATGGGGAATGGGATTCTAATTCTGAGCTTCTTCCCCATGACAAAGAGGGAATATAGAAGGGGAGGGTGAAGGTTAATGATGGTGGTCATGCCAAAGACAATGATGCTGCTGCTGCTGATGCTCATGACAGTGATGACTGTAATGATTGTGAGTCCGTGACAGACAATCCAGGAGAACTGATTTTTCATTCATTTCATTTTCATTTTCATAGAAAATGAATTTTCTGTTATCCCTAGATGTGTAAATTGCTAAATGGATTTTTTTTGTTAACTCTTCCATCTGTTTTTGTGTTTAGCATTTATCACCAGACACTAAAGATCTAGTGCTCTTATCTGTGAGTGACATTGTTTCCATCATGAAACTTGCCCCCAGAAGCAACTGACTCACCTGTTTAGCTTGCCTACTCCTCAACTAGAATTGACCAAAGATAGAATGATTACTTGAGATGAGCACCCTGTGTCTGAAGTCTGTCTGCCATGTGAGGTGAGGCAGGCAAGTAACCCCAGGCAAAGGAAATGTTAGTCTAAGATTTGGTCACTCACTTCCAGCTTCCTGCGAGCACAGAAAGACAATAGAGAGACCTTCTGGACTTTAAGTTAGCTTACTCCTTCCCGGGGACCCCAGTCACTCGATCAGTGACTCTATCTAGTTTCTTATTGTTGTTGTTTATCTTCCTTGAGCTTATCATAATCTGTAATCAGTTCATTTACCTGTGTGCTTATTTATTCTTTATCTCCTCTCTCTTAGTATGTAATCTCCACAAGGGCTTTAACCTTTTCTAAGTTGTTCTGCTTTAAATCGCCAGTGCGTGAGAGCACCTGAAACGTGGAAGGTGTGAGATAAATATTTGCGGAATGAAAAAAGGCTTCATGGAGACGGTCACTGTGGGCAAAGTGGATTAGCTTACAGCTTCATATGATGTGGTACTTTTGCACCTAAATAAATAAAATGCTAAGCTATCATTGTAAGTCTTGCCTACAACTTAAATGCCAAAAACCATTTCCTAGGCACATTACATAGGTGTTTTCTAATCAGAATGCTATTATGAAGATATTATTGTTCCCATAGATAGAGAGCAAAACAAAGGAGAGAGAGATTAAGTGACTAAATCAAGGTTGCTAAAATTACTCAAGATATAATTCCTCGTGTTTCTAGAGCCTGTATTTTCTCCACTGAGGCTTCTTCACTTCTTTGAAGGGCCTGGGAAGAGGGACTGTAATGGGAATGAATACTGTCTACTCATCCATTTGAGAATCTCAGGCTTTGCATTAGGGTTGATTCCCACATCTATGCCCCATTACTCAAAACTATGGTGAGTCGGCTGTACCATCTA
Source organism: Martes martes (assembly GCF_963455335.1). Classification (NCBI taxonomy): domain Eukaryota; kingdom Metazoa; phylum Chordata; class Mammalia; order Carnivora; family Mustelidae; genus Martes; species Martes martes. The sequence goes on along the minus strand of NC_137888.1, from coordinate 181,720,308 downwards.
CAGGAGCAAGCCAGAGCTATCCAGCTGCGAGAATTTATCTACAATCCAGAAGCTTTAGAACTTGTTTGGCAGAAGCCACTAGAACTGAGCTCAGTAAGGTATGGACTCCCCGGGAAGCGCTTGGTCTCTAGGGATCAAACAGTTAAAAGCAGCTTTCAGAGAGCATGGTTGTCAAGAGAACCAAGTTTATATAGATATATCATAGGTTTGGCATCTCAGCTTCAGAAGTCCTTGAAAATTATTTCCTTGATTATATTCCCAACCATTTCTGTTACTTTGCCACAGAAAGAAAAATTTAGACAGGGGTCATGCATAGAAAGGCATAGAAGAGACTAAGACAAAGGGAACCAAATAAATCATCACTAGGATGTGGTCTCTAGCAGAGGGGAAAAAATAGCATAAGAGGGAGAAGCAATGAAAGTGGCAAAGATGACTTTGATTCCTGGGACAAAGGTCTTGCTTATCACATTAGTGTAGCTTTGTTTCTTCACTACGACTGTGTTTTTCCTCTTGACTATTAGGAACGTGTAGAGTCTCTCACAGCTGAGATGAGATCTACTGAACCGATTAGCTAAGGTCCTACTTCCTTATCAAAGAAGCTCTGTTCCTTTGAGTTTACCATGGATGTTGAAATTGAAAATCCATCTTGCTCAAGGTCAGATGTGAAGAGGTTCTGTCCCCAACCTGTAGAGAAACTTTTTAAATGTTGGCTTCTCATTTTGAAGGGCTTGACCTTCAGCTGTTAAATCTGAGATAGCCACAGTCTTCAGAAACCAGCAGCCATTTGACACAGTGAGAAAGTGCTTGGAACCTATCCTTTCTGGCACAAAGGCTATGAAAAAGAAGCATGGAACTCAACTAGTCTTTAAAAATATAGGTACCAGGCACTGAAGAATTTGAGGTAATAAACAATCTAAAGAATTCAGGGTCAGCTATTTAAAATTTACACCTCTTCTCCATTCATTGCGTATTTGAAAGTATGGAGTAAGAATGATGAATTGGATGACTATGGAGTAATGAGTATGAAAATATTCATACTTTCCCATAATTAAGGAAACCCAATAAATAGTGTTTCTCCAGATTGGCGTAGGATGGCTTCATAGTTAAACACCTGTTGATTATTCAACAGTGGAGACTACAATATATGGTATGACCTAGGACCTCACCCAAATTAACCTCAAGTGGATTACTTTCCAATGTCTGTCTTTTCAAGCTCATAGACCGCTTTTCCCCATGATCAAATACTTTATATTTTTAAAAGATTTTATTTATTTATTTGACAGACAGAGATCACAAGCAGGCAGAGAGGCAGGCAGAGAGAGAGGAGGAAGCAGGCTCCCCACTGAGCAGAGAGCCCGATGCGGGGCTCGATCCCAGGACCCTGAGATCACTACCCAAGCTGAAGGCGGAGGCTTTAAACTACTGAGCGGCCCAGGCGCCCCATGATCAAATACTTTAAAAAGGAGACATAAAACATAGCGACCTGAAAAAAGTGTTACCAATGTTATAGTTATTAAAATTTTCAATATTGGGGATACAATGAAGTAAGTAAATTTTATCACAGTAGCTATTGTCTTTTTTGTTGTTGTCTTTATCATTATATAACATACATAATGAAAGCCTGCTGGAATTTAAACTAAGTGAACATATCCATGTATCTAGCACATGATTAAGGAACAGAACATTATCAGCATCCCAGAAGCCCCCTTGTGTTTCCTTTTACCTTCTACTTTCCCTCACATATAATAACTATCTTGACTTCTAACACTATATATTAGTTTTAACTTTTTTCTGAGTGAATGAAAAAGAGAACTTTTTTTCAGTGAAATTATATATTATTTACTCTTTAATGTCTGTTTTTTAAGCATAATTGGTGGGTGAGATTCATCCATATCATTTGTTTACTTCTTTCTCGTTGCTGTATAGTATTTCACAGAATGAACACGACACATTTTATTGATTTATTCTACTTTTAATGTGTATATAAGTAGCTTCCAGTTTGGGATTATTTCAAATGGTACGTTTATAGACATTCTCTTACACCTCTTTTGGCAAGCATATGTGAGTATCTCTGTTGGATATAAATCTAAGAGTAGAATTTCTGGGTTAAAGAATATACATATTTTCAGCTTTAGAAGGTACCATCAGAAGATTTTCCAAAAATGTTCTACCAAGTTATATTCTTGCCAACAGTGTGTGAGAGTTCAAATTGTTCCACGCATTTGCTAACTCTTGGTATTATCAAGTTTTGGGGGGAAGGATGTTAAATCATACTGTTAATGTATCTCATTTCACTTTATTTTTTTTAAGACTTTATTTATTTATTTGACAGACAGAGATCACAAGTAGGCAGAGAGGCAGGCGGAGAGAGAGAGAGAGGAGGAAGCAGGCTCCCTAATGAGCAGAGAGCCCGATGGGGGGCTCGATCCCAGGACCCCAGGATCATGACTTGAGCCGAAGGCAGAGGCTTTAACCCACTGAGCCACCCAAGTGCCCCTCTCATTTCATTTTAATTTGAGTTTTAGAATTTGAGTTTAAAAAATGAGGGATATGGTCTGAACAGTTCTACTAATGGCTTGGGGATCATTCATCTAGTCACAAGAGACTTGAATCTTGTGTTTTATTCACCAAAAAAAGGGGGGCAGTTTTTAAATGACAGAATTTTAGGAGGACTCTTGGAGATCAAGAAGGAGGTTGGTCTTTGGAGGTATGAGCAGACATAGTCCCTGTGACTCTTGAGTTCTCACAGGTGACAGCAGCAACACTTGTTCTCTCATTAGGTACTTCTAACTTTGCTGCTTTTTTTGTTTAACAAATCAGAACATGACGTGGCAAGCTGACAGAAGAATTGAGGAGAATTCTCCGCAATGTTTACCTTGTAGTCAGGACACCTGTGCATAGTAGGTGGTCTGCTTATGCTCCTCAGCAAAAGGGTCAATGGTTTCTTCCTAATTGAGAGATCTGCAAGCCTTTCAACAATCCTTGTGAGAAAACAACCTCTAGAAACTTCTATGACCTGAAAAGGAAATAAGAAAAAAGACAAAAATTATTTTCAGTAAGACTTAGAGTCTGAGAAACATGAAACCTTCCTTCAATGAATATTTATCCACTTTCCATAAGAAGCTAACAGCTGAGATAATCATTCTCCCTTCAAATTCTAGAATCATATCTGTGCCATGGTAGTTTATAAGCTATGAGAAATGATGAATAAATATAAGTTTATGTAGATTGAACCTATTAATTCTAAGACATTATTTCAAATGGTCCTCAACTTCTGTTCCACTTTGAAGAAACCCCATTTTTTTTCATTTACTTAAGGACAGCCCGAGCTCTAACGTGCAACTGCACAATGATTAAAAAATATTATTTAAATGAGTGAATGTTTTGCTGAAAAATGCATAAAATCATCATGTATGCGAATCCTGAACTCTGTAGTTCTACATTCTAAGAGAAAAAGAAAATTAATTTTATGATACATTTGAATATGTATAACCTCATAGCAATCACATATGCATTAATATGTGGCATATGAATGTATATATATGTATATAAATATATTTAAGAATATATATTGCTATAAGCTAAAAATGATAACTCCATACACACATATACACTTATGTGCTGGTGCATATTGATATGAATACACATATTTCTATTCCCTGTAAAAATGATAGATCTCGGCACTATGATATATCTTTCTCTCACTTCTTATATTTTACACTTTCTCAGTGTCTTCAGTGAGAGTTCTACAAGACTTTCAGGAATCAGTGTCAGTACCTCTCTCTTATTTTTGGAAATGGCTACATAAGATGCCATTACAAGCATATACCATAATTCAGCTGAACATTCTCTTTTTAATGGATCTTTTGGTTCTTTGCTGTTTTTTCCCCATTAATACAATGCTGGAATGAGCATCCATATTTAATATCATTATTTAACACGAGACCATAGTTGTAGGATAGATTCTGGAAAATCTACATGCTCTATCAGACAGGTAACATGAATTCTGAAAATATTTGCAGGCTCTTTTCATAGCTTGTCTCTGCAGGGAGGCATGATTAGAAAACTCCACCCGAATAAGGGGCACCTGGGTGGCTCAGTCAGTTAAGCATCTGCCTTCAGCTTAGGTCATGATCCCAGGTTCCTGGGATCAAGCCCCGCATCATGCTCCCTGCTCAGCGGGGAGCCTGCTTCTCCCTCTCCCTCTCATTCTGTGTGTTTGTTTGCTCTCTCTCTATCTCTCTGTCAAATAAATTAATCTTAAGAGAAAAAAAAAAAAAACACCTCCGCCCAAATAATAGAAATTAAGAGCAGGGGAGGCATTGTCATGACCAGAAGAAGTAAAGGATGCTTCATAGGCCAACTGTAACAACAACAACAACGATGAAACAACAGTATGCATCCATACATACACACATTGACGTTCACACACAAGACACAGACACAAACTCGTAAACACACATCTCCTCTTTCAAGAGGGGCCACCAAATTATTATTTGCCCCATTTTCAGTTGTGATGTTAGTTAACCTGGTGTGAAACAAGTCATTCACTTCTCTGGTCTTAGGTTATCTCAAAGTCATATCAAAATAAGAGGCATGGCTTTTATAGTGTGGTTTGGATACCAGCAGCATCAGCATCACCTAGAGAGTTTTGAGATATGTGAATTCTCAAGGTCTGCTCACGACCAACTAAGTCAGAAACTCTGAAGGGGGGTGCCCATTAACCCATTTTAACAAAATCCTCCAGGTCATTCTGAAGTCCACTAAAGTTTCAGAACCATCGACCTAAATGATCTGGAATATCCTTTCCAGCTCATATGTTCTATGAAATTTTCAGACCCTCAAGACCCTCGGTATCTCATTTGTTCCTTTTAGATCGGGAGCTTTCTGAGAGCAAGAAGTGGGCCAGAAATCCAATTAATGGTCAGTAACTGTCGCTTCTCTCAGCAAATAATCAGGGCAGAATAAGAATACATCGTACGCTTGGCCACCTTATCAACAATTATCTTTTGAAGCTGAATGATTGAATTCTAATATTTTATTACTAGATCTGATATTTACTCTCAGACCCTGTAACAACAAAGCCATGAGCTCTGTACTCAGCTCATGAGCATTACCTGAAATGTGACTTTATTGGATGCTGTCAGACAACTCTCCTGAAACCTTACCGTAGTGATAGATTTTTGGGAGTCTCTAAACACTGGGTGCTTTAATGTATTCGTTTTCTGAAGAACATTACTATAAACAAGTGATGGTTTGCTCAAATCATTAAAATGAACGTAAGCCTGCAATCCCAAAGTCACTCATTTGGGCACATAAAAGAGTCTTAGAAAAATCGGGTCACTTTGCATACCCCTTTTGACCCTATCTGTAATGCAACTTTAGAGGTAATTATCTATTCAGACCTAGATTCTACCCTAACGCACTGCATAATTTGGACAGCTTGCTTAATATTGTTGAAACTTTCTTTAGCTCTAAAAAAAGAATATCACTTACCTTAAGGGGTATTGAGAGGATTCAATTGGTTAATTTCTATAAAGTAGATAGCACAGTGTTTAGTTCGTAAGCAAGTATCAATAAACAGTAGCTTTTTAAATCCATCTAAGCTTTGGATCAATAATTTAGAAGTTTGTTTCCAGACGAGTGATTCAGAGAGAGAGAGAGAGAGAATTTCTAGTGAGTCAGAGAGAGAGACTTTCCAGTCCCTTCACCTCTTTCCCTGCTGCCATGGTTCTGCCCCTCCTGTCATCCCTCTTCATTTCACTCTGGAAAATAATAAGGGCCTTCTAGCTGCAATGTTTCCAAATTAACCCTACTAGTCAGTACAAGAGTAATCCACCTAAAATGCACCTTTGTACACATATGCCTTCCTCAAGAAAACAGTGAATAAAGCACATATTCATAAAAATTTGTTCAGCATGTATTAGGCTTCTGCTGTATACCAGGCACTGTGTTTGGACCCTGTGGATACAAAGAGCAAAGTCCTGTTTCAAGAAGCTGGAGGCTTCCCAGGAGAGAGGCCAACTAACCACTTATTACTATGTGGTGTGAGCCCTGCTGATATGGAAGAAAGCCCTGGAAGACGAGAATGGGTATAGGACTCAGCTGGAACGGTGGTGAAAGAATCAGTGAGGACTCCACAAGAAGATGTTGGGATTTTCACCAAGACTTAAAGGACTGGGCAGCAGATAAAAAAATCCATGATTTTTATCATATGGTTTTCGTTTCTTGATTCCCCCATTCCAAGGTCCTGATTTTCTTTAGAGATCACTTTGCCAACTTTCTACCTTCTGGTAGAACTGTCTGCAGACCTCATTCAGCAGGTTGACAATCAGCCTAGTTCTGAACCAATTAAAACAACACATTCTTTGGCCACGGTGATAGGTTCAAGCATGAACATATGGCTCAACTGGAACCAATTCAGTAACAGTCTCCCTGGGACCTCTGGAACTTTTTAGTTTGGGGAGATCTTGGAAGCCTTCTTGTAATCTAAGTGGAAAAATCTGTCTATAACTGGAACCAAAACAGAGAAGGAGGAACAGAACAATGGGGGGAAAAACCAGATCCTGTGGACATCATTTAAACCCCTGGATCTTGTGGTGACCAAAGTTATTCCTCGTCCAGATTATTTAAAGGAATTGCTGAATTCAGCTTCTTTCTTAAACAGGTGCAGTCATTTCTGTTGTCTCTTGCAATGAACATAGGGTTTTGTGGCATGTTGGGAAGAAAGCTGTTTCCAGACAACAAAACAAGTACAAAGGTGTACCCCTGAGGGACGATGGTGCGAGCAGTACTCAGCATGTAGACTTGTTTGGCTGCAGCATGGAATGGGACAGAGAAGATCCTGGTGAGACAGAGAAGACCCAACTCATAAAGGATCTTGCATAACTTTTAAAAAAATATATAAGAGGTTGACATACTTTTTCTATAAAGGACTAGATAGCGAATATCTTCAGTTTTGTGGGGCAATAGGCCACCTATGGTCTCTTTCAAAAATATTCAACTCCTCACTTGTAGTGCGGAGGCAGCCAATAAACAATATGTAAGCAAATGCATATGGGCTCTACAAAATGAGAGACACGTGGAGGCCAGGGGGGAGAGTTGACCTATTGGCCTTGGTTTACCGACGCCTGATTTTTCTAATGCTTCATGGGTACAAGACTCATTCAAGAATTGTCCATTGATCTATTCAGTGAATATTTGCTGAGCACTTGCTTTACAACAGGCTCTATATGTTTGTAATCTCTACATGTAAAGCTACGTCAAGTGCACACATCACCCTGTTTTTTGTCCCAGTTGAGGTGAGTTGGGTGAGATGGAGGAAGAAAACAGAAAACCAACAAGATAATTTGAGACCAACAGGACAATAACTGGTTTGGGAAATACCTCTCTGAGAAAAAGGTTCTTTGGGGCTGAGACAAGTGAATACCCAGGAGAAAAGCCTTCCAAGAAGAAGGAACAACCAGAGCAAAGACTTTAAAGGGAGAATTTCTTTCATATATTTTAAAGACACCCAAAAGATCAGTGTGACTGGAACCTGAGGTTTATAGAGGAGCACAAGAAGAGGTCAGAGGGCAGGCCACTTAGGGCTTTATAGATCATGGTAGAAAGCTTGGATTTTACACCATGGGAAGCCATTACAAGATTTTCAAGGACCACAATCTGATATTTTATAATAGTGCTGTCCCATAGAAATATGTGAATCACACATGTGATTTTAAATGTGTAGTAGCTACCATAAAAAAAAAAAAGTCGAACAAAACAGGTGAAATTAACTTCAATAATATTTTTTCTTTAATTCAAATGCATCCAAGATATTGTAACTTGAAAATGTAATCAATATAAAGAGTATTAATGGGATGTTTCACATTCTTTTTTCTTTGTATTAAATCTCTGAAGTACAGTGTATTTCACACTTAAAAGTATATCTCAATTGGAAGTAACCACATTTCCAGGGTTTCAGAGCCACCTACGTTTTGTGACTGCCCTGTTGGACATTGTTGTTGTAGAGCTCATTCTGCTCTGTAGGGAATGGATTCTCCAGAGTTAAGGATGGAAGCCAGGGGACAAGCTAAGAGGCCGTAGCAGTGGTCTAGATGAAAGGGGTTGGTCAGGGTGAGAGTAGCAAAGAGACATTAATTTGGAATGTGTTGTGGAGATAAAATCAGATGAGTTGGATGTGAGAAGTGATGCAAAAGATGAATCAAAGAGGATTTCCATGGGTGCGCATCAACACCTAGGTTGTTGGTTCCATTTTCTGATTGAACAATCCTAGGAAAGAACTAAGCTAGGTGGAAGCAGAATGAGAAATTGGGTTTCTATATATTAAGGTCGAGATGCCTATTAGGCATCCAGGAAAGCAGTTAAATAGGGTGGTTCTGTCTCAGGGATCCATCATTAATCTTATAGGCAGAGATAGTTTCTCATATTTCAAAATCTTTGAAAAAGCAAGTTTTAATCTACATATGCTTGGCCCACATTATCTCCTCCTCCCTTCTCCTCCTCCTTTTTCTGAAGAGATTGATTTCACTTTGCATGAGATGCTACAATACTTTCCATTTAAATAGAAACCTCAAATAAATTGGATTTAAAATCTTTTCAGGAAAAAAGAAACAATTTGCTTGCTGGGGTTTAATTTCAAGGCAAGAATCATAACCAGGGCTATTTTAACCCATCTTTTGATTACCTTCCATGGCAGTTCATGCTCTTGCAAAGGTAGAGGGATTATTGGAATTTCAAAGAGGTGGATGTGGCAGTATCTACACAGGCAAGGAAACCATGAAAGGGCTCATTGCTTGCAGTCCCCAGCCCTCAAGCCTTCTGGGCTTCTAATCCACCCAGAACAAATGACTGTCTTTTCTCTTCTTAACGATTTCCACAGCTACAGGCTACAGAATCTCTCTGGTAGTCAGTGCCAATACTTTATCATACACAAGCCAGCTGGGGGAGAAGGGTAAATGCTGTCAACTCGCCAGCTGGCTTTACCAGATGTTTCACTGATTCCAGCCAGTTGTTTCCAAAATAACCACTTGTTTGAATTAAGCTGCTCTACCCCAAACCATATTACATACAGAACAGTGGCGTAAATAAATATGAATGTTTTTCTAATTGCCACTGGCTTCCTTAGAGAATTAGGAAAAGTCGATCTGTTTTTCCCCCTACCGGTAAAGTCAAGGTTTAGATAAGGCGGGTACATGTGATGGAAAATTACTGAACCACTCTTGGTACAATAGAGAAACCCAGTCTATACTTAACATATTTATGGGGCACATCTGAGATATTTTCATTCTTCTCCTTTTCTTGACACTCCAATAAATGTAAGTAAATTAGAGTTATTATAATAGACTTTGTGTCTACCTAATAAGGAATTTTATGTCTAGTCAACTAAATTCAAGTGCTCAGGGGTGCCTGGGTGGCTCAGTGGGTTAAAGCCATTGCCTTCAGCTCAGGTCATGAACTCAGGGTCCTGGGATCGAGCCCCACATTGGGCTCTCTGCTCAGCAGGGAGCCTGCTTCCCCACCTCTCTCTCTGCCTGCCTCTCTGCCTACTTGTGATCTCTGTCTGTCGAATAAATAAATAAAATCTTTTAAAAAAAAATTTTTTTTAATAAGTTCAAGTGCTCAGTTATTTATTCAGATGATGCCACTCCCCTCCCTGGTCACCTGTCTGAGGGTAGTTCACCACTGGTTAGCACACTGAGTTTTTAGCAAATTTTCATACTGAATTGGGGAGGGTATGTGCTATGGTGAATGTTGTGAAGTGTGTAAACCTGGCAATTCACGGACCTGTACCCCTGGGGCTAACAATACATTATATGTTTATAAAAAATTTTTTTTAATTATTAAAATAAATAAATAAATAAATTTTTATATTGACATGAACATTTTGCTACTTTACTAGTGTAAAGATTTAAGTGGAGAGCTGGAAATCACTGACTTCACTCCAGGCACTGGTCGAAAAAGTTTAACCTATAATCCCATCAAAGTTGGTAACATGGGAACCCTTCCTTTATCCCTATGTTGTTAAAACAGATTTCAGCTGCCTAACCATTAGTAGCTAAATAAAAGAAATAGAAACCAGTATTTGGGGGGGATCATTGCTTTGTTTGTTTACATTAGACCAGTAAATGAAGGTATTGGGAAAACTGGATGATAGTTCTTCGTTTTGCCTACCTACTCCTTTTTGAATTTCAGATTTACAAACTACCAGGCAGGGCTGGCAGTCTGCAGTTCATTGTGGGTCTGCCCACTCGCTGTGGTCTGAAACACGTCACTGTTCACAAATTCAGGCCATTTGCCTACCCCTGAGAGCATTTCCATTTGCAGTCCCTAATCTACACCATGCCTTCGCCATAAACAAATCCAGAGCTTTGAAATCAAACAGACACGGTTCAAACCTGCCATTTACCAGATTAGAGTTCTGCAAAAAAAAGTTTCTTAATCTTTCCAGGTCTCAGTGTTCTCATCTATACAATGAACATAACAATTCATCCTTCTAGTAGGGTCCTGTAAGAGACGATGCATTGTACTTACCCAGGATGTGGCTATGTAGCAAAGCATTCAGGGATGGTGACCTCGCAGGTCTGTGACCTGAACCTTTGTTTGATATTGTCAGCCTAGCAATAGTCCTTATAAAAAGGGAATTATTATGTTAATGACCCAGATGTCTTGGTATCTGGGCATTTGGATAACTGAGTTACCTATTTCTCATCTGTTCGCTTGGCATCTCGTCATCATAACCAGTGTTTACACTGCCTTTCAGAGGCAATTTGGCATCACCCTATGGGTTATTGATGTGCTTATTTTTGAAGCCATTTAACGTTAAATGTGAGTTTATTGGGATGCTTTATTTCCAGTAAGTTTTGACAATAAGCCAAGGAAAAAATGAAATAAAATACAAGAAATTATAGCCCTTTGGGATCAATTAACCTAAGCAAGGTCATTCTTAAACTTAGGAAAAGATGAAAATGTTATGAGGGGTCAGAGAGTGTTTGAAAACTCCAGAATTTAATTGCAAATCAGAGAGAATGTCAATCGCCCAGAAATGTGACCTAAATCCAAAATACTACAATGTCAGGAAGGTTTGGGGAAAGTGGGTGGTACTCTATGGCAAAGTTCAGGTGGTTCTAATTACAGTCAGAAACAGCAACATTTTTTTTTAAACCATAATGTGAAGTTCTTTCATTGTTTGAAACTTCTAGGTTTGACAAAAGAAAAAAAAAAGTGTTTGCAGTTTTAATTTTTCACAGGCAGTAAATTCTGCTCTGTTATCTGATTCACAAATTGTGGCATATTTGTGGAGGTGGAAGTATACATTTATCACTCTAAATGTTGAAACTTGTGTCAGTATCAGACTGTTCTCTCTACCAAAAAGGTAAATAACATGATATATTATAAATTAATCTTATTGAAACATTAGGGTCTTGTGGATGTTTCTGCTTTTTCTTTTCATCAGTGTGTGTCGGAGAATCTCCACAAGGGGAAAAATGTGATTTAACATTCACAAGACTGAGTAAGTAGCCCAGATCTCCTCTTTGTGGAGACTCCTGCCCATTGATCATCAGTGACCAGTACAGATAGATAAGGTCCTATTTCACCTCATGCCAATATTGTAGATAGAAGTCAGTATTTCAGGCTTTTAAGGATAAAAAATTTAAAGCCCCATCCAGCTCCAAATCCAAGTACTACAATGGCTCCCGAGCAAATTCCCCGAATTCCTTGAGCCTCATTGTTTCCATCTATACAATGGCAATAAAATCAAAGGGTTTTATAAGGATTAAATCAAATGTTCTTTATTCATTCATTCATTGATTCATTCATGGACACTTCGGTTGTTTCCATATCTTGGTTATTGTTGCAACGAACATAAAAGGGCAGGCATCTTTTTAATAGCCTGTTTTAATTTCCTTTGGGTATAAACCCAGAAGTGGAATTGCTGGTTTATATGGTGGTTTTATTTTTATTTATTTATTTATTTTTTTAAAGATTTTGTTTATATATTTGACAGATAGAGAGCACAAGAAGGCAGAGCAGCAGGCAGAGAGGGAAGGAGAAGGAGAAGCCCGATTGAGGGGTTCAATCCCAGGACCCTGGAATTATGACCCAAACCGAAGGCAGATGCTTAACCCACTGAGTCACCCAGGTGCTCCTATTTTTTTTTTTTTTTTTTTTTGAGGAAGCTTCATAGTTTTCCATAGTCACTGTACCAGTTTGAGCTCCACAGCACCAACAGAACACGGGGTTTCCCTTTTCTTTACATCCTCACCAACTGTTGTTATTTTTGATAATAGCCGTTCTAACAGGTGTAAGGTGATGTCTCATTGTGATTTAGATTTTCATTTCCCTGATGATGAGTGATAGTGAGCATCTTTTCATGTGTCTGTTGGCCATCTGTATGTCTTCCTTGGAGAAATGTCTATTCAGTTCCTCTGCCCATTTCTTAAATCAGAGTATTATTCACCCATGAAAAAGAAGGAAATCCTGTCATTTGTCCTCAAGGGCATTATACTAAATGAGATAAGTTAGAGGAAGACAAATATCGTATGATTTCACTTATATGTAGAATCTTAAAAAGCTAAACTCATAGAAACAGAGAATAGAAGGTGGTTACCGTGATTTAGGAGGTAGAGGAATTGGGAAGATGCTGGTCCTGGGGTACAAACTTGAAGTTAGAAGATAAATAAATTCTGAGGATATAATGCCCCACATTGTGATAGTGGTTAATAATCCTGGATTGTATATTTGAAAGCTGCTGAGAGATTTCTCATCATAAAAAATAAATGAATAAAAATAATGAAATAAATGATGTGATGGAAGTGTTTGTTAATTCTATGGTGGTAACCATATTACAATACATAAAGTTATCAAATCAGCATTCTGTATACTTTAATCTTACATAATGTCCATGTCAATTACATTCAATAAAAAAGATTCAGTATAAGATAATTAGCACAATATCAGCAATATGGTAAGTGCTCAGTACGTGCCATTTGTTTTCTCACTATTATTAGTGGTACCACCAGAGCTATTGCTGTGTATTGATTGCCTTTCTTTGCCTCATTTTCTTCATCTCTAAAATGGGATCACATATATCCTTGGGTGACTGTGAAGATTAAGTGAAAATGCATCTCTGTTCCAATTGACATTGCCAATAGAACTAACATGTATTGTGCACTTAGGGATTTGATAGACTCAGGACATGACCCTTTACTGTCATAATGTCACATAAGTTCCACAACTTCCATATTATTATTCCCCATTTAGAAGATAAGGAAATTGAAATTAAGAAAGAATTGAGCTAATTTCACTAAGTCGCATAACCAATGGGCAGAAAGGTTGAGATTTTGACTCTCGCATATCCAGTTCCAGTTCTCACATATTTATCATATTATAAGGATTTACACATTTAAATGGCCCTATACCTAGGAAGGTAAATGGAATAAATGTAATAAGCTGGACAGAGATGATGGCACCAGGGAGGGACCAGCCTCATGTAAATGGGTAACCAACGCTCATTAGCACCATGAAGGATCAAGGATCCGTTACCTATTAGATCTGTGATCCATCAGGAAGAGTCTGGAACCCAGATTTTGATAGGAAATATCCTAATTATTAAATGGTTATAGCTAATTCAATATATTTGTAAACACTGATAGCCAACTTTATACATATAGATACAGATATAGACATACAGATATATATATGTATCTGTAAGCCAAGTTCGGTTTGTAATGCTGACTCTATTTTTCCCCAGAACAGTGGTTTTCAAGGTATAATCCATAGACTTTTGATGGTACCCTAAGACACTTCTCAGGGAGGTTGCATGTTCAAAATTATTTTCATGATAATAATTAAACAATTTTTTTCATTGTGCTAACATGTGCACTAATGGTGCAAAGGCAGTGGTAGATGAAACTGTTGTTGCCTTACTATGAATTAAGGCAGTTTCACCAAAATGTACCCATGACTATTGTTTTATTCACTGCCGCATATACTAACATAAAAAATGTCAGTTTTACCTAAGAATGTCACTAATACAGCAGTAAAACGTTTTCATTTCTTTCAACATTTAAGCATACGTCTTTTTAATAGTCCCTGTGACAAAATGGTAAACTCATGTAAAATCCTTTCCTATAGGAGAACGGCTTATATAATCGATCAAATGGCAGACTGAACTAGCCACTGTTTTTATGGAACATCATTTTTATTTATATAGAAAGTTGATAAACCATGTTTATTTAGAATCAATATTTGGCACACATTTTCTCCAAAAAAAAAAAAAAAGTGAGCCTGTAACTTCCAAGTAAAGAATTGATAATGCTTATTACCAATGATAAAATTTAAGCTTTCAAGTGAAACATTAAAAATTTGGGAAATTTTGGGGCACCTGGGTGGCTCAGTGGGTTAAGCTTCTGCCTTCGGCTCGGGTCATGATCTCAGGGTCCTGGGATCGAGCCCCGCATCGGGCTCTCTGCTCAGCAGGGAGCCTGCTTCCTCCTCTCTCTCTGCCTGCCTCTCTGCCTACTTGTGATCTCTCTGTCAAATAAATAAATAATATCTTAAAAAAAAAATTGGGGGAATCTTTAACTTGATAGATCCCCAGTACTTAAAGACTTTCTGATATGATTGGGAGTTATCTTAACAAATATGATTTATTTTATATCATATAATTACATACATCAACATTTGGAAAGTCTGTTTAACTCAGTGAGCCAATGTTTTTCAGTGAATAATTCATGGTATTACAAAATCTTGCATGGCAGTAAGATCATTCAAAGTGAGGAATAAATTAACAATTTCTTCTGTAATTGATCATGAAAAGTTCATTGATATGATTTTAGAGCTACATTGTTGTTAAACTTTAAGAAAGACTACTTTTGAGTTTCGAGTATCAAATAAAAATGTCCAAAATTACCTTAGAAGACTCTTGTGATTCTATAATATCATCATGTAATATAGTATCCCCCTTTCCTATCACATACCAGTGGGAGGCCAGATTTTCTTAATATACTTCAAGCAAAAAACATATAGCAAGAGATTGGGAAGAGAAGCAGATATGAAATTCCAACTTTCTTCTATTAACCTGCATTTTAAAGAGATTTACAAACTTTACAAACAAAATAAATGACTTTTTTTACAAATTATTTTGTGTTGCAAAATATAGTTTTCCGTTAAAATATGCTATTTATGTTACTGTGAAGGTTCTTATTGTTAGGTTTAAGTGAGTTAATAATTTTTGTTTTTCAGTTTAATTTCTTTTTTCTTAAGATTCTGTTTATATATTTGAGAGAGAGAGAAAGCACCAGAGAGGGAAGGGTCAGTGGGAGAAGCAGACTCCCTACTAAGCAGGGAGCCCGATGAGGGACTCAATCCAGGAACTCCAGGATCATGACCTGAGCCGAAGGCAGATGCTTAACCAACTGAGCCACCCAGTTTAATTTTTAATTCTGTTAAGTATCTATAGATCTCAATAGATAAAATTATTTAGTGTTCCCAACCATTTTTAAGAGTCTAAAGGATCCTGAGACCAGTAAGTTTGATAACCACTGCTCTAGGATAGTGCTACTCAAAGTGTTGTTTATGAATGAGTTATGTCAGCATCACCTGGGAAATTGTTAAAAATGCAATTTATTGGCCCATCCTAGATCTACCAAATCAGAATCTCTGGATGTGGGTCCAAGAACCTACATTTTAACAGGACTTCCAGGTGATTATAAAATTCACTAAAGAGAGAGCATTGTTCCATATCAAACTTGTTCATCACCTACCTCATTAGTATAAATAAATAAATAAATAAATAAATAAATAAATAATAAATAATAGAAATTGAGAGCATACCCTCAGGTTATGCATACTTATTTATTTAGTCTATATACAAGCACATCTGTGGTAGTATACTCAACACTACACAAAAACTGAAACATGCATACACACACATATACAAATGATATTAAAGGGTGAGGGGTTTTCTGTTCTATATTTTGCACTCATAGACACTTGCCCACCTGAATCTGCAGTTATAGTTGTGTTGCTCCAGAAAAAGCGAAAGGCTTTATAAAAACTCCCTTTCTTTGTAAAACTTACTTTCTTCCTGTGATTGAGCCCTGATAAATTAAGAATCATTCTCTCTTTCTGGCCCTATTCTATTTCAGTGGCCTTTTCTGCATCAAGCCTTTTCCAGAACACTCAGTGCAGGTTTCTATGTCTCTGAGACTTTCTTTTCTGAAAGTTAAGGCAGCAAAGCCCAGGGAAGCCAGACTACAGAGAGAATTTCTGAGTGAGTTACTTCTCTGGTAGTCCGCATAGCCTCATTTCTCCTTGAGTTCATCCGATCTCTCCATGAATGAACGAAGAAACCGATGAATGAATGAGAAAAGAGCGTTTGTTCAAGTTCTCTGTTGTTTCACTGTGGATTTTCTTTCTTGACCTTTTTCATGGATGACTTTTTAATTGTGATGTTTCAAGATGAGTGACTTTGGAATCTGACCCACAGTTTGGTTGGGATTGTTTCCATATTTATTTTGTAGAAAACACAGAAGATTAGAAAGGAAAGGAAAGGAACATTTTGGGGGTTTTTGTTGTTGTTGTTGTTAGAAGAAAAGCCTTAAAAAATAAAACAAAACAAAAAAACCCACCACTATTGTGAGAATGCAATTCCACCTCCAAGCTCTGTGTGAACTCAGCCTTTAAAAAAGCCCTTGATTCAACATGTAAAATGTGTGGTTTCCACATTAGCCTGCTCATAGTATGAGTTGGGGCACTGTTTGAACATAGATTTCTTGTTTTTATCCTAGAGCTGCTCAATATAATTTCTAGGAAGAAGAACTGGGAATTTATTTTTTTCTTGACAAATGTATCAGTTATTTTCTATGATCAGGCAAATTTGGATACTGAGTTTGAAAACAGATTTAAGAATAATGAACCATATTGCTAATTGCATATTGTAAATGAGTGATATTTTCCTAAACCGAGCAACATTCTCTGGGGGCATGGTGCACAGAGGGATGAGACAGTATCTGAAATTTATGTTGACTCCCCTCTAAAGCACCTGATAGAGTCAAGTACGGTGTCATGGTTTAGACCTCTCATGTGGGAATCTGATACACCACGATTCCATTTCAGTATCTGATTTTACTTGTCATGTATTTTTTGGTAGATTTAGCCTCTCTAAGCTTGAGGTTCCTGAAAATTAGGACTGATATTATAAACCTTTCAGGGTTGGTGGTAAGGATTAACTCTAATGCCACATCTGATAGAAATTTCAGACCTATCATTTACTACCTTGATGATCAAGACCTTGACCCTGATAATTCTCAGTTCCTTCCTCTATGAAACAGAGACAGTGGGAAGAATTCCCTGGGTCCTGGTCTGCTAGTTGATGCCCATTATCCATACTTTTTTCATTTGTTGAAGATCTCACATTTTATGCTGAATATCAAATTGCATAGCTAAAAAATACATATCCCAACCTCCCTCATGGACAAGTGTAACCTTTACAGTTGCATTCTAGATCTTAGAAAAGTCTCCCAGAGAACTTTTCTCCTTTCTACCATCTGTTGCCAGAAAACAGATGTGAAGGCACCAGTGGTCATCTTGGATCATGTAATGATCTTGAAAATAGAAGTTACTCCTAATGAATCAATTCCTAATGATAGCACGCAAACCTTGGGCTAATACTTTTCCAGTCATTTTTTCCCACAAGAAACCTAAACTTTTTAAGTCCCTGTTGCAACTACACTAGCATTTTAAGGCCATTCCTAACTGATCCTTTACCTCGTAGGGTCACTGTAAGGATAAAATTAGATAAGGAACATGAAACACTTTAAACAATGCCTGGCACATAGAACGTGTTTTTAAAAATGATAACTTTTACTTAAACTGGGCTTGGATTCCATAGGACTTTCCAAAAAGATCATGTTGATTCTCCTCTGGACTGTGAATGATGTGTTTTCAATGAGGTTAAGTGACAGCCAGTGTGAAAAACAAAAGAACACAGCAGAAACTCCCTTAACTGACCTCTAACCAGCACACCGGGTGAACTCCTACTCTCCATTCTCTCTGTAAAAATCCCAGGAGAGGCCAACAACATAGTGAGACTTGGCTGGCTGGTAGGCCATTTTCTGGTTCATTGGAATACTTGTGTTCTCACTAATTGAGTTGTATACTCAGCAAGATATAGTGTTTCCAAACTTGTTCATGCATATTGTATTTGCTATTGAAATACGTTAACTTAATTAAATGTTATATAAACTGATGAAATATGAGCTGGAAAAGAAAAGAGTTAAATGCTTTAAAAAGTTTAAATGAAAAGAAATGTTACCCTTTTGCAGGTGGGAAAAATTGTCTAAAAAGTATTCTTGGGAAGTGTTCTGTGCTCTGCCTTAAGTTCTCACTTTAAATAACACAAAACATGGCATTAAAGATGATGCATAATAAATATAGTTTATGCAAGGATGACTACTGGGAACCTCAAAATCTGGTCTCTGACTCTAAGAAAAGTCCTTGGCCTTAAATTTTTTAATTAGCTAATAAGTATATCTTTAGTTCTTTTAAGTTATACTAAAATGTATTTAGCAACTTGTTGATTTATTGTTGGGGCTTTTTTGGTCATTTATTGTTTTAACTGAATTTTTCAACTAATTTACCAACCACCATTCTCCATCATTTTGGATCAGGGCCACGGTTTCAATCCCATCCACAGTCTACTCTGCTACAGGCATAGCCTGAGGACAAATATCTAAAGCAACTCAGGGTTGATTGTGAGGTTACAGAAAGATACATGCTCCCCCGTCTCCCAAGTGGATCAGGAAAGAAAGGAAACCGAGGAAGGAATTTACATCAAAGTAAGTTAGGCAACTCCAAACTTCCCTCACAGGCTTAAAGGGAAAAGTGATCTCTACGGACAGTGATTTAAGAAGCTTCCTTTGAAGTGCTCTTGTTTGTTCTGTAGGATTTTCCCACTTGCCTCTTGAAATAGAATGATAGTGAATCTTCTTTTCCTCAAGCAAGGGAAAAAAAAAAAAAAAAAAGACAAACAGCAAATCTTCTCAAATCAGATACCACTGTGTCTGTGTTTTGTCTAAGGGGCGCCTGAAGTTGTTCTCCTATGAGAACTGGAAGGAATATATATAGCAAGGCCTAGCTTCTTAGTCTGCATGTTCAAGGTTAAAGAGTAGCAGGTATGAATAAATTAAGGGAAAAGAGAGCATTTTAAGGTAGATAGTTTCCAAGCTGGCCTTCATCACTTTCTCCTCTCTGTGTGTATATTTGCTTTCCTCCATGTTGAGTGACTGAGTTTAATTCTTTGCCCTTCAACCCTGGAGGTTCTTAGTGTTTGCTTGACTGATAGAATATGAGAGAAGTCAGGTTCTGAACTTCTAGATCACATGAAGTTTTGCAACTCCCTCTGGTATCATGGAATATCCTGCTGTGGTATTCTATCAAACTTCAGCTTTAGGGCTGTGAAATGCCCAAGCCTCATGGAGCCCTCCTCCAGGCAACAGTCTCAAAAAGTTCCTAGTCATCAGCAGCGTCCGTTGTTGGTCCCCCAAGTCCACCATCTTGGATATCCAAGCCAGTCAAACCTATAGACACCAAAAGACCCCAAGTGACAACTGATTGCAATTTCATGGAAGATCCCAAGCAAGAACCTCACATCTGAGCCCATTCGGCCCACAAAACTAAGATCTAATATCACCGTTTTCAGCTGCTAAATTTTAAGCAATAGATAACTAAAACAGATGTTCTCAACACAGTGGCCAGGTGCATGTAATCTGAATGTTAAGACTGGGTTGATGTGTGTCCTGACTTTGCCCTTATTATTTTTGTAAATGTAGGGAATAATTTACTGCTTCTGTGGCTCAGTTTCTTCATCTCTATGGTGGGTAATAACATTATCTATTTCATGGGGTGGTCCTGAAGTACACATATGATTATGCTGTATATAAAGAACATGGCATACAGTAACGCAGGGACATTCAGCATCATCATAATTATCTTTTCTGTTATCCCCATCAACACTACCACTACTGTTAATATTGTTGTTTCTCACCAGCTTTTAGGAGGAAAGAGAGAGAGAGAGATTTCTGACTTGGTCTTCACAAAAAAACCCAATAGTGGGGCGCCCGGGTGGCTCAGTGGGTTAAAGCTTCTGCCTTCGGCTCAGGTCATGATCCCAGGGTCCTGGGATTGAGCCCCACATTGGGCTCTCTGCTCCACGGAGGGCCTGCTTCCCTTCCTCTCTCTCTCTGCCTGCCTCTCTGCCTACTTGTGATTTCTGTCTGTCAAATAAATAAATAAAGTCTTAAAAAAAAAAAAATAGAAAAGCAAGACCAAAATGGCCACTGTGTGATGTCTTTTACAAAAATACTTGGCATATATTAGCTATTTTTTTTAAAGATTTTATTTATTTTTTTGACAGACAGATCACAAGTAGGCAGAGAGACAGGCAGAGAGAGGGGAGGAAGCAGGCTCCTCGCTGAGCAGAGAGCCCGATGCAGGGCTTGATCCCAGGACCCTGGGATCATGACCCGAGCCAAAGGCAGAGGCTTTAACTCACTGAGCCACCCAGGCACCCCTATATTAGCTATTATTATAATACCTCTTTTTTCCTGATTTTTCAATGTTCTTGTGTATATTTAGACCCTTTATCCTCTCCGAGGTAACAATTCCTAGAAGTAACAATGTTTTAATAATTTAACATAAGTCCACTAATTCATTCAACAACTATTTATGGGGTGTCAGCCATATGACAGACCTTATTATGATGAGTACAGAGGATTTGGCAAGAAAGACAGACATTAAACAAATAATTATAAGGGTATCATGAGGGTTTAAAAAAAATAAGACAAGGCTATGTTTGTATAAATTATAGGAATCTAATGTGATCTGGGATTGAGAGGTATCAGAAGGTCCTTTATGGATAAGATGACACCAAAAAGAAGGATGAGTGGAAATGTACAAGCAAGTCAAAGTGACACAGTTGGGTGGGTGGAAGTGTGGAGTGGTAATGTGTCCAGCAGAAGGATCAGCCTGAGTAAATGTCCTCAGCTAAGAAAGAGCATGCTTCCCCCAGGAAATGAAAGTAGACAGAGTATGGTTGGATATAGTAAAAGAAGCTTGAGAAGAGCCTGGAAAAATGAGCAGACCACTCAATAAGGACTTTCCACACTCAGATGAGGATTTTGACTTTTTCCCTATGGCTCTGTGGAATTCCAGTGAAGGTTTTAAAAAAGGAAATGACAGAATAAGTATCGTATCTTTCTTTATTGTTTGTTTAGGTGGCTGTAACTTGGAAAGGATGGGTGGGGTATGTGTGTTAGAGGAAAATAATTAGCCCAGGAGGAAGAGGATGGTTTGAACTACAGAGTGGTGGCCGGGAAGTAGAGAAATACTGAGCAGTCACCTGCCATTGGATAATTATCCCTAGTTGGTAGTGAACTAAAGGAATTTTTCCAAAAGATTCACTTGAATCTGATGATACTGTGGAGAGCATCACCTACGAGTGATTCTGATTACTAATCTCTTGCTTCGTAGTTAAGTATGTTCTTCATCAGCAGTGGCTTAAAGTTCAATCCTAGGTATTGTGAAACATTTTAGAGATTTTTTTTTTAATTTTATTTATTTATTTGACAGACAGAGATCACAAGTAGGCAGAGAGGCAGGCAGAGAGAGAGAGGAAGGGAAGCAGGCTCCCCGCTGAGCAGAGAGCCCGATGTGGGGCTCGATCCCAGGACCCTGGGATCATGACCTGAGCCGAAGGCAGAGGCTTTAACCCACTGAGCCACCCAGGTGCCCCCAGTTTAGAGATTCTGAGTCACAATTTAAATCCTGGCTCAGGACTTACTGGTTGTCGTATGACCTTGGAAAAATACTTCTCTGTGCCCCTTTTCCCATCTGTAAAATGGGGCTAAGAGTACTGTCTACCTCATGGGGTTGCAGTGAGGATTAGAAGTAGGCAAAGTATTCGTGGTAGCACCTGGAATGGAGAGAGTCTTTAATAATAATAATTTTTGTTATCTTATAATCAGCCATTCCACACATATGTATGGAAGCAGGCCCTGGGAGTCAAAGACAAATTAGTGAATGTCCCCACTCTTATAGATGCTTATAATCTACAAGTGTTGGGCTATAAATCACAAGGATAAACGGGCAAAGAACAGTGCTGCATCTGTGCAAAATGTGAATGCCAAATTAGGAAAGCGCACGGTAGCTAGGTGGGCCTAAATCACTGCCTCTCTTTCTAGCAGAGTTTATTATTTTAAGAAAACAAGGCCAAGGTGACCCCTGATTGAAACTGTGGTAGTTAACAGCCCAAGATGTCACTGGAAATGCAAGACAGCTTGAGGATGCAAAGATCATTTTCTTTCGAAAGCTGATTCAAGTAGAAGATTTTAAAAAGCCTATTTTGGATCATAAAAATGCCTCCGAAATTTTTTGGTGGCCTTTTTTTTATTTTTTTTTTTGAACAAAATCTATTTTAGTGGCCACTATGTAGAAGGAAACATTTGAAGTAGGGCCTATGTCTGGAGGATTGGCTGCCAGGGTGATTGACTTTGAAACAGTCTTCAGGGACTTTCATGAGTATAAGAGATTTTTTTTTAACACTTGCTGGGAAATAGAGCCTTGAAAGCCTGTCTCCAGCAAACGGGATTTTTGACGTGTATTGGCTAGAGCCTAGAAGTAAATTTTCGCTCTCTTACTTTTGCAACAGACTTTTGCTTAATCCTGATAGAAGTCAAAATAGTCAACTTGTCATTAAAATGGGAACTGTAGAAATTATCGAAGAGATACATTATCTCTCAACTCTCCTAAACAGCCTGGGTTTTAAAATACCTTTTGAGATCCAGGCAGAATTTTTATTTATACTAAGCAACTCATTTTGTCAGGGCCAAACTGATAGGAATAACAATTATCTGGGGCAGTATTTCCATGAAAACTCTTTATATGTTAATTCAAAAAAAAAAAAAAAAACCCTACTGTTTATTGAAGCATTCAGATGATTTTTAAATGTGTTTTGGCAAGGACATGACTTAACTAAAACTTGAATCCTTGCTACTTTTGCTTTTTGTTTTTTGTTTATTGTTTAAGTTTTTTTTCTTAGAATACACACTACACACTAAAATCTTGAATTCGCATTTTAAATTTAGAACATAAATACCTTTAATTTACCATAAAAATGCAAGTGTAGTAATACGTTTTAAAATTCTAATAGAACTAAGAGAGTATTTGGTAAAACCTCATTATTTTCATAGTCAGGAAAATGAATATATGAATGGGGAAGTGATTATGTCACAGTTAGTAAATAGAAGTGAAGGGTTAGAAAATTCATATTTATCAGGATTCTCTTGGTGACAAGTGACAGAAAGCCTAGTTTTAACTGTTGTTGTTGTTGTTTTTTTTTCTTTGAAGGAGCAGAAGGGATTTTTTAGCTTACATACAAGTAAAGTCCCATGGTGAAACTTACTATCTGGGGGAGCAGACAAAACACAAGGACAGGGTAACAAGTAAGCTGCAGGTTTCAACAAGGTATAGTCTCAAATGATGTCATCATGCTCGATTTCTCTTTACCTCTTGGTTGTGTCTTGCTTTGGAGTCTCTTTCAGGTGGCTCCAGACATCTCCACCCTCACATTTTTCTGGGTTTGAGTGCCAAGGGGGACATGAGTCTCTTCATAAAAGTCTTGAGATCAGCTTGGTTTGGGCTGATGAGTTTGGCTTAAGTCTTGTTGTGTCCTAAGCCAGTGCTTCTCAAGCCTATCATCATGAAGGACTTTTTAATTGTCTTTTTTTTTTTTTAATCTAATCTGTCATGGCCCAATAACTTTGTGAAATACAATTAAAAATGAATTAACATAAAAATGAAAGCAAAAAAAATAGACCTACAGCATACAAGCCCAAATTATTATTATATTTCACAGACATAAGACTACTCAGTCAGATTGGTATAAATTTTTCAAAACACTTACTCTTAATTTTTGTCTTACCTTGATGCAGACCCATAACAATCACACTTTGAAGGAAGAGTGCTATAAGCAAGGGTTCAGGAAACTCTAACCCATATACCAAGTCTCCTCCTCTCCCAATTGTTAGTAAAATTTTGTTGGAACGTAGCCATGCCCATTTGTTTATAAGTTGTCTAGGTTGTTTTTATCATGTAATAACAGAGTTCAGTAGTTGGACAGAGACTATTATCTACAAGGCCAAAAATATTTACTATCTGGCCCTCTACAGAATAAAGTTTGCCAGTTCCTATAGTAAACGATCACTGTGACCAGAAGACCATGGTTTATGGAGAAGAAGAAGTAACATTCTCAACTCATGAAGCACATACATGGACAGTAAGAATGGGATGATTCTCCAAAGGAAACTGAAATTCAGCTACCAAAAGAAAGGGAAAATTATTCATGGAAGCTGAAGACCTTCAAATGCAGAATTTAGATCTTTCCACTTTTTTTTCTTCTTTTCTTGATTCTACTTAAAATTGAATTACTATATGAAATGAATGCCCTTCAGGAGGGCACATGAGGTGATGAAAACCTGATGAGCAACTGATGAATTATTGAACCCTGCATCTAAAACTAATGATGTCCTATATGTTACCTAATTTAATTTAAATAAAAAATTTTAAGAACAGGGGCACACAGGCGGCTCAATCAGCTAAGCTTCTGCCATCAGCTCAGGTCATGATCCCAGGGTCCTGAGAACGAGCCCCAAGTTGGGCTCCCTGATCAGCAGGGAGTCTGCTTCTCCCTCTCCTCTCTGCTTGTGCTCTCTCTCTCTCTCAAATAAATAAATAAAACTTTTTTTAATTAAAAAAATAAGTAAAAGAAAATAAAAGAATGCAAAGTCAAAACATGCCTAAGGTGAAGTCAGGCCATAACCAAGACTGGACAGAATTTGTTATCTCAAATCCTTTGAGGAATGAAGAGGAATAAAATATGCAAAAGAATAAATAAATAATTTTTAAATGGTATTATATATAATATGAGAATTGATGATACCTACCATGATAGTGTATAAGATGATCATATGTGGGTGCCTGGGAGGCTCAGTTAGTTAAGCATCTGCCTTCTGCTAGGGCTTGATCCCAGGGTCCTGGGAATCAAGTCCCGCATCAGGATCCCTGCTCAGCGGGGAGCCTGCTTCTCCCCCTGCCTGCTGCCCTCCCTGCTTGTGCTCTCTCTCTGTGTCAAATAAATAAATAAATAAATAAATCTTTAAATGATCTTACTTTTAAATACCTAGTTAACTCTAATTTCCAGAAGTAGAAATGAAACTATTAGAGATTATATTTATTTGGAAAATATTTAATAAATGTGTACCATGAATATCTAAACACTGTGCTAGAGATTGGTATTTTCAAGTGACTCTCAGAGACGAACAAAACTATAGTCAGTGGGTAATTAAATAAAATAGCTTCAGGTTTTAATTAGGCTATCATTTGACCTAACCGAAAGGAGTGGAAATAGAGATCAAAAATGGGAGAATCTTCTTTGGCAAGGAAGACATCCGTGAGAAAGGAGCACTGAAGCAAAGTTCCACAAAAGAGGAGCAAGTAGCCAAAAGAAATACAATGTACAAACATTCCCAGCTAAGAGAAAAGCAGGGGCCAAGTCTCTGCAGCAGGGAAGTCTTGATCTGTTCTAGGAAAGAAAGTGTGGTTGACAGGGAATAAGCCAGAATAAAAGTAGTCCAAAAACCTTTGAAAAGTTACAGGCTAAATCATTCAGGCAAGGGCTTAGTACATGCAAATTCTCTACTGAATAGTGAAGTGAAAAGATATTGAAGCCTAGTAAGCAGGTGGATGGCATGGTTTGACTTACTTTTTTTAGTATCACTTTTGTTGATGTGTATTGAATGAGTAATAATAATGATAATAGTTGACTCACATTAAGGGCAATGTTCTAAGCAATTTAAATGTGTTCAGTTTCTTAATCCTTACAGCAAGCCTGTTATTAATTCCATTTTACAGATAATGATGATAATTGCTCTTTTTATTGTCTGCTAGGAAAAATAAATTTGGGTCTTCTTGTGCTTTAAAATACATAGAAACAAAGACTGCCATCAAACACAAAATACTTGTTAATGGAACCTGGCTTACAGTGCCCAAATATCCTGATTTGTGATAATTAGCCCTAATCATTTCAGACAACTGATGGATTACTAACCATTGAGTAACTGGATAAAAACTAAACATATTCCTGGAACACAGATGAACATAGACCGTCAGACTAATCATCATAGGCAAGTGGATATTATCACTACCACTATCAGTATATGACAGATGATGGAAAATTATATCTACTTCAGAAAGGACCCAGGTCCCTTTGCCTGCATGCTTCTCCCTCCCTGACTTCACCACTTGTACTTGCATGTCCCTTGTTCACCTTCATCCTTGAAAATCAAACAGCTCCTTCTCAGAGATGTCAGAAATAGAACAGGCAGAAGCTATGGTGTTGCTAGAACCAGTCTTGACCAGAGCAAAAGAATCAAAATCAAGCCCTAAAATCATCCCAAGACCCAAAAGAATTGAAGATTTCTATTCAAACCCAAACTCACACAAATTTTATAGTAGCAATATTCATATTAGTCAAGAGGTCAAAATACTCAAATGTCAATCAATGGATGAACAGGTAAACATACAGTAGAATATTATTCAGCCATTAAAAGGGAATGAAGTACTAATCCATACTACAACATAGATGAACTTTGAAAACATTATACTTTATGAAAGAGACAGAAATAAGAGGCCAAATATTATATTATCCGTTTGTATGAAATGTCCAGAATAGGCAAGTCTTTAGAAATAGGAAGCATACCTGAGGTTGCCAGGGACTGTGGAGAGAAGGGAGTAGGGAGTGATGCTGAGTAGGCACACTCCTTTTAGGGTGATGAAATAGTTCTGGAACCCGGATAGTAGTGATAGTTATACATTGTGAATGCACTAAAATCCACTGACTTTTACTCTTTAAAATGGTTAAGATGATATGGGTTAGTTATGTGAATTTTGCCTTGATAACTTCTTAACTTTTTAACTTCTTAAAAATTATTTTAAGAATCATACCTGATAGGAAGGCCTTTCTGGCAAAAAGCAAGTATGTGTGCATTTCCCCAGATTGAGGCCTCATTTTCTTTTTTTTTTTTTTTTAAAGATTTTATTTATTTATTTGACAGAGATCACAAGTCGGCAGAGAGGCAGGCATAGAGAGCGGGGGAAGCAGGCTCCCTGCTGAGCAGAGAGGCCAGTTCGGGGCTTGATCCCAGGACCCTGGGATCATGACCTGAGCTGAAGGCAGAGTCTTTAACCCACTGAGCCACCCAGGTGCCCCAAGGCCTCATTTTCTGATAACACATATTTTGGAAAGGAAGCCAGTAAAACAGCACTAATAGATTTGTTTTTGTGTTTGAACTAAGTGCTCACTGCTGAGAGAATGATTCAGTAGCTTGTGGTGATGATGATCCATGGCCATGGTAACCATCATCATCCTCATTTTACAATCATCATCATGTAATCTGGGTAAACTTGGTCATCACAGAAGAAAATTTTATCCAGTTTATAGAAAACTAATTTTTAGTGCATACCTGACTGGTTTTTTATAAACTGGGACAAGGAGAAGATGAATAGCCACATGGGAGTCTCACTTGTGTACAGCTAAATAAAAGGAAAAGTGTAGCTCTTTCCAGCCATGGAGTCCATATATCCCCTTAGTCTACCTCGGCATTTTTCCATAAGGATCTCTCCTGTACAACCAAGCTTCTCTTGGTCAGCTCAGCAGGTTGAGCCGGAGGAAATTGCTTGGTAGGTCTTGATTTTGATAACCAGTAGGACTGCTTCACTGCCATCCTAACCTGAGTGGCTCTAAGCACAAACTGTTCTCTGAGCAGGAAGTATAGATTTGCCTGCCACAGCCCCAGGAGGGACCTCCTTTGACTCAGTTGTGTTCCTGGAGCCTCTTAACTCCAACTGTTACTAGGAGCCAAGAATGAGGGCCATGTTGTTTACACCACTGAGTCTTTGAGCTGACTTATTAGTTTCACCTGAACCATATAAGAGCACAATCACAAAAGCCCTGTAGCTGTCCCTGCCATGTCACAATGTATCTAGTGTCCTCACAACTGACTCCAGCTCTTTAAAAGAAAAAGGACACCTTCTATCAAGTCTACATTGAGGTCATCAATCCTTTTCTTATCCCTTTACTACAAATTTACCATCCAGTCTCTAAACATTTAAGGTAGTGAGCTTTAAGATGTTCCCCATCTGCATTAATAAAAATATCAATGATCATAAAATCTCTCTTACAGTAACAAACCCAAAGGACAGTAGTTTCAACCTTGTGCTGTGGTACACGGCTCTACCACAGTCCCTTCAAAGAATCTAAATATGATTAAGAAATAAGTATAATTCCTGCTGAAATGGAGTGATCTACTCAAAGGCAAAGGTTATGAGAAAAGGATGTCAGATTATAAAGTTTGTAGATGATGTAGAATGGTAAGAACAGAGTACATCTTGATGTAAGTGAAAGTAAGAAGTGTGGCATTCTGTTAAGCCACTGAGACATGGGAGAGCTACCTCCTATGCACATAAAAAAGCAGAGTCAGGGTAACAATTCTTCTTCTCAGACAGTGACAAGGTTTTGAAGAGTGCCCCAGTGGATAACCACAGAGGCAGAAACAATTTAATCCTTTCAAGTGTTTAACTGCCATGTTTAGCAAACACAACAAGTTAAGAACCATGGTCCAGGGTATAGTTATACACATATAAGTTGTATTCTTCTTACATTTTCTGCTTCTGTCTTTTAACAGGTTTTTTCATACTCATGACATTTGGGTAGAAATTTATAATCACATTAATAACCTTATAATCACACTGTTCAAGTATAAGGTCTCCATTATAAATTCTCCACCACTTTATATTATTTTTCTATTTCTGCATAATATATTACAAATATAGCAACTTAACACACATATATTAACTCAGAGTTTTTGTATGTCAGGAGTTCAAGCACAGCTTAGCTGGTCCTCTCTTCACTGTCTACCAGGCTGTCATCAAAGTCAGCTGGGCTGTGTTCTCATCCGCAGGCTCAACTAGGGAAGCATCCAATTTCAAGCTTATTCAGGCAGTTGGCAGAATTTATTCCCTTGTAGCTGTCTGATTGAAGGACCTAGCTTCTTATTGGATGCCAGATGGAAGCCACGCTTCGATCCTAGAAGCCGCTTATAATTCCTTATCATGTGGTCCTCTCCATAGACATTCACACATGAATGCTTCCTCAAGGTCAATAAGAAAATCTCTCTCTGGTCTACCAAGATAGAGTCTTATATAATGAAACATAATCATGGGAGTGGCAGTCCCTTTTGCCATATACTATTTTTTAAAATCAAGTTTCAGATCCTGCTCACTATGAGCAGAAAAAAAATTGCACAAGGACATGAATAAGGGCATGAATAAGCAGTCACCTTAGGGTGTGTCCCCTACATACCATACATATAGCAAATATGCCATATCAATTTATTTTTTTAAGATTTTATTTATATATTAGAGTGAGAGAGAGACAGCATGAGCTGGGGGAAGGGGCAGACTCCCCTGATGTGGTGCTCAATCCCAGGACCCTGAGATCATGACCCGAGCCAAAGACAGATGCTTAACTGACTGAGCCACCCCAGGTACCCCATGCCTTATCAATTTATACTCCAAGGTAGTTTCCAGTATCTGAGATCTGGTGTAAATCTTAGGCAAGCATAATCAGAGTAATATTGAGCTCCATTGGTCAGTTTGGTTGTGGTCTGCTTGGTTCATTGATACCCGTTAATTCAAGGTGAAATAACTGTCCTTGCATTGACAAAATGTTTTAAAATTTGAAATATTGGTCATGGAAGTTAACTTTTCAGGTTGTTCTAATTTAATACCTAACGGTGACTATTTCTATGAATTGATAGATGAAATACTCCTAAAAATGTCTTTCATTTTGGAATGATTGAAATATACCCATTCATTTCATTTGAATCATCCCCCAAAGCAGCCATCTTGCGGATGAATCAGAAGCATGTTTTCCTGTGGCACTAAAGTAGCCTACATTGTTTCTTCTGGGCTGGTAGGTTATTTGTTATGGCCATAGGCCAGGCTTGTGTTCCAGGAAGGGTCTTGAATATTTAAAGTTGTACCCCATACATAGCAAATCCATAGCTTTCATGCTGCCATTCTGCCACCCATGGGAGACACTGACAATAGATCAAAGCACTCTTTCTCCTCAAATCTAGACCCTGCTTTAGAATCTTAAACATTGTGCCCCAGGCAGCCATTATCAATGACTGGATTGGAACTTGAGCTAAAGCCTGTTGACCCTCCTTGGTCTGGATATTCACTTAATTTATCTTATCATAGAGCTACCTTTGAGCCCTAAAAATGAACTAAAGATGAGATAATCTGCTCAAAAACAAATAACAACCATATACTGATGAAGAACAATGATGTGATGGGGTGGGGAAAGAGACACCTGCTACTGACACTACTGAGATAAAGTAGAAAGAAGGTTTTGTTGAAATATATATGGAAAAAATGAGATATGTCAGTATGCATTTGCAAATTATAATCTATAACTACTAGGTAGTCAGATCAGACCAAACAGTTCACTTCTAACTACTAAAACTAGTAGCTAGAATTCTTCAGCTCTTCTGCCCTTCAGTATACCTATTAACTATACTTAACATTCAACTGAGCTGTGCTGAGAAATATAATATCCATTATAAGAAACGTATCTGTCCTACTAAGTGATTACAGAGCTTACAAGTTTTTAAACTCTAACATTGTTACATTTTCCATAAGAGTAGATTTGAGAAGCATTGTGATATGGCAAAGATACCTGTCGACCAAATACCCAGATTCTTAGCATATCTCACTGTGTGAACTTATATGAAGCTCTTAATTCCCTGAACCGATTTTTCCATATGCAAAATGGCAAAATACTCAGACTGGACAGCTTAAACAACAACAAGAACAATTTCTCATTGTTCTGCAGGGTGGAAGTCCAAGATGAAGGTTCATATTTCTGGTAAAGTCTCTCTTCTTGGCTTGTGAATGGTTCCCATGGTTCCCTATGCCCTCACATCGTCTTTTTTTGGTGTGGGCACATGGAAATGGAGAGCGGGGCAGAGACTGAGCTCTCTGGTGTCAATTTTTTTAAAGATTTATTTACTGACGGGGGCTGGGGGAGAGAATCCTAAGCAGATTCCACACTGAGCATGGAACCCAACATGAAGCTTGATATAGGGCTCGATCCCAGGACCCCGAGATCATAATCTGAGCCAAAATCAAGAGTCAGATGCTCCACCAACTGAGCTATGCAGGCGTCTCTGGTGTCACATCTTATAAAGACTTTAATCATATATCAGGGCCCCATCCTTCTGACCACATTTAGCCTTAATTACTTCAAATGCAGCCACATTAGGGGGTCAGGGTTCCCACCTGCAAATCTGGGGGTACACCAACATTCAGTACATAACAACATGGAAAAACCCCAATTGTCCAGAAAGACATCTTGGATTTGCATTTGTATCTTTTGTAGCATTTCTTGAGCTTTCACTAGGTGTCAGCCTCTTCATTGTTTCAGTTAATCTTCATAGCAACCCTATGTGGTAGGTAGGTATGGTCATTCACTTTCTAGATGCTTCAAAAAGTCAAGCATCGGGCCGAGTGACCACATGACTTGTGATAGAATCATTCATTTAAGAATTACTTTTCATCGTTTGTGACGGGAACAGCCCTAAACACCAAGGAAGGAAGGAAGGGACGGAGGGAGGGAGGGAGGACAGTAATA
The DNA here is from genome assembly GCF_963455335.1 of Martes martes. Lineage (NCBI taxonomy): Eukaryota > Metazoa > Chordata > Mammalia > Carnivora > Mustelidae > Martes > Martes martes. The sequence continues at coordinate 181,688,495 of NC_137888.1, read as the reverse complement.
TGCTAAATTAGGAAATTATACATTCATGAAAAAATAGGATAGGTGATGTCAGATCCACAGTGCCAGCGGGAAAGGAGGTAAGTAATAACATTAAATAAAAGGGTACAGTTAGAGCTCACAGAGCAAGTTAGAGTTGAGAAAGCACCAGAACACGTTGGAGTTGGCCAAGCAAAGCCGTGGGAGAGGAGACAAGAGGCAGCAGAAGTAGCAAGAGCAGAGGCTGGAAGGCGGGAGCGTTGTGGGTGTGTCTGAGCACCAGCAGTGAGGTGAAGAATCAAGCACCAATCTGTCTGACCTCCAAATCGCTGTCATATAACGCCTCTAGATATTGATGTGTCTCTATAAATCACTACGTACAAAAATGAACTACTGGGGGTGCCTGGGTGGCTCAGTGGGTTAAGCTTCTGCCTTCAGCTCAGGTCATGATCTCAGGGTCCTGGGATTGAGCCCTGCATCGGGCTCTCTGCTTAGCAGGGAGCCTGCTTCTCCCTCCCCCTCTGCCTGCCTCTCTGCCTACTTGTGATCTCTCTCTCTGTCAAATAAGTAAATAAAATCTTTATTAAAAAAAAAAAAGGAACTACTGTTTATTGAACATCTGGTATGTGTTAGGCACAGTGCTAGGTGACATATACTTTTAAGTTTAACTGTCACAAACGAATTACCAAAGGAGTCTGGAAGAGTCTGTATTTTATGGTCCGGTGGGAAAAGAAAGACCACAAGTTAATCAAGTGTTGTCAATATATGTGGCCTTGCTAGAGTTCATATCCTGTTCATTCTACCTTTCACAAAAGTAGGGAGAAAGACACTTGTACATTTATCTGAAGGCCACTGGCCAGATATCCTTCATGATCCTAAGCAGGTGTATCTGGCAGCCCTGTCTCTTGAATTCTGCATTCTACTCTTCCACAGTATTAAGCCATTTTCAAGACAAAATGAATACATTCTCAGATTTATATGAACAAAAAAGGACTCAAACAATTAACCGAATTTCAGTTTAAATCCTATAAAATTAAGATATGCTTACAGGCAAGGACTCAGGGAGATCATGAAAAATGGGAGACTTTTTTAAAAAATCACTCTTATAATCCTAATTGTTTTTAAAACCCAAATCCCTTTGAAAGGATAGCACATCTAGTCGTTTTTCAGCCATTACCATGTGAAAGTAATTTATTGGTTCAGTCCGTTTCAGAGAAAGACAGGCAACTACACAAGGGAAAGTAAACAAAGGGTCCCAGAATATGAACACTGCCAAGGAGGCAGAGGATGGAAGAGAAATCAAAGGGAAATGAGACTTTGAAGGGAAGAATAAAATGAGGCTGAAGGGAACTGGACCATTTCACCAGGGTATCTGGCTCTACAAAACTGTCATAACTAGTCTAATGCCCTTTCTGGACTTAAGGGGGAAAGATCCATATTACATGTAACTTCGAGTCCCCATTATCTTTGGATAAGGACCAGTGCCATTATTAGGCTTTATAAGATTTTTAATCATCTGTCCCCATCTTTTTATTTCACACTTCTTGTCACGTTCAGGCATTTGCAAAATCTGATTCTCCCGCCTCCAGTACTCTTTCCTTCCCTGTTTTGCATCAATATCTCTTAACACAAGTCTTCCTTAATTACCCACCCAGGCTGAGTCTGGTGTCTCTCACCTGTGCTGCCTTAGTTAGTACCCACTGCTTACCCTACAGTAGGACTTGTTTATACTAAAGCATAATTACCCGTTAATATGACTGTCACTTCTACTGCATTTTGAGCAACAAGGGAAGAAAATATATAGTGCTTTGGCCACCCCTGTTTCCCAATGCTTAGCACTTGGCCAAGCACTAGTAGACCACCAAAGAATCAGTGATCACCTACTCATCCCCCCCAACACATACGCTCATACACAGATACATACATAATAACATCATGTTACTTTTGATATTTTCCCTTCCACTCAAGGGTTCCAAAATGAAAACTGACACCCAGTCTTACCACCTTGAGCTGTAGGAAGCACTGTCTAACCCTCCTGTCTCCTGAAGAAGAGGCTGCTTCCTTGTTAACCCAGAGAGCCACCCCTGGTTGACTGGTCCAACCACACATTTCCTAGTTACACATCTCAGGACAAAAGCCCTCAGCCACCTATGCTCTGATCTGTCCATAAGATATTATCAAATTTTATATTACCTTTAGAATTTAGAGTTCACATACTTCTTAGGGTTAAGAAATGGAGACTCACAAAATTCAGGTTGAACAAGGTGACACAGTTCATTAAACAGAGTGCAGATGTACCCTAGGGAATTCTCACTCCCAGTTCAATGTTCTTTCCACTGTATCATTTTGCATAGACAGGAAAAAAATGAATAAAACAAATATAAAAATGCAGGAAAGTGATGGATTCATTGGGTTCTACAAAAGAGTAAAAGGAAGTAATAGGCAAGTCATTATTCTTCTTTGCCTATCAGGTAAATATGTTACAAATTCGCTCCCTGATGTAAATCAGCTTGTTAGGATACTTAAGATTTTATACCTTTTGATTTCACTACGGACTTGCTTATTCAGAAGAACAAGAAGAAGGTCAAGTATCTATTGTATGGATTTTCCAGAGCATATATTAAAATAACTCAAATGCAGGTACATCTCTCCACTGTGCTAGCAATTTCCTGAAAGGGGGGGAAAGAAAAAAAACCTCATTGGATCTCTGGTAATCATATTTCATTTGCGTTGCACATTCAAGATTATACCCATTGCTACTTTTTAAATAAACATATAGTATAAATATCTAGGTAGCAATAAATATGGAAATAAGGCTCAGCCTCTCGCTATGATGAATTTAAACATGAAGTAATAGGTATGAAAACGAATGTGAAAATAATACTATTAGCAAATGCAGTTGCCATAAATGTTATTAACGTAATTATCTTTGTAGCTTCAGTAGGTTGAATAATCACATATTTCTACTGGCAGACAAGTTGAAATAACTCGTTCCTTCTAGAACTGGTTTAGAAATACATTAGGAAAGGTAACCATTGTTTTTATATCAAAACAGTAAAACCTGAGTTAACTGAATAGAGGAAATGGGGTGCCAACTGGATAAATTACGTGAGTTTTTCCTGCCATAAAAAAATACTTTAAGAAAGTAAATATCAAGGATTATTTAGTAAAAAGAAATGTAGTTTCAAGTTTTAAAGGAATACTATTAAATTCAGATGAATATTTACCAGACTTAACAATCTTTCAACATTTTCCCAGTGGTCTTAGTTGCCAGAGATAATTTGTTGGAATTATTTGCCTTTATTATAATTCTCCATATAGCTTACTTATTCAAATTAAAACCAAATATATCATTGTAGAATTATAGTAGACAATAATAAATATATAAACGAATTCCAGAATTTAATTAAGGACTTGTTATATACCAGGAATTGTTCTAAGCAATGTAAGTGATGATGGCAGCCACCACCATCATCATTAATAATACATATTGCACAGGGGCACCTGGGTGACTCAGTCAGTTAAGCATCTGTCTTCGGCTCAGGTCATGATCCCAGGGTCCTGGGATTGAGGCCCACGTCAGGCTCTCTGCTTAGAGGAGAGCCTGCTTCTTCCTCTCCTTCTGCCTTCCACTCTGCCTACTTGTGCTCTCTCTCTCTCTCTGTCAAATAAATAAATAAAATCTTAAAAAATAATAATAACACATATTGTGCTTATAGATGACATGCCCTCTTCTAACTTCTTTCTGTATTAACTGTTTAATACAAAATCATTCCAACAATGCTACCAAGAGGGAACACTGTGATCATACCTATTTGATGAAAGAGGACACCAAGGTTTATAGATGTTGCATAATTTAATCAAGGTTACAAGAAACTCAGTCTCAGTGATTCCCCATTTAAAGTTCTCACCCACTTCATAGCAGCAACCCAATAAATAGGACTACCAATTTAAGAGCTTCATTCTACTTCTCTCATTATCTAGTGGACTCAGATGATTTCCCACAATATAGAACTGAGGCCCTTCCAAAAACCTTACACTTTAGAAAACATCATTCATGAACTTTTAAAAGAAGAGATTATTCTACCAATCAATAAAAAATAATGAACAGCCAGCATAAGAAAATGTACTTTTAAAAAATTGATATTAGTATTGGGGCGCTTGGATGGCTCATTCAGTTGAGTGTTCAACTCTTGGTTTCTGCTCCGGTCATGATCTCAGGGTCCTATGTGTCTGAACTTTTGTTATTGTTTAGAACCACAATTAGGAAGAACAAAATGGCCTTTGAATTGAGATCTTCCTCCATGGGTCTGGAAAAATATTTTTAGATGTACCTTTAATTTGTGCCCCTTCATCCTTCTTTAAGTGTGACTCCACCATTAAACAGGACCTTTGATATTCACTTAAAACATACACACTTTAGGACACCTAAATGCCTTAAGCATCTGCTTTCGGCTCCCGTCTTGATCCCAGGATCCTGAGATAAAGCCCCACGTCAGGCTCCCTGTTCAGCGGGGAGTCTGCCTCTCCCTCTCCGTCTGCCTCTCCCCCCGCTCATGTTTTCTCTCTCTTTCTCCCTCTCTCTCAAATAAATAAAAACAAAATCTTAAGAAAATATGCTCATATGTACAAATCTACATGCATAGAGATCCTTCACGTCATTGTTTGCAGACTTTTCCTTCTCATTTCACCTTTCTTCCCCTAGTATAGCTTTTCTTGGTGGTGAAAAAAAAAAAATTCAACTAATTTAAACAAAAAGTTTATTTTTCCATGAAATAAAAGACCAGTGCTATGATTATTTTCAGATATCACTACCCCTCTCTCCATTCTCCTGTTATTCTCTTCGCTTCTGAACTCAGTCAAACAAGCTCTGTTCCAGTAGTAAAACTCAGTTTTCTATCTTACCTGATCACCACCTCACAATGAAAAGAGAGCTTCTTTCTCCCAATTTCATTAGCAAAACTCCTGTAATTAATGTCATTAATTTACTCCAGGTCACAGGCTCATCTCTGAACAAATCATTGTGGCCAAAGAGATTGTTCTCATTTTTAATTGCTGCATAATAACCCCAAAACTAAGTGGCTTAAAACAAGAATCATTTTGTTACAAGTTAATATTTTAGGAGTCAGTAATTTGTATAAGTGTCCACAGGGTGATTCTTCTGTCCCACATTATATTGCCAGAGGTCATTCCACAGTATTCATTTGGTGACTGGGCTGGGCTGGTCTGGAAAGCCAAAACTGGCTCATTTTCCCAGGTCTAATATAGACGGCTGGAAGGATGGACTTAGCTGGCTTCATCAATATGCTATCTACATCCTTTTTCACAGGGTAGTCTCAGGGTAGTTGATTTTCCAACAAGATGGCCCAGCATTCCCAGAGAGAGGATTCCAAGTAGCATAAGTGGAAGTTATAAGGTTTTCTATGATCTACCTTATGAAATCCTAGAATGCCACTTCTGCTATTTTCTGTTGCTCGAGCCAGATACTATGGCCAACCCAGTTTCAATAGAAGGGAAACGATAGTTTACTTTTCAACAAGAGGAGTAGCTAATTTTTTGCAGCAATCGCTAATCTACACAGATATGGATCTGATTGGACAAGCCTGGTCATGTGTCTTCTCTGTTTCCAAAGGTTGGAGTCCGCTCCATCCAAAGCATCTGACTGACATTTTGAGAAGAGTAGTTCCCCTCCCCTCCAAATTGGGTATTATTGCCAAAAGGCAAGGAAGCAGAAAGAACAAGCTATGTTACAAACTGATGTTGGCATCACCAAATCAGGGATTCCAATAGCATTGTGGAATTTAAAAAAAAAAAAAAAAGCCAAACTTTAAAAAAAAAAAAATACATCAGGCTCATAAAAGCTTGAGTTGTATCCTAACTCAGCCATTAATTAGCTTGGGCTAACTACTTAAAATCTGAACCTTCCTGCTCTATAAAATGTGGCTAATAATAACCATCCCAGGGTTGTTATAAGCATTAGTGAAGTACTCTGTATAAGGCACTTGAGGTTTGTTCAAAAATGTTATCCCCTTCTTTTCCTTCCCTGATGAAACCTCTTAAATTATAGCCATGAGCTCCTCTTAAAACTAATGCGCCCTTTGAGAGTAACTTGGAATGTAGTAACCTACAGAGTTTCAAGTGTGCAGAGACCTACCGTTGTTTACAGGCTTCTCTGGTCGTGGGTTCGCCAAATCCAATTCACATCGTTCACTTTCATCAATACAAGCAGATGCACTGTGGTCTGCGTTCATCTCAGAGAGAGCTCTATGCGTCTTTTTCCTGTTTTATCTTCAAAAATCATTTCTTTCATAATCCTAAGCATTCAAGGCCATGGGTCTTTTTAAAGGAATGTTGGAGGTTGCTCAGCCCATCTTAATAATGAAATTTAGGACCGAATTTACCTTGTCTCTTTTATTGGTCATCACTGATAAAACTTGATGGCTTAATATTTTTTCTGGACATTCAGGTACTGGAAACTGTCTTCCATATCCAGTGATTAAATGTGTCTTAAAATACCAGACCGATGACTTCTCAGTCTGGTGCTTTTCATCACGAAGACACAACTGAAACTGAACTGTCCTTCAAGAAATGTTAGCCTTGGTTTATACATTTTTTACTGTGAACACCAGCTGAAAATCTTAAGCTCTTTAGGTTGCAGCTTTTTTTTTGTATTTTACATTTTCATTTATTTATCTCTTCAATTAAAATATCTAGTTCTTTGATTTGATCTCAATTAAAAGTGGTCTTAGATTGAAAGCAATCAGAATATTGTGTGACATCTAAGGATAGACTTAGTTGTTGCTACCTCCTGCTATGGGACTAGGGAAGAACAAAGATCACGAGAGCCAGAACAAAAGAGAGAGATGTTTTATTGTGATTGTCTGCCATCTTGAAAGAGAAGATCTCAGTTTGGTACACTCATGTTTTTACCACCCCCCTAAAATTTACTTGTCACCAATTTTTTAAACCAAACTGAGGACTTCACCTCAGGACGACAGTATCTAACTAGAGTCGATAAACTTGTTTTGTTCTGTTTTGTTTAGACCTTACAGCAAATACCAGTTTTCCATTTATAACAAGGAAGTGAGGTTCCCTTTTGATATAAATTTGTTTAAGTATCACAAAGGGATACCCTGTGGCTTAAAACTTCAGTGAAGCTCTTTACCTGGGTCATGGCCTCATCCCGTTGCTTTTGCCCTGGCTCCTTTTTTATAAACCAAGGATCCCCAGTTCCTCTTGCAGCCTGGGAGCAGGGAGGGCTCTGTGAGCCCGTAGGCAAGGGGCCTGCAATCAGAGAGAGCTACAAACCCCGAGCAAACATCCTCCAGACTGCCTCTGATGGAGACCTGAACAGAAGGAAATACTCAGTAAAGCCAGACTGCTTGCTTCCATCCAGTGAATTAACTCATGCCCAGAACCATCTCCTAAATTGCACTTTCCAGATGCAGAACCATGGCCCAGGAGGGGAAAGCCATCTGATGGATCCATCTCACCTGAGATGAGACGGCTTGTGCTGGGTCAAAAGTGATTGTTTCCGTTCTCCTCACGGCCTCCTTGCTTTGCCACAGCTACTGCATTTGGGTAAAGCGGAGTTAATTAAGAAACTGTGATCAGATTTCATAATACCTCAAACACAACCAGACTCACGTGCCCTCACTCACCCACAAACATGCCCTTGTGCTCCAGAAATGCTGAGCCACCAATAGCTGTGCGAATACAGCGTTCTAGCTCACACCTCTGGGTTGTGCACAGTGTGACCTCCACTGAGATTACTCATCTCCACTTTGCTTCCTTTGCAAACGACTATCCATCCTTCAACACTTATCCCTGACATCACTTTTCCGACCTTTACGCAACTCTGAAGAAAGTTACTTTGGCTAATTCTGCCTCTTCCTAGCTGGGTAAGCATGGACAAGTTATGTAATGTTCATTTGCTCCAATTTCCTTCTCCCTAAAATGGGCTCATAACTTTGCTCATATCCCAGAATTGTTACAAGGATTAAATTATAGAATCAATACAATTCAAGGAGCTCATTGCCCAGCTGACAGTAAGTGTTCAATAGGTGTTATGATTTCAAAGTCTTATTTATTTTATCATGGTACCACATTGATTGATTAAACTATATTTCATTAACCTGAGAGCTCTTAGGCTTCGGTTATAGACTGAAATTAATTCAGTTTGTCCTTAGCCCCAGCACAGTACAGATATGCAGTACATTCATGTTTAATTGCATTGCATCAGGATGAAGTCAACTGATGCTTTCTTGTCTAATAATAATTAAAAGCTAACATTCATATCAGGCACTGATCTTGGGCTTTATGTGTATCAATTTCTTCAATTCTACCATCTTTTAATCTAAGTCCTATTATTGTCTCCATTTTAGAGATTAAAAAACTGAGGCAGAAACATGCTTTTCCCAAGATCATACAGTAGTGTCAGGATTTAAAGCAAGGGAATCAGACTCCAAAGATTTCACTTTTAACAACTGCACTTAAATGATTTGCTACCCAGGAAATTTGCATAACGGGTATACGTCTACATGAGTATGTGTAGTAGATTGTTGTTAATTTATTGCAGATGATAAACTTTTTGGTAAAACTCACATTGTCACCACCATTTGCATCAAAACCATGTCCTAAATATATATAACTCTGGTTCATGCCATTTGTCAGTTACGAAGGCACCAGTCAAACTGACTTGAGCAAAACAGGAAGGTCTGTGGCTTGCTACTGAAGAGTCCAAATACCAACTTAGGCATATCTGGACTCAGACCACCAAGCAGAGCTCAAGACTTGGGCTCTTGGTCACCACCTCTTGGCTGTGATTTCCTGTGTATTGTCTTTTTTCTCAAACAGAACCATTTTGGGGGAGCGGGTGGTTCCTGAACATGTCAGATTTATGACTTACCAGTTTAACGAGCTCATGGCAAAGAAACCTTCTTTCAGAGCCAACGTCTCACTACCCAGTCTGGGGTAGTTTCATTCACATCTGAACCAACCACTGCGGCACAGGGGGAGGGATATGCAAAGAGGTTGGGACTAGGTCTCATGACCACATGCATTGGGAGAATGAAAGAAGCGTGTTTCCCCAAAGGTAAACTCAATTAGTAAATTTAGGGGGGAAATGAAATTATTGCTGGAGAGGCCAAAATCGCAGACAAGAACAATACTGGTTTCAGGTTAAGTTTTATTTGTCCATGAGGCCTGCTTCTTGGGTAATTTACAAGACAACAGTTTTAGCAATGAGTATAAATAAGACTAAATTTAATTTTTTAAAGATTTTCTTTATTTATTTGACAGAAAGAGACACAGCTAGAGAGGGAACAGAAGCAGGGGGAATGGGAGAGAGAGAAGCAGGCTTCCCATGGGGCAAGGAGCCCAATATGGGGCTCGATCCCAGGAACCCAGTATCATGACCTGAGCCGAAGGCAGAGGCTCAATGAATGAGCCACGCAGAAACGCCTAAATTTAATTTTTTAATTTAATTTTTGAGTATCAGTAATTTTTTTTCAACTACCAAGCAGTAGGAGTTGACACATGTGTCTAATAGTTTTCAAGCTATTTAGGCTCTTGGACTAAATTGCATTCTAGGAAGGGCTGCTGATTGCCTTATAGTTTTATATCAACTACATTCCATAGCATCATGCATCTCAGAATTAACTGATATTAGGATATGTGTGTATTATGGATTTATATACTCAATATACTTTAACTTTCTGACTATGAGAGGAATATGGTTTAAGAAGGGTTGCATAATAAGATTCATAATGGAAAGGAAGTACTTTTGGTATATTCCTTCCCATAGAAAGAGGCTCTTACGACCTAACAAAATCCTATGATACAAAGCAGTATGCCTTTACTCAGAATTTCATGTGAAACCGGGTTGCCCTGGTGATTGTTTTTTCTTTGAGAAAAGTTGTCATCTCAGAAAGTGAAATGAAAATGGTTTTTGAGCTTGGCACTTGGGCTAGAGCCAACTTAAGAAACTCAGAGCATAAAGTAAAAAATTTTCTTTAGACCTGTCTTCTCCCTAAATCATATCAATTCAAAAATATTTTCAGGCTCCGTCCCCATGGCTTGGACTCAGGTAGAGACAGATTTCAGCTTGCTTCAGGTAAGACAGTAAATGATTTTAAACCAGCAAATAAATAAATATTAGACGTTTCTTTAGGTGCTATTTTTCCTCCTTTTCTGATGGCTAATTTTCAGCCCTCTCCCAATTTCTTTCTTGTGCTATAGCAAGCTTCAGAAAAAAACTTCTCCATGAGAGCAATTTCTAAATGCTCTCTTCTTCTTGCCCAAATCATAGTAGAGACATCTAAGTGAATCTTAATAGTTTAGTAAAATTGAATGTAGCTTCTCTAGTCCATAATAGTTAGTATTACTCCATTGTGAGCTTATCTGGATTGTAATTAAGAAAACTCAACATTGCCACTGACACTGAAGTGCTCTGGGAAAATGCCTAATTTACATTGAGCCATGCCAACTCTCTATCCTCGGCATCTGGTGCCTTGTGAAGGATAATGTGATTGTACATGCAAAATAGGGAGACACATAATGAGGACAGAAAGCCACTCTCAGGATTGTCTATAGGTCAATCGAATTTCTGAATTTTAATGCCAAAAAAAAAAAATCATTCAGCTGTTGTGAATATCTAGTACTATGTGGGTAGAAATGACAGAGAGCTGGCATTGGTACAAAGAAGCCACCAGATTCATCCATCCATCCATCCATCCATCCATTCATTCCTTTAGACCACAAATATTTATTGAAGACCTTTAGTGTTACTTGGGATTGTGTTAGGAAGCAAGTAACAGATGCCCAATTGGAGTAGCTGGAATAATACGCATTAATTTTTCTCCTATAACAAGAAATTTAGAGGCATTGGGTGGTAATATTGGTTCATTAATGACATAAGTACCAGCATTGCAGCACTTTTCCTGCTATGAGAGCCATCGAAGTTGCAACTGCCACGTAAGTGTTCAAGACAGGAAGTGGGAGGATTGAGGACGGGTCAGCAGGGACTTCGAGGAGCTGGAGTCCTATGTCTGATAGTTAGCAGGCTAATTAATTCAGGAAGGCCTCAGGTGGAATAGGTAAACTCTATGCCATGTGACCTTTCATCATGGGGGGTTCCAAAGAGCAGCACGTTCCAAGCACAAGCACTTTCAAGCGTCTTCCTATGTCATGTTGGCTGATCTCTAATTGGCCAAACAAATCAAATGACCAGACCCAGATAGAAGGCCTGGGGATAAACCATAAGAGTCTCTTAACTGTGGGAAACCAACTGAGGGTTGCTGGAGGGGAGGTTGGTAGAGGAATGGAGTAACTGGGGGATGGGCATTAAGAAGGGCACGTGATGTAATGGGCACTGGGTGTTATATGCAACTGATGAGTCACTGAACTCTACCTCTGAGGCTAATAATACACTATAAGTTAATTAAATGAATTTAAATTAAAAAGAAAAGAAGGGCTGGAGAAATAGACTCCACTTCTTTTTTTAACATGTTTTTATTCAAATTCCAGTTAGTTAACATACAATGCTACGTTAATTTCAGGCGTTTGGTCATATAGTGATTCAGCACTTCCATACCTCATGGGGTGCTCATCACAAGTGCTCTCCTTAATCCCCAATACCTATTACACCCCTCCCCCCTTCCCCTTCTCCCCCTTCCCCCCCCCCCCCCGCCCTTGATAGGAAAAGAGGCAACATCACATTGCAAAGGACTGCACAAAGAGAAAGATTCTTTGGCCATTTCTACACGCAGAAAAGGGTTTTTCTGTCTTTTGTTTTTTGGGTTTTTTTGACAGAGATCACAAGTAGGCAGAGAAGGAGGCAGAGAGAGAGGAGGAAGCAGTCTCCCCACCAAGCAGAGAGTCTGATGCAGGGCTCGATCCCAGGACCCCGAGATCACGACCCCAGCAGAAGGCAGAGGCCTTAACCCACTGAGCCACCCAGGCACCCCCAGAAAAGGGAATATTACTATTACCGGACATAAAGAGATGATCAATATGAAAATTAAAAATGAATCAGCATTACTAAATCACGATTGCTATTACGTTGAGATTTTTCAAACCACCACAACCATTACAACCATCTCTACCTCCTTCCCAGATTCTCAGCCCTCAGATTGAATTTTGGGTTTACATTCTACTTCCAGTTTAGCTAAACTTACCGCTTTTCAAGTCAGAAGAGAAGGGGATATATGGCTCGAGGCAGAACAACTTAATTCTGAACTTTTTGCCCATCACTGCACCTGAAACACTGTTGTATTTATATTACCGGTCTCCTTTGATTTGTCGGCTTTCCTGATGCTACCATTAACATGAACAAAGCAAATTGCAAATGCAAATATTGTGAGTTTTCTTTTCCCATGTGTGTTGGCAGTTTCTAAAAGCTTATTCTGGATGTTTAAATAAAGTGTCTCATTTTTTTTTTAATCACAATATAATTGACATACAATACCTTATTAGATTCAGGTGTATATCATAGTGATTTGGTATTCTTATACATTATAAAATGATCCCCATAATTAAATCTAGTTACCATCTGTCACCATACAAAGTTGTGACATTACTGACTGTATTTCCTATGCTGTACCTTGCATCCCCATGACTTATTTATTCTATAACTAGAAGTTTATACTGCTTAATTCCCTATACCCATTTTGTACCCCCTCCCCAGGTAGCAAACAGTGTGTTTCCTATTTCTAGGAGTCTGTTTCTGTTTTGTGTTGTTGGTTGATTTTGTTTTTTAGATTTCAGATATAAGTAAAATCATACAGTATTTCTTTCTCTATCTGACTTATTTCCCTTAGCATAGTAGCCTCTATATCTATCCTGTAATTGTCAATGACAAGATTTCATTCTTTTTTATGACTAATATTCCATAGTATACTTGCCGCATCTTCTTTATTCATTTATCTAGCCATAAGCATTTAAGTTGCTTTTATAACTTGGCTCTTGTAAACTGCTCCAATGAACATAGGGGTGCATATCTCTGTTCAAATTGGTGTTTTCTTCTTTTCTTTTTGAATAAACACCCAGAAGTAGAATTGCAGAATCATATGATAGTTCTAATTTTTATGGAATCTCCATACTGTTTTTCTTAATGGTTGCACCAGTTTACATTCCCATCAACAGTACACCAAGGTACTTTTTCTCCAAATCCTCACCAATATTTGTTATTTCTTGTCTTTTGAAACTAGCCATTCTTGCTGGTATAAGGTGATGTCTCACTGTGGTTTTGATTTGCATTTCCCTGATGATTAATGATGTTCATCATCCTTTCATGTGCCTGTTTGCTATCTGTAGTCTTCTTTGGAAAAATATCTACTCAAGCTCTCAGCTCATTTTGGGGGGTTTTTTTTGAGGGGGTGATATTAGGTTGTGTACATTCTGTGTATTTTGGATATTAACCCCTACTGAATGTATAACTTGCCAATATCTTCTCTCATTCAGTAGGTTACCATTTGTTTTGTTGATGGTTTTCCTTGCCATGTGAAAGATTTTTTGTCCAATGTAATCCCATTTGTTTATTTTAGCTCGTAGTTGCCCTTGCCTGAGGAGACTGGAATTTATTGGCATTTATTGCCAATTATCTTCTAGGATTTTTATGGTTTTAGATCTTACATTCAAGGCTTTAAACCCTCTTGGATTATTTTTATGTATGGTATAAGACAATGTCCAGTTTCCTTCTTTTTCATGTAGCTGTCCAGTTTTCTCAACACCATTTGTTGAAGAGACTGCTTTTTCCCCATTGTATATTCTCACCTCCTTTGTCATAGATTAATTGACCATATATTTTTGAGTTTATATACGGAGATTTTATTCTGTTCTAATGCATGCTAGTACCATATTGTTTTGATTACCATCACTTTGCAGTGTAGTTTGAAATCAGGGTACATGATGTCTCCAGGTATGTTCTTCTTTCTCAAGATAAATTTGGCTATTCTGGACTTTTTGTGCATCCATACACATTTCAAGATTATTTGTTCTTGTTCCATGAAAATTGCCATTGGTATTTTGATGTGGAGAGCATTAAATCTGTAGAATGCTTTGATTAGTGTGGACCTTTTAACAGCATTAATTCTTCCCATCTGTGACCATGATAGTATTCTTTACCAGTTCTAAGTTTTTCTCTTTCAGCACTTTAAATGTACCATGCCAGTCTCTTCTGGCCTGAAAATTTCTGCTGAAAATTCAACTGACAGTCTTACGGGCTTTTCCTTATATTTGACTATTTGTTTTTCTCTTTTAAAGAAGCTTAAGATTCTCCCTTTATCTTCGACTTCTATCATTTTTATTATAGTGTGTCTTGGTGTGGATCTCTTTGGGTTTTCTTGTTTGGAACTCTGTACTTCTTGAGCTTGGATGTCTGCTTCCTAGCCCAGGTTAGAAAAATTTCAGCCATTATTTCTTCAAATAAGTTTTCTGCCCTCTTTCTCCTTTTCTTTTCACCTGGGACACCTATAAAGTGAATGTTAATACCCCTGATGTTTTCCCAGAGATTCCTTAAACTAACTTCACTTTTTTTTTTAAGTTTTTTTTTCAAGTAAGGTTTTTTTTTTTTTAAGATTTTATTTATTTATTAGAGAGATGGAGAGAGCACAAGCAGGCAGAGCAGCAGGCAGAGGGAGAGAGAGAAGCAGGCTCCCCACTGAGCAGGGAGCCCGAGGTGGAGCTCGATCCCAGGACCCTGAGGTCATGACCTGAGCTGAAGGCAGAGGCTTAACCAACAGAGCCACCCAGGCACCCCCTAACTTCTCTTTTTAAAATTCTTTTTTCTTTTTGCTATTATGGTTGGATGATTTGTATTGCCCTGTCTTCCAGATTGCTGATCCATTCTTCTGTGTCATTTAATCTGCTGTTAATTCTCCCTAGAATATTTTTTATTTCAGTTATTGTACTCTCAACTCTGACTAGTTCTGTCATATTTTTTAACTCTTCGTTGAACTTCTCACTGTGTCCCACCATTCTTTGGTGAGTTCGGTGAACATCTTTATGACCATCACTTTGAACTTCCTATCAGGTGAATTATTTATCTCTTTTTCATTGTGGTTTTCTTCTGGAGTTTTATCTTGTTCTTTCATTTGAAACATACTTCCCTGTCTCCTCCTTTTGTTTGACTTGTTGTATTTGATCCTATGAATTGGGTGGTACTACTACCTCTCCCTGTCGGGAAGGAGTCCCCTTGTGTAGAAACCTCCGTATGTAGCCTGCATATGCTGGTGGCTTTGATAGACCTGCTGGAGCTGGGACAGGTGTGGGTCAGGGGAGTCCCAAGGTGCACCACACCAGGGCCACCATGGTAGGACACCTGAAGTTGATGTGGGTGTGGATCAGGGTTCTGGGGCACATTACAGTGGAACCACTTTAGTGGAACATTTGGAGACAGAACAAGGGTGGGTCAGGGGATTCCTGGGACCCACCACATCAGCACCACCTTGGTGGAATAGTGGGGGCTGAGGTGAGCTGGGGGCTTGGGGCTCTCTGGGTTGCCCTAGAAGACTGGCTAGGGTGCCAACACCCTTGCTATCAAGGCAGGGGGAAATGTAGGAAATTGCTAGAGCCTCCCCCTCCTGAGGGAGCTCTAGTAGTTCCCACCTTTTAGCAATCTAAGCTTAGTAAATGGATTTCCTTCACTTATAGTCTAGTTTGCCTTTAAGCTACTGTTTTTGTTTTTGTTTCCTTGGTTTTTTTCTACTGTTTTCCAGGACAGGTAAGTTGGTGCACTGGCCTCTCGGTGATATCCTTTCCTACTAGAGATCATCACACTGGGGGGGGGGGGGGATTCCCATCATTACCATCTCTCCATCTACCCTACCCCTTCTTTATGTGGTCCCCCTATTGTCTGTTGTGCAGAAACTGTTCCTAATTGCTATATATGTGGATATAGATTTGATGGATCCATGGGACAAAGTGAATTCAGGGTCCTCCTCCGCCGCCATCATGCACACAGTTTCTAACTGTTCAATATTATTGAAAGTAAATATTTAGAAATGAGGACCTTATGACATTTCTTATTTCCTCTTCTACTTAAAAGCACATGTGAAAGCTCTGGCATGCTTTTATGCAACTCAGACTGCCTATATTAAATGGTGCTAAGCATACAGCAGATAGTCTATAAATATTTTCTGATAAGGAAAGCTAAATTTTTCCAAACTATTCAGGCATTTCCACAAAAACAACCATGCTAGTTGTGTGGTATTCTGTAGAGGAAAATAAAAACACTTGATTGTTATTTTCCACTTCTCAAAGGGCTGGCAAAAGAATGCATATGCTTACCGAGGTTTGGGGCAGTTCTTCCAAATACAAAAATAACCAGTTATCAAATGATTTTGCCATTTCAAACACATACAGAAGAATCAGATTAGATCCAAGAGTGTTCTATGATCAAGGTTTACACATTTCATCCTCACATGAAAGTTAGGTTATATTTTCTGAAGTTAAATTAATTATAATAAACCTGAAGGTATCAAAGTCTCCCACAGAGGCTGTATGAGCATAATCGCATTAGAGCGTAATGTTCTTTTATGTTATCATACATCTATGAGACAGGCGTATAAGGCATTAAGAGCCACAGGCTTTTTATCCAAGACTCACCCCTCCCAAGATTTCCATGTTCTCAGTTGTAATTTACTCAACCACCATGACATCCTAATAAAATAAGGGAAACAGGGTGTCTTGTTCAATTCCCCAAGATTTGGCTTCTCGGGCGATAAGTGAGTTCAGGGTTAGAGACACCTCTCTCTTACTTGCTATCAATTTTATAGATCTGAAGAGGCTTAAGAGGTTTTATGTGCCCTGGTTCTTTCTCTCTTGTCTAAAGTCTCCATCAGTGCCAAGAGCATCTCACTGGGAGTTTGAACTTTCCTTTAATCTAATCCATTTAGAAAATGACTCACAATTTATTGAATAAAGTAGAGAAGATTGATACCTTTTCATTAGGCTGACAAAGTCTTTTTCACTGTTGGCATCTGAAATGTGTTTTCTATTTAAATTTTATTTATATCAATCTTCTCTAGTGGGAACAAGATTAAAATGAAAGATC
This sequence comes from Martes martes, assembly GCF_963455335.1. Taxonomy (NCBI): domain Eukaryota; kingdom Metazoa; phylum Chordata; class Mammalia; order Carnivora; family Mustelidae; genus Martes; species Martes martes. The sequence goes on along the minus strand of NC_137888.1, from coordinate 181,671,466 downwards.
TTACAATCAGTGTACAACTTTCCCATTACTGCCAAGATTTCGAGCCCTAGTTTTGCAAAGGAGCTTGAGGCCAAGAATTTTCTGGAAATAATTTAATATCTGGGATTAGTTGCAAAGTGAAATTAACCAAAAGTGATATTTTAATGTATCAATAACAATAAAAGTGATTACTTTACATATGAAAAGAAGAAAATGGACTTAACTGACATTATTTGATTATGGTAAATCTGTAGCAATTTTAGCAAAGACTATGTTATAGAATTTAATAATAACTTCACAAAGTACTTTTTCAACCTGGGAAAACACTTGTGTATAAATATATTCCTCCAGTGAGCCATTTCCAAATTGTAAGAACACAGAGAGCTAACACTCAAAAGATATATACATGTGCATGTGGCTTAAATGTTGCTTATAAGGGGCACCTGGGTGGTGCAGTAGGTTGAACATCCAACTCTTGGTTCTTCTTAGGTTATGATCTCAAGGTCATGAGACTGAGCCTCACATTAGGCTCTGGGCTCAGCATAGAGTCTCTCGCTCCCTCTCCCTCTGTCCGTCCCACCCCTCCCACCCCACTCTCTCTCTAAATAAATAAGTAAATCTTTATTTAAAAAATTGCTTATAAATAACTTTTTTATTTAATTTTTTTAAGATTTTATTTATTTATTTGACAGAGATCACAAGTAGACAGAGAGGCAGGCAGAGAGAGAGAGGAGGAAGCAGGCTCCCTGCTGAGCAGAGAGCCCAATGCAGGGCTCAATCCCAGGACCCTGAGATCATGACCTGACCCGAAGGCAGAGGCTTTAACCCACCGAGCCACCCAGGTGCCCCTAAATATCTTTTTTTTTTAAATCTTACTTTTCTTCTGATTTAAAAAATAGAGATTTTGGAGTTCTTCTCTATATCCATATCCAGTTAACAGTGCCTCTCCCCATTCTGTTTCCGTGGATGTAAATGGACCACACAGAAGTGGCAGCCACCAGAAAGTCAAATTTCAAAGGGACAAGCATAAATACATGTTTTATTCTGAAATAGCAAGATTCTCCATGCTGAGTTTGCTAACCCTATGATGCACGTGTAGAGTAAGTACGTCCCATTCAGCAGAGACTTCCGAGAAATATCAGTTTACACTAAGGAACGTAATATTCTTCTGGCCCTTGTGTGTGTTTGGCTGAGAGCCTTCATTCTGTTTGACCTCATGATCGTCTCCTCCGGTATTCCAGCCCTCTTGGCTAGATTTCCTGGAGGAGAAATTAGTCACCAAGAAATTGAGATTTTGCTGTCGTTGTTTCACTACGTTAGGTCTCCTCTATAGAGAGTCAACGTGGATTATGAAGACTGGGAGTAGGCTGGGTTCCCTAGCTGGCTAAGACCATGTTTCTGTATCCCCAAAAGACAGACAAAATTCATGCTTCACTCAAATCATTAAGAATTCTAACCAGTGTTTTGGAAGCTGTGCAGAGAAATGGGTGCTTCTGGTGAGAAATAGCAGTTATGAACAGTTTCTTGACAGTTTATATATCACAAATGCTAAACTTTTTTTTTTTTTTACCTTTTGACTCAGAAATACCACTTCTTAGAATTTACGCTAGAGAAATAATTAAATACATTTGCAACGGTACAGGCACAAGGGTGTTAATATAAGCATTTTTACTAATAACAAACAACTAGCAACAAAAAAGACAAATTTCCAACACCAAGGGACTGGTTAAATAAAATGTACCTTAATAGGGGATGTGATCTAGGCCTTAAGGTAATGATTCATTTCATTTATTTAGAGATGTGCAAAAATATTTATGATTCCATGGTAGATTTTAAAGAAGGGTAGCAGATGGTCTGTGTGGAATGATCTTACTTACATAAAAAATATTGTATATGTTGGTGTATACATTTTTTTCAACCACATAAAAATATATATATTGATGATCTGCTATATGACAGCATCCTTCTAGCCACTTCAGAATATAAAGCCCAAGCCTTCATGGAACTTAGAGCCAAGCGGGAAAAAAGGACAAATATTCAGGTAAACTGAAAATGGTGTGTGGATTCAGGATGTAGCACATATTATGAGGGAAATCAAAGCAGCCTATAAGGGGAAAGTGTCGGGGTCAGGTGGATATGGCTTATTTTTGATAAATTATCAAGAGGGGCCACTCTAGAATAAAACAAAACAAAACAGTTGAATTGAGGCTCGGTTGATGTCAATTCTGGATGAACATGCCCAGGACAGAGGGTGAGCCAAATCAGAAAAGAGATTTACATGTTTGCAGAAGAGCTTGAGGGGGTAGAGCAATTGCTGGAGGGTGAAAAAGGAGCTGGTAGGAAAAAAATGGATGGAGAGATAGGACGAGCCAAGGAACACGGCTCTTTGAAGGCTAGAGTAAGGAGTATAGAATTTATTCCATGTGCTGGCACAACTGGAGAGTTTTAAGCAGAGGATTGATATGAAATGATTTGCGTTTTAAAGATCACTTTGAATGCTGTGTCAAGAATAATTAGAGAAAAAGACTGGAAAATCCATAGCCAAATGTAGTGGTCTACTTCTGCCTAATGTGACTATGTTCGCTTTCCTTTTGCTAATTATCTGTATGCTTTGAATTTTGGAAAAGAGTAGATATTACTTTTAAAATTAAGAAGGATAAACAAAGGTTTCTATGGTTGGCAAAAACCAGAACATTAGAATGCATGGGTCTCAACAAAATTACAAATCCCACTCTATCGTAAACTATGGGGTTGCTCTTAAATGTTTTAATCACAGAATGTTAAACTTGAGAATCTGGGAGTGTTCAATAGGAAATTTATTTAATAATCATGATTCTTGATGTTTCTTCTTAAACATAGATTTAAAATTATGTCTACAAAGGGAAAAATATCATTGAATTAAGTTCTAAAATAAAACCACTGATTTAGTGAAACCAAGACATGCAGTGTTTAATTTATAAGTGGGCACAAGGATAGAGTTATCAGGTATTAAAAGTGCACGATAAGCCAGGGACTGCAACCTTGGTGTAGAGCACACAAAGAAGAATATTAGAATTGGCAGGAATTAAGTGCACTCCCTTGAGTTGATAAAAAGTCTGAATATTCCTTGTCACCAGAGCAGATAGCTTTTTTCAGAGCAGTAGAAACTATACCCCTGCATTCTGATAAGACTGCTTGGAACAGCCTGTGACAAGCAAAAGATTTATGTTTTGTGTCTGACCTTAAAATTCATGTGAAGTTAGACTTCTACCTCATAATATATATACTTATTTGCTTTACTATGGAAACAATTTTGCTGATTACTTAGTTTTTAAATTACCTCAGCAATGGAGACTTTCTTTCAGTTTTTATTTGACTGTAGTTGACTCACAATGTTATGTTAGTTTTAAGTGTACAGCACAGTGATTCAAATTCTATACACTTTATGCTATACTCAAGTGGAGCTACCATCTGTCATCTTACAATGCTATTACAGTATCATTGCCTATATTTCCTATGCCTCTCTTTTATTCCCCCAACATTCCATAACTGGAAGCCTGTCTTTCCCACTCTCCTTCACCCGTTTTGCCCATCCCCCACCTCCCTTCCCTCAGGCAACCTTCAGTTTGTTTTCTGTATGTATAGGTCTAATGCTGCCTTTTTTGTTCTTCTTTTTTGATTCAGTTGTTTTGTTTTTTAGATGCCACACATGAGTAAAATCAAATGGTATTTGTCTATCTCAGTCTGGCTTATTTCACTTAGTATAATACCCTCTAGGTCCGTCTATGTTATAGCAGATGTCAAGATCTTGAGCTTTTATGGCTGTATGATATTCCTGTGTGTGTGTGTGTGTGTGTGTGTGCGCGCGCACACATACCACATCATCTTTAATCACTCATCTATTGATGGACGTTTGGGCTGCTTCCATATCTTGGTTATTGTAAATGATGATGCCACCAATGAAACAAAAAAGCAAGCTACTAGATGAGAGAAGATATTTGCAAATGACATATCTGATAAAGGGTTAATGTCCAAAATATATTAAAAACTTATACAGCTCAACACCAAAAAACCCCACAAACAATCCAATTTAAAAATGGGCAGAGGACCTGAACAGACATTTTTCCACAAAAGATACACAGATGGCCAACAGACACATGTAAAGTTGCTCAACATAAACTCATGATCAGGGAGATGCAAGTCAAAACCACGATGAGATGCCGTCTTCTCCTGTCAGAATGGTTTAAACACACACACACACACACATGAAATAACAAGTGTTGGTGAGAATGTGGAGGAAAATTAACCATCATGCATTGTTGGTGGGAATGTAAATTAGTACAGCCACTATGGAAAAGAGTATGGAGTTTCCTCAAAAATTTAAAAATAGAAACACCATATGATCAAATAACTCCACTACCGGGTATTTATCTAAAGTGAAAAGACTAATTGAAAAGATATAAGCACCCTTATATTTAATAAGGGCTCTTCTTACTATATCACTCTGATGATTCAAAGCAGATCCCCTCATTAATGTCCCTAGTATCTTTCTCATGATTTGTCTGTGTGTATTATCACATCATTACAATTAGTATTTATCTCCCGCAATAGACTATAAGCTACTTTAGGATAGGAACTGTGTCTGTTTTATATTTATATCATTAACAGCAGTTAGTGAATAACTTCTGAATAAATAAAAGATAACTTTTGTCTTCAAATACCTTCAAGGAAGATAAAATTGCCCCAGTTTGAAAAGCACTGGAATAGAATTTGTAGAAGGAAAGCAATACGAATCAATCATATCATTAGTTCCATGTATGTTTCCAAAATATATTGTAGATCCTACAAATAAATACAGTCTAGTTAGCAAAAACTGAATATATGCATCCCACAATTAGTATGAACTTTCAATAAGATAAGGCATTAACTCTCGATGAAGATAATTGGATGGATGCATATATAGGAGGATAGAGGACACATGGACAAATAACAGAATAATTGCCATATGTTAAGTATAAAGTTTATTATGTATCCTATTAAGATGCTGACCTCACTTAAAAATTTACCATTACCAGTTGTGATTTCTATTAACTGCATTTATAACTCAAGAACCTTAGACTTGACCTAAGCAACTTTCCAAAGCAATACTACCAGTGAGTAGTGGGCTTCAGATTCAAACCCAGGTCTCTCTATCTTATATCCAAGAGCTTAGAGGTTAACTATTACATAATGTCTCTCTACCCTGGATCCTAGCCTTAAATGTGGGCTCTCAGGAAAGAGGGAATTCGGAATGATTGCAGGCCACATTATTCTATGCCTTTAACTTTACTTTGATAAAGACAATAACACAGAGGGAGTCGCAGGCAGGTCCTTTGAAGAAGAGCATTGTAACAGCTGTTACAACAACCTGTGCATAAAGGAAGGCAGGAGAGCTATTCCAGTCCTCTCATGGAGTTCCAGCCATTGCCTAAACTGCATGGCAGGTCGCACAAAAATGAGCTGGCAAATTTGTCTTGATTGATGTACTTATAACCTACTTCTGGGAACATGAATGAAATCATATGCTCAGCCATTTAATTTATGCTCAAACTCTCATAAGTCATAGAAGCAAGCTGAGAGTTTGGCATGATATTGAAGAACAATGGTTCACTCTCTCACTTTGTGAAGAATTGCCTTTTCTGTTTTGCAGTGATTTTATTCTTTAGAGTAATAAAAATGATGACGCTGATGATAATAGCTTATATTTATTGAACATTTATTGAATGCCAGACACTCTGCTAAGTGCTTTGAATGCACTTTCTCATGAAATCCTCCCAATCCTTTCATATAAGCACTATTTTTTTTCTTTTTCTCTATTTCTTTATTTTTTAATTCACCCATTCATAAATTCTAAACCTGTCTTGAGTTACTCTGTGCCATTCAACGATGAATGTAGTAGGAGCCCTGCCCTCCAGAAGCACATTGTCTGGTGAATAGGCAGGTACCTGAGCTAATAATTCTAGTCCCGTGTAGTGAGGGTTACAGTTGATGTAGTTGAGTTATTGGTCATATGGTTTCTGCAGTTGTTCCTGACATTGCTTTCAGCTCTGCGCTCCACAGTTCTGGAGTAGGCAACCAAAATCTAGACCTAGCCCTTCTGTGTGAATGCAGTCATGCTTACATAGCATTTCAGCTGTTTATTTCTTTCTTCTCGCATCTGGTACATCACGGCCAAATCTATCTTTCCCGACCATCCCGTTAATAGTCTCTTCCCTTTGCACACAGAATCTAGAATATTCAGTGACTTACCATTCCTTTAAGGAAAACAAAACAAAACAAAACAAAACAAAAACCCAACCTGAACTTCATGCTTTCAAGAACTTCCACAATCTTATTAAGATTTTCTCTTCCGGGGCACCTGGGTGGCTCAGTGGGTTAAGCCTCTGCCTTCGGCTCAGGTCATGATCCCAGGGTCCTGGGATCGAGCCCCGCATCGGGCTCTCTGCTTGGCGGGGAGCCTGCTTCCCCCTCTCTCTCTGCCTGCCTCTCTACCTACTTATGACCTCTCTCTGCCAAATAAATAAAATCCTTTAAAGAAAAAAAAAAAAAAAGATTTTCTCTTCCCACTCCCCAGGGTGAGCCTACACTTCCAGCACAATAACATACTTACTGCCAAAGGAGCACTTTGCTCATTTATACCCCCTTATAGTAATGCATGCCAAAATGCCAGTTGTGCCCCTACTGAGAAACTCTGAGCTAAACTGTAAGCTGTCAGGGCGGGGACTATGTCATGTTCATTATTTGATCCATCTCACTAAATCAGGTAGGCCTTGGACTACAGAAAGTGCTCAAAGACCATTTACTGAATTGAGACCCAAATATTGTCTACTGAAATGATAAACAGGAATGGCACTTCTTCAACAAATTAATGTATATTTGCTGTACTTATCAAGCCCATTGCTTACCAGCACCTTGTTCTCTTTACGTGGAAAAACGCCTCAAAGTGAATAACAACAACAACACTAAAAAAGGCTTTCTGCTGTATTTAAGATTTATCACTGATGGGTTGATTCTCTTTTGACAAGTCTCTCTTTTGGTCTGTAGCAACAGGGCGTGGTGCAAGGGAGAAATCAAAACTTATGATTAAAGTCGCTGTAGTGATTTTAAGAATCTCTTAAGGAAAGAAGAACCTTCTTGAAAAAGTGGAGGACCGGATATTTTCCTGAATATGGCACATTCATAGAGCGAATTCCAGAACCCCAGGGCTAAAAGGGAGTCTCTTTCATAATCACCACAGATAAGAGAGAGTTGGTTTTTGCAGCTGATATTTAATTAACTCAGTTCTTCTAGGGGATAAAGAGTCCTCATAGAAATTAGGCATCTATGTCACAAATTTCTTGTGGCTTCAAAAATTGTTCACTGCTGGGACTTTCTACTAAAACATGCTAAGTAGTAGAATCAAGCAATATGTAGCTCAGTCTGGGAAGAAACAAATGTGATATAAACTGGCTCTTACCCAAAATATTTTTTACATTAATTTTATAAGAAATTAAATGTTTTGTGTTTGCCTCAAGTGTTTTGTGTCTATATGAAATTTATTTTCAGTAATCATACACCAGAGAGAATTCATTCATTCACTCAGCAGTCAGTAAATGCTTTTAAAGAGTTCTGTGAATCCTGAACACAAAACTAAAATGAGTTTGCACGTTTATGATGCAAATCATGGATTTTATCAGTAAGCAGGCCTGCATTTTATTTTTATTTATTTTTTATTTTATTAATTATTTGACAGACAGAGATCACAAGTAGGCAGAGAGGCAGGCAGAGAGAGGGGGGGAAGCAGGCTCCCCGCTCAGCAGAGAGCCCAATGCGGGGCTCGATCTCAGGACCCCGGGATCATGACCTGAGCTGAAGGCAGAGGCTTTAACCCGCTGAGCCACCCAGGTGCCCCCAGGCCTGCATTTTAGTCTTAATTCCTACACTTCTTACGTGTGTAAGCTTGGCAAACATATTTATTATGCCCCTCTAGCCTTCAGGTTTTTCATCCATGGTTCAAAATAATACCCACCTTTAGGATTGCTATGAAGATTAGATAATACCATTTAAGGTACCTAACAGAGAAACACAGAAGAAACCATCAGAAACCTCAGTTGTCATTTTTATTACTGCACTGACCATTATAATGCAAGATATTTAGAATCCTTTGTGTTTACATTTTTCTTATGAGAAAAATTATAAAAACAGGTAACATTTATGTTAGCTTATTGTGTTAAATCTCTTTAAATCATTCCTCTTCCAATAATCTGAAGGTTTTAGGTAGCTTCCAGTATGGAAGAGGGAGTAATCTATAAATCCTCCCTGAATTTTCTTGAAGTTATTGCAGGAAATATGAGTATATGGGGAAAAAAGGTTATGAAAAAAGACTGTAGTTTGACCTAAGACATGAAGTGATGTATGTTAAAATGACCATGTAATGCATAAATCAGAAGCAAAGTCAGTCTAATAGCATCTTTAGAAAAGCAACACTGGAAGAATGAACTCAATTCTAATAAACCAGAGGGTAATTTCCAAGCATCAAACCCTATTTAGGAGAAGCAAGTGTAATATGAATTTTTAGAGATTATAGGCAGGTCTGGGGATGTTTTTTTATTCTTAGGAAGCCTTTCTTTTTTCCCTGTGAGCCAGTGGACCTTTGCTCCCTGGAATTAAAGGTGATCTGTGGGTTTTGAGATGCCTTCTTTTTCCTATTGTCTACATTGTCATTGAGGAGATATTAATGCTTAAAAGAAAGAGAAACTCCTTTGTTAGCTTGCAACAAAGTAAGCCAGCTCTTAGAGGGCAGAGAGCAGCCTAGAGAAGAGGGAACAGTGTCCTTTCGAAGGAAGTAAAGATGCTGAAGCTGACCTTATTGGCAGTTTGTTCGTTATTTGTGTGCCTCCATGGGGAAAAAAAAAAGTCATAACCGCTAAATAGTAGACTGTCAGGAAAGGTGGTTTCCCCTCAGAGCTCAGACCAGACGGTTTCCATTCTTGGTGTCGATTCAGGGCAGCGATCATGAGATATTAGGTGGGATTTCAGGGGACAAGTGTGGCAAATGTCACCAGCCTGTTGCTGACTGAGTGCTGGCCGAAAGGAAGCTTCGGACTGTGGTCTCATGATAAACACTGCCAAACCCTGCCATTGATCTTATGTTACCAGAAGCCTGGCAATTTATTTTTGTCCCCTTTCAACAGTACAAGTGTTTTTCTTACTGCCAAAATACATGTCTCTTATTTACTATTTTCTCCTATTAATGCACCTGTAAACACGGTCTCTTTACCTATGACTGGAATGTGACCCTATTCCACACCCTCTTACAGAGCCCCGCTATTGAAAAGAAAAGCGCTCCTGGGGCTCCTGGGTGGCTCAGTCAGTTAAGTGTCTGACTCTTGGTTTCCACTCAGGTCATGGTCTCATGGGTTGTGAGATCGAGCCCCACGTTAGGCTCTGTGCTCAGCAGGAGTCTGCTTGAGATTCTCTCCCTCTGTCCCTCCCCAACTTGCACATGCATGCTGGTACTCTCTCTTTCTCCCTACCCCCCCCAAATAAATAAATAAATCTTAAGAAAGAAAAGAAGAGAAGAGAAAAAGAAATAAAAACTCACAATCATTCTCTATCCTGTGAAGGATCTGTATCTTCTGTTGCTACTCTGTGTTTTACTGAAATACCACGTTGTCTTGCATAATGATAGACTATTTACAAGATTTTATTTTCTATACTTGCGTGCTATATTCCGATAGAGATGCATTTTATGTCGTTCAGTCTGGTCCACACATAAGGTATGAATCAAACAGAGGCAAATTACCCTTGGAAAATTCCTCAAATTGACTGGATAACAGAGTAGACGTGATTTTGCATATGATGTCAAAATTTTGCAATCTGTAGGCTGGATTCCAAAGGAGGGCAAGTCCAAAGTAAGGGTAGTGTAGAAAGAGGAAAACTTGAATGCAGGCATGACCGTACGTTGAAACCATTCTGCTTGTAAATTAGCAATGTAGTCCTTCCACAGAATGCCTAACACCGGATGAGGGGAGAATTTCAATGGGTGCTCCTGCTTCACTTTGGGGAGGGGGGAATGTTACTCCATTCCATTTAAATATGAATCTTCTGTGATGTTAAACAGATGTCATCTGACCTCTTTGTCATTATGAGAGGAAGCATCATGGCGGGCCTCCTCTTTGGAGGGTAAGGGGCTGAGGGGTGAATATCTACAGAACTAGGGTTCCAGTCCAGTGTGAAAACAAGCCAATTGGAAAGTGTCAGAAAGAGACACTGGCAGACACTTCAGAATTTTGGATGGCAGAAATAATTCTTCACTCATTAAGGCATTAGGGAAGATGTGGACCTTCTTGATTGGTGCGGAGTGCATCCAGTCACTATCTTATAAAATCTTATTATCAAAAAACAAACACAAGTCTGTGCTATAAATAGATCCACTCAATTCATTGCCAGCTTCCTGTTGTGGTCATCTGTGATATTACCCTGAAAAGTGGGGCTTTTTTTTATCAGAGGCTTAACTTGCCAAAGTTCCAGCCACATCATATGAAACATCAAAAGGAAACCCAGCTCACCTCAAATATACCTTTGATTGTAAACAAATACTTTTGTTAATTTTTACTCTTAGTTTTTATTTTGCAGGTTTTCTTTCATGCTTTCAGTCATTTTGGTTTTTTCTCAAAGGCATTAGGCTGGGGGATTAACCCTAATGCTGGGTGGATAAACTGGCCTTTCCAAGGGAATAGTTCTGTCATTCTGAAAAGCAATTAACACTTTTGTCCCCATCCCTGAAAAGAAATAGTACAGGTCCTTGGCTTATAAAAACTAACATAGAAGTTCCTCTAAAAAGTATGTTTCCCCAACCATATGTTTTTGTCTTTCATTGTCTGAGGAGATTTTTGACAAAATGCTGCTTGATCAAACCAGTCAGCATAAAATTATATTTGCGATGTGAGACTGATAGACGAAAATATTACTCTTCTTCAGAGATAATGCTTAGCCAGTCATAGAAGCTTAAAGAGAAACTAGCGTGCTTGAAAGAGAATTGACACTTCCAGAAGGTCACGGCCCCTGTGCCCGAGTTGTTGGGATGAATGCAAACATACTTGTTTCCTGTTTCCATGCAGCTTCCATAGTGATTGGCAAATGGTGGTGTGAGATGGAGCCTTGTCTAGAAGGAGAAGAGTGTAAGACATTACCTGATAATTCTGGATGGATGTGCGCTACAGGCAATAAAATTAAGACCACAAGAGTAAGTGGATTTCTTTCAAATGTCTCCTGCATGTTACACACTGTATTGTTTGCCTTTGTGTTCTACAAACTGCCCCCAGAGAAGCTTTGAACAGGAGATAAGAAAGCCTTTCCCTGACAGAAAACATTCTTAAACATTCATATCGGTGTCCATCCATCAACAAGAAGTTGGAGATTGAACTTGACTTTTCCATACTGAGCACTTCAGTGTTTCTGTGACTGGCTCATAAATAAGGCCGGGTTGCCATAGCCAAAGGGAAGAGAGACAGTAATTATTCAAATAATTCAGCCAACAACTGTGGTGCTCAAAAGAGATTATAAAATAAAGGTCTTGCCTAACTCGTCCAGATGGTTTGCTGAGAAGGACTGCATTGAAGTACAGCCGTGTTCTATAGGTCTTTCAAAGATTTATTTGATGATTTTTTAAAGAAGTGAAAGGTTTTTGTGATGTGAATTTTCACTCCTTGGTTTCTGTGGTAAAATAAGGAGTTACCTTCAAAATATGTAACAACCTGCATAGGGAGGCCAACCAACTCATCAGAATTGGTGTTGTGATGGCAGGTTAGAGAGCCCCGGCCAGGCCAGCCATTGACCCTGTAGATATTAGATCATAGGACAGGGTGGAAGTACTAAAGGGGGAGGAGGGGTTGCTTGGAGCATTTAAGACAGCATTTATTCATAGGTACTACAGAACAATGTTAATATTTTAACACGTGTCTATTACACGTATCTATATCATGTGACCATGAGCCCTGTTATGTGTGTATGTATTTTAATGCATTGGGTATTGTTGAAAGCAAGCACAACTACTTAGAAATTCCAACCTATTGACTTTGAGCCTTCCAAAAAGGGTGACTCAAATTTAAAAGGACATCCCTGATTCCCACCCCTGTATAATGAGTTGTAAGTTGATCTTCCTTCTCGGTGTTATCTTTTCAAGAAATAAAACTGATAGTTGCAGCCTTGTGATGCAGAAAACATCATACCTTATAAAACCTGTTTTATATATAAAAATAAATAGAGAATCTTTGCATATCAAATTTAGTTTCCAGTATTGGCCACAATAAGCAGAAAATGGTTATACCACCTTGGCTCATGGCCAGGAGAGGTTCCTGAACATCCTACTTGTTAACATGGATTTTCGTGCACCTGAGATACTCAGCATGGATTATCATATTTCAGTTCAAAGAAACACCTTCAGGAGAGATTATTCAGAATGAACCCAGTTCATGACATTTACCTCCAGAAACCATCTTCATTAACTGATGAAGCATGGATTTCGGGTTTCCCTTTCCAGGTTACATTTTGCCTGAAACTAATTCTACCAAACCATCTGAAGATGCTCTCACAAGTCGGTTTTCAGCTACTCTGAATCATGGCTGGTATGACTGGAATTCAATCACCATTATTTCAAGCTTGTTGCTGATATGTTTTCTGCCAAATCTCCATTTCCTCTTCCAAATGATAACTGATCTCCCTTTATTGAACATAAGCCCTGCTCTCATGGTTCCTCCAGACCCAAAACTTAGTAAAGAGCAATAACACAAGACAAATTATTTCAGGATTTAAGTATGTGAAAGTCCAAGGGTACCAACTAGGGGACTCTTTGGAAGACAGAATATAAATAAACAAAACACAGAAATGTTAATGCTACTTTTTACGACTATAATTTTCTTTGATTTGGCCTCTGTAGAGTGTATTTTAAAACATATTGTAAATACCTCCTAGACATTTTCTGTTCTCCCAGAAGTACAGTGCAGGTCTGTTCATAGTAATAGAGGCTGGAGTGTACTGTGTTTGCTACTGTCCTGGGTGGGATGAATGCAACCAAGACAGCTGAGTGTACAAGGGAAGTAAATCGCCCATGCAGTTGGTTTGAAAGCAGAGGATGTACCTGTTCTAATGTGTGCATCCATTTCAAGTGAGGAAACAAGAGATTTCTCTATAGTAATGTGAGCAACACACCACTCAACTAATGAAAGTCCACACTATCTTTAGAGAAAGAAAAAAGGAAACACTAGGAAAAGCTATCCCTTTTAACACCTTGAGAGGACCCAGACACTACTACTGACTTAGTTATCTCCCCCAATTCCTTACAAAGAAATTCACAGTGAAATACACACTTTTAAACACAAAGGCACAATTGAGTCCAGCTAATACATACAGGAGGTTTTCCTTCTATATAAATGGCATGCCAACACCAGTCCTTAAATCATGTGCTCCAAAATAGGTTTTATATTAATTTTTCTAGTATATCCTTTGTGTTTTTCCCAGTAAGAGTAGAAATATGCCTACATACTTCAAATATTGCCTCTGGCAGTTTAACATTTAAAACAGTTCGATATTCAGATGTACTTTAATTATGAGTCATAGGTTTTCATTGTTCTGTTCTTATCTAAGAGGTAAACTTTAGGATAAAAAAATCAAGTTCTTAAAGTAAGAAGAAAAATAAAATCAACTCTTTGGTTCTTATGTACAAGACTGATTCAAAGAGAGAGCTCTCAGGGAAAATAAATAAATAAATAAAAGCAAAAAAAAAAAAAAAAGGAAGAAGAAGAAGAAACACGCCCAGCTTATTAATGGCAATGGAGAGTTTCCTTCATACTGTTAATTTTTAAAAATAACTCCAATATGAAGAGATTTGCAAGATAGAGTCCTGAGATACCATTTTTCCTTATATAGGTTTTTTTTCAAAACCTTGCTATTATGAGTTATTTCCTAAATAATCATTCCAACTCAAAATTCTCAGCAGTCTGTGAAATGTAGATAAACAAAAGATATTTCAAAGTGTGATCTAATTCAGAGGTTCATCATGCTTATTTTTAAGGAGGATGGAGAGTAGAAAATTATTGTTCCATTTAAATTATTGTTCCAAATATTGCAGAATGGGAACTAGCCAGGGTAATGGGACACAATCTGAAGGAAAACCTTGGAAAAATTAGATTTAGGTGATAATAGAACCTATAGAGGGAAGGAGAAAAGATAAGTAGAAGCAGGCATAGGCTTCCCTTTCAGGAGACTGGAGAGAATAAACCCTAGGGAAAGAGGAAGCTTCCTGAATGTCATTTTACAGAGAAAAAATAGTCACTCCTGAAAAGTTTTCCAAAATCCAGCAGGGGGTACAGTAAAGCTGGTGACAGAAACCCTCCTGGGGAGAAGTCTGGTACATCTGGATGAAGCCTCAATGCTAAATTATAACCCCATTCCCACTCAACCGTTGCTTCAATTGTTTCATTAAAATTGCTTTGTTGGTAGTCTGTGGCAAGACACACCAATTCAGATATTGACAAGAGATCTTTTCTTATGGTTTTAGAAACCTATTGGTTTATTTCTTTCTTTTAAACTTATATATCAAAAACATAAGTTTGAAAGGTGGTGACACTATTGGAAAATTGGCTCTATAGATTCTGAATTTGCCAATCTCCAAAAATTCGTTGGGCTAATTCCCTATAATAAATATTTTATTTAATATATACAAAATAATAAGTTGTAATATGGTATAATGTGTATTTTAAAAAAAGAAAGTTGGGGACACTGTATCCAATGCATTCAGGAATAAATGTATACTCTGTATATTCAGGAATGATGCCTTAATTTAGAAAGCTAGACTTCTCCCTGGAGAAAATAAGTTGTTTGACAATGCTGTAATAATTCACATGTAAAAAGTGAACATTCGTCATTTGGGATCATAATGAGGAAGGGAATAAAATGAGGAGAAAACTAAAGGCGCTTGGAAGGAAAAATCAGCAGATTAAAATAATAGAGCATAATCTGGTATAATATCTGGGAACATATCAAGCAACTTTGGATTTCCTTCAACTCAGTATGTTAGTGTCTTTCAGACTAATGAGATAATCAGCAGTTAGATTTCCACAATGTAGAGTCAAGTTCCCTTTCCCTAAAAGGGTGAGTTAGCAGACCTCAGACTGCACACCTAACCACAATGGGTATCTTGTCAAATTGATGATTTACACAAATACACTATAGTCATTTGTCCACACCCTCCTGGACCCATCCTCCTAATGGTGACTCTGACTTTGCATATCTCCATCCATTCTCACCAGCCAGTTCTTTTTATACTACAGAAGGGTAAAGTACCAGCTTGGATACATCCCAGCTTAATCACTCAAAATTCTACCAGGTCTGAAGTGTTATGAAAGCCTATACAATCCCGATGTCCAGACCATTTTGCATGAACTATCTTTAAGAGAGAAGGGTAGGAAGGTGGAGCAGGAGGGGGGTGTGCAGGGTGGGTAGATCGGGAAATTTAAGGAGGGAAAAATAAATCAATGTATGTTGTCAAAATTGCCCCTGGGTTAGAGTGAATCATTCATTTATTTAACCAATAAATATATTTAAGCCTCTTCTATCTAAAGTTAGTGTACTAACGTTTTGGGGATGGAATGGTGGCTATGACCAATCTCCTGTTTTTCCATGGAGGATAGGACCTAAGGTTGGAGGGGTGGGGGGCAGAATGGCAATTTGATACAGACAAAAGAAAGGCAATTCCATTTCCGTTTTGCAAATGTCACTTTCCCCCTCCCTTTGATGAAGAAGACAGTGGAAGCAGGAGGAACACGTGAAACAAAAGTTTGGAAGAATCTGTTATTCATATGGAGAGGATAAAAATTTAAATGTGTGAAGATTTCTGATACATGCTGCCCCTGGTGCAACCAACTTTTTGAAAGCCAACTTTTATTACTGATCCCACCCAACCCTGAAAGCTTTTCATGGACTCCACCCCTGGACTCAGAACACTCAATTCCTAAGACTATAAAGAATTCAGAGATGGGAAAAAAAAAAAAAAAGAAGAAAGAAAAACTTAGAGATGATGAAGAAAAATACCTATGTCCTAAAACTCTAAAGTAGAAACCTCAACTCTCTTAGAATCATCATTTCTGCCCCACACCAGTGACTCTCTGTGCATGCATCCTTTTGAACATTAAAGTCTTTGGGACCATATTCAAATATATTAAATGGCACCCTAAGTTGTAACAGTTCGTTCTCAGTTGCCCTTGAGTGCCATGTCATTGAGAGGAAGAGTCCCTCATCCTACAAGAGTCTCCTGTGGTCCTAAGAAAATGTGTTCTAACCTTGGCAGTGACTTTACCTCACGCCACCCCTCTACATGATACAGCACAGCAGGCCAACTTGACAAGGCCATTGAATGACCTACTTAGTTCAAATTCTCATCAAACAGACATGGGACTAACTACATAATCTAAAGGGCCCAAGGCAAAAATGACAACACAGGCTTCTTGTTCAAAAATCAGTAGTAATTTCAAGACTGCAGTAGCAGGTCATTAAATGAAGTGTGGGGGCCTGTTCAGCACAGGGCTCTGTGCAACATTGGGTAGGTCACATGCCTGTGAAGTCGGTCATGGTTATTCATTGCTCCCAGAGTCTATCTCCTCAGCTGTGGCAAAATAAGTGTAATGAATTGATAAAAATACGATGGCCTGTCAGTGTGCTTTTTGATCACCGTTTGAGAACTACAGCTCTAGACTAACATTTTTGGCTTCAGAGCACTTGAAAGAAGCAACGTACTATAAATTCAAGATGTCCTCATTTTCTGCCTATTCACCTTTCTTTATGCCTTCATCTCGTTCTTTTATCCCTGAAATTTCTTTCTTTCTTTGGTTTCAGATTCACCCAAGAACCTAATGGAAGCATTTGTTATAGAAGCAAAGGAAAACCACCTCTCCGGAAAACACATTTTAAGAATTTAGAACATCTTACACATTACAAGCCAAATGGATTTCTTATTTGCACTTTGACTGGTTACCGGATAATCACAGTGCTTTTACTGTGTGTCACGAAGTATTCTATAGAGAGAAGACCCCGTGCTTTTGGCAACACCGTGGGAAGTGGGTTTAAAAGAAAGGGTTTTCTCAATGAAAATTTTTGGGATTACGAAGAACGATCAACTATCTTCTAATTTGGATCTATAGTTCCTTTGTACCATTTTAAATATATGTATATATATAATATTTTGAAATATTATATATTCTCTTCAAGAAATGAACAATACCACAGTTTGAGACGGCTGGTGTACCTCTTTGAGTTTGGATATTTTGTTTTGTTTTGTTGCGATTTCTTTTTTTATTGGCAAGGAAGAAGACATGGGCCCTTTTGAAATTTCAGCATGGCACTCACAGTGGAAGGCCAGCTACAGGTGGACTCCTGGAATCTGAGGCATCATAACAACACTGAATTGAGAGCTTCCTTCTGTTTCTACCAGATGGCCCAAGGAAGCACATTGTCCTGTTTTATTGCTTTCTACCCTGTGCAATATTAGCATGCAAGCTTGGCTTACATAACCATACTTTATATTCAATTGATATATAATAACCATTCTAACCTCTTCCAGGAAAGTATTTTTAGAACTACTAGCTTTTCCACAGATAAGACAATGAGGATTCTTGAGGGAGATACTCCACCATGCTATTAAGAGTCTGGCAAAATTATGGTAGACTATGGATCCCTGTATTAATAAGTTCTGTAAATACGATGTCTTAAGGCTTTGTATAGCTGTCCTAGACTGCAGAAATGTCCTCCGATTAAATCCAAAGTCTGGCATCATTAAGTACATAGTGCTGTAGCAACAAGTCTTATCATGGCACCTCTTTCTATGTTTGATTTGCTTTTTCCAAGAGGATTCAGATCTCTTCTGGTGAGACAGGAAGACCATTAAAGCAATTAGATTTCAGAATGATCTATGTGACCAAATGCTGGACAGCCCTATTAAAGTGGTAAATAACTTCTTTCTAAACCTTCTTGTCCTCTTTATTTGCCATGTATTTGTCCTGAGTCAGCCTTAGCCAAATCCAGAGAACACCCTGCTTAGAGACTTGTAGTCAGCCAGAATTTTTTCCATGAGGTCTTTGCTGCCATCACAGCCAATATTTCTAATCCCAGTATTTTGAAAATCAGAAATTCATTACTATAACTGCTGTGTACGTAGCCTGCAAGATGAAATGTCAAATCCCATGATTGTGTTCCTCTATGGTCACTTGGATGAGACATATGGGGCTCACTTCTCAAAAAAGAAATTTTTCTCCATCTTCTCTTCTTAAAACTTACTCATATGATGATTATAGAAAGGAAATATCTATTTATTATCTACCTGGGATAGCATAATAGTACCAAACATTCCTGTTACTTAACCTAGCATATGGCAAGTATGTCTGGTTTTTTCTCCAAAGCCTTCTCTCTAGAATACATGTGGTTAGGGCCTCTTATTACATCGCCAGCACAAGTGGTCCCCTAGTGTGGATTTTTAAAGTTAAACCTTGGGTGAAATCCAGAGGTTCCTTCACGTCTACCAATATAGCTTGAAGTGTGATTGACTATGTAAATACTCTAATCGGATAGATTGACTCTGAATCTTGAATACCTATAAAAAGCATACAGAAATGGAAATAGACTCCTAATTGCAAAATCTAGGTTTTCCAAATACCTTCACAAATATTTGCCAGAAGATAGTATAAAATCCATACAACAAAATCAGAATCCCTTGAATTTATGGTCCATATTCATGTACCAAGTAATATATTAGCAAATGACTTTCACCTGTAAACTTCAGAGTAAAACCTGAAATCCTGAATGCAAAAAAAATTATCTGGAACGGCACTTCCCAAAATGGGGAGGAAAAAAACGTCCATAATCAAATACATTGGGGAAAAGTTTTTAAATAAAATAAAACAGAAATATTTACTGGGGAAATTTTCAGAGCCTTCAATACACCAAACATGATGTACATCTCCAAGAAAG
Source organism: Martes martes (assembly GCF_963455335.1). Lineage (NCBI taxonomy): Eukaryota > Metazoa > Chordata > Mammalia > Carnivora > Mustelidae > Martes > Martes martes. Next base: position 181,652,470 of record NC_137888.1, on the reverse strand, counting down.
ACTAAAACATGCATTACCAAGTCAAGAGTTTCCAGAATCTAGACATGTAAAGCGGTTACTTAACTAATGGACAGTACGTCACTGCTTAATTTCTGTGTGAGGATATATTCACGGCCTTGTCACATCTTCAGTTTTTTCAATAGAACCAGAAATCTGGATTTTTATATAAAATCTCCTAACATTCTTCAGTAAGATTAACTAATATGAGATGTTTGCCATTACAAATTGTACTAGCATTATTATTGCCCCCAAATTCCCTGATCATGTGGCCTTTTCAAGGAGATGAGTATTTCCTGGAATACCCTTTTCAAAGCATCGGTCCCGAATGAAAATCCAATGGGAAAAAAAAAGAAATTCTCTTTTCTATGGCCTCACGCATACAGACGCTTCTCGTAATATATGATACATGGAGCTCACAGCTTCTCCCATTCTGTAACCAGAGCCTGTAGGTCAATGAAAGAGTTAGTCTAGAGGCCCAGGTCTGCCAATTTATTTCCTAGTGTTCACTTCATGCAATAACCTCCCTTGGAAAGACCTAGAAGAGGAGAAAAGGGAGAAAAAGACCACATCAGAATCAGGCAGACATCCAATAAAACAGTGCAAATATTTGTAAATGTCATCAAATTCAATTTGGATTCATCAGGGCCCTTATACAAATGTGTGAACCATCAAGTTGTATTTAAATTGGACCCATCTCAGTTAAGGGACTCAGTACCTACTCCGTGCCTAGATCTGTTGTTTAAAAACTTTTATCATGTTATTGCTGGAAATAAAGAGCTCGGTGTGGTATGACTAATAATGATTTTAAGCTTGTACATCAGGTGTGACAATGTTCTAACATACTTAGAGCCAATGGAAAGGGTTTCATCCAGAACCCGTCTCTTGGTAAAAAGGAAAATGTGGCTCATTTCATAAGACAGGTTTTTGAGTTAGGTAAAGCTTATTTGTTGACTTTTATGTGTGTGTGATTAGATTTATCTATTAATGGATTTGGCAAGCATGCTGAAAAGTTTTACTATGAGGCTTTTTTCCGTTATCGAATGATGAAGAATGTTTTCACCAACACAAAAATTCAACATCATTTTCTGATCAAATCCAGAGTAACTTCCACAAAGCAATACAGTGGTTTTCTATAGCGCGGTATATTACGCCAACCTGCCATTGTCACTGATGTAAGTTACAAAGGGTATAAAAATGGTTTATATGAGGAGATCCACGCATTCCTCACCTGCATAGGATACATACTCCCTCCTGGAAGGTTAAATGACAAATCATAATAATGAGTTTTTCTTTTAATTAAGCTTGACACTTCCATTTCAGAATCTATTAAGGTTTACCTGACAAAGAAGTATACCATTTCCCTTTTCATGAGCTGTCCACTTTCCAAACAAAAGATTTAGTGTCTAGTAAATTCTAGGGCTCAAGCCACCTCCATCAAGACTATAAATATAAGAAAACAAGATATAAGATATATTAAGAAAAGTGAGGGCTCTGGACTAGAGACAACAGTGGTAGAATCAGAAGGCTTAGTGCCCATAGGCATCATACAAAGTGATAAAATAGAATCATGTTCACACTTCAAAGTAAATTAAGGAGAAAATCATTAATTGCATGTGCAGGCATACATGCACACACACACACACACACACACACACACACACACATCTCCTGTTAAAGATTTAAAACTTTTAGGTAGAATAAGAGGGCTTTTTTTTTCCTTGTAAAGGTCTTAGACGCATATCAGGAGATGTTGTGACATGTTCTCACATCATTGGTCTGCAAAGGGTTCTTATTTATTTATTCATTCATTATTTAGTTTGCTTCACGTTTTACCAAGTGATAAGCTCTCATTTTGGGGGGGGGGCAGCTAGTTGCGTTATTTAAAAAAAATAATAATTACTGATTATCAAACATGAAAGCTGGGACCCCAGCCATAACAGACTGATTTATAGATCAGGTGGCATACAGGCAGCCCTAATTCCCACCTGTTCGAAGAAGCTGTAACCTGAGAATACACTCACACGCACGTACCGAGGGAACTCTGGGGCCAGACTTGCCTCAAGACAGTGGTTGTCAGGAGCCTGAGTGTCTCAGTCTGTTAAACATCTGTCTTCAGCTCACGTCTGCTTCAGCTGAGGTCATGATTCCACAATTCCGGGATCGAGTCCCATATCAGGCTCCCAGTGAGTAGCCTGCTTTTCCCTCTCCTTCCCTTTCCAGCAGCCAGCATTGGTTCCAGAATACTGTTATCCTGCAGCGTTAGGGAGTCAAGGTGGCCCAGTTCTTCTGTTTTATTTGTTGTGGTGGTGGTGGTGGTGGTGGTTGTTACTGTTGTTATTTTGGGAAAATCCAGAAACCTAGAGGCTTGTATGATTTCTCGAAATGTTAGATATTTATAACCCATTGAATTTGCATTAAAAGAAAAGGGCTAACAACTCTGTTCCACCCATGAAATGCCAGTTTGAATGAAACTGTCCAGTGAAATACAAGTCTGGCCTAACATTGCATTATTCTCATGGATTTGCGTCTTTGTGTACATCCTCCGCTGGTAGAAAAACCAATGGAGTTAGAGCTTGTTTGACGTTCACTGCACTTAACCTGCAGACTATCTTACTTCTCCACTGAGAACTCTGTGGGGGCAGCAACCCACCTCAACTGTCCTCGACTGGGGGCATGCCGTGGTTACAAAAAGGGCTCAGCCACTGGCTAGAGTGAAGTTAATTGATTAAACTTCTATAGATTCCAACCTGGGGGTCACAAGCTGGTGTGGGAGCAAAATTTAGGGACTGGGAAGAGACAGTATGAAGTCAGCAGAACCCACCAGTTGGTACTAATAGATAAGAGAAGCTTGTACATTTAGTTTAAAGAATGTTACGAACTGGGTGTCCGATTGGAATGGCCTTTTCTCCCTGCTTCCATGTTCCACAGATACCTTCCCACATATGCAGATTCACGACTTCTTTGTCCCCTGAACTGGATCCTCCTCCAGATCTAGAAGCTCTCAAGGTTTCTCAGCCCTCCCCCACGCGCCATTTCACACACACACATACACACACACACACACACACACACACACACACAACCTCCCCATCCTCCCACCCCCCCTGAAACATTTCTTCTTCTCTCTTTCACATTTCAGGCTGATAAAGGACTATATTCATTGAAAAGAGCCCTAAGATTGTGAACTAATACAGCCCCCAACCCCTTCCCCAAAGTTTCAAGTCCTTGTTCTTTACTTATAACCTAGAAAAGCCTGTACTCTCTGAGTTTTCATGTCTATAAAATGGAGATCGTGCACCAAGTTTAAAGGTTATGGGAGGATGAAGGAAATAGAGAAAGTGGAAATGTGTTATAAATGGAAAGCAGCAGGTAAGCTGTGGTGGTTGTGCTCTTCTCAGATTCCCATGATTCTGGGTCACCTAGACGCTCCATGTCAATGCTAGCCCCACCGAAGGCAAACAAAAAAAGAAACTTAGGTAACTAACAGCCAAAGTATGATTTCATGTTCTCTTGCTAGAAAACTCAAGGACTAGACTGATCTTGCTCAACTTTGTGGGATTTGCCATTTGCCATTACCACTGCTAATGTTTTTAAGACACTGGAAAATGTCAATATAACTTACATTCAAGTGTTGGCATTGGCACAAGCAAGTAATTGCATGTTGGAGAAGGCACCTTGCTGGTGTCCAGACTGTTTATCCAGATCTTGAATTGCTAATGACCTGAACCATCTGCTGTGTAAGACAATTTTCAGCAACTACACAGTGTCATTACCTGGCTATTTTTTCCCCACATCTGGTCTCTTGTCATTCAGACTATTGTCCTACCAGATTCCTATGTGAACCCTTGTTATGGCAGAGGTATGACTTTTCATTGTCTGCTCTTACAGCTACCACAGTGACAGAGACTGCTTTCATTCATTCATTCACTCAATTACCAAGAACCTGTTGAGTAGTTACTACGTGTCAGGCCCCGTACTAGATACTGAGATAACTTCAGAGTTTACATTGTTCTAGGGGAAACAGACAAAAAACAGTGAACAAGTAACCATAAATCATGATAAAAAAACATGCGAAAGGAGCCACAAAAGTAAATAATGGGAGGGAAACATGAGCTTGTGGGAGGATAAACAGGAAGTGTCTCCTGAAGGAGGTGGAACTAAGAACTAGAGGGTAGCAGGAAACAGCCAGGCAGAGACCCAAACAGGGAGTGAGGGTGAGCAGCGTGGGTGTTGCAGGTGGTTGAATTAGTGTATACCAAGGCCTCAGCCAAGGGGAACTTCTATGTGTCTGCAAGCCTGAAACAAAGTCTCTTTCTGTATGTTGTCAAATCAGAGTAGTTAGAGCAAAGTGGCATGAGTTTGGAGAAGTAAACTTGGAGTCCGATCATGGGGCTGCAAAAAAGTTCGAGTTTTGTCTAAACCGTGGCAGGAAGAGATGATAAAAGGTTTTTAGCCAGAGTGACACAATCTAATTTCTACTTACACCAGACACTATTGGTGTCCATCTGGATCCTGTCCTTGGTCCTATACATGTGCAGGGCAGACCAGATGTCTCAGGGAATTAGGAGAGCAACCATCAACCACTGGCAGATGAAACTTGAGGTACAAATTTCCCAGCTTCCTCATTCCCAGGTGGGACAACTCTGAGGGTTTTTCTACGTCATGACCGTCAGGTAGAACTTTCTATAGTGTGAAAATGTTCTTTATCTGAGCTGTCCCTTATGGTAGCCACTAGCCACCTGTGGCTGTTGAGCACTTGAAATGTGTCACCTGTGACACAGGAAATAATTTTTATTTTTATCTAGTTGTATTAATGTAATAGACAGCCACATGTTGCTAATGGCTACCTTATGGGACAGCACAGTTCTATTCAGTCTCTGAGTTGTGCCAAATGAGATTGAGGCCCAGCTGCCCAAAACCTGCTCATAAACATACATTTTTGGGATTCCCTTCCTTCCTGTCTCATGTCCTTGTTTCCTTATCAGTGCTTCCTAGATTCAGCTCCCAAATAAACTACTCGCATTAAAATCCCTGTTTCAGGGCCTTCTTATGGACAGACACACCTAAGGCAATGTTAAGGTGACCACTCTATTCCAAGAGAGGCAAAAGATCGGACGGGCACACAAGTGGAGCTGAAGGGACCAGTAAGGAGGTTTTTTATACTATTTAGTAAACGTAAATGGAACACTTTCCTGTCACAAACTAGGCACAGATCAGTGAGTTCTTCTTTTCCTTTTATGGAGAAGCTGAGAGCTTACATTCAGGTCTCAACTACATCCATAGACTCCATTTCATAGACTTAGCTATCCAAGGCCATCTTGATGAGCCAAGAGTAAGGCTGAGCTGCATCTCATAAAAGTAAGTCATAACGAGAAAACTTTCTGTCCCTTCTGATTTGACCCACCTCACTGTCAATGAACAAAGTTTAAATTGAATTGTTAATGAGAAAATATCAAATTCATCTCTAATCCTAGTATTTCTTTCACCAAATGATAAAATAAGTATGACATTCTAGAAAATACACCAAAGAACTCTAATCTCCAGTCCTTATTTAGGGAATCATTAACACTTCTTAAAGTGGTCCTCACAAATGACCTTCGGTGCAGACAACACCAAATCATCCCAAAAGGATAAAATGGTAGCCTAAAATGCCAGTGTGGAAATTTAAGGGCATAAGGGAAAGATCTAGGAAAGTCACATAATCAGGAAAGTCTGTATAAGAATGACAGAGATCTCTAAGAATATCATTACAAAGGCTAAATGAATTAAGGACTAAAATCGACTTCCAGAAATAGTAAGGTCATCCTAAAAAGCATCTTGTAGCTATGTTCAAAGCAAGTAGGACGAATCTGCCTAAAACCAGGAATGTATGGGTGATAGAAAATTTAGGGTTTTCTCTCAAGCAACTGTTTTATTTCTCTTTTCTTTTTCCTGTGTTAATAAAATTATCTAGTGCCTAAAATATCAGAAAGGAATATCGTTCAGAAAGATAGAAACTCAAGAGATTTGTAAGAGAGCATCTAGCTCTCCCCAGTTGTTCAGGTGCCCTGTGTGCCATGATCATGGGAGGGCGATAGCTCTGCTTTGTACTATTTATTGATTTCTTTAGTGTAAATACTCCCACCCTGGCTGATTTCAAGCTACCGTGCACCATTGACACCCACAGCCAGTGAGAGCCAGCTCCAGCATATCACCATCTCTGGGAGAGAATCACAAAACTTTCAAATTTCTGAACTATCAAAAAATGACCTCACTAGACAGGGAATTTTGAGGTATCTGGGAGAGGCACCTGTATGGGTTAAGTATAGCTACAATTGTTAAAAAGAAGAAGTGAGTGCTTCAAAGTAAAGACCAGTGACCCTGAGGCCAGCCCAGGGCAGGATTCTGCAGTAGATGATTTAAGTGATTTCTGTGAATAGTTAGGCAAGCAGTGATCACCAGGAGCCAACTTGCATTCACCAGGAAAAAAAAGTCATGTCAGACACCTTTTTCATTGACCTGTGTTCTTTAACCAATCTGAAAGATTTCAAGACATTGATGACCATAGTATATCTGGATTTTAACAAGCTATGAGTTTTTGGCCAAGAATTGGCAAACTACGGCCCTCACAGTAAATCTGTCCTGCTGTCTGTTTTTGTAAATAAAGTTTTATTGTAACATATTCACGTTTACATATTGGCTACAGCTACACTTGAGCTACAACAACAGTTGAACGGTTGGTGCTACAGAGGTCTTATGGCTCAGAAAGCCTAAAATATTTACTACTGGCCCCTTTATGAAGTTTGCTGGCCCCGAGTCTATCACAGAAAAGTCTGGATGATAGGAAAAGTTCATGTGAGCTCATAACCACAATGAATAGTCATATTCAAATGTTTCTAATTCATGGAATGATTGTATCCTGGAGAAATACTTCTGGTAGCAGAAAAGTGAGTTCTGTCTGGGCTGTGTCCTGTGCCTTGTTATATGATTAACCACATGGGGGAGGGTATTGACCTAGCATGCAGGCCGGTCTTGCAGATGGTCCACAGTCAAAGTGGTCATTGAGAAAGTAGGATGGTTAATCAAGCTCAAGCAAATAGGCAGGTAGAGGAAAGCAGTTTTGGTGGTGAGGAACAGTCAAAGGACATGCTATTTAGATTTGTGAGAAAGAATAAGTAGATGAAGAATGAAAGGTATACTTAAATATTGAACGTTCTGTCATTTAGAAAAGGGATAAAATTAGTTTCTAAAGAGTGCATGGAATTTATTATTTTAAAAGATTTTATTTATTTGAGAGAGAGTGTGTGTGTGTGTATGAGTTGGGGAGGGGCAGAGAGAGAAGGACAATCAGACTCCCCGTCGAGCGGGGCTTGATCCCAGGACCCTGAGAGCACAACCTGAGCCAAAGTCAGATGTTTAACCCGTTGAGCCACCCAGGTGCCCCAGAGTGCGTGGATATATAACTAAATATATTTCAGTTAAAACAAGAACAATTTACCCAATAGGTTTTTCACAGTAGGTAGTGATTCTCTTGTTGTAAAGGGTGTTCAAACAGATGAGAACTCTTGGGAGTTCTATAGGAGGAATCATGCCTAAACAATCCCGTACTTCTCAGAATTTCAGATGATCTAAGTCTGCTAGGGTTAGGGTTAGGGTTAGAGAATTAGAGATCTTTGATAATATCAGATTCTTACGATGCAAGAAATTCTCAAGTTCTCAAGAGCAACTGACACCGTCTCTATCCAGATGGCTTGGTTTGGATGTACAGATGTCCCTTAACTGCCCCCGAAGTATTGCTCATGAGAGAAGACAGGTCCTCCTTCCCAGCTTCAGAGGCATCAGTTTCTTCAAAGTCAATTAGCAAGCAAGTCTGCTCCATTGCTAACCAGTCAGTTATAGCAATGATGAGGTGATGATGGAAATGACTTGGAATCAGAGGAATTTTCTAAGAAACCAGCAGCCCTTTGTTAGAGAGCTGGGCCAGAATTTCAGTCAGGTATAACCTCAACTGCAAGGATGAACCAATCAGAAGTTTAATCACAAGGAAGCAGACCAAAAACAAAGCCACTGAAACCAAAATGTTTGAAGGTAGGAATTGGTTCAAAGATGTAAAACTGAGCCAGTCACCAGTATTTTAGCCAGGGACGTCTCCACTACCATTTACAATGGTTTGGCAGATTATTGTTATCCTCTCATTATATACCGGTTTTAGAGGCAATAACACACTTGAGTAGTGGGATAGTCAATACACGAAAATTCATCTGGACAGAATCTCTCAACTCTATTTCATTTTCCCGTTTTAACTTATGCCACTTATGATCTCTGTGCTCTTTCCAGAAATGTCTAAATAAAAGACCATCAGACACTTCTTTGCTCTGGGAGGAAGTTTTGTTTTGGGAGAAAATTATTCAATGGGAACAATCAGTGCAAACCCAGAGGTACCACATCCATTGTTAATTCATTTCTCATTGTGGAACATTTACCCAGAGTCCAACATCAAAATGTCCCAAATATTCCAAAGTGCTGAATAAAGCTGCATGCTTGCAAATGTCATCAAAGAAATGTGGGCCCTATGTCAGAAGGACATCACCCTACAAAATAATCTCTTTACAATCCTGCCCTAATACAATGTTTGTCAACCCTGCAAAATCCAATGCCCCCTTTGGACGTCATCTAAGCCTCCTGAAATGAAACTCATGGATAATATAAAATAATATAATATAATATAAAAAGTTAATGTAATTCACAAGTATAATATAAAAGAGATCTGCAAGAAAATTGAGTTATAATAAACTAATGTTTATTTTAATCTGTAAGTGCTCTAGCACATAATGTTAGCAGACATAATGAAATACGTAAAGATTTGAACACGCTTCTAATGACTAAATTTGGATTTAAGAAGTAAAATTTATTCAGATATGGTTGACATATTATATTTTAAATTATAGACTAAGCAAAAGTGTGTGTATACAAATATTTTAAAATACAGATGAAGTAACAGATATGGTGTACTGACATAAAGCCAAGAATGCAACATCTATAAATAAAAACTGAAACAAATGGGTTTATTGCTGACTCAAATCCATAATCCATGTTCCTATCACTAATATGATTTTTCTGGAATGGTGACTAATTCTTGACCAAGTTCAGAACAAACCAGGACAATCTTTCCCCATGTACATGTTAGTTACACTCCCGAGTAATTTTAGTGTGTATCGAAATCATGTCCACACAGATGCCTATCACTTGATAAATGGATAAAACAAAATGTGGCTCATCCATACAGCAGAATGTCACTGAACCCTAAAAAGGCATGCAGTGCTGATACATGCTCCAAGATGGGTGAACTTGAAAAACACGGGGCTGAGTCAAAGAAACCAGACACCAAAGGTCACGTACCTATGATTCTATCTCTATGAAATGTCCAGAATAGACAAGTCTCTAGAGACAGGAGAGAGGTGGGTTGGTTTCCAGGGGCTGGAGGGAAGGGAAGGAGAGAATGGCGGCTAGTTTGTCGTTTGGGACTGATGAAAATTGTCTGGAACTAGTTAGTCGCAATGTACAACCTTTCTCTTTTCTTTTCTTTTCTTTTCTTTTCTTTTCTTTTCTTTTCTTTTCTTTTTTTTAGTATAATGAATACACAATGTTACATCAGTTTCAGGTGTACAACATAGTGATTCATCATCTGTAAATATTATGCTCTGTTCACTACAAGTGTAAACTGTCATCTAGGTATACAACCTTTGGAATAAACATAAAACCATTGACTTGTTCACTGCTTTAGAAGGTGCCTGCGTGGCTCAGTCCTTTAAGCATCTTGCCTTCAGCTCAGGTCATGATCTCCGGGTCCTGGGATTGAACCCCGTGTTGGGCTTCTTGCTCAGTGGAGACCTGCTTCTCTCTCTCCCTCTGGCACTCCCCCTGTTTGTGCTCTCTCTCTCTCTCTCTCTCTCTCAAAATAAATAAATAAATTTTAAAAAATCTTTAAAAGGGTGTATTTTATGGAATGCCAATTATGCCTCAGGTTTTTGAAAGCGTGCAAAAATTTCTCTTTTTGTGTCTGAGTTCACTTCTGGGCCCAGATCATTTAAAACAGATTTTTCACTTCCACTAATGTTCACTGTGACATTAATAATGCTTTGAGACAATAATTCTGCCTTGAGCAGAAACATCTCATGCACTAGTCATATACGGTCTCTCCCCGCTCACCACGTAGTAGCAGCCGCCCACAATCCCTATAGCCACCAAGAAACCATTGCACAGGGGTGCCTGGGTGGCTCAGTCGGTTAAGCGGCTGCCTCCGGCTCGGGTCGTGATCCCAGTGTCCTGGGATCAAGTCCCACATCGGGCTCCTTGCTCCGCAGGGACCCTGCTTCTCCATCTGCCTCTGCCTGCCACTCTGCCTGCCTGTATTCTATCTCTCTGACAAATAAATAAATAAATAAATAATATCTTTTGAAAGAAAGAAAGAAAGAAACCATTGCACAAATTTCCATGTGGCCTGTGAGGGTAAGTGAGGTATTGCCTTGTTGATAACGACAATCGTAAAAGCACACAAAAATAATTAAGATGTATAAATACTTGGCACCACACACTGCTAGTTTTCCAACCCACTGACAGCACTTGCCGTCACTTAGAGACCACTTCGAGGCCTATTCAAGCTGCATCCGTTGGTCCTTTCACTGGCTTCTCCCTCCTTTTCCACCCAACTTTTTAGACAGCAGTGCAGAATATACTCCTATCCGGTGACCTGTGAAATGTTTGCAGGTTTCTGTTTGGATTTCTTTTTCTCAAATACACATTATTCAGATACACGGTGTTTCTCAGAATTTGTAGCATCTCAAGATTCAGTAATGAGGGACGCCTGGGTGGCTCATTCTTTGAGCCTCTGCCTTCAGCTCAGGTCATGATCCCAGGGTCCTGGAAGGGCGCCCTGCCTCAGGCTCCCTGCTTGGCAGAGAGCCTGGTTCTCCCTCTCCTACTCCCCCTGCTTGTGTTCCATCTCTCACTGTGCCTCTCTGTCAAATAAATAAAATCTTAAAAAAAAAAAAAAAAAAAAGATTCAGTAATGATACGTGTCTCAGAAGGAGTTTAACAACTTTATAGTTCTGTGGTTCTTTGAGGTAGAGGGTGAAAAAGCAAAAAAAAAAAAAACAAAACAAAACAAAACAAAAAACAAAAAACAAAACTTCCAAGCTATTTAGGATTTTTTTTCATGTTTCTCTGGGACTTTTTATTCTTGCTTGTTTTTCTCCATTTAACACAGCAGTTAAGAAAGCCTCGAGGCATGGGAAGGGCTTCAAATGTGCAGCGGAGTAGCTGACGGCTTGCTGGGTTGTAGCACCATCATGGGCTGCTGGCACCACAAAAAGCAGCCAAGAATCTTTTCAGTTTTCCTTTTCTCAAATTGGCTCCTTCCAAGTGCTGAAGGCTTAAAACCGAGACCTCAGTCAGTGATTCCTAAACCGAGTTTTGGTACACACAAGGATGTCTCTAATGGTTGCGAGGAGAGTCAAAAATTCTCCAAATACTTTATTTTTATTGACAGTCTTTTTCAAAATAAAATATGCCCCCAGAGTAACATAGAAAAGGTGTACAATGCGACCCAGACTTTCTCAAAAATACCGTCACAGGCTGTGGGTCACTGGCTGATATCTGTCTGAGCGTGCTTTCTGCAGGCTTCTATGAACCATTACCTCTTACGTAGGGTGGGGTTTTGATGAGATAATTATTCAGCTTACACATTGACTATAGTCTCAAAGAGAGGAGAAGCGAAGGCATTTTATTCAAAAATGTCCTAAACACCAAAGAGGATTTTGAAATCCCAGAGAAGGATTACATATCTTTTATTTTTCAGGATCATTCCATTTGGCTTCCTAATATAAAACTTGGCAAATTCTACAACTGGAAATAAAAACTCTTTTTGTCAAATATTTTAATCTGAGCATAACATTAATTCTGTCTTTGAATAAAGTGAAATCTAGCTTTTTGTTCACATTTATTCAAGGTTGTATCTAAGAAGCATAATAGGTTTGGGTCAGATCCAACATGTTATTAGAAAAACTCAAGTCAGGCTACAAGTCTTTCGGAGACCGCCTTCCAATTAGCAAGGAAGGCAATGGTCATTATGTTGGTTGTATAATTTCTGAGCTATTTAACAGATTTCAGTGATATTTGAGACATGTGTAAGTGGAAGACATGGATTTTTATGGGGGGGGGGGCTGGGAATGTGTATGGGTTTCGGGGATGGCAACTCAAAACCTAATTTAAGCATTTGTTGGAAAAGTGCATCTTGGAAGCCCTCCCCCTACTCTCTCTGCTCTGAGAACTGCTGACTCTAAGGACACAGTCTCTGAACACGCATGAGGATGTGGAGGTCGTGACTTGTTGCATACTGGAGCAGTTGGTTTTTTTTTTCTTTTTTAACTTTTTATTATAGAAAACATCAAGCATAAACAAAAGTAGATAGAATAGTATAATAAATACTCCTTTACCCATAACCTAGCTTGAACAAGTACTAGTACATAGACCATCTTTTTTTTAGCCCCATGACCCCTGACAACCCCCACCCCAGATTATTTTGAAGCAACTCATATCATCTCATCTGTAAATACATCAGACCATAATAGACAAGGCATCTTTTAAAAAACATAATCATGATATGATTATCAAAGCTAATAAAAAATTAAAAATGAATCATTAATATCCCCAAATGCCAAATCAGTGCTACCTGTGATCTTCTGACTGTCTTATAATTTTTTTTTAAAGATTTTATTTATTTATTTGACAGGCAGAGATTACAAGTAGGCAGAGAGGCAGGCAGAGAGAGAGAGGAGAAAGCAGGCTCCCTGCGGAGCAGAGAGCCCGATGCGGGGCTCCATCCCAGGACCCTGGGATCATGACCTGAGCTGAGGGCAGAGGCTTTAACCCACTGAGCCACCCAGGCGCCCCTGTCTTATAATTTTTTAGTAATTGCTTGAGTCAGGACCCAAATATGGTTGTGAGTTCCATAAATAACAGTGGATTGATATCTTTCCTAAGTCTTGCAGGTGTCCCTTCTGTCTTGCCTTTTTTTTTCCCTGAAAAAAAAAAAAATTGAAACAGTGGATTGCCTCTGTCCTGTAGAATCTTCCCAAAGTCTCCACTTTGTGGACTACATCTCCATTGTATTGTTTAAAACGATCTTGTCCCTTGAATTTCCTGTAAGTTAGTAATTAGATCAAGAGGCTGGATCAGATTCACATTGCAATTTTTTATTTTTTTTTTGTTCTGGAAAGACTTCTTCAGCAAAGATGTCTCCTTTCATCAGAAGGCACATAATGTCTGGTTGATTTCTGTGATGTCATTGATCATCAATGATTGATTACCAGTCATTGAGGATCACCACTCATTCATTAATTTCTTAACAGTTATAAATACTGATATTTGGGGCACCTGGATGGCTCAGTGGGTTAAAGCCTCTGCTTTCGGCACAGGTCATGGTCCCAGAGTCCTGGGATCGAGCCCCGCCCCAGGCTCTCTGCTCAGCAGGGAGCCTGCTTCCTCCTCTCTCTCTGCCTGTCTTTCTGACTACTTGTGATCTCTCTCAAATAAATAAATAAAATATTTAAAAATAAATACATACATACATACACACATACTGATATTTTTAATTCTATTATTCCTTCTTTATTAACTGGAATACTTGACTAAAAAGGGATTTCTCCTCATCATTATCTATAGGGACAGATTTTATAAGAAGACATGATAAGTGGTTGATTCTCTTTGTTTTTCAGCTTTCAAAATATTGAGATGTTTTGCCAGCATCCTCCAAAGTGGCCAGTGCATTTTTTGGTATCATTATGACTTCATGGAAGTCAACATAGTTGATGTGTTTTAATTCTTTGCATGTATTATCCTTACTGAAGCTCAATTTGCCCCCTCTTCTGCCATTTGAAACGTACTGATGTCTTTTTAGGGACTTGTAAAGGCAAACCAGAAGGGAATTTCAGTAGCAGACTAAGCAGCAGACTAAGAACTCCTTCCCTTTGTAGTGTGCTGTACAAAGTGCTACACTCCTCTCATTTGGACTCATCCACAGTCATAGCAATGCTGGGGATGGGCTCTCAGACTGCATCTGGTGGTAACTGTGTTGAATAGGAGAGAATACACAGCCCAGGTAAATGAAACAACCCTGCCAAGTTCACCAGGACTTCTTGATGGTAGAACTGTGATGAGATATCAGATCTTCTGATTTCAGGACTCTTAACACGTATCTTAATAAAGCTGACCATATTATCCTTGTTAGGATGACTCCCATCAAGGTCTTGAGAACAATCTTAGACACCTTCTAAGATACCTGAAGACAAAAATGTATGATTAAACCAACAGTTAGTCCTTTTCACAGAACATTTTCATGCTATGGACCAACATGGTGGATGATAGCATGTTATATTTTCTCTTGATGAGAATCACAGTCCATGAGGTTCATCAGAAAGTCCATTTCCCAGGATGGAGGAAGATTTAGAAAGTATTGCCACATAAGCACTGTGTAGAGAATGGATCTTATTTTAACAAGTTCTTCTTGGTGAAGCAAGGGTAGGGAGAAACTGGAGTTAAAAGAGGAAACTCAAGGGGCACCTGGGTGGCTCAGTGGGGTTAAGCCTCTGCCTTCAGCTCAGGTCATGATTTCAGGGTCCTGGGATTGAGCCCTGAATCAGGCTCTCTGCTCAGCGGGGAGCCTGTTTCCTGCTCTCTCTCTCTCTCTGCCCACTTATGATCTCTATCTGTCAAATAAATAAATAAAAATCTTAATTTAAAAAAAAAAGGAAACTCAAAAAAAAAAAAAAAGAATTTCTGGTTGGACAAGCTTTTCCTGGGAAAGGATGAAGCCCTGTGATAGGCATCTTGCTACTGTCAAGCATTGTGCTCTCACCCAGTAAACTGGATCATTTTCCTGCTGACTGGAGACCTAACATAAGCAGCGTATCTTAAACATGTGTCAAATAAATTAGTTGCAATTGTACTGTTCAAAATAGTCTAATGATACCCAGCCAGTAGTGTTTTCCTCCATCACAGGTTGGGAGTAAATGAGAATTTGCTGAAAAGTCAGGCAATGATTTTGTTCTCCTAGATAATAAGGTGAAGTAAAATTTTTCCTAATGACTCTTTTGACAGTTGACCGAAAAAGAAGTGACTGTGACTTAAATTAACTTGAAGGCAGGATCTCTCCATGTTTGTTCTGTGTTACTCAAATTACTATATTCTAATAGATAGGCAAGGCCCTCCAGGTTGCTGAACAGGCTATGTGGAAGTAAGTGAACACCACAATAATATGAAACCTCTGAATGAAAAGCTAAAAATGAAATAAGTCCGGTTTTAATAGATGTCTAGATATACAAGTGCCTTACACCAAATAGCTAAATCATGGGTTAGCAAACTCTTTTTTTCTCTAGAAGGTCAAACAGTAGTTACAGGCAACTACTGAAATCTGCCATCACCACTTGAAAGAAAGCATAAACAATACATAGACAAATGGACAGGGCTGTATTCTGATATAATTTATTTACAAAATTATGTACAAGAGTAAGCAGCAGGCTAGATTTAATGTATGACCCATAGGTTGCAGACTTCTGGTATATATGAAGACAAAATATTTTGTTTTCATGGAAGAATTTAACATTTAGTGACAGGTGTAAGAGGAAAGGTATAGATTATGGGATATTTTTCTGAAACTGTGGCTCCAGTAGGAGATCACAGCTCAAATATCTACAAGGTGAAAACTCTCAGTTACATGAGAGACATACGTGTGTACAGATGTCTGGAAGTGGTGAGATTATAGTTCAGCAGGGAGGCCTGACTCCCCTCCCACCCCACCAATGTAAAGGGACCTTGGTAATCAGTCATTCCTGATTGTCACCATGTGGAAATGTCCAGTGTCTTTATCTTCTCTAGCGATCAGGTGAAATCTCCCTATTTTTAGATGTTGGAAAATAATTTTTAAAATGTAGGGCAATGCAGAGGAAAACCAAAACAAATCTCACGGCATCCAGACAAGTATCGGTCAAGTACAGAGAAGGTTCTCAATAAATAAATGTTAGAAAGGAAGAGGAGGGGCACCTGGGGGGCTCATTGGGTTAAGCCTCTGCCTTCGGCTCAGGTCATGATCTCAGGGTTCTGGGATCGAGCCCTGCCTTCATCTCTCTGTTCAGAGGGGAGCCTGTTTCCCCCTCTCTCTCTGCCTGTCTCTCTCCCTACTTGTGATCTCTGTCTGTCAAATAAATAAATAAAATCTTTTTTTAAAAAAGAGAGAGGGGGGTGGAGGCAGAGAGGCTGAGAGGAAACAAAAACGAAAAGATAAAAATCAGAAAAAATGAAAAAGAACCAAATGACCAAAACCATTCTTCAAACCACCAGTTTTCAATCTCCAAGCAAAAGGCTGGGCCCATGCAATCATATTTGACACCAATACTGCTCTGATGACATGGTATGTACTAGAAGACAGGAGATGTCCTATATTTATGTAGTCAAAATGATATGTGCCATTTTCAACCTAACAAAAATGAAACCAAGGAAAGACCAGGACCCTGGAGAAAGAAATCTTGGTTTTCATTCCAGCCCCCCACTGTGGAAGGCAGGCAATGCTCATCTCCATCTTCGCTGCGCTTAGCAGTGTTCCCTCCCTCACTGTACATGAGATCATCTGGGAGCTTTGGGAGAATGCTGGGGCCCACGCTCAGAACCCAGAGATTCTGACTTCCTGGGTCCAGTGTGAAGCCCAAGGCCTTGATGTTTTTTGTTTTTGAATTCTCTCCATCTTATTCTGAGGCACAGCCAGGCTGAGGAACCACAAATCTTGACATTAAGGACATGCGTGGTATTAGGATGATATTTAGATTTACAAAGCGTACACAATGAAGAATTGCTTCAGATGGCTATTGAGTGATATGTCCAACAGGGGATACAGTGTTGCATTGAGTCATCCAGCAAGTTGAACAGTTAACACAATTACCCTCCGCAATCCTTGCAGAAGTACCACCTGACTAGTGTCTTAGATCAGGGGGTGGCAAACTTAGTTCAATGTCTACTTTTGCATAGCCTGTGAACTAAGAATAGTTTTTACATATTTAAATGGTTGAAAAGAATTTTAAAGAATAATATTAATGACATATCGAAATGATAAGAAATTCAAATTACGGGACCTATAAATAAAGTTTTATCAGAACCTACCCATGCCTGTTCATTCATACACAGTCTGTGGTAGCAGTTACGCTACAATGGCCTACAGAGTCCAAAATACTTGCCATCTGACCCATTACAGAAAACTTTTGCTGACCCATGTTTTGGAGGATATAGACCCTTTTATTTGCAAAGATTAACAAATATAACAAGAAACTTCAAAGTCTCAGTAGGTTAACCCCACAAATGTTTATTTCCCCTTCATGTCACAGGTTCCTTCCATGTACAGAGATTCTTAACCTTTTTGTATCCTGGACCCTTTGGCCAGTCTGGTGAAGTCTGTCAACCCTATTCCAGAAGGATAATTTTCAAATGTATACAATAAAATATATAGGATTTAAAGAAAATTATACTGAAGTTCAGTAATCAAAATATTCTTCGATTTGGTGTAGTAATATATGTGCCTCTTTATTAAAGCATTAAATAATAAAATCTAGCAGCAGGCTTAATAACTATCATAATTTTAAACAGTGTTAAATGTAAAATATTTTGAAGAAGCTGCAACTATGACATGACATGAAATATCTATGATTTCCCTAGGTGACAAAGTTATAGGAAGTACTTCAACCATCGTAATTATTTGTCCACATTCATAATAGAAGAAAATGCTAAATTAAGTGAAAATAGAGATGTAATTTTTTTTTTAAGATTTTATTTATTTACTTGACAGACAGAGATCACAAGTAGGCAGAGAGGCAGGCAGAGAGAGAGGAGAGAGCAGGCTCTCCACGGAGCAGAGAGCCCGACGCGGGGCTCGATCCTGGGACACTGGGATCATGACCTGAGCCGAAGGCAGAAGCTTTAACCCACTGAGCCACCCAGGCGCCCCAGAAATGTAATGTTTTAACAACCAAGCAGAGTTTCATGAAACTAACCAAGCAGAGTTTCATGAAAATAGAGAAACACTGTTTTTCTAACCAAACTCATGGACTTTTATCCATATGAATTTTATCCATAGACCAGGGTTCACGGACTCAAGGCTAAAAATACCTGAGAGTCTTTGCCATTTCTAGGCCCATGGAAAATTCCATTTGAGCCTCTGCTTCCCATCAGCAAAGAGATATGAGAGCAAGCACAGAGAGCCATTCTAGAGTTTTTAAGGGGCAGCCCTGGAAGTGGGATAAAATACAACAGCCCAAGTTCTCTTAAGTAGAAATCCAGTTTAAGGCCCCACCTACCTGCAAGGGACCCTGGGAAATGTAGTCCAGCTGTGTGCCTGGGAAGAAGAAGAGAGCCACCTAGTGAACACCCAGCTGGTCTTCACCACAGCCTCCTCTCCAGACTACTACACAGAACACCTGGGGAAGCTGCATCCCTCTGCTTTGGCTGCCATAACAAAACACCACAGACTGAGTGACTTAAGTAAGAGAAATGTATTTTCTTACAGTTCTGGAGGCTGGAAGTCCAAGATCAAGCTGCTACCAATTTGATTCCTAGCAAGAGTCCTCTTCATATCTAATAGATGGCCACCTTCTCACTGTGTTCTCATGCGGTGAAGAAAGACGGTGATCTCTCCTAGTGTCCCTTCTTATAAGGATGCCAATCCCATGGGGTCAGGGCCCAACTCTCAAGACCTTACATAAACTTAATTACTCCTTACAGGTCCTGTCTACAAACGCAGTCACACTGGGGTGTAGACCCTTAACAGATGAATTTGGGAGAAACACAATTCAGTCCATAGCAGAAGCCATGTGTCAAGTTCTTGTCTAAGACTTGGAGAGAGGAGGCTTTTTTTCAGAGTCTTCCTGGTTGCTTGATCCTAATATCGTAAACAGCTCCACATTTTTCCATTTTCATGTTTTATCCTGAAGCAACAGAGCATTACATTAATTGACTTGTCTTATTAATTCAGTAAGCCGCTTGCAGGATGAAACGCTTAGCTATGCTTGTTTGTTTTGGGTCCTTTTTGGTCGTTGGGAGAAGGCTTCAAGGCTCGAATCGTTCTGCTGTTTTCCGTAGTCACTGAAAATTTTTACGCACTGGTGAAGAATTTGCCACATTTGGAATTACTACAAACCGCTAGTTTCTCATTATGTTATAATTTAATTCGCACTTTTTAGGACGATAAGAAAATATTAGGTAGTTCACATATTGTAATAGGATATTTGCTCACAGACAGTTAATGTTGAATTTTAGCATTTATTTTAAATGGCATTCAGTGCCGTAAATTTGATAGCATCAGTTATAGCTGAAGGAAACTCTTGTATGACAATGGTGACTCTGAGCCTAAAAACAGGGAAATGTGGACCTCAGTCAAATTTTTTTTTTTTTTAAATAAAACTAGGAAATCAACTAAGTGGTGAGAACTTAGTACAAACAAAGGGGGGACATCTAGATATTTAATTATCAAATCCTCATATTGTACACTTTAAATTGACATAATGTTGTGTGTCAGTTGTTATCTCAATAACACTGGGGAGAAATCTAGATGTTTAAGAGGTAGAATTCTGGCAGGATTAAAATCAATCTTGATAGTGACTTTTAAAGGACTCCCCAGACTTACACTGTTGGTTTTCTTTTTCCCCAAAATCTTTTGATATGGCACCAGGACAGTACAGATGGGTACCTAATGTGTGTTTTTAATGAGATTTTTGTTGATGATGATAAATATGCTGTTTTGTGAAACCACATGGGATAGGTACTAAAGCATGGTGGGATGTTTTAAACAATTGTTAGCAATTTAGACAGTAATCTCAAGGACAGTATGAAATTTACATTATTATTATTATAAAAATAGCATTTTAAAGAAAAGTAAAGACAGTCTCCTTTCTCCACAAGGACACAGACGTGTGTGTTTCATTTTGCTTCTTTGCAAAGAGGCCATTGAACGACAGGTTTTTGCAAAAATCCAAGAAGGTTTAAAGTGCTTATTCTAAAAAACTGTTTGATATGTTGAGCCTGCAAAGCAGCTCATACCTAGACAAGTGGGTTTAATATGAATAAATATTTGTGGCCCAATGCCCACTTAAGCCTGGAATAAAATGTGAAGTAACCAAATATTATTTTAAGCTTTCCTCTGGTGTATTGTAGTAGAACTTGATACAAATCAAAGATGAATGCATTAGGTAAAAGGGTTTTTATTGCAAAGAATTGACTTTTTAACAGGTTTTCCTGCCCTAATATTATGAAACTGATAATGATGGAAAACATAAAATTAGGAGCTTATGTAATCTTCAGCAGCACATGCTCTGTTAGCCCTAGGACTTCACAAGCAATTTCCTTGCTTCCGTGCAAAAACATAGCAAAAGGGCTGGAAGCTCATGAATCCATGCATTCATTTACTCATTTGAATATTTAGTTATTCATTCATTTAAAATTTACTCATTTATTCAGCAAATAATCTTGAGTACCTACTATGCACCAAGCTTTTTCCCATTCCTTTATTTTATCACACAGTATTTTTTGCACATACATTTCAGGAATACATTCCCGGTGGGGGGGGGGGGGGTCCAAATGATAGAGAGCATTTAAAGGAAAAAAAAGAAACCTAAAATCTCACTTCACTCTTCCCAAGGCCACTGCCTTCACCATAACTAACCAAGCCCCAGATTAGGAGTCAACAGCCAGTGAGCCCACGGGCTAGATTTTATTTTTGTACATTCCATGAGCTAAGAATCTTTTTACATTTTGAAAGGGTTATTTAAAAGTAAAAACATGAACAATATGCAGCAGCAACTGTTACAGGGCCTGCAAAGCCTAAAATATTTCCAGTCTGGTCCTTCACAGAAAAAAAAAAAAGTTTGACTGCTGGCATAGACTTCAGACCTTTTTCTAGATATGTATCTATGTCTGTACATATATAAACACACAAATAGATATATAGGTATCAGTAGTTTTGCATATTTTTATGTCTTCATTGCTCTGCAACTTGTTTTTTTTTTTACTTCATAGTATATCTCGATGATTGTTCTGTGTCAGTATATTTACCTCAACTTATTTTTTTTATAACTCCGAAGAGCATTTCATACCTGTTGTGTGTTCCCTGCCTCTATAAAGCCATTGCCCCCCACTCTTCAATTAGAAACAACCCTTCTCCGAAAAATCTCCCCCACACGTCCTCACTTCACCCCTCCACCATGTGTCCCTGGCTTCCATTTTAAATATCCATCCATTCATTTGTTTATTCTACAAATCTTTTTTGACATATACCGTGTGTTGGGTACTCGTTCAGCTCTTGAGGATTCAGGATAGTGAAATAAACAGTTCAAACTTCCTACCTCATAGAGCTTGCACTCTTCTAGAAGGAACGGAACCAGTTAGGAGATATAATATGAAAAAAGGAAGGACAATATGAAATGCTAGAGGGTAGGGCTTGATATTGAGATCAAGTGGTGCTAGATGGCCCGAGTGAGAAGGTGACTCCTTAGCATAGACCCTTAGGAAATGAGGGTGCTAGCCATGAGAATATCTGAAGGGAAGCATTCTGGACAAAAGAAGCAGCACGAGGAAAAGCCTGAGGTGGGCACGTGTCTGGTGAACCCGAGGAAGATCAGTATGGCAGAAGTAAAGTGAATGAGGAAGACAGTAGTGGGAATGAGGTCAGAAAGATAAGAAGGACCTGTATTATGGGGGACCTATGGGCTGTCCTGAGGGCTTCAGCTTTTAATCTGAGTTAGATGGGAGCCATGGTAGGGTATTGAGCGCAAGAGTGATGTGCCCTAAATTGCTTTTAATAAAATAATTCTGGTTGTTGCTTTAAAAACAGATTATAGAGACAGAAATACAAAAAGAGAACCAGCTAGACCAGTCCTAGCAGACTGTGATCACAATCTAGGTGAGATAGGGTAGCAGCCCAGAAGTGGGGGTAGAAGTGTGGGTGTGTTGTGGAGTGAAATTTCGTGTCCTCCCAAATTCATATGTTGAAATCTTAATCCCCAATGTCATGGTATTTGGTGGTAGGGCCTTTGGGAGGTAATTAGGGGTAGATGAGATCATAGAGGTAAGGGGCTTATGATGGGATTAATGTCCTTGTAGAATGGGGAGGAGATTCCAGATCTTTCTCTCTCTCTCTCTCTCTTCTTTCCACCATCTGAGAGTCAAGGAAAATATAGCCATCTGCAAATTAGGAAGAGGACTTCCCCAAGCACCAGATCTGCTGGCCCCTTGATCTCGGACTTCAAAGCTTCCAGGACTGTGAGAAATAAGTGTTTGTTGTTTAAGCCCCCTGGTCTATGACAATTTGTATAGGAGCCTGAACTGATTAAGGCAGGGTAGTAAGAAATGGGTGCTATGAAAGCCAGAAGAAAGGAAAACCACCTCAGGAAGTAACCCCCCTCATTGCAAAAATGATGACACTGTAACACAGGCCAGATCTTCAGACCTCAGGGAAAGGCCAAAGTCAGCCCAGAAAGTAGACATCTGGGATCACATCTCATATGGGCTAAACACCTTTAAGGTAAGGTAAGGGTTTTTTCTCATTAAGTGTCCCTTAGAAGGTTTGTTGTCGGCCCTGTTATGAAACCAGTCAAACTGAGAGAAGGAAACAATGTTTATCTTTGCAACTATTCCAAGAGAAAATGCAGGAACATGTGCAATTTCTTTAAAATAGAAATATAGGGGCGCCTGGGGGGCTCAGTGGGTTAAGCCTCTGCCTTCCGCTCGGGTCATGATCCCAGGGTCCTGGGATCAAGCCCCGCATCCAGCTCTCTGCTCGGCGGGGAGCCTGCTTCCCCCTCTCTCTCTGCCTGCCTCTCTGCCTACTTGATCTCTCTCTCTGCCAAATAAATAAATAAAATCTTTAAAAAAAAATGGAAATATAAAGAGAGTCTATAGGTCAAAGTACAAGGAAGTTCCCAGAAAGTAGGAGGATGAGGGCAGAGTTAAGGAAACAATTAGCTGTCATCCCCCCTGGCCAGATTCCAGGGGTCAGTTTTCAGCAGGCTGGGACAGCTCTGCTGGTCACTCAGTCTTCTCTTCTGAGGGCTTGGTTATCTCAAGCTCTCAGTGGGAGCCACACACCAGTGTTCCTCTGCTTCTCCAACTGAAGAGGTGTTGCCTTTCGCTTTCTCCCTACAAATCCCCGTAAGCTGAGGTGAGCTCTACTGAGTTAAATGCTTTCTCAGAAATGTAGTCTCAGGGGCAAGTTCCAAGTCAAGAGTCTCAAGACCACTGTGTGGGAGGAATCTCAAATCCGGAAGATTCTATGATTTTGTTAGGGCTTTACCTTTTAAACAATAATGACCCGTGGATATAGAAACCGGGCTTAGTGTTTGCTGATGCATATAAGATCATCTCCCCTTTAATGTGAAGTTCAATGAGATTGGAAAATATTGGGACAATTATTTCATTTCTGTTTCCAAGGGAGAAGCCCATAATGTTTCAACCTTGGGAGAAAAGAAACCTAATAATAATTCTAAATATAGCAACACTACTAGTACCATTGTATTGATTGAATTCTTTTGGTTACAAATGGCAGAAACATGGAGTGCCTGGGAGGCTCAGTGGGTTAAGTGTCTGACTTTAGCTCACGTCATGGTCTCGGGTTCCTGGGACTGAGCCCTGAATTATGTTCCATGCTAAGTGCAGAGTCTGCTTGTCCCTTTCCCTCTGTCCCTCCCTCTGCTTGTGCACTCTCTCTCGAATAAATAAATAAATAAATATCTTTTAAATAAATAAATAAAACAAATGGCAGAAACATGACCCAAACTAGCAAAAAGAGAATATATTGGCTCATTGAGCTGTGAAGTCCAGGAGTGGAGTCAAGCATAGAAGATATTGACATGCCAGACAGAGCAGGTTCCAGGGCCTCAGATGATGTCTGGCTGCCTTTTTTTCCTCCATCTCTAGTTTTACTTCCAGTAATGCATTGGCTTCATTTTCATTCTCTTGCCATGCAATTGAATATATGATAACCAGGAGTCCCATGTATAGTCAGTCATTCAGACGATTTATTATCTAAGCAAACGGGATGTGTCTGCTTCAGATTTCTAGCAGAGATGTCCAAGGAGGACTGTGATCGGCCTCCTTGAGTTGAGCATCCATCCTCACATCAGTCGCTGCAGCCAGAAGAAGGACTACGTTGGCCAGAACTGGATTACATGATCATCTGTAGGCTCGGGGAGCAGGGACAGCCATACGCGAAGTCATAGAGACAGAGACAAAGAAAGTGGAGTAGAGAAGACAAAGATCTATGTGTCCACTAAAACCACAGTTTTTTTTATTCTAACAGAAAGGTACTTTCCAATTATCTATATTAAAATAACCACAGTTGAATGTTTGAAAACAAGAGATGCATGCATTTTATGTGGAGACATCCCTTTTTCCAAGATAACACATTTTAACTCTTTATTGAAGTATAATATGTATATGTATATATAGAAAAGTAAGCCTTTGGTGAGTGTCCAGCTTAATGAATTATGTGGTAGTATTTCATTTCTTCTCATAAGGTTGAGGAGTGTTCCCATGTTCAAAAACAGCTATACAGCTTAGTCTAAGTAGTGAATAGTGTGGTAAAATGTGCTGTGGATAAGTCAAGAAGGTAGGGCGGAAGGAGACAGGAGAGGGAACTGCCAGCTGTTGGAAGCAAGTGGGCCCTGTAACTTATTCAGCATGTTTTTCTTTTTCTTTCATTTTTTTTTATGTTATGTTAGTCACCATACTGTACCTCATTGGTTTTTGATGTAGTGTTCCATGATTGTTTACATATAACACCCAGTGCTCCATGTAATATGTGCCCTCCTTAATACCCATCACCATGCTAACCCATCCCCCCAACCCCCTTCCCTCTGAAGCCCTCAGTTTGTTTCCGGGAGTCCATAGTCTTTCATGGTTCCTCTCCCTTTCTGACTTTCCCCCCCCCCTTTCATTTTCCCCCTCCTTCTCCTAATGTCCTCCGTGCTATTCCTTATGTTCCACAAATAAGTGAAACCATATGATAATTGACTCTCTCTGTTTGACTTATTTCACACAGTATAATCTCCTCTAGTCCCGTACATGTTGGTGTAAAAGTTGGGTATTCATCCTTTGTGGTGGCTGAGGAAAATATTCCATTGTGTATATGGACCACATCTTCTTTATCCATTCATCTGTTGAAGGGCATCTCTGCATGCTTTTCCCCCAGCTGGGTCTGACTTTGGGTCTAGCTCAAGCACAACAGTAAAATCTTTGTCACCAAGTATTTATTAAGATGAACCATTTGGCTTTAAAGAGAGAAGAGAGACTTATTATGTCTTTTAACAAGAAACCCCTGCCAGATTCTCTACAAGTAGAGGGAGATACCACCAGGCAGCTAAGTATCTGTCCTAGTATGATACGTGGGTCATCAGATGCTTTCATCCAGCAGTGTCACCACACTAGGGACTTGAGAGTCCTTTCTAATTGTTAGACTAAGATTAACTCTTCCTCACAGTGTTGTAGATGTCTCACTTTTGCCCTTCTTTTTTTTTTAAGATTTTATTAGTTTTTTTTTAATATTTTATTTTTATTTATTTGACACAGAGAGAGGGATCACAAGTAGGCAGGGCAGCACACAGAGAGAGAGAGAGCGAGGGGGAAGCAGGCTCTCCGCTGAGCAGAGAGCCTGATGCGGGACTCGATCCCAGGACTCTGGGATCATGACCTGAGCTGAAGGCAGAGGCTTAACCCACTGAGCCACCCAGGTGCCCCAAGATTTTATTAGTTTATTTGTTTGACAGAAAGCATGCACAAGCTGGGAGGAAGGTAAGATGGGAGGGAGAAGCAGACGCCCCGCTGAGCAGGGAGCCCAACATGGGACTCCATCCCAGAACCCCAGGATCATGAGCTGAGTTGAAGGGAGACACTTAACTGACTAAGCCACATTTTTGCCCTTCTTTATCTACTTTTCACTTTATCTCTGCTTCCAGGCTGACTGTATGTAGGACATCTCTGGTTTCCATATTTCCTGCCTGTCGTTTTGGTTCAACCAACAGAGAACACAAGCAGGGAATTGGAAGGAGGAAGAAAACTGAGGTCAGGGATTAATCCCCAGATACTTCTCTGTAGGGTTGCACAGGATATCATGGACCAAATATCACCTCTTTGTTAACCCCAAACTAGATAAGCTGCAACTTTCCATCTCTTGAAGTCCATAATTCCATATTTTTCCTTTTCCCTTTTCTATTTCTCCTTAGCTTCCTTATTCTGGTATAGGAACCACAAGTGTTCTTCTTTGCCTTTGAAACTACTCTTCAATTTCTTTTGGGCTTAAGTGTGTAACCTCAGATTCCATACCTTCCTTTCCTGATCTTGATATCTGGGGGTTTGGGAACACTCAGTGTTTAAGGGTATATGAATGAAGTTGGGCATGTTCTCCCTTACAATCCCTAATAAAGGACATTTCATACAACTCCCATAACTTTGAGCTCCTTCCTTCAAAATCCTTCTCACCCATTTCACATAAGGAAAGATACCAAGTTGCTATCATAGCATCTTCTGAACCCAGATAGGCTGATACTGTCTCTGATGCACTTTCAGAAAGCAAAAGCTGATTATGTTTATTTACTCTACCAAGACTAATGGCAGTCTCTGTCACCAGCAACAGTTATGGTAGGGTTCACTTCTGCCCAATGAACTTAATCGGCTATATTTCTAGTGGGCCAGATCAGCAGTGCGTCACTGGTTCATCAATGGCTGTTATTTCATCCGCTGAACACAGAGAAGGGTATAAATCCACAGCCATAAAGACGTTCAGTGGTTAAACAGTATCTAGCATATAGGAGTGCTAGATTGAAGAATAAGGTTGTAGAGAAACTGTTATACGGGAAACTGGCTATTGCATGGATCGTGAACAATGAGATTGGATAAAATAGAGTGAGGGTCCTTCATGGAGCACTAATTTGGTTTTTAAGGACCCAAGGACTTCATCAAAAGATGGCTTCACTTCTGAGATAGTCCCGGAGATAAAGAAGTGAAAAACTACACAGCAGGTAAAACAATAACATTCGGCATCTGACTAGCTTAGACTCGAATCTTCTTTGTCCCCCTTACTTCTTGGCTAACCCTGGGAAAGTCATTTAACTTTCTAAGTATACATGGTTCTTTCTCTCCACTGAGGTTAATGGTATATTAAGTTATAGAGTTGTTGGGATCATTAAATTAGATAACCTTTGAAAATTATTTAGCATAGTGTCTGGCATAAAGTAAGTAGTCACAAAATACTTGCACTTTGATGATGAGGAGGAGGAGGAGGATGACAGTAATCATCATCATTATTTTTAGGGCTGCAGGGCATTTTACATTATTTCCCTTAAATAAGTCTTCTCTATTTTAATACTTCTTTTAACCAACAAAACAGCTACCTCTCCAAATACCCAAGCTTATCATGACCCTCCTCCTCTTAAAGATCACTCCTAGTCAACCAGATGAAGCTAAAGCTCTTTAAGATACCATATAAGGCATTCACAATCTGTTTTCTCTTGTACCCCTTCTGCCTCATATCTGACTCCTTCCCACCCTGCATGTTTTACTGAAGCCAGAGCAAAGTTCTCACTGTACCCCAGCTGCTCATGATGTGATGTCTCGCATGTTCTCTTCCCTTTGCCTGGAATGTTTCTATGGGGGTCTCAAGGCTTTAATCAAGGGTCACCTTAGTAGCTCGTATTTTTTCAGTCTATGGTGCATGCCCAGCACCATGACGATCAACACCCTATGATGTGCTACCATTATTAGGCGTAAGAAGGCATACGGGGAACAAAGTGGAGCTCAACAAAGTGACGCCATGCCAAGGATGTATGCCCAGCAAAGTGACACCCATCCAAGGATACTTGTCCATCAGCAAAGTGATATCCATCCAAAGATACATGTCTCAGGAATGGCAGAGTGAGAGTTCTAATCAGGACTTTCTGACTGTAAAGTAGCTTTATCAGTCTTCTACTGCTGCCATAACAGACCAACACAAATGTATTATCATATAGTTCTAGAGGTCAGAAGTTTAAAATGAATTTTACTGAGTTAAAAATGTCAACAGGCTACATTCCTTCTGGAACCTCTAGGAGAGAATCTGCTCCTTTGACATTTCCAGCTTCTAGAGGCTGCCTGCATTCCTTGGTTCATGGCTCTTCCTCTATCTTCCAAGCCAACAATGTTGTACCTGGATATCTCACTCTCGCTCTCTCTCTCTCTCTTCTCCCCTTCCCCCTCCTCCTTCTTTCTCTGTCTCTCTCTCCTCCTCTCATTGAGGGGGGCTCTGCTTCCCTACTCACATCTCCTCTAACTTCTACCATTTTGCTTTTCTCTTAAAAGGACTCTTATTATTACATTGGGTTCACCAGGATAATCTAGGATAATCTGTCCATCTCAATTCTTAATTTACCACATCCTCAAAGATCCCCCCCAACCCCCGCTCCTCCTGCCGCCTGCCATATAAGGAAACATAGTTACAGGTTCTGGTGATTAGAAATGGGTATCTTTGTGAAGCCTACCACAGTAATTCTCTTAATTTCTATATTATTTTGTCAACTCTTTCTAGAAAGTTGCTCTCTTTAACTTTTCCATTAACATTTCTATGGGCCAGAAGCTAGAAGCTACTCTTTTCTTGGGTTCCCACAGCCTTCTAGTCATACTTCTCATTTTGTACTTATCATATTACATTGAAATTAGCTCTTTACCTTTCTGGCTCCCCCAGTTGAATGAGAGCTTCTCAAGGGCAAGCTGTATGTCCCCAGAACGTGGCCCAGAATCATGTATATAGCAGGCATTACTGAAAGTTGGGTGGATGAATGAAGGGTGAGATGTTTGAAAATCACTGATATCTCCATTCAAATATGATGGTTATCTATGGTCCTTTTAAACAAAGACATGAATGTGGCTAAAAGTATGTGTCCAACGTTTATATATACCAAAAATGAACACTATTCTGTGAGAATTGAGGAAGCCTTCAGTTCATAGAATCCCTTCCTTTTGATCTTGATTTCTTCAGTTATGCAACACTTGAGTGCTACCTACCTACTAAATGGCAGGCCCCAGGGACATGAAGGTAACTTACATTCTTGCCATTAAGGAAGTAACAGTTTTGAGGACAGACACATATGAACCCACAATGGATCAGTGCTGATAGGTGTTCTTCTCACATGTGAACAGGTCATTTGCTGAGTCTTATTGGAATCCATAAAGACTCTTTGCAAAGCCATGTTTCTAAAAAAAAAAAAAAAGAAAGAAAGAAAGAAAGAAATATGGGCTGCTAACATCGCTGGGGAAGTAGTATTTAAGAGTTAAGGACATTCATTAGAAAGCCAGAGATTTGGGATTAAGCCCTATTTCTGCAGAGCAGTCACATGATCTTGTTTAAATGATTTCATTTAGTTTTCTCAAATTTCTCCCTCCAATTTTTGGAGAAATTTGCATTTCTCCAAAGCAAATGAAATCAGTGTGTCCATGTGAGCATTAGTAACAATAGCTAAGATATGGAAACAACATAGCAATAAAAGTTCATCACCAGATGAATGGATAAAAAATGTGAGATATAGAAACATACACATACACACAATACATTGAAACATCATTCAGCCTTGCAAAAAGAAGAAATTCTGACATTGTAACAACATGGATGTACCTGGAAAACATCACACTAAATGAAATAAGCCAGACACAGAAAGACAAATACTATATAATTTGACTTATACGTGAAATCTAAAATAGTCAAACTCACAAAAACAGAGTGGAATGGTGTTCCCCAGGGACTGGGAAAAGAACTGAGGACACGTTGGTTAGGAGTACAAAGTTTCATTTATACAGGATGAATCAATTCTGGAGATCTACTTTAGCTATTTATTAAGCTACAAATATATTTTTCTAAATCTGGTTGACACATATTTTATTAAGCACAATAAATTCCAGAGAAAATTGAATTTTAGAAAAGTCATACCCCCCCTAAAAATGGGGATTATGAGACATCTATTTCATAGGGATTTTTGAGAATTAGATGAGGTTTATGAATTGCTTTGCTTAAGATCTAGCATATTCTTTGCATCCAAAAAGTGCTAACTTTAATTATCATTTAGGATAATCCTTTGGGGTTTTTTTTTTTTTGGATGTCAAAAACAACCTATTATTCAGTGTAGCAAAATAAAATTTTGAATTGTTTTTTGTTTAAATTTTATTTTAATTAAGAGAGAGAGAGAACAGCAGGAGGGAGGGGCAGAGGGAGAGGGAGAAGCAGGCTCCCCACTGAGCAGATAGCCCAATACAGTACTCTGATCCCAAGACCCCAGGATCATGACCCGAGCTGAAGGTAGACACTTAACCTACTGAGCCACCCAGGTGCCCCTTGAAGTGTTAATTGAAGTACTACTTATTTCCTCCCAGTGTAGCAGGTGACCATTTGTTTTAGCAGCCAAATGGATAAACACCAATTGCAGTGGATAATCCACTGCTGAGAACAAAGGTGACATCCTTAGCTTCCAAATGGAAGGGTAAGCAGGAAAAGGTGTATTCTCTGTGTCCTCAGATTCTAAGCAGTAGTTGAAGTAAAGAATTTGGTTGAGAAGAGAGAAGGCACATTGCAGGAGCATTTACTCTGTCTCTTTTTCCTGGAATCAACCCTGGTGATAAAGAAAGGAAATCACCTCACATCTGATTTTAATTTAAGGATCTAGGATTAGAGAGGATTGGCCCCCTGCCAATTTGTTCTCAAACTCTAGTCATTAGTAGTCTCAAAGAGTTGAAAATAAGGTCCTAGGAAAAAGAGTAATTCTCTATTTCCTGTGGACCCTGCCAAGATGAAGGACAGCAATCAGACCTATACTATAGGAGAGACCTGAAGGACCCAGGTTGGTCCAAAAAATCTGAATGAAATTGTGGGCAAGAACATGAAGGATGGAGAATGACTCGAAGGACTTGGGATCAGAACTAAAGTAAAACTTCCATCATCTCAAGGAACAGAGTAGCTCAGAGCCAATGACCCTAAGCCATGAAGGGTAAAGTCCCACAATACACAGGATAACACACTCAAGTCTCAAGCAACACAAGTTGTGCAGATACTTTAAAATGTGCTCCCCATTCCAAAAAAATTCCAAGTATGACTATGGAATAAGACCAAAATCTATACTTGTCTCCCCGGCAGCATCTTGCAGCAGTTGTCTTAACCCCAGAGCATTTAAAATCAGGAGTTAATTAGGTGGAAGAAGAGATTTTCAGGATGATTCTGGCAGATGATTCTTCTTCTTTTTTTTTTTTTAAGATTTTATTTATTTACTTGGCAGACAGAGGTTACAAGTAGGCAGAGAGGCAGGCAGAGAGAGATGGGGGGAAGCAGGCTCCCCGCTGAGCAGAGAGCCCAATGCGGGACTCGATCCCAGCACCCTGGGATCATGACCTGAGCCAAAGGCAGAGGCTTTAACCCACTGAGCCACCCAGGCGCCCCATCTGGCAGATCTTCTGAATGAGCCTGACTTTCAACCTAGGAGGAACAAATAAAAACCTCTGGACTGGACTGAGATAATCCCAGAAAGAGTTAGGTTAATTTTTCTCTCTGGGGGATTCTTGAGTCCTAAAATCAAAAGGTTTCATAGGAATAAAGTTAATGTTTACACACCTGAGATTGGCACCTTAGGTTCATAACCCACCAACATTTGGCCGTACAGGTCACTCATTCTCTCGGGCTGGATGTGGGGAAGGTCACTGAATTAATCATGCTTGTGACAACTGTGTTTAGAAGAGCTCAGGTTGCATTTTATTATGAAGTGTGTTCTATTAGCAGTACCATGCATGAAGCATGAGGGTTGTGTGACTTAATACAAAGTTCTTGCTTAAGGAAGTATGACAAGTTGAATCTGCAAGTTAATCACCATTGGTTCAGGGGCTCCTCCTCACACGGAGGTCTCTGTGAGAGAACAGAAAAAGAGCCAGCAGGGTCGAGAAGAAGGTTTCCTCACGTGCTATCCTGGAACCTACGAGACAATGTCTGGAAGTCCAAGGGCTTGCTGTTTAGCTCAGGGGTCAGCAAATTCTTTTCTGCAAAGGTCACGTCTTCATTAGTTTGGGCTGCTGGAACAAAGTGCCGTAGACTGGTGGCTTGCAAACAACCGAGATGTATCCGTCACAGTTTTGAAGGCAGGAAATCTGAGAGCAGGCTGCCGGCATGGTGGAAGGAAGCAAATGCTACCTCTGCAAGGTGGCAAATGTCTTCCTTTAACCTAATCTGGCGGAAAGGGCTGCGGACCTCTCTGGGACCTCTTTTGTAAAGGAATTAGGATTTCAACCTGTGCGTTTTGAGGAAACACAAATGTTCAGACCATAGCAGGCCAGATAGTAAATGTTCTAGGCTTTGTGATTACTCAACACCACTGTTGTAATTACTCAACACCGCTATTACAGCATGAAAACAACCATCACAATACATAAGTAAAGGAGTGTAGCTAGGCTCCGATAAAACTGTATCTGTATACAACAGTGACGAGCTGGAGTTAGCCTAGCCTCTAATCTAGCTTATCTGTATCCGAGAAAGTTGATCTGGACGCTAGATATGATGCCCGGGGCCGAAAATGTGAACATACTAATAGACTTGTTTGTTGCATATAGCAGACGGAGGTAATAGTAGTCATTGTCGATTTTATTTTCTGGTTACTTAAGTTTTATTTCCCTTGGTGTCATTTGGGAACCACACTCACCCCACTCTCAATCCACATGCATTTGCTTTCGCTGGGTTCTGGCTCCAGGAGTGAAGAATGTGATCCAAATCTAACCCATGAGCTCACCAATCCCCCAAACCACAGCAATAGATGCAGGGATGGGGTGTGGTCCCAACTTGCCCAATCAGGCTCCGGTGTGTGATATGTTCAACCGGAAGGAGTCCCCCAAAAGCAGATCTAGACATAAAGATTTGAGTGTGAATGGTTTATTTGAGAAATGATCTCAGGAAATATTGGTTGATGGTTTCAAGAAAGTTACAATGGAGGGGAATCGGACCTTCATCCTGGGGGGGCACAGAGTCAGTGTAGAACAGAAACCTCCAAATTAGTCCACCAGGTTTCTGTCAGTCACTGGTAGAGGGCTGCTCCTTGGCAGGCTCATCTCTGTTACCTCAGGCCTGCCCTGAGCACCAGCAGAGTAGATGTTTCAGTCACAAAAGAACAACGTCAAGCAAAGAGGTATAGATGCTAGAATTTGGAAGTCAGATTCTGCTGGTCTGAAATAAGACCTAAAGAGGATCTGGGTAAGGCACCTATAGCTTTTGCTACCACAGAATTGGGTTACTCTCCCTATTAGGATTCCGGAGAAAGTGGGGGCTGACTTGACTCAGTTTGAGCTCTTGAATCATACTGTGCCTGAAATCATCCCATGGACATTTTAGTTATGAGCCAATGAATTTCCTTTTTGCTTAAACCAGTTTGAGTCAAGTTTCCTACCATATGAATCAACAAGGGCTAAATAAAGCACATGAGAAGTTGGAATTTATTTTCTACTGATACTGATTCATCCCAAACTCTGAAAAATATTTTGAGGTATATAGAATTCTAAAAAGACACTAAGTCTAGATATATAGATATAAATCTTATATATCATCGTGACTGTAGATACAGATCACATACAACATTTGATAACATCTGTATCTGTGTCTATGCCTCTGTACAGCGGGTTGGTGGTACAGCATTCAGGAAAGACATACATAAATATGTTGGTTTTTAAATGGTACACAAAATGTTAAATAAGAATATAATGAAAGTTCTCAGAGAAAAGTCACCAGATCCCACAACCCTTCCATCCATCCACCATGTGTAAGCCCAGAAATATCTGCTTCCATGAAGAGAAGCGAGTGTGCAAGGTTGACCAGCAGACTCACGGGAGTTATATCATAAGAGACCAATGTTTTTTTCTTGTAATAACTTATTTTTGTCCACAGTCTCTGTGCTGAAGTTTCATCTCTATTTTTTGTTCTTTCCACTCATATTTACTAAATGGAATTAGAGGATTAGAATTGAGATGGTCTGGACAAATAGAAGAGGATCAGAAGATAATAAGACCAGGAAAAACAAATGTAGTCATTTCCGGGAAAGTCAGAGAGTCAAGGGAGTAAGCAAAGGACAGCACACGCTTATGAGTGCAAGAGAGGGTCAGAAAAAAGATTAAAAGAAATTATTTGTAATGCCTAAAGCATACACTCTGCATTTGTGTGTGTGTTCTCGAAGGAAATGGAATCCATTTCTATTATATTTTTGCTCAGATTGCTATTTCATTCAATGTGATTTGGGCTGATCCACACTTACAAAAGCTAAGTAAGTGCGTGAAACGCTCTTGAATCTATGACCCATGTGGTCAGTCTATGGTTTCTTATTCAGGAGGCACAGTTCAACACCCCAGAAATAAATTAAGATGGATTTCATTTGTTTATTTACCATTTCTGTGGGATATGTTCTATGTCAGCCACTATTCATGCCACTAGTGATTCAACAGTGAACAGACTAAACAAAAAGTTTCCTCTCATTGATTTTACAGTGAGCGGAAAAAGACAGGTGAGGACCCAAATAAAATGTGCAACCAATTAGACGATGATAAGTGATATGCAGAAAACACAGCAAAAGAGGGTTGGGAACATCGGGAGGGGAGAGTCCCTTTGAGATGATGACTTTTGTCCAAAAGTGTAAAGACAATTGTCTGAGGGAAGAGCATTCCAGGCAGAGAGAACAGCAAGTACAAAGGCCCTGAGGTGGGAGAGCACTGGGCCTTTCTTAGAACTATAAGGAGGCCAGTATGATACTAGAGAAAGGTCAGCCAACTTTTTCTATGAAGGACAAGATAGTAAAAAATTTCAATTCTGAGGGCCATACAGCATCCACAATAAGCACTCAGCTCTGTCATTGTGGTATGAAGGCTCCCACAGACAAGCCATAGTTTTCTGGTCCTTGGTTAAAAAACATGAGCAGGTGTAGTGATATCTGAATGTGTAGGGTCTTATATATCATTGCAACAACTTTGGATTTTATTTTGTATATTAGTCAGGGCTCCCCAGAGAAACAGAACCAATAGGGGTGTGTGTGTGTGCATGTGTGTGTGTGTGTGTGTGCACGTGTGCGCGTGTGTATAAATGGGGGGGGGAGAGGGAGAAAGAGATTATAAGGAATTGGCTCATAAGATTCTAGAGGATGACAGATACTAAAATGCACAGTTGCCAAGCTAGAGACCCAGAAGAGCTGATGGTATAGTTTCATTCTGAAGACCGGCAGGCTCGAAACCCAAGAAAAGCCAATATTTTAGTTCGAATCTAGGGGCAGGAAAAAACGTGAAGCCTCACCCAATTTGAAGGCACTCAGGTGGGAGGTATTTGCTCCTATTCAGAGGAGGGTCAGTCCTTTTGGTCTAGTCAGACCTTCAACTGATTAGATAAGGCCCACCTCCACTGGGAAAGGAGATCTGCTTTACTCAGTTTACCAATTTAAACGTTAAGCCCATCCACAAATACCCTCACAGGAACACCCAGATTATGTTTGGACAGATATCTTGGTACCCTGTGGCCCAGTCAAGTTGACACAGAATTAACCATCACCATAACATTTTATATGGGAGAGAGAGCCACTGAAAGATTTGGGGCAGT
The DNA here is from genome assembly GCF_963455335.1 of Martes martes. Taxonomy (NCBI): domain Eukaryota; kingdom Metazoa; phylum Chordata; class Mammalia; order Carnivora; family Mustelidae; genus Martes; species Martes martes. Next base: position 181,616,790 of record NC_137888.1, on the reverse strand, counting down.
GAAATGGCATGACCTGATTACATGTTAGCTATATCACTCTAGCTGGTGTGTTGGGCAATTGTAGGGCAACCAACTATGAGGCTATTTCAATATTCTAGGCAGTAGATAATTGTGGTTTAAGCAAGGTGGTAGCAATGTAGGTGGTGAGAAATAATCAGATTGGCTTTTGACAGTGGCACTGACTGACTTTTCTAATCATGTGATATTAGTGTGGAAGAAAGACTATAGTAGGGTAGACTCTAAGACTGTCCTGTGCAATTTAAAGGATCACATGGTCCCCAAATGAGATAAGAAAGATGATAAGAAAAGCAAATGGTTTAGGGAAAACATTAGGAATTCAGTTCTGAACAGGTGATATTTAAACACTTATTAGGTATCCAAGTGCTAAAATAGATGCAATGTTCCAAACATGTATCCCCCCACTCCCACCCCTGCCAAACTGCTGTGTTGAAATTCTAACCCGGAATTTGATGGTATTAGGAGGTAGGGTTTCTGGGAGGTGCTTAGGTCATGAGGGTGAAGCCCTTATGAATGGGATTAGTGCTCTTATAAAAGAGACCCACAGAGACCCCTCACTCCTTCTCCCATGTGAGGATTCAGCAAGAATATGCCAGCTATGAACCAGGAAGAGGGATCTCAGGAGAAAGCGACCATGTTGGCACCTTGATCTTCAACTTCTAGCCTTTGGAACTGTAAGAACTGATGCTTTTATAAACACCCTGGTCTGTAGTATCTTGTTAGAGCAGTCTGAATGGACAAAGACAGTAGAGCAGGCAGCTGTACGTACTTGTTTGAAGTTCAAAGGGAAAAGTCCATCAAGTAAGGCATTCATGAGATAATTCAAGAGATTTAATTCAAAAATTTCAACATTTACTATATCCCCTTTCCTCTTCTGTCTACATGCTTGAAACTCCTGGTACCTCTCATTTGCCCACTGTCTCCTCCCACCCACCCTGTACATGCCCAGCCTTCCTTCTTCTCCATGGTTTTACTGTGGTTTACCGAATCACTCAGTAAACATTCACATGGTTTCACAAAGTTCACATGGTTTACTGAATCTCTCACCACGTCTTACTCCACCAATGCCCCTCAGAGGGGTCTGCTGTCTTTGCTCTTCCCCAGACCTGCATGCACAGGTCCCCCAGCTGGGGAAAGACAAGGGGTGGATTACAGAGTGGGGGGCCAAAGAGATAATTGGGGCTGAAAATGATCCATTATTTTTGGGTCTATGGAAATAGGATCTATGGATATCGTATGATAAATAGTAGCAATAACAATTATGTGTTATATCAGCCATAAGTGGCTGATGTTCATTATTTCAAAGCTAATTTAATAGAATCATAGAATTTTATAATTTTATCAGCTCTGGAAGTTCAAAGATCATTTTGTCCCACCCTATCTTTTATAAATGAAGAAACCCGAGATCAATAGCAGTGAATTAATTTGCCTGAGCTTCACTTTTTCTCAGAAAGCCATTCCTCTATTAATCACTGTATCAGTATAATGTGTATATGGAAGTATGTCTAATTAACATAACTTATAGAACATCTGCAACATGTAGCTTTATGAAGAAAGCATTATGAAAAGTGCTTTATATTCACCATTTCATTGAATCTTCATAACTCTATGAAGTAGTTAAATGAGCCCAGTTTTACAAATGAGTGTCTGAAAGGCTCAAAAAGATTCAGTGATTAGCTCTGCACCCAGCTAGGCCGTGAGGGAGCCAGGGCGAGAAACTTGTCTGAGTCCAGTGCCTTTGCCTGAACAAAGCTGCCTTTCCATCATGAATCATTGTACGTGGTGGGGGGGAGGGGGAGGGGTAAGGATGCTCCACAATAGATGGTAATTTGTTCTCTCTCATTCCATTTCAATCTGCCAAGACACATTTGGGTGTCCCAGAGATTGACCTGGCATGCTCCATAAGCTCTGACTTTCTTTCAATGACTTGGCTTTGTCCTCATTCATAGTGTTGTTCTTTTACTAGTTGGTCTGCAAGAATTTGTCTGTCCTATTAAGTGGGAATGGTGGTAAAAGGGAGATAAAATAACGGTCTTGTTCAAAAGAAAGAGAGGAAGTGTGCACATCAGAGAGAACATGTGAGACCTATTAGCGCAGGATGACAGTCTGAAAATCAGTCACAAACATGAATTTGACATGAACAAGTATTAGGAACTGGTGACAACCAGACATAAGGCAGTAATCATTGCCCACACTAAACTATAAAACTACTTAAATCAAAATATAACTACTTAAATCAAGCTACAGGTCTGCTCCTCCTAATATGTAGTGTTATATTTTCTATTGATGTCTATATATTTATTTATTTCTATATATTTTACATATATTTTTTTAAAAATTTTTATTTTTTATTAACATATAATGTATTCTTAGCCCCAGGGGTACAGGTCTGTGAATCGTCAGGCTTACACACTTCACAGCACTCACCATAGCACATACCCTCCCCAATGTCCATAACCCCACCACCCTCCCCCTACCCCTCTTCCCCCGACAACCCTCAGTTTGTTTTGTGAGATTGAGTCTCTTATGGTTTGTCTCCCTCCTGCTCCCATCTTGTTTCATTCTTTCCTTCCCTACCTCCCAAAACCCCCACATTGCCTCTCAAATTCCTCATATCAGGGAGATCATATGATAATTGTCTTACTCTGATTGACTTATTTCGCTCAGCATAATACCCTCTAGTTCCATCCACATCATTGCAAATGGCAAGATTTCGTTTCTTTTGATGGATACAAGGTATTCCATTGTATATGTATACCACATCTTCATTATCCACTCATCTGTTGATGGACACCTAGGTTCTTTCCATAGTTCGGCTATTGTGGACATTGCTGCTATAAATATTCAAGTGCACGTGCACCTTCGGAGCACCACGTTTGTATCTTTAGGGTGAACACCCAGTAGTGCGATTGCTGGGTCGTAGGGTAGCTCTATTTTCAACTTTTTGAGGAAACCCCATGCTGTTTTCCAGAGTGGCTGCACCAGCTTGCATTCCCACCAACAGTGTAGGAGGGCTCCCCTTTCTCTGCATCGTCGTCAACATCTGTCGTTTCCTGACTTACTAATTTTAGCCATTCTGACTGGTGTGAGGTGGTATCTCATTGCGGTTTTGATTTGTATTTCCCTGATGCCGAGTGATGTGGAGCACTTTTTCATGTGTCTGTTGGCCATCTGGATGTCTTCTTTGCAGAATTGTCTGTTCATGTCCTCTGCCCATTTCTTTTTTTTTTTTTTTTTTTTTTTTTTTTTTTTTTTTTTTTTTTAATTTTTTTATTTTAATAAACATATAATGTATTTTTATCCCCAGGGGTACAGGTCTGTGAATCGTCTGGTTTACACATTTCACAGCACTCATCATAGCCCATACCCTCCCCAATGTCCATTTCCCCACCACCCTCTCCCGTCCCCCTTCCCCCCCGCAACCCTCAGTCTGTTTCTTGAGATTGAGTCTTTTATGGTTTGTCTTCCTCCCAATCCCATCTTTTCATTTTTTCTTTTCCTACCTCCCCCCAAACCCCCCCACCTTGCATCTCCACTTCCTCATATCAAAGAGATCATATGATAGTTATATTTCTCCGATTGACTTATTTCGCTAAGCATGATACCCTCTAGTTCCATCCACGTCGTCGCAAATGGCAAGATTTCATGTCTTTTGATCTCTGCCCATTTCTTGATTGGATGATTTGTTCTTTGGGTCTTGAGTTTGCTAAGCTCTTTATAGATTTTGGATACCAGCCCTTTATCTGATATGTCATTTTCAAATATCTTTTCCCATTCTGTCAGTGTCTTTTGGTTTTGTTAACAGTATCGTTTGCTGTGCAAAAGCTTTTGATCTTGACGAAGTCCTAATAGTTCATTTTTGCCCTTCCTTCCTTTGGCTTTGGCGATGTTTCTAGGAAGAAGTTACTGCAGCTAAGGTCGAAGAGGTTGCTGCCTGTGTTCTCCTCAAGGATTTTGATTTCCTTCCTCACATTGAGGTCCTTCATCCATTTGAGTTTATTTTTATGTGTGGTGTAAGGAAATGGTCCAGTTTCATTTTTCTGCATGTGGCTGTCCAATTTTCCAAACACCATTTATTGAAGAGACTGTCTCTTTTCCATTGGACATTCTTTCCTGATTTGTCAAAGATTAGTTGGCCATAGAGTTGAGGGGCTATTTCTGGGCTCTCTAGTCTGTTCCACTGATCTATATGTCTGTTTTTGTGCCAGTACCATACTCTCTTGATGATGACACCTTTGTAATAGAGCTTGAAGTCTGGAATTGTGATGGCACCAACTTTGGCTTTCTTTTTCAACATTCCTCTGGCTCTTCAAAGTCTTTTCTGGTTCCATATAAATTTTAGGATTATTTGTTCCATTTATTTGAAAAAAATGGATGGGATTTTGATAGGGATTGCATTAAATGTGTAGATTGCTTTAGGTAGCATATTTTCACAATATTTGTTCTTCCAATCCATGAGCATGGAACATTTTTCCATATCTTTGTGTTCCTCAATTTCTTTCATGAGTACTTTATAGTTTTCTGAGTACAGATTCTTTGCCTCTTTAGTTAGTTTTAATCCTAGGTATCTTATGGTTTTTCAGTGCAATTGTAAAGGGGATTGACTCCTTAATTTCTCTTTCTTCTGTCTTCTTGTTGGTGTATAGAAATGCAACTGATTTCTGTGCATTGATTTTATATCCTGACACTCTACTGAATTCCTGTACAAGTTCTAGCAGATTTGGAGTGGAGACTTTTGGGTTTCCCACATGAAGTATCATATCATCTGCAGAGAGTGATAGTTTGACTTCTTTGCCAATTTGGATGCCTTTAATTTCTTTTTGTTGTCTGATTGCTGAGGCTAGGACTTCCATTATTATGTTGAATAGCAGTGGTGATAATGGACATCCCTGTCATGTTCCTGACTTTAGCAGAAAAGCTCTCAGTTGTTCTCCATTGAGAATGATCTTTGCTGTGGGTTTTTCATAGATGGCTTTGATGATATTGAGGTATGTACCCTCTATCTCTACACTTGGAAGAGTTTTGATCAAGAAAAGACGCAGTACTTTGTCAAATGCTTTTTCAGCATCTATTGAGAGTATCATGTGGTTCTTGTTCTTTCTTTTATTAATGTGTTGTATCACATTGATTGATTTGCAGATGTTGAACCAACCTTGCAGCCCTGGTACAAATCCCACTTGGTTGTGGTGAATAATCCTTTTAATGTACTGTTGGATCCTATTGGCTAGTATTTTGGTGAGAATTTTTGCATCTGTGTTCATCAAGGATATTGGTCTGTAATTCTCTTTTTTGATGGGGTTTTTGTCTGGTTTTGGGATCAAGGTAATGCTGGCCTCATAAAATGAGTTTGGAAGTTTTTCTTCCATTTCTAATTTTTGGAACAGTTTCAGGAGAATAAGAATTAATTCTTCTTTAAATGCTTGGTAGAATTCCCCTGGGAAGCCATCTGGCCCTGGGTACTTGGTGGTTGGGAGATTTTTGATGGCTGCTTCAATCTCCTTACTGGTTATGGGTCTTTTCAGGTTTTCTATTTCTTCCTGGTTCAGTTTTGGAAGTTTATACATCTCTAGGAATGCATCCATGTTTTCCAGATTGTCCAATTTGCTGGCTTATAGTTGCTCATAATATGTTCTTATAATTGTTTGTATTTCTTTGGTGTTGGTTGTAATCTCTCCTCTTTCATTCATGATTTATTTGGGTCCTTTCTCTTTTCTTTTTGATAAGTCTGGCCAGGGATTTATCAATCTTATTAATTCTTTCAAAGAACCAGCTCCTCAGCTGGTGCAACCACTCTGGAAAACAGTGTGGAGGTTCCTCAAAAAACTGAAAATAGAGCTACCCTACGACCCAGCAATTGCACTCCTGGGTATATATCCTAAAGATACAAACGTGGTGCTCCGAAGGGGCACGTGCACCCGAATGTTTATAGCAGCAATGTCCACAATAGCCAAACTGTGGAAAGCGCCTAGATGTCCATCAACAGATGAATGGATAAAGAAGAGGTGGTATATATACACAATGGAATACTATGCAGCCATCAAAAGACATGAAATCTTGCCATTTGCGACGACGTGGATGGAACTAGAGGGTATCATGCTTAGCGAAATAAGTCAATCGGAGAAATATAACTATCATATGATCTCTTTGATATGAGGAAGTGGAGATGCAAGGTGGGGGGGTTTGGGGGGAGGTAGGAAAAGAAAAAATGAAAAGATGGGATTGGGAGGGAGACAAACCATAAAAGACTCAATCTCAAGAAACAGACTGAGGGTTGCGGGGGGGAAGGGGGATGGGAGAGGGTGGTGGGGAAATGGACATTGGGGAGGGTATGTGCTATGATGAGTGCTGTGAAATGTGTAAACCAGACGATTCACAGACCTGTACCCCTGGGGATAAAAATACATTATATGTTTATTAAAATAAAAAAATTAAAAAAAAAAAAAACAAACAAAAAAAAAAAAAAAAAAAAAAAAAGAACCAGCTCCTCATTTTTTGATTTGTTCTACTGGTTTTTTAGTTTCTATTTCATTGATTTCTGCTCTGATCTTTATTATTTCTCTTCTCCTGCTGGGTTTAGGCTTTCTTTGCTGTTCTTTCTCCAGCTCCTTTAAGTGTAGGATTAGGGTGTGTATTTGAGACCTTTCTTGTTTCTTGAGAAAGGCTTGTATCACTACATATTTTCCTCTCAGGACTGCCTTTGCTTTGTACCACAGACTTTGAATAGTTGTGTTTTCATTATCATTTGTTTCTGTGATTTTTTTTCAAATATTCCTTAATTTCCTGGTTGATGCATTCATTCTTAAGTAGGATGCTCTTTACCCTCCATGTATTTAGGTTCTTTCCAAATTTCCTCTTGTGATTGAGTTCTAGCTTCAGAGCATTGTGATCTGAAAATATGCAGGGAATGATCCCAATCCTTTGGTACCGTTGAGACCTGATTTGTGACCCAGGATGTGATCTATTCTGGAGAAGGTTCCATGTGCACTAGAGAAGAATGTGTATTCTGTTGCTTTGGGATGGAATATTCTGAATATATCTGTGATGTCCATCTGGTCCAGTGTGTCATTTAAGGCCTTTATTTCCTTGATGATCTTTTGCTTGGATGATCTGTCCATTTCAGTGAGGGGAGTGTTAAAGTCCCCTACTATTATTGCATTATTGTCTATGTGTTTCTTTGATTTTGTTATTAATTGGTTTATATAGTTGGTTGCTCCCATGTTAGGGGCATAGATATTTAAAATTGTTATATCTTCTTGTTGACAGACCCTTTGCGTATGATATAGTGTCCTTCCTCATCTCTTAATATAGTCTTTGGCTTAAAATCTAATTTATCTGATATAAGGATTGCCACCCCAGATTTCTTTTGATGTCCATTAGCATGGTAAATTGTTTTCCACCCCCTCTCTTTAAATCTGGAGGTGCCTTTGGGTCTAAAATGCATTTCTTATAGATAGCATATTGATGGGTTTTGTTTTTTTATCCAAACTGGTACCTCTGTCTTTTGATTGGGGCATTTAGCCCATTTACTTTCAGGGTAACTATTGAGAGATATGAATTTAGTGCCATTGTATTTCCTATAAGGTGACTCTTTCTGTATATTGTCTCTGTTCCTTTCTGGTCTACTACTTTTAGGCTCTCTCTTTGCTTAGAGGATCCCTTTCAATATTTCCTTTATGGTTCATTTGGTGTTTACAAATTCTTTTAGTTTTTATTTGTCCTGGAAGCTTTTTATCTCTCCTTCTTGCTGGATATAGTATTCTTGGCTGCATGTTTTTCTCATTTAGTACTCTGAATATATCATTGCCAGTTCTTTCTGGCTTGCCAGGTCTCTATGGATAAGTCTGCCACCAATCTAATATATTTACAATGGTATGTTACAGACTTCTTGTCCCAGGCTGCTTTCAGGATTTTCTCTTTGTCACTAAGACTTGTAAGTTTTACTATTAGATGACAGGGTATGGACCTACTTTTATTGATTTTGAGGGGGGTTCTCTGTACCTCCTGGATTTTGATGCTTGTTCCCTTTGCGATATTAGGGAAATTCTCTACAATAATTCGCTCCAATATACCTTCTGCCCCCATCTCTCTTTCTTCTTCTTCTGGAATCCCAACTATTCTAGTATTGTTTCATCTTATGGTATCACTTATCTCTTGAATTCTTCCCTCATGATCCAGTATTTGTTTGTCTCTCTTTTGCTCAGCTTCTTTATTCTCCATCATTTGGTCTTCTATATCACTAATTCTCTCTTCTGCCTCATTTATCCTAGCAGTAAGAGCCTCCATTTTTTAGTGCACCTCATTAATTGCTTTTTTGATTTCAGTGTGATTAGATTTTAGTTCTTTTATTTCTCTAGAAAGGGCTTTTCTTTCTCTAGACAGGGTTCCTCTAATATCTTTCATGCCTTTTTGAGCCCAGCTAGCACCTTGAGAATCATCATTCTGAACTCTAGATCTGACATATTACCAATGTCCGTATTGATTAGGTACCCAGCCTTTGGTACTGCTTCTTGGTTTTTTTTTTTGTTTTTGTTTTTGTTGGTTTGGTTTTTTTTTTTTTTTTCGGTTTTTTTTTTTTTTTTTTTTTGGTGGTACTTTCTTTTTTTGGTACTGCTTCTTGTTCTTTTTCTTGTGGTGAGTTTTTCCGCTTTGTCATTTTATCCAAATAAGCATATATGAACGAGAGAATAAAATACTAAAAGGGTGGCAAAGACCCCAGAAAAATATGCGTTAACCAAATCAGAAGAGACCCCAAATCGGGGGGAGAAGAAAGAGGGTAAAAAGTTCAAAAAAAATTTTTTTTAATTAAGAAATATATATACATACATACATATGTATGTATGTATATCTTCTATTCACCAATCTAATATGTATATTAGATATACATATTAGATGTATATGTATATGTATATATCTAATATAATTATTAGACTGGTGAATAGAACAGAGCCACCCACTTAATTTGGGTGTATTTTGGTCTCTTAGAAGACACTACCTCCCAGAATTTTAAAGAAAGAAAGAAAAACTTATATATATACAAAAATAAGGGTAAACATGATGAAGGGATGGAATATGACTGTAAAGATGATAATTTTTTTAAAAATTCTAAAAAAGGAGTTGATAAGATAAGTTGGTTGGGAAAACCAAGAAAAAGAAAGAGGAGAGAATTTGCTCAGGCTGGAGACTAGAACAAAGCCCTGTGCTAGATTTAGGATATGTTTTGATCTATTAGAACAAGTTGTATCCCAAACTTTTTTAGAAGAAAAAACCCTATATGTATACAAAAAATAAAGTTAGATACAATGAAGGATAAAATATGACTATAATAATGAAAGCTAAAAAGATTTTTTTAAAAAGGTATTGTTAAGATAAGCTAGTTAAAAAACATTAAAAGAGGAGAGAGGAAAAGTTAAAAAAAATTAGAATAAGAAAAAAATAAAATTAAAAAAATTTTAATTAACTTTGCAAGACTGAAGAATCATGGGGAGAAAGCCATGAATTCCATGCTTTGCTTTCTCCTCCTCTGGAATTCTGCTGGTCTTGATCAGTGAGCTTTGTCTTTGCTGGATGTTCTTGCTAATGTTCTGTGGGAGGGACCTCTTGTAGTGTTCTCAAGTGTCTTTGCCCGAGGCGGAATTGTGCCATCCTTGCCCAGGGTTGGGCTAAGTAATCTGCTCGGGTTCACTCTAGGGAGCTTTTGTTCCCTGAATGCTTTCCATAGAGCTCTGGAGGATGGGAATGAAAATGGCGGCCTCCCAGTCTCTGGCCCTGAGGAGCCAAGAGCTCAGGGCCCCACTCCTCAGCACACCCTCAGGAAAAAGCGCTCAATCACTCTCACTTCTGTGGTCTCCAGCCACGCTCTGAGTTCATCCAACCTGTGACCAAGCATTTCTGTCTTTGGCACACAGCCCCACTTGGAGTCTCCAAACCCAGCAGATCCTGTCACTGTGCTCTCTTCCAGCAGATGAAGGCTGGTCTCCCCAGCTCTGCCACTTGTTGGGGTCCCTGCTCAAAGAGCAGTGGTCCGACTGTGCCTCGGATCTCAGTTTAAGGTAACCTAGAGCTGAGAGCTCATTTCTCAGCTCCATCTCTGTAGCCAGCTTCTGCGCTCTGATATCTGTGAGCTCTGCTACACTCAGACACCCCTGATCTTTCTGTGACCCCATGGGACCTTGAGACCACACTGTCCCCGCAAGGTCTCCACCCCCCATTTAGCCTCTGGAGTGATGTCCCTCAGTGGAGCAAACTTTTTAAAAGTTTTGATTTTGTGCTCCCTTGCTCTGCCACTTGCTGGGATCCAGCCCCTCCCCCCATGGTCTATCTTCCCGTCACCTCGGATTTGCTTCTTCGCACATCCTGCCTTTCAGAAAGTGGTCAATTTTCTGTTTCTAGAATTGCTGCTCTTCTCTTCGATCTTCTGTTGGATTTGTAGGTGTTCAGAATGGTTTGATAACTATCTAACTGAACTCCTGCGACCTGATGTCATCTCAGCCTGCTACTCCTCTGCCATCTTGACTCCTCCCCCCATATATTCTTTTTTTAAATAAATGTAGGGATTTTTAAATATTTTTAAGTTTTATTTATTTATTTGAAGAGAGAGAGATCACAAGCAGGCAGAGAGGCAGGCAGAGAGAGAGGGGGAAGCAGGCTCCCCACTGAGTAGAGAGCCCTATGCAGGGCTCAATCCCAGGACCCTGGGATCATGACCTGAGCTGAAGGCAGAGGCTCAACCCATGAGGGTTATATATGAGCCACGAGGCACCCCATATATATTCTATATATTCTATAAGTATATATATTTATTTCTATATATTTCTATTTACTATGTACTATTATATTTTTCAACCATATAATTTCTCCCAGGGTGAATTCTAAAATACCCTCCAATAGAAGAGGTTAGGAAAGAAGTCTTCATTCTTCTTACTAAGGAGAATTTGCTAGAAGGGAAAACAGAAAGGTAACAGAGCTTTCTCCAGGGACACAAACTTTTATTTTTAATTTAGCAGATGCTAACTTCATATTTTCATTTATTGTGCCTTCTGTTTTATGTGCTCTACATTAAAAATCCTTCCTCCTTTTGTCAAATCTATCTCATTCTTCAAGGCAAGAACAAAGGAAGGAAAATTTGGGCAAATACAAAAAGAACCCTTTGAATCAGCCAGATGTTTTCATTTGTATGACATCCACAAATTATATCCCCACCTTTCCTACATTTTCCCTCAAAGGTTTAGATGAAGAGAAGACAATAATTGTCAAGATAACACATTTTTACTTCTAGAAATAGGTCAGAGTTTCTCAGTCTTGACACCGCTGCCATTTTCAACCAGATAATTCTTTGCTGTAGAAGTTGTCTGTGTATTGCAAGGTGTTCAGCAGCATCCCTGGCCTCTACTTACCAGATTCCAATAGAACCCTCTCCCCAAATGTTTCTGGAGAAATGACTGATTCTGTGGCTGGGGGAAGATTGGATGAGTATAGTGTGTCTCATAGTATCAGAAAGAAAAGAAAGTTGTAACAACATACACATACACAGTCAATGATGGGGGTATGTCAGAAGGACACAGTAACCAAAAAAAGAGCCCTCCATGGCGCCAAAGCTGGAACAATTTGAGCAACAAAATAAAGTGACACTGGATTATTCCCCAAAAGTATAAACCCTGTATTCATGAGTTTGTATCTATATAAGTAAATTATTGAACAATTAAATAAATGGGGATAGTAAAGTCTCCTCTACTGAAGAATTAGAAGTGATCTATGTAGTTACTCAGCCTCCAAGGAGGTGGGGTGTAGTTGCAGGTAGAGACTTCCTTTTGAAGATTACAGTATGTAAAGGGTGATTTACAGCCACTACTCAGCCAGGTGATCAAGGTGATCATCCACAGTGATAAGTCATGTTGACACTATGTACCCTTGATATGATGTGATGAAAATCACCCTTTACTTCTGTCTTCTTTCTTCCAAAACCTATGACCCTGTTCCAATCATGAGACAAACATAGATTAATCCAACTGGGGGGATGTTCTACAAAATATCTAACCAACACTCCTCAAAATTGTCAAGGTCCTCCAAAACAAGGAAAAGTCCAAGAAACTGTCACAGCCCAGAGGAGCCCAAGGAGTCAGATGACTAAACATAGTATGGGATAGGGGATGGACCCTGGAACAAGAAAGAAACATGAAATCTAAATAAGGTATAGACTTTTTTTTTTAACAGTGATGTATTGATATTGGTTATTAATTGTTACAAATGTACCCTGCGGGCGCCTGGGTGGCTCAGTGGATTAAGCCTCTGCCTTCAGCTCAGGTCATGATCCCAGCGTCCTGGGATCGAGCCCCACATCGGGCTCTCTGCTCAGCCGGAAGCCTGCTTCCTCCTCTCTCTCTGCCTGCCTCTCTGCCTACTTGTGATCTCTGTCTGTCAAATAAATAAATAAAATTAAGAATACCATGTACCATCCTAAAAACTACCTAAATTCCCATGAAATTAATTTTTAAAAAAGTACCCTGTAAATTATTAGCATGAGAGATTTTTTTTTTTTTTAAAGATTTATTTTATTTATTTGACAGAGAGAGATCACAAGTAAGCAGAGAGGCAGGCAAAGAGAGAGAGGGAGGGAAGCAGGCCTCCTGCTGAGCAGAGAGCCCGATATGGGACTCGATCCCAGGACCCTGAGACCATGACCTGAGCCGAAGGCAGCGGCCTAACCCACTGAGCCACCCAGGCGCCCCGAGAGATGTTTTTAATAGGAGAAACTGGATGTGAGGTATGTGGGAGCTCTCTTACTACTTTCAAATCTTTTCTGTAAACCTAAAACGATCAGAAAATGAGAAGCTAATCCAAAGCAGTGTCTCCTGATCTTGGCAAATATACCCTTGGAAGCAAAATCACCTTCAACTGAGAACCATTGTTGTAGAGTATCTGGGTTCAAGTCCCACCTTGACTACTTTCTAGCTGCGTGGCCTGGGGAAAATTCCTTAGCGTCTCTGAGTGTCTAGAAAATAGGGATAACCATAATGCCCAATTCAGAAGACTGATATGAGGATCAAGTGCAGTTTTGTAACATGCAGACTGACACTTAATAAACACTTGATAAATGTCGGCAATCATAACACTAAGCATGATCATAATTATCAATTCACCTTGTGTGAGTGACACACAACTAACACATTCCTATTTGTTTCCAGCCTATCAGCCTCTGGGGGAAAAAATGATCTTGAGGGCCATTTGGGTTTAGACAAATGTCCTTTTTTTGCCTTGAGGAACAGAATGTGCCTTTTGGAAAATGATGGACTTCCCTGAACCTGCATGCTTTCTCAGGAAAAGCCCAAACAATGATGGACAGCAGCGTTTCCTGCACTAATACCGAGGCAGCCCACACAGCCTGCATGAGATTTACTTTGGTTAGACTCATTTATTGAATCCCAGGGTGAGAAACTGGGTGCGATGGCAGGAATATGAAACCATCCGTCTCACTGGAGACCAAGGGTAGGGGAAGAGAAAGGAAAAGGCACCAGTGGATGCGGAGCCCACCCCTGACGCTGGATCTGTTTAGGTGAATCATCTCCGGGGAATGTTTCCAAACTACTCTTGGACTGCTCAGTACTGGGGACTTTGAAGTCATCTAAGCCTTACTTTACATGTCATGGCCCCCAAACCACTTAGAGGTCATGACCTCTGCTGTTAGGGAGCTCAAAGCTAAAGCAAAAAGGAGCAATACCTACAATTACGGTTTCGATAGGACACAGATGGGAGACTGAAGGCTTCCACTCCAGCCCCTCGTTATAACTGGGCTATATGGAATGTTCAGCATCAGGCAGCCATGCAGTTTTTCTTTTGCATGTCGACGTAGAAAAGTATGATCCTTGAAGTCAGATTAACTTGTATTCAAATTTTTCCAGCATCACTTTCTGGCTGGGTGACTGTGGGCCAGGCTGCTCTACCTCTCTGAGCCTCCATTTCTTCCTCTACGAAATGGCAGTAATGGTGAGACGTAAATGAGAGGACTTTTATAAAAGAAAACCAAGAGGCGCCAATGGTAACAGTGGTCATAGAGAAGCCGAAAATGCTAGATGGGCTGATCCTGGAGAATGATAGCTTCCTAGAGTTCAGGGACACAGGGACGACATGCTGTGTCCTAGGAGATTCTTAGTTCTCTCCAGCCAAGGGCCAGTTGGACCCCTTATGCCCTTTCAAATGAGGGCAGGAAATGTTGATGTCATAGGATGGAATCTGTTCTTTTTTTATTTTTGAAAATTTATTTATTTGAGAGAGAGAGAGAGAGCACAAATTGGTGTGGGTCAGAGGGAGCGGCAGACTCCTTGCTGAGTAGGGACCCCGATGTGGGACTCAATCCCGGGACCCCAGGATCATGACCTAAGCCAAAGGCAGACACTTAACAACTAAGCCATCTGGATGCCCAGAATGGAATGTGTTCTATCACTGAGCCCCTGTGTTCAGTTCATGAGGAATAATTTGAAAGGCCAAGGGATGGAAATAGTTTAGTCCAAGCGGTCTTTGTGGAGAGGACATCCCGGAGAGCAGGCCAGCTCCAAAGGGGACAATATGCCGAGCTTTGGGGATTCAGCTATGTGCTGTTGGGTTAACTAATACCAGCTTCTTGGACTTTGACCTCTGAGATCCTGATGTGAGCCCATTTTCCAGGATTTGGCTTCATTCTTTCAAGAAATAATTATAAAGGGGCTGCTGTGAGCCTAGGCACTGGGGACAGAGTGGAGAAAACAAGCATAATACCAACTGGCATTGGAAAGGCAGGAAGCAGACAATACACAAGGAAACAAACAAATTAATTAATGAATAATGAAGACAGCCTCCATCGTGGGTTCTATAAAGGAAATAAATCAGGGTCAGGGAATGAGAAGTGACTAGATTTGAGGTAAACTCCCACCAGTGTTGAGGAAAACATCTCTGAGGAAATGATACTGGAGATCGGCTCTGAAGGGAAAGAATGAGCCAAATGCACAACGATTTATAGAAATACTCAGGCAGAGATGCTGGCCTGAACTGGGTATGCTTTAGTGCTTCTTTTGTTTGACTTACATGTCTTACCCAGATCCAATCATCTAACTTCGTTCTACTTAGGAAAGTATTTTAGACTCTTCTCGTCCATGCCATTTGTTGACTTCTTTCATTCCCTTGTGCGTCTAATTACTTACTAAGCACCTACTATTCACCAGACACTAGGAATAATGAATGCAACAGACAGGAATTTCCATCCTCATGGAAATTGAGTGCTCAGGTATGATCCTCAAAGTACTTCAGTGCCTAAAGCACCAGAGAGTAGTACTATCTCAGAAGGACCCTGCAGAGCCTCTACCTCAGAGATAGCTTCTCTCTTTAGGGCGTCAGCCCATTGCTGGTAGAACCTCAAAACTTGATCGAAGTTGGACTGGGGAAACACTGGACTTAAGAGTCAGAAAGAACTTGGTGAAAAATCCTAGGGCTGCCGCTCACCAGCTGTGGGAGCTTGGAAAAATCATTTCATCTCTCTGAGCCTTAATTTTCTCATCTCTTAAATGACTTCATTTTATGAAATCTGGCAGTAATATCTAGCACATGATAGACTCTTCATAAATGACTAAGGTGATATTTTGACCCATTTTTGTTGTTCTCTTGAGTATGTAAACTGTAGTTGTTTTCCTGAGAGCATAAAACTCTGTAATCTACATCAAGGAGAGACAGAGGGTTTTTTTGTGTTTTTTTCTTTAAATTTATTTATTTGTCAGAGAAAGTGAGAGAGAGAGCACAGGCAGACAAAATGGCAGGCAGAGGCAGAGAAAGAAGCAGGCTCCCTGCTGAGCAAGGAGCCCGATGTGGGACTCGATCCCAGGACGCTGGGATCTTGACCTGAGCCAAAGGCAGCCACTTAGCCAATTGAGCCACCCAGGCATCCCATGAGACAGAGTTTTGTTGTTTTTTTTTTAATTTACCTAATTTAATCTGATTTGTACAAAGAGAATGAATATCATATCCCCTTACAGTCCAAAGGGAGTGTTTTGCCCAGTTACCGATGCCATTTTCTAGATGAATGTATTCATTTTCAACAGAGAGTACATAAGCAGCCCCTTTCCTGAAACCTGGATTCTCCAGTTGCCCATACAATAGTCTTAATCAAATAATTATCAATTATTTGCTGGATGGGGTGTAGGAAAAAGTTATTCTTCCTGCTCTTCAGACGGGGACTCTAATGGGTTGTTGAAGTGGAATCCATGCGAATATCCTGGAAACATAAACGCTTATCCTTGGCAGTAACCAGCGCACGCAGGAAAATGGAACTGATCGCTGTTGAAATATGCCAGCCTCACTGTTCTCTCCCAAATATAGAAACTAGCAGCCACTGCATTATGTTACCCCACGGCCTCAAACTACTGCTCAAAGAAGTTTAGCTCTAATTATGAAAAAACAAAATAAAGCAAAACAAAGAACAAACAAACACAAACAACAACAAAAAACCAGATGTTTCCAACTCTCATACATTCTCCATCTGCCAGGGCTCTCCAAGAGCTAGTCGGTGGGGGGGACCCTTGGGGGAGAATGAGCCAGCCATTGGGTTTCACAGTCACCTCCTGGCATCAGGATCAGTGGTGGAAATAGAGAAGTGCTGTATGAAGGTCAGTTTCTAGCTACGTCACTCACCAACCCGTAACAGACAGCAACTGCTGATTTGTACCGAGGCCCCGGGAGTTACTCAGCTGTATTAAACTATTAGGGGGAAGAATGAAAATCGAAATAGATCGCATCCATTTGACATGGGCTGCTCGAAATGCGTTCACTGGGAGTGTTAAATTCAATATAGATGACAAGGTCGGATGAGATCCACTGCCTTATTCCGAGCAGATTAACGTTCAAGTGCTCACTGCAGGATATTACTGCACACTTCATTAGATTATACTTCTAACCCGAAACAATAACTGTTAAATTCCAAACTCCATCTGCGTCTTGGCGATCAGGCCTCAGAGATACCTTAACCTTGGGAAGGGGAGCTGAATGGGAATTGATTTGTCACCTTCTAAAACTTGCTATAGCTTTGAGTTCACAAATTGGCGCTCAGACGACAGACTCTGAATTCCGCAGTGCTTTAAACTTAGCTGGAGACTTGTTATGGTCCATTGCCTGGCCAAGATCGTTGCAGCCCTTTATAATATCACACTGGAATCACACAGATAGGACACTGCTCTTGCTACAGAAGGGGGCTTAGGTTAAAATTATGCTTGCCTTGTGACCCTGAGGCCAAATTTGTGATCAGCTCACTTTGACCAATATTCACTTTTACCTGCACCATTTTGAGGTCATAAAGTTTCACCTGACCAGTGAGACTGTTAGGTCCATTATTAGATGAAACGAGACGAGACAAAGTGAAAGTTACTTAAAGCTTTATTTTATGCCAAGTATCAGAAGTCAGACTGATTGGCCAGGGGAACGAGACTGAAACAAAGTTAAAGTTATGCAAAGCTTTATTCTATGCCAAGCATTAGAAGTCAGACTGACCGGCCAGGGCCGTCTCCAAAGAGAGCGACCACCCCCAGCTTACAGGCTTGAGAATTGACTGACTGACAGGTCAGGGCCGCCTTGGAAGAGAGCGACCCCTCCCCATCTTACAGGCTGCCTTTTATTGGGTGAAACTGCAACCCATATCTTGGTATCTCAACCTACTGGGTTTGTGTGTCTCTTGCTGATTGGCTAGTTCTATTTGGTTTGGTGACGTGTTATTCAAGATCACCCCATACCAGGAACTGTTACAAACAGCACTTTTTGAACAGTACTTTTTGGGAAGGGCTTAGTCAATTAACATAGTCAGTGTAAATAATAAGATCGTCGTCCTTCCCAAGATGGAGTCATTTTGGTTTGGGCAAGACCATCTCACTGTTACAAGCAGTACTTCGTACTGATTAGATGTCTCTATCTGGCCTGACTCGTCCTTGTATTCTGGGCTCTGTTATCAGGAACTAGCCTACTACATTTTACTGGTTTCCCGAACTTGTTTCTAAGTAAGTTTCTCTTGGGGGGAGAGTCAATTTAAGTTTACTGCACAAACAACAAAATGGCTATTTACCCAAGGTGGAGTCGCTCTGGCTAACTAGGTTCTTACAAGACTAAAACCACAAATTTTCAACCCTTGCAAGTCTCTGTTTTACCTTCACCTTTTTGCTGCCTTGTTCTTACAGTCTGGGGGGTTATACCTCTTGATCAATCTTGTGCTTTCCTAAAGTGACAACATTTTACCCGGGCATGATTTTCACCTCCCTAATCCTGCAAGGTATTATCTGTCTTCCAGACAAGGGAAATGTTTGCATGATTGCAACCAGCACTCAGTCTTTGCTTCAGAGAATGAATTCATGCATTCACTTAATAAGCATTAGTCGAATCTCTGTTGTTTCCAGGCATTAATTTAGAGCCTAGGGCTACACTGATAATACTGAGAGGATCTTTGCAGCTCACATACTACTGGGAATGAGAGACAATAAATAAGCAAATGAAACACCTAATTTCAGATAGTGATTTAAACAAGAAGGTCAAGAAATAGAGCATCCAAGTAGACAGGGTGGCCACTGAAAAACTTTCTAAGAGGTGGCATTTGTGCAGAGATCTAAAAAAATTTAGGAGAAGAATATTCCAGACAGATGAGACAGCAAAGGCAAGTCCTGGGAGGTAGGAAGAAGCGGGGCTGATTAGAACAACAAGAGTCCGGTGCAAAAAAGATGAGGGCCCATCAGTGGGTGGGGGCCAGATGATGTGGGACCTTCTTGGCCTGGGTCAGGAGTTTGGGTTTTATTCTCCGAGTGATGGGAGAACCATCACAGGATTTTAATAGGAGAAGCATATGATCACGCTTAACCCTTATATGATTAAATGTGGGTGTATCTGTAGTGAGTAGAGCTACAGCTTTTTGTTTAATAATAATAGTTTGATAGAATAGATTTTGGTAGGGACATCTGGATGGCTCAGGTGGTTAAGAATCTGACTCTTGATTTCATCTCAGGTCATGATCTCAGGGTCATGAAATCGAGCCCTGGGCCAGGCTCCACACTCAGCGCTGGATTCTGCTTGAGATTCTGTTTGGGATTCCCTCTCTCCCTCTCCCTCTGCCTCTCCCCTGTGCTATAAATAAATAAATAAATAAATAAATAAATAAAATCTTTAAAAAAAAAGAATAGATTTTGGTAATTAGATTGTTCTGAGTTCAAATCCTAACTCTACCATTTACCAGCTCATTTGATCTTGGAAGTTATTTAATTTCTTGCATTAAGCCCTTAAAGGCAAAATAGACATAACAACATTTGCCTTCTTATATAAGATCATACACATGTGTAATACGTAGAAAATCTGGTAAAGGCTATTTATTTGTTGACTGATTTATTCATTTGTTTGTGTAGTCCACCAATACATACTCAATCACTAGTGTTCTGCTCCTTCAAAGTTCTGCATGTAGCAATTTTTTTTACTAGCTGCATTTTATTATTTATTATTTTTAAAGCATTTTGTAAAATTCAATTAACATATTGTGTATTATTGGTTTCAGAGGTAGAGTTCAGTGATTCATCAGTTGCCTATAACAGGTAGTGCTCATTACATCACGTGCCCTCCTTAATGTCCACCACCCAGTTACCCCCTCCCTTCACCCCCCTTCCCTCCAGCAGCCCTCAGTTTGTTTCCTTGGTTAAGATTCGCTTGTGGTTTTTCTCCCTCTCTAATTACATCTTGTTTTATTTTTCCCTCTTTTCCTCTGTTTTATTTCTTAAATTCCACATATGAGTGAAATCATATGATAATTGTCTTTCTTTTTAGAGCATTTGATTCCCCATCATCACTCTCTCTAACTTTTTTTTTTAATTTTATTCATTTATTTTACAGAGAGAGGGGGGGAGAGAGAGGGAACATAAGCAGGGGGTGGTGGGAGAGGGTGAAGCAGACTTCCCACTGAGCAGGAAGCCCGATTCGAGGCTCGATCCCAGGACCCTGGGATCATGACCCAAGATGAACAAAGGCAGAGGCCCAATGACTGAGCCACCCAGGCACCCATTCCATCTAACTTTTTAATATGAGGAAGTTCGAAACTTGCCATTCCTCAGATATTTTTCTGCTTCTTCAAATCCCAAAGCCCTCCTGAGAACCTGGAATATTAGATCCCAGATTCTCATTCACTGTGTAAATACTGAGCTTCTCTCCCCACACCATTTAAAGGATATGGTTTTCTGGTGATAAATTAGTGATTCTCTACCTTTATGGTAACAGAAATTCTGGCCATACATTAAAGCACTTAAGAGACTGAAAGCAGCAATAAATCAATCTATAATAATTACAGTAAAGTACTATGACTACGGGGAGATACTACACAGTGCTTATGAAAGTAACCATTGTTTTATCCCCTTGTTGACTGTCCTTCAACTCAAAGCAGACAATTTTAGAAGAACAGTGTACTTCCCTGACTAAGTTCTCCCACTATACCTATAAGGCAGAGTTCTTGAGTATTCCAAAAAACCCAAGACTCTTTCTTCATGCTGACTTGGTATCATGATTACCCTCTTCTTAAAGTCAGCATTTCTCGACTCTACAAGGCTTCCTAAGTCTCACTCAGCACAACCTTGTATCTGACAGAAATGATAATAATATGTGCCCTCAGTTGAAACAGAAATTAATTGGACACATGGATCAAAATGAGAAAGGAAACATGCAAAGGATTCAGGACACGCTCGTAATATTATGACATTCTTTGCAAGAATCACTAAAATAAGGGTTGTCACCGGACTCCGGATTTTTATTTCAAAGAGCAATAACCGCTCCTAGGATAATATCACACAGGCTGTGATATTGTCAGTACACAAAACTCCCAGCCTAGCGTTTGATCAAAATTTTGCCAAGTCAAATAAAGCTCTGTGATTTCCTGAAAGTTGTCTGGGTCCTAAGTCATTGTATCTAGACAAGTTTGTGAGTTATGAAAAGATTTCTCAGAATGATACTTCTTACAAATTCAGACTAATGAACACATTCCAAAGTCCTAATGCTCAATGCAGGGCAAAATATAGCATGAGCTTGAGAGGTGCTATGAATGGTGCTTCCAGACACTTCTTTGTTCTTCCAGTGAAAACCCTGACAGGGTGTTCAGCAAATGTTCCCCGAAGTGACCACAAACCCAGCAGCGAGATAATGAGGCAGGACAGAAATGAGGAGCTGCCAGTGCTTAGCAGTCATATTGGTCAGAGCTCTTGTGTTCTGATACCCATTTTTGGTCTCTTGGCAGACAATACCTCTTAAAAGTGCCATTAAAGTTCTTCCTTCTCTAGTCATCTCAAGAAGAACTTAATATAACATATTCCAAGACGTCTTTCTTTGTCCAACTGTAGGATGGGCTTCCTGGGAGTTGTTTTCATATAAGGAGCAAGGAGATCATTTATTGAGAAGTTATCACAACGAGTACTTCATTTGCATTGTCTTCTGTTTCTTCGCAGTGGTCTATGAAGTAGCTACCATTGATGAGTCTGTTTCATCAACAAAGAAACTGAGGCTGAGAGAGGTGAAGTAACTTGTCTCAGGTTACCTCTGCTGTATTTTGGAGCTAGGAATTAGATCACAGAAACCAACGATTGGGTTTTCCAGTTTGGTGAACCTTTATTCCGTGTTTACTGATGTGCCATATACTAGTGCTGGGGAAACCAATGAGAGCCACCAGGGCCTGGATCTGGCAACCAAAATACAACCTAATAGGAAAAAAAATCAAGTCACTGCCTTGGGAAAGGGTGTTTATTTAGTAGGCTGAAAGAAAACTTTACTCACCAAGCAAGGTTTAGTCCTTTTAGCCTCTCAAACTCTTCCTTCCGTGATGCAGGTGGACTGCTTCAGTTGGAGTAGCATTAATTACTGATTGCAAATCATGGGACCCATTTTGACAATAGGCAGTTAGTAATGATACAAGCATACACTTGAGCTGTACTTCCAAGGTTGAAAAGAGCTTGCTCTCCATAGCTCCTGCTATTTCTGCCTGGACCACGGAATAAACTGAGCCCAACTCCAAGCCCAGAGCCAGGTCCAGCTGACCCACAGTTGGAGGCAGAGCTGCCCAGATGAGCACAGCCTGGAGCCTGAGACCCTGACCCCAATGCACAGGAATACTTAATTGTGAGTTTCAGTTACTGAGCTTGGGAGTAACTTTTTACATGGCATTACTGTGGTCATAGCTCACTATAGAATATCATAAACACAAGCTAGATGTTTTTTTTCAGTTTCCATGCAAATTCTTTGACAGTGTCTCAGTATTCTCCTCCCAAACTTGTTGGGTTACTTAACCACAGTGCTAACAATTTCTCTACTTGCCATACATGTCCGAGTTCTGTACTGGGTAGCCCAGTGATTCATGGAATGGATCAGTTGTTCCATGGTGTGAATCCCATCGTTCAGTTCAAAGGGAAAGGCAACGTGTTAAAGTCATCACCTTAAGGTAGAAACTGTGACTGATGAGAAATAACCTTGAAAACGTTGCAGATTATCCCCCAAAGTTCAGGTCCATGATTTGTGCACACGCTTCTGTGTCTATATGCCTACTAAAGTTTGAGAAGCCCTAAAGGAAGAAACAAAAGAGAAGTTTCTATGTGAATACCAGGACATTGAAATGTCAGCATTTGACATAATGGGAAAATCTTTAGCAGTAAATGAGATATGTGGAAAAACTATAAAATGCCCCTCCCTCTTCAGAGTTGATGCCACTTACCCAGGAAGACTGCCTGACTTAACCTATTCGAGGATATGATAGAATAGAATCTGGAGTGTGAGGGGCAAGTGGGACTGGGAAAATGTTAGGTCTGTATTCATCTTGTAGATTAAATGCTCCATTTCCAGCATAATTTCTATTTCACTTAATAAGCCCATAGAAACTTCAAATAATAAATAAAATGATTATCTTTCATATTCCATATGGCCCTGTGCTGTCGTCAGAGCTCCTTCTCAGGTACTGGGCTGGGGCTAGGAATGTAGATACCCTAAAAGGATAATTTGAAAGCCTCAACCTTCATCTCAACCTAGAGAAGACCAATACCTAGAAGTCCTATCCTCAAGCGTATAGAATGACCATCCAAAAAAATTAATAAATAAAATAAACTGTCCCTAGAAAACATCTGACAAATTAGCAACGGGGCCCAATGTGGCTTGATGTCATCACAATACGACATTTTTAGCTTCTGCAGTGGAGGGAAAGTGCAGTGAGTGTGTCATAAAGCCACACTTATTCCATTTAAAGGGCATTTTACTGAGGTTCTGTCCTTCCTAATTTTTTGGCATCCAAATGTCATTCTTCAATAGAAGACTGGTAAGAACAGATGGTAGTGTGTGCTCGCCTGTAAGTGCTTTGTGTGCAAATGGGATGGATTTCCTTATGACCTACTTCGATTGTGTAGAAAGGTACGTCAAAAATGTATCTTGATCGTTTATTTCTTTGAGAAACTCAAACACTTTGTGAGCTTTGACTTAGATAATGAAATGGTGTGGGCAAGTCATTTAGCCAGTGGAACTCAAAGTAACTTTCCAATGGAAGCTGCTATCCCCAGAAATTTCCAGAATGTACTAGGAGAAAAAAAGTCTTCCAAAGGGAATGATAATTCTTTTCACTTGCAACTTTTTCGTCTACTTTATCATATTTGAACCTTTCCAAAAGCTGGGAGGAAGGTGAGCAGAGGCTATTACAGCTTTCCAGCTGAAGGAATTGAGTCTCAGAGTGGTTACCTCCTACCTCAGTGCCAGAATTAGAATTTCAAAGCAGACTTCTATCCAAGTAAATGTTCTTTCTACTTGAGTGTACTCAGCCACTCCAGCAAACTGCCAGGGTCAACATTTCTATTGGCCAGAAGTTGCTTGCCTTCATGGTGTGTTTCTCTTACCTAAAATCACACTTTGGTCTGGTTTGCAATTAGTAAGGATTCTATTTTTTTTTTAAGATTTTATTTATTTGACACAGAGAGAGAGGTCACAGGTAGGCAGAGAGAGGGAGGGTAGCAGGCTCCCCGCTGAGCAGAGAGCCCGATGCGGGGCTCGATCCCAGGACCCTGAGATCATGACCTGAGCTGAAGGCAGAAGCTTAACCCACTGAGCCACCAGGCACTCCGATAAGGATTCTATTTTTGACTTTGGAATATACCCATTTCCGCGCTGTCATGCTTCCTCTCTTTCAAAAACACAGCTCAAAAGTCCCTTCCTCCGTGAAGCCTCTTGGGAGTCAACCCCTTCCACCCAGCTAGGTAGACTTTGCCTCTGCTTTCATGCCCTGCTGGGCTTTGTGTTTCCCCTTCAGCCATCTATGCTCCTGAACTGTAGGCACCCGCTACTAGCTTGTGAGCATCACCAGGATGCCCTTTACCTTTTGTACCACACCGACTTTCCTTTTTGCCAACATCTCACATTTCAGATTATTTTTAGCTTTAAATGGGGTGGGGGACTCTAAGCTCTCATTCTCTCAGCAGAAAGGAATCATCCCATTAGCCCCGAGCCAGCTCCATCTCAGGATGATCCAGAAAGAAAAGACCACCATTCCAACGTTCTTAAGACCCTCTTTGGCGTAACAAAATGTACAGACCCTGGTTTGCAGAGCGTGCGAAGGAACTGGCTTTGAATCCCAGCTCTGTGCCACCCACATTACGTAACTTTGGGTAAAACATTTAATCTCTCTTTGCCTCCTTTTTCTCATGTGTGAAAATCTCAGGTGGTTTTCGTAAGGAGTAAACAAGCCAGCATATATGATGGACGTACTATGCTACCTGACACACAGTCGGCACTCTGTTAAAGGGTAGCTGGTTTGTTTTTCGTGTTGCTTCTCTTTTTGTTGTGGTTCTTACCAGTAAGATAGTCAGCCCATACTACCCTGGAGGAAACATTAGCTCTTCTCTCTCGTGCCTTTTACACGCACAGCCATCGCTGCATTCCCTCCTTCCCGGCTCACTCAAGGAGGCCACCAGAAGAAGACTTCGTGGTGTAATGAATCACTAGTGAGTGTTGGAACCAGAATGTTAATTCAGGCTTGTCTTTGTTCCAGCCTTCCCACTGGCCCGCCTTCTAGATGGATGAATGGGAGCAGAAATCAGGAGGCAATGTTTTTTCTTTAGAACACACACCAAAGGGAATTTTTCTAGTCTTTTGTGAACATTGAACTCTACCTCAAGCTCAAAATGAATCTCGATGAGAGAAATCATTCATGGGAAAGATGGGAAGGCTCCTGAACATCAAAGCCAAACCAAAACTACAGCCAGTCCCCTTACAACTCTTTCCAGAATGAGAAAGCAGCAGTAGACAAACTGGAGTGGTGGGAGAGGGAGTAGGGAGCAGCAGGGCACAGCCACCCTGGCATTTAAATGAAATTGACAGGTTGAAATCAAAGAAATTCCAACCTAAGACAAACACTCTGCAGCAGAGGTAACTTTTCACACTTTAAACTCCTTACCGTTCTCATATGAAACCTGCAAGCCTGGATTAAGAGACAGTTGCCTGGAAATTGGAAGTGTTAAAGATGATGAATCAAGTTACCTTACAGCAAAGTCTCTGAGCCAAAGCTGGCTCCCCCCGCCCCCTGTTTAGTTTATCTTGTAGGCGTGTTAAGAATGGATTGTTGGCTCTTAAATGTAGCTTATTATTTGGCTGGTTATGCAGAGTTGCTATTTTGGACTGCCTCTGAATTTCTGGCTTTCTGATGGGAAATTTAATAGCTCATTAAATGGCATACCTACTCATTTTTCCCAGCCTTACTTTCTGCTGTTTTAATGCAAACTGAAGAATTTGGAGATGTATCCTCAATTTAACAAATAATACTGGATAAAGAGTCATGCTCCACCCAAACCACAACAAAAGGTTTAAAAAAAACACACACACACAGAAGTCGAGTTCATAATAAGTGTGTGTATGAACTATTATTGAAACAGCGCCAAATAGTTTCCAAGCTTCTTTCGTAGGCCTGATCTCATTTAAGGTTTACAAGGTGGAAGGTATTCACCATCCACTGAAAAATAGCTTTTTACTTTCTACTAAGTTCCAGGCATTGTGTTAAAATGCTGGGTTGAAATTTGAAGTAGCATCATTTTTCTCCTCATTTCGGATGAGGAATCTGGCTTCAGGAATATCAAATGACTTTGCCAAGGTCACAAGTTAATGAGCAGAAGTATTAGGTCTTCTGATTCCAAATCCCATGTTGATTTCCACAGAAGAAACTTACCGCGGAGCGGGGCCTTAGAGATTATACGATTCAACGTTTTTACTTTGTACAAGAAGAATAAGCATTCTGCCCAAGGTTACAATTTACACATAGCTAGATGGAAATGAGAATTCATGTCCCCCAGCGCCTAGTACATTGGTCTTATCCAAAAGTATAATATAAGATTTACTCTGTGTTTTTAGGTCATGTCTAAAACCCACACTCTTCACTGGAGGACACACTGTAAAATTTTTTCTCTAATTCACACCTTCTCAAAGGGCCTGATCTTAGAATATAGAGGAAAGCAAGGGAATAGAAGATAATTAATAGTAATGATAAACATTTATAGGAAGTACCTTCTTATTATATCCCAATGTAGATATTAATAACTAATGGATTTGATCCACCCAAGGGCAGAAGTAGTTAAAGGACCTCTGTGCGAATAATTATTCACAAGCTCGTTATAGGATGACTGGCACACGGAAGCCACTTAATCGACATTTCAGGAAGGGAGGGAAAGGAGGAAGGGGTGGGGGGGAGAAGGAAGGAAGGAAGGCAGAGAGGAAAGGACAGAGGGAGGAAAGAGGAAGGGGAGTAGCTAGGATTTTTTTTACTGTTTCACTAACTTCTTTTCCCCCAGTGCCCAGCATATAGGAGATATTTAGTAAGTAGTTATCAAATGGATGGATGAAACTTTATGACAAGTTGACTTGAGGTACTCCAGTCAGTGTCAAGGCTCTTGAGGAGGAGGATGAGCATGACCCAGGTGGCAACTCCCACCGGTCCCTTTTACCTCCCCGCCGTCTGCAGGCGGAGTCAGCTTCCCGAAGTGCAGACTGGATCACGAGGTGTCCCCATGCATCGAGAAGAAAATGGCGATGATGTGAAGGGTCCCACGGGTGCCATAATCGGCCCATCCTCTGCTTATCGGTCCTGCCTCGTCTTATTCTCCCCCTTTCTCTCCCTCACAGCCATCTGGCCACACTGGCCTGCTCTTGGTTCTGGAATGCCCCAGTTCCTTCCCGCCTCCCTCAGGATGCACCTGTCCTTCCCGGACTCGTCTTGCTATCTCTCTACCTCGCAGATACCTCCTCATCCTTCAGAGTCTCGGGAGAAAAGAGCAGAGCAGCTCACTTTTCCTCAGAGCACGTCTCTGATTCTGTTTTTTGCCAGGTCCCTCTTTTTTTCTTCGTTATGGCCTATCTACCGTTCCTGACGCTTCCATCGATTTGCCATCCCCTCTTAATTTGTGTGACTGGCCCCCTCAGAAGCTCCACTTTAGGAGGGACTCTGTCTATTCTTCTCACCACTGTGGCCCGGCACATGGTAGCGGCCCCCCAAAAATATCTACCAGATGAATACATTCATGGTCTGCTAAGTCCTTTAAAGTCTCACGCTATGAATGTGTTCGTTCCAGCCTGCGTGTCCATCTCTGAGGAGTAGGCACTTGGCTTGTTTATCTTTGTTTCTCCCACGGTACCTCACATGGTCCCTGACGCAAAGCAAACGTTCAGTCATGTTTATAAAACAACCATCCCACAAAGGAATAAAATTCAGGATTATGATTGATTCCAAGGAACAGCTCGTCTACAGAGGCTGCTAACATCCTCGATCCAACGAGAATCACTCTCTTTCTCCCTGCCTGCCTCGTTAAGCAGGCTAATGTGCCTCTGTAGCTTTGCTGAGTCTTCATTTATGTTTAAAGCTGTGTTTGTGGATGTTATTTTAATTCAGGTGTCATTAGTTTAGAAAAGTTCTTTCTAGCCCTGGCGCAGGAGTCTCCAAAAATATCAGCCATCGGATGGATGACAGCTTCCGTGGAGACTGGATGTCTTAAGAAACTTAAACATAAACCGAGGCCAAAGGATAAAAGTGACAATGACATTCTTCTGGCCACCAGCCATCATCATCCGGATGGCAAGTACTTCACTATTGCAGTTTGAAATCTAGACTTTTCAATGGAATAGTGGAATGCAGGAGTTGTGATGATATCCTGGAGGTTAGCAGCATAGTATTTGCACCAGAAGACCCTCCCTACCTCCCCAGTCATCCCTCCACCAGAGGGTTTAAGGGAATTGCAACCACAAGGGAGAGAAGGAGGAGAAAGCAGAAGAGCAGATGACTTTAGGGGGATCTGTGCCTGCTCCCTGAACCTGACCATGATCTGGCAAGCAGAGCTAAAACTTAGGGATGTCCTTGTGTGTGGTCTGTAGACCAGCAGCATAGAAATGCAGAATCTCTGTCCTCCCCCGCCCCCAAATTACTGAATCAGAATCAGAATTTTAGCAAGGTCATCCCAGTGACTATGTGCACCTTTATCTTAGAAGTAAGCTAGAGAGGGGCACCTGGGTGGCTCAGTGGGTTAAAGCCTCTGCCTTCAAGCTCGGGTCATGATCCCAGGGTCCTGGGATCAAGCCCCGCATCGGGCTCTCTGCTCAGCAGGGAGCCTGCTTCCCTTCCTCTCTCTCTGCCTGCTTGTGATCTCTGTCTGTCAAATAAATAAATAAAATCTTCAAAAAAAAAAAAAAAAGAAGTAAGCTAGAGAAGGGAGAAAAGCAGAGAGAGAGCTACATCCAACTCTTGTGTCTAATGTGTGTGCGTATGCCAGGCTCTCCTGTCTAGCCAATGCCCCTGAGAAAGAGACAATTAGGTTGGCAAAACTTGGAATTTGTTCTTCTGGTGTCGTACACCGTATGTCCTGAGAGTCAAACAAAGTCCTGGCTCAGGACTGACTCAGAGAGACAGGCTTTCACAAGGAGTTTATGAACTCCAAATGATAACCAGTGACATACTTGCTCCCATTAATTCCTTCAGCCAAAGACCATAAATGCCCATGTCCCTGAGACAGAATGGGGAGAGGTGGAGACGTGAAAAGCTTGTCACTTAATATTTCAAAGATACAAGAATTAACTCCTTGGAACCCAATAATAGAACCACAGAAATATAAATCCCTAGGCAGGAAAACTTACTTTTATTCACCTTTCACGTCTCTACCCTAGCTTACCCTGGGCTGTAACTGCTTCTCAGAACTGAAAGTATGAATGAGGAAGAAATTCTCACTCACTTATCCAGGAGGGCAAGAAAGACAAGAAAACTCATTATGCTTTTGTCTGAGGAGCCACAGGAATCTAGTTTTATAGATGCAAGACAGACCTTAGGGGAAGAATTCTAGATATAAAATGTGCTTTCGTTCATTCAAGGTCTATTTTAACATTGAACTTTCTTGAGAATTTAATTCTATCCCTAAATACCATATGTATAACCTGTTAATTTGCAGTGACTTCATCCACTAGCAAATTTTCCCTAAAGTACCCAGAATCTGACCAGTAAAAATAGTATTCACTTCTCCTGGGAGAGCCAGCAAAAAGGATGATAAAGAGAGCTCATAAACTCTGGAGGCCGTGCTGGGGTATCATCATAAAGGTAGGCTTAAAGGGGAAAATGAGTTCCAAAGAGCACATTGCAGAGGGGTGTGTGTGTGTGTGTGTGTGTGTGTGTGTGTGTAAAGGAAGAATTACACAAGAGACTGGGGGATAGGGAAGTATCTATTGATCCCAGACCCTGGAGAATTCCTTCTGAATTCTTGTCACAGCATTAAACCTGCCCCAAGCAGAGAGGAAGATGGCATCTTCCAAATATATTTTCAGAGGGTAGTAAATATTTATCACTTTCCCAACATATTTTTTTCACTCCCCCCTGAGCAAAGAGCTGCCCCAAAGGATGCATGTACTTAGATCCATAAATTCCCATTATCCTATTAGCATGGTTTCACCTTCATTAAGGTTTTCAAGATAAGGTCTTAAGTGCTGACTTGGAACCTTGAGGCGCAGTAGCCACATTAAACATGGAGTTGCTTTTCCTCTCAATTAACCTGTGACATATTAAACCCTAAAAAAGAAAAAAAAAGAAACTTTGTGAATTTTAATCTCATAGTATTGCTAGTATATGGGTGACATGATAAATAAGAAAATAACTTATTTAAAAGAAATCTGATTGGTGGTAGATTTAAATATCCTCTGCTTACACATTCCTAGATACCTAGTGGTCTGGCTGGTCAGTCTGTATAGGGGGCTTGTCTATGGGCGTCAAGATTGTCCTAACAAGAGTTACGGGTTTTTGAAACTTAGAAAAAATATAATTATTCTTATAGAGTGACCAACAAAATGCTTTCTTATCTGGTTGCCAGAATTTCCCTCCAAAGTAGGCAGAGAAAATATGATGGATTTTGTTTGCAAATGAAGAAACTGAGCTTAGTGAGATTAAGTGATTGGCCAGAGTAGCACACCTGAAATTATAACCCAGATCCCGTGACTCTCATGCCTGTGTCATTTTCCTCCTACAAAATTGCCTCATCTGCTTCTAGGAGAAGAGCATTTCTCTGAATTCCCTACCATGTGTTGATATGAACCATGACAACCAAAATGTTGCTCAATGCATGTGAGGTTTTGCAATGGATAAAAAATTCCAGTTTATCCCCTATATATTACCTGTACCTCCTTAATAACAAGTGGAGAGTTTTTAGAAGGCCATGCACAGATGCCAAAAGGGACAAGGTCAGTGGACCACATGGAGCCAGATTTTCAGTAGGCTTGGCAGCTCTTCAGGGGGCCAATCTGTGATGCTTGGTGATGTCTGCAAAAGGAGCTCTGACTTACATTTTTTTATAGAGTATGGAGTTTTAATCTATTTTCATTTTATCTATTCATTTTATAAACCATATTCTGAGTGTCTACTATGCATCAGAGCAATAAATCAGAAATACACCTGGCTCCCAATGAGGTGTATAGAGGGGCAGTTACCTAAGTTCCAAAGATAGAGGCTCCAAAGAAAGGACGCATCTTGTATAGGTTTTGGAAAATATGTAAAATAAGTAAAATATGATGCGTAGTCAAAGATGTAGGCAAGAGTTGAATTTATCCAGAGCCCTTTGGAAACTTTGAGCTTTCTAAGAATGCCATTTTTGGAAAACTAGTTTTATACTGAGCTATTTTCTATGTAATACTGTACTTCTTTGAGGTGCTGTCAGTCCAATATTTTCATGTTTCTGGTGAAATAGTGGGGTATACACCTCACACCTGTCAGAATGGCTACAATTAACAAACAGGAAACAACAGGTGTTGGTGAGGATGCAGAGATGGGGGAATCCTCTTACACCATTGGTGGGAATCCAAACTGGGGCAGCCTCTCTGGAGAACAGCATGGAGGTTCCTCAAAAAGTTGAAAATAAAGCTACCCTACAACCTAGCAATTGAACTACTTGGTATTTACCCAAAGGATACAAAGATACAGATTTGAAGGGGTACATGAACCCCGATGTTCATAGCAGCGTTATCAACAATAGCCAAACTATGGAAAGAACCCAAATGTCCATTGACTGATGAATGGATAAAGATGTGGTGTATATACACAATGAAATAGTACTCGGCCATCAAAAAGAATGCAATCTTGTCATTTGCAACAATGTGGATGGAACTAGAGGGTATTATGCTAAGCAAAATATGTCAGTCAGAGAAAGACAAATGCCATATGATTTCACTGATATTGGAATTTAAGAAACAAAATATGAATATATGGAAGGGGGCAGAAAAAAGAGAGGAGACAAATGATTAGAGACTTTTGAAAAGAGAGAACAAACTGAGGGGTATTGGGGAAATGTGAGTGGGGGATGGACAATATAGGTGATGGGTATTAAGAAGGACACTTGAGACGATGAGCACTGGGTGTTGTATGTAGATGATAGATCACTGAATTCTACTCCTGAAACCAACATTGCACTGTATGTTAACCAACTCGGATTTAAATAAAAATCTGAAAGAAAAGAAAAAAAAAAAGAAATAGCGGGGTATAGTGATGAGGACTTAGGGAGAGAAAGACCCAGTTTCATTTCATGACTGCTGCTTCTCTTTGACTTTGAACAAGTTACCTAAATTCATTATAATCATTTCCTCTTTGGTAAAGAAGAAGAAAGAAGAAGAAGGGGATGAAGAAGGAGGACAGGGAGGGGGGAGTAGGGTGAAAAGAAGGGAAGAAGAAAGAGATTATATTATTTAGTCAAGTGATAGTAACCTTCTGGTGCTTAACAAACAATCAGGATGATATTATCAGCTTGACAAGGTTATGATGAGAACTCTACCAGATAATGTGGCTAATGTACCTTGACCATACATTGCCAATATTCAAGATATTCACTTCCCTGCATTTCAGAGCAGTCTTCTATACATGCCCTAGGATCTGATAGATGGAATTTTTCCTTTTGCATAGGACAGCCCTATTCATTTTATATAGCAACCTTTGGATTATTTAAAAAGTAAGAGTGTCTTTGAGTTCTCTTTAGCTTACCAATTTGGTTTACCAGATTTAAACATTCTTTAATCCCTGTATTCAGGAAAGCCTACTCAGGAGGTGTATGCATGTGTGTACAGCAGGATAAGATACAGTTGACATGGGTATCTTAGTTCCCTCCTCACTTCTCCTATCTTGACTCCAAGATAGAACACACTAACCAGAAACAAGGTCTGGGGCCCCTTCCCCTAAGAATTGGTTTGATTTATGGAAAATGCTGTGTTAATGACATTTTCTGAACCATTGACTTGGGCCCTCATCTTTTCCACCCAGGGAGAGCCAGAGAAGTAGCCTTGGTTCTTAGAGCCCCACCTTCACAGCTGGTTATAATGGCAAAGATGCAGCCACAATCTGTTCCAGGGCTCACAACATTTAGGGTGCCTCTGCCTTTTTCTTTCCATCAGAAAAAAAGACAGCTTTTCACAATCCTCCCCCGCCCAAGGCAATTCATAAGTATCAGAGGAGCATATCCCTTGCTGGATTTCTGCCTCCTATGACTCAGACAACACACAAAGAAAATACTAATGCATAACTATTTTAGCTTAATTAGGGAGACATGTTTAATAAATGACAACACTCATCCGGCTGTCTCCTGTTGACCGGTACCAAGCTGCAGACTGACAGCGATATTGAACAGAAGCATCATTGCTGCTACTACATGGCACATTAGCACCAAGTTGGCTTATTATTCTAGCTGTCAAGGTTAGATAATCACAAACAGCTTGAAGAATTACCTGCTACATGCCTTCTACCTGTCTGAAGACTAGCATTCCTTTCAAGTGGGTTCTGCAGAGACAGTCATGGTCCTAAGCCGGGGCAACAGCATTCATTGCCAAGGTGTATTTCTTTGTTCTTGGAATCACCCACTGTGGAACACAAACTGCCACTCTACTGCTCATTTAACAAATTATACTGTGTGACTACTCTGTGCCAAGCCCTATTTTAGGGTAGAGCAATAAACAAAAAATATATAAAAATCTCTTCATTTGGGAGACACTATAGCCTAGCTAGAGAGTGAAATAAATATATCTGTATCCATTGTTATACTAGGTTAAGAAACGAGAAAAAATGAAATGAATAAAGCAGTAAGTGGAAGCAAGAAGTGTTGGGGAGTCGGGCTGGGAGCTGCAGTTCTGTATGTGGTGGTCATAGAAGGCCAGTTGGAGAGAGAAACAGTTGAGTAATAAGGACTTCAAGGAAGTGGGGAGGTGAACCATGAAGATATCCAGGGAAGAACAACACAGGTAGAAGAGGCGGGAAATGCAAAGGTCCTGTAACAGGAACATGCTTGTTGAGTTCGTGGAATGGGAAGGATTGTCTTGCTGGGGAAGAATGAGTGAGTTGCAGAGAACGAGAAGACAGATGAGGTTAGACTGGACATTCAGGGTCAGACCCCGGAGAGCTTTGAAAGTCATCAGGGGAACTTTGAAGTTATCTCTGGATGAAGTCGAAGCCACTTTTAAAAGGTTTTTGAGTGAGAGGAGTGACTTAATGGGACTTACATTTCAAGTTCATTCTGGCTCCTGCACGTTCATTTAAAATACTTAGTGAGCATATACTTAGTATCAAGCTTGAGGCCAGGACTGGGGAGCAAAACTGAGCAAAATCTGCTCCCTTCTATCTATTCACAGACCCTGCAGCAGCTGTTTATACAGGTTGCTGTGAAAATGAGTAAATGTCTTATTTAATTCAGTCCATGGGCAAGGACCATGGGCTGTAAGTGAGGCTGTAATTTTATTCCACTGCTGAGTGCCTCCACCATTCCTATATATTGCCTTCTGTTTGCTTGGTGGCAAACCCATTTTTCACAGTCTCGTCCATTACTTTCTCTAATTTGACTAATAACTCCTTTCTTAAAGCTGAACAAGAACTGGTATATATTCAGCTAAAAGTGTGCTGTAGCAAGATACATTTAATCAGATTTCAAAAAGCTAGTTTCTCTCTGTAAGGAAAAAATACAAATTACCCAAAAGGAGCCTTATCACTATTTGCAACTGTGGCTTGCATTACTGAGAAGTAAGCAAGTAAGAAGTGCTTAATAATTTCCTTTCCCCACCCACCATATTAGCAGTCATATCATTCTATGTGAGTCCCAAGGCAGAATGAATATTTCCACTCTAACATGGGGGTAAGATTTCTGGTATAAGATCCCCATACCAGCTTCTCTATTAACTTGTCACAAAGTCACTTCTTACTGTTGCTTGCTATAACTGTATCTCTGATATAGTCTGCAAATTGTCATTCACCAGGAGAGAAATAAATGCATATGCTCTTCACACCTGCTGTATTAGTCAGCTTTTGCTGCATAACAAACTACCAGAATGTCTCAGTGGCACATCATAATCAGCGACTGTCTCTTGTTCAAATTTTGACAAATCAACTGGTGCTCTCTGCTTCAGACAGTGGGCTGGATTTAATTCTGTCAAGGCCCAGACTGAAAAACTAAGGCATGTTCTCCCAGTAATAGCCAGAACTTCCCAGACTGTATTGAGTTGAATGATGTTCTCCAAAACGACATGTCCATGTCCTAACCTCACGAACCTCTGAATGTGATCTTACTTGAAAAAAGGGTCTCCACAGATATAATTAAGGTACTCAAGATAAGATCATGGTTCATAATCCTGATGGGCCCTAAATTCAAAAATCAAACATCCTTATAAGAGACAGAAGAGGAGAAGACACAGACATAGAAGGGATGGCCACGTGAAGATAAGAGAGAGTGGAGTTTATTTTCGTGTATGGTGTACAAAAGTGGTCCAGTTTCATTCTTCTTATACCAAGACCTCAATGTGAGACAGGAATCCATCAAAATCCTAGAGGAGAACACAGGCAGAAACCTCTTTGACCTCGGCCACAGCGACTTCTTGCATACACGTCTCCAGAGGCAAGAGAACCAAAAGCAAAAATGAACTATTGGGACCTCCTCAAAATAAAAACCTTTTGCACGGCAAGGGAAACAGTCAACAAAACTAAAAGGTCACCTAAGGAATGGGAGGAGATATTTGCAAATGTCTTATCAGATAAAGGGCTAGTATCCAAAAATCTATAAAGAACTTATCAAATTCAACACCCAAAAACAAATAATCCAGTCAAGAATTGGGCAGGAGACATAAATAGACATTTCTCCAAAGAAGACATCCAGACGGCCAACAGACACATGAAAAAGTGCTCAAAATCACTCAGCATCAGGGAAATACAAATCAAAACCAGAATAAGATACCCACCTCAGATGGGTCAAAATGGCTAAAATTAACAACACAGGAAACAACGGATGTTGGAGAGGATTACAATGTTGGTGGGAATGTAAACCAGTGCAACCGCTCTGGAAAACAGTATTGTGGTTCCTCAAAAACTTAAAAATAGAGCTACCCTATGACCCAACAATTGCACTACTGGGTATTTACACCAAAGATACAAATGTAATGATCTAAAGGGGCACATGCACCCAAATGTTTATAGCAGCAATGTCCACAATAGCAAAACTAGGGAAAGAGCCCAGATGTCACTCAACTGATGAATGGATAAAGAAGATGTGGTATATAACTATAATGGAATATTATGCAGCCATCAAAAGGAATTAAATCATGCCATTTAATTCATGGCATGGACGGACTAGACAATGACATGGACGGACTAGAGGGTATTATGCTAAGTAAAATAAGTCAGTCCATGAAGGACATGGACGGACTAGAGGGTATTATGCTAAGTAAAATAAGTCAGTCCATGAAGGACAAATATCATATGAGTTCACTCATGTGTGGGATTTAAGAAACAAAACAGATGACCATAGGGGGAGGAAAGGATAAATAAAATAAGATGAAAATTCAGAGGGAGGAAAACCATAAGAGAATCTTAACTCTAGGAAACAAACAGGGTTGCTGGAAGAGAGGGAGGTGGGGGGAATGGGGTAATTAGGTGATGGGCATTAAGGAAGACACTTGATGTAATGAGCACTGGGTGTTATATGCAATGGAGGAATCACTAAATCCTAGCCCTGAAACTAATAATACACTATATGTTAACTAAATTGAACTTAAATTAAAAATTTTTTAAAAAGAGAAAGTGGAGTGATACGGGAACAAGTTGAGGAGTGCCTGGGGCCACAGGGAGCTGGAAGAGGCAAGGAAGGATTTTCCCTCAGCTTCTTGAGAGAGACTGTCACCCTTCTGACAGCTTGACTGCAGACTTCTGGTCTCCAGAACAGTGAAAGAAAAAATTTATTTGGGGCGCCTTGGTGGCTCAGTCATTAAGCGTCTGCCTTCGGCTCAGGTCACAGTCCCGAGGTTCTGGGATTGAGCCCTGCATCGGGCTTCCTGCTCCACGGGGAACCTGCTTCTCCCTCTCCCACTCCCCCTGCTTGTGTTCCGTCTTTCACTGTGTCTCTCTCTGTCAAATAAATCAATAAAATCTTTTTAAAAAAATTTATTTTAAGCCACTCAGTTTATGGCAATTTGTTACAGCAACCCAAAAAAAACAGACAGAGCAGTGAGTAAAAACATACAGAATCTTATGTGATGGGCTTGGAATTCACACACCTTCACAACTCCTCACTTTCCATTAGCCAAAGCAAGTTACCATACCAAACCCAGAATTAAAGGGGCTGGGAAGAATACTGCTCCCATGGAGGTCAGGGAGGAGTGAAAGCAAGTGATTTTTTTTTTCTTTTCGGCTGAATAATAACCTAATTTACCATACTTTGTCTTGTTTCTTTGGTAGTATTTGCACACTAGATTTTCCTTCTAAATCCAGAATTCTGGGAGACCAGTGAGAACTTACCTTTGGACTCCTAGACAGACGAAAAAGTATTCCAGGATAATGAGGACTGTGAATGAATCATGGAAATTGCAGTGGTTATAAGCTAGGTCCCCAAGGAGGAGATAGTAAAGATCTCTCAGTCTCAACTTGGTCCCTATCACTGCACAGATTTCCAACACTATAGATACAGAAGACCCTCCATACAGACGTATTCTTTTTTTTGTTACCTATAGCGTTTGCCGTAATCCATCATGCTCTCTGATCCTAGGCTGGAATATGCTGGAAGGCCTTCGTGCTAACTTCTTTCATTTCAATATATCTTTTTTTTTTAGAGTGGGCCTTGAACCTCATGTATCAAAATTCCTTAGGGTGCTTATTACAAATGCACATCCTTGGGTCTCATAGCTTAGCCATGAAACAGAATCTAGGGCATTTTAATCCATGTTGCAGAGAATTTTGATTCACAATAAAATGTAAGCACCACTGTTTCTTCTCCCACTCTCCATCACTACCACCCATTAACAGCCACGAGCCCTCTTCCTCAGGGGATATGTGGGCAACATCCTAAGCCTCCACGGTAGGAAATGTCTTCAAGCTATAGTATTTTCTCTCTAGAGTTCATGAACATTTAGTCTTCTGTACTGTAATACAGTTTACGCAATAAACACAAATATTTTCCTATGGTATTTTAGATAAATTGACAGAGGCTATGAAGAAGAACAGGCAGCTTGTGCATCCCTAACCATGCCATTCCTTACAGTCCTCTATGATTTCACCTTTACGCTGACCCCCTCCGATGGTGTGAGGGGAAGGGTGGTGAAACGGGCTTATCATGCTTTCTTCTAGAGAAATCGAGATGTGTGCATGCCAAAAATATTTGGTGTTCCTTTTCCAGGCTCCCAGGTGAGGAAGACTTGATCTGAATCGTAAGCACATAGAAGGTTCATTTCTATACAATAACTGTGGCAACAACTGACCTTTCTCTGAACTCTGGCCTCAACTGGCTGGCACTGGACTACTTCCCTGTCTTATTCCATTTCACTCTTGAACTTCCCTGAGGATTAAGGAGTATTATTATCTCCCCAACTGAAGAGCATGGATTTTGGAGAGGTTATGTAGATCGCCCCAATTCAAGAATTTTAAGCCTCATTCTCCCAGGCCACATGCTTTTTTTGCTTGGACTTCCCAGAATTCCAAGGACCAATGTAAAATTACCTGGCCTTTTGTCAAACCGTGAAGACCACCTGAATTATCCCCCAGACAGGAGAAGACTTTAGAGAAAGAGGGAGACTCTTTGGCTCGGCCCTTTGACATACCATTGCTTTATCTCACCTGCACATTACTTATCTGTTCATTTTCTTTTTCTTTTTTAAAGATTTTATTTATTTATTTGAGAGGGAGAGAATGTGAGATGGGTGAGGGGCAAAGGGAGAGGGATAAGCATCCTCACTGCTGAACAGGGAACCTGATGTGGGGCTTGATCCCAGGACCCTGAGATCATGATCTGAACCCAAGGTAGGCGCTCAACCAACTGAGCCACCTCGGTGCCCTGACCTGTTCATTTTCCTTACATTTCCTTACATTTTCCTGCTGTTTTGACACAAACATGAGCATCTGGTGGAGAGGAAACCAGTATATAATGTGTTCGTGGTGATAAAACAATGAAGGAATTTAGGCAGACTGAGGATAGAGAGTGATGATATTGGGAGTCTTTTAAATAGGGAAGGTTTTTTGATAAAGAGATTTGAACCTAAAGAAATAAGGAGGGGACCATGAAAATAAAGACAAGATTTCCAGCCAGAGAGATGAGCACGTGCAAAAGAAGAGCAAAGTCAGGGTGGAAATTTCAAGTGGAGTGATTCATAAAGATAAGAGACAGAGCAAATGAGATCTGAGAAGGGGGAGGGTGGTGGGTAGGTCGCATAGGGTTCTATATAGACCACAGCAGGGATTCTAGATTCCATCCTGTGCTGGGAAGCCATTGGAGGGTAGAAGAAGGTCAGAGACATGAGAGTGCTAACCTTTGACAGGAATCACTGAGATTTTAGCATTGAGAATCAACTATAAATGAAAACAGGGAAACCAGTAAGAATGAGGGTCTAAACTTTTTTTGGACCTTCAGCATCTCACCCCTTCTCAGGAAAAAAAAAAAATGTTTTCAGATGTTTATAAAATACATAGGATTACAAAGGAAATAGTTCTATAAAATAAAGTTAGCAAAACATTAAAGGAAAACTGTCACTGAAGAATATATATGTCTCTTTATGAAGACATTAAATAACTGAATCTTATCGTGAATCTACCATTATTTCAAAGATATGATATCACCAAGCTTATTTCGAGGTATTTTCAACATTTGTAACATGACAATTCCTATGTTTCTATTCGTCACAAGTCACAGATTCTACCTTAGCACTGTGATTTGCTGCATGTAGATATAACTGAAGGAAATGCTCAATTTCACTTAGAGGTTAGTGAAAATGATGTATTTTTTTCCATTGTAATTCAAGACACCCCCCCCCAAAACTCTGCACATGGACCCAAGTTAAGATTACAATGCTATTGCATTATTCCAGATAGGAGATGACGATGGCTTAGATTATAGTAAGCTTGGCTTAGATTATAGTAAACTTGATGGGATAGGGGGGAGGAAAGATGGGAACACTGAGGGAAACCCAATTCATTCTAATGTATAGTGACTCCTTTTTTTAAACAAACAACCAGCGTGTGGCCTGTCTGTGCAAATCCTTTTCATTCCCATTCACAGAGTTAACTGTGGCTTTAAAGTCATGAACTAGGCATTTACTGTAACACACACACACACACACATACACACACACACACACACAAACACACACACATACACACGGCGGTCTAGTGAGCTAATTTGTGCACTGGAGTAACATCTGATTCTTCTCCCATTATCTCCACAGTGCCTACAACAGTTGTTAAACTGATTTGAAATAGGATTTAGATCTTTAAAAAATGTGTTTGCTCTTCCTGTAGAATGGGAGTATTGGAGTGCAAAATCAGTGGATACCAGTGCCTAGACAACTAGCAAAGGTTAAACACGTTTTGGCCGAGCCAGGCTCAGCAGCAAAGAGGGTTGTGATAGTGCCGCAGTTATTAGTGATGTCTGTCACACCCATGAGCGCCACATTTCCCCCATCCTAATGACCAGCGGCTCAGGATGTTAGGAAATGCTGGCTTGAGAGAATTTAGAGGGTAGGTCTAATGGTGACAGGGGAAAAGTGATCCGCATAAATGTGGAAATGGTAGTGTGAGTTTGCCCAGTATTTTATTTGTATATTCAACCTACCCTCAATCTTATATAAAAACATATTGTATCATTCCCCTGGATAATAAACCATCTTGGTTTTATTTTGAGAAAAATGTGTGCTTATTCCAATTCCCTCAGCTCAAAAACTTGGTACGCCCCGGGATTTAAATGACCGAGGGGAAGGCAATTTTCTTTGCTACCTACTGAACCAATGGTGATTTTTGTTATAAAGTATCATTCTCTCCACCAAGTTTCCACTTGCTGCAATTTAAAATGGGTAAGTGATCCACAGTCAGGGAGGGAAAAAGGCCAAGATCTATTGGCAAGGCTGGCAGAACCTTAACAATAGCATTGCTACCAGACATCAGTACTGTAGTTTATAAATAATTCATCAATCAAATGGCTTTGAATAGTTCTCTCAAACTCCAGTACAAGAGGTGGCAAATTATTCTGCAACACAATCATTTGTTTTCATCCATGAAAAATAACATGCCTTAATACCATCGCAAACAGGAATTGAAACTCTAGCCGGGAAATCTGTTAGAAGAGTTTTGTAGATCACGATCTATGCCATCCTTTATGAAGTCGCTCCCCCTGCACGGAGGCACTGTCCTTGTTAATTTTATTAATTTATAGGTGTGGCAGCTAGCTCAGAAATTGATCTGGAATTCTTCATCAGGATCAATGAAATGTTTTTGCAAAAGCCTAGTAAAAACATAGTTGAATCAGAGTGCATAGAAAGTCAACTGTTAACTCTCTGAGCAGTTCTGTTATGATAGTTGGTTTTGTGTGTGAATCCGTTTTCTCATCTGGCCACTAAAGTAATAAAAATATAATTACAGATTGATAGATAAATACGTAGATGATAGATAGATAGATACATACATACATACATACATACTAGACAGAGAAGTGATAAAACTTGGAGAAAACGTTCTATATATCCTTTAAAACCTATCCTTCAGGGTGCCTGGTGGCTCAGTCGGTTAAGCGGCTGCCTTCTGGTCAGGTCCTGAAATCAAGTCCCCCATTGGGCTCCCTGCTCAGCAGAGAGCTTGCTTCTCCCTCTCACTCTGCCTGCCGCTCTGCCTACTTGTGCTATCTCTCATCAAATAAATAAATAAATTCTTTAAAAAACAAAATAAAAACTATACTTTAAAAAGATGCAGCTTGGGGTGCCTGGGTGGCTCAGTGGGTTAAAGCCTCTGCCTTCAGCTCAGGTCATGATCCCAGGGTCCTGGGATAGAGCCCCCCCATCAGGCTCTCTGCTCAGCAGGGAGCCTGCTTCCCTCTCCCTCTCTGCCTGCCTCTCTGCCTACTTGTGATCTCTGTCTGTCAAATAAATAAATAAAATCTTTAAAAAGATGCAGCTTGCAAAATATCTCAAAAATTCATTTTAGTGAATTTTTTGGTTTCACTTTCTAAACAAGCATGATGAGTAAAGTTAGAACAAAGTCCTGGAAAGTCAGATGAGCAGAACTGATTTTCTT
Source organism: Martes martes (assembly GCF_963455335.1). Classification (NCBI taxonomy): domain Eukaryota; kingdom Metazoa; phylum Chordata; class Mammalia; order Carnivora; family Mustelidae; genus Martes; species Martes martes. Next base: position 181,574,729 of record NC_137888.1, on the reverse strand, counting down.
CCAGCCATACCCAGAAATCCACGCAGATGGACACCCAGTCAGTGAGAGCACTTTATATGGGAGTCATTGAAGGGTGCCAATTTAGCCTGAGGGGCAAGAATTTTTTAAAAAGCTGAAAAGTAACTGGAACTAAAAAGTCAATACTTTCTCTCCGAGGTGCTTGCCCTCACACAGCTCTATTACAATTTGAAGTCCGTTTCCTTTGAGCCAAAACCAGTGCGAGCAATGAGTCCCTTATTTCCTAGAATCCTAATCACATTGGAGACAGCACCATATTTTACCTGGACCCTAGGATTTGAATGGAAAAGATCCAAGCTGTAATCGGGATTAGCTGTTGTGTCCTTTCAAATGAGTCACTCTACCATCCTGAAAAACGAGGGCACTGGAGTAGAGCATTTACTGGAGGCGTTGTAGCTCTGATCACAGGGAGATAGGCAGAGGTTAAGAGCTAAGTTCTGGCAGTTATGCCAAGCCTCCCACCCCCTTAAATACCTTTGTCTGTGACGTTTCTTAACTTCTCTAAATTTCACTTTTCTTATCTGGAAAATAGGCTTAACAATGTTAACTACCAAAGGAGATAGTTTAGATGAAGCATCTTGAAACCTATGGTCAATAAATCGTAGCTGGTTTCTTTGGGTTGTTTTGTAATAATGACTGGGGTTTAAATTTTTTTTAAGCCAACCGATGTCGTGGGAGAGAAATAAAGTAGGAAGCGGTACAGGGGTGACCTCCAGTCATGCCATGTGGTGGCCCACAGGGTGCTCCACGTGGCGTCGGGCCATCTGGGGAGATCTCGCAATAAAGTTAAACTATATTACCAAGTCCTATTTGCTGCTGTTACTCGTTAGGTTTTTAGTGATAACAGGCAGAGTGAGGTTGGGGAAAGATAACCAGAGGGCACGTTTTGCATGGAGCACTGGATGTGGTGCATAAACAGTGAATTCTGGGACACTGAAAAGAAATTTTAAAAAATAAATAAAAGTTTAAAAAAAAAGAAAAAGAAATTGTAAAAGAATTTATTAACCGGAACATGTCTAATCTCCACAGCGTTTCTCAATTCTGTGTTCATCTGTTCTGTGTCTGAGGTCTTGACAGATCGTGAGGCAGCAGAATGAGGGGGCAGAAATATCCATAAATTCCTTTGGAAGACCCAGGTGCCGTGCATGGGCTTCGGGGACCTGTCCCCACAGGCGCTTTCATTATTATCTCTTGACTTTAGAAGATAACCGGAATGTCCAGGATGAGGAAACCAACCCCAGAAGAGAAGGGAAGAGGCCAAGTTCACTAAAAGCAGATTATAAAATATGAAATTGGTTTCTTGGGCCCATGTGTTGTGGAATTCTAAAGTCTGTGCCTTGAATTAAGGGCCTGTCACTTGCTCCATGAGGTGCTTGGGTTTTCAAGAGGAGCTCCATGTAGAAAATGAAATAGAGCTGAAACAGGATTGTGGGATTTTTTTCAAGACGTGTTGCTTTGAAGAAAAGTGTTTTGTTGTTTGGGTCTGTGAGGAATTTACTTCAGTATATAGATTAAGGTTTACTTCAACCACTGTGACAGATCTATCTATCTGGTTTTTATGTAATCTTAAATAACAAATGTGCCTGAATATAAGGCAAGGCCTTTTCCTCAAAATTCATGGTACAGAAAATAGGGAATCACCTTACACACAAGTCTTTACAAAGTTTCTCAAATTATTTTCCACAGCCAAGCAGAACTTAGAAAAAGCCTCGCCTGAAAGTTCCTCAGTCCATTCTAGCTTAAGACACTTACAGAGACCCCTGTGCCAAATTAATTTCTTACATTTAGTTTCTGCTTGTCTTTATACACAGATAAAGTATTTCTGGAGGTATGACACTCACAGTGGCAAAGCTTCATTGTCATACATGTGACTTTTAAAAATCTCTTTAAAATGAAACAAAATAGGGCTGCCCAGGTGGCTCAGTCAGTTAAGCATTAGCTTTTGGCTCAGGTCATGATCCCAGGGTCCTGGGATCAGCCCTGAGCCCTGCTTCTCCCAGCTCTCCCTCTGCCCTTTCCCATCCCCTCATGCTCATACTGTCTCATGCACTCTCTCTCTCAAATAAATTAAAAAAAAAATCTTTTAAAAAGAAATAAAATAGGTGGTGGTATTGGGGAGATGATCATTGTAATCGTTGTAGAATGAGTAGGGATAACAGTGTCCTGATGTTACTCAAAGAATACTTGTAGATTGGGACAAAATATCAACAATCAGCAAAATACCGGCCTTCACAATGGGCTGCTTATTTAAAACTCAGAAGTTATCTGCTCTAGAAAATGGTCAGGTAACCCAATGACAAAGACTCCCAGTCAGAGATACACACCTCCAATGGTGAGTGCCTTCATGGTCTCCTCAGCTGCAGAGTTGTCCCATCCCAGAGACCACTCTTCTGACGGCAGTCCACATTCAATGATTGGTAAAGTGGGAGTCTAAAGGCCTGGCCCAAGCAGGGGTCATATGTATTCCAGAACTCTCTATGGGGTAAGCCAAGGCTTTGTTGGGTCCACCTCACAACAAAACTTCTTTCTTTTCTCAATCTTGCTTCTCACCCCCTTTCCACATTCACCTCCACAGAGGTGAACCAGCTCACCAAACTCCATCTCAACATTTCCTTCCAGAGATCTCAACTGGCACATTTCAGGGCAGAAAGGGAAGAAAATTAAGAGTTCTGTTTTAAACAGGGTGTGTGCAAGTCATCTATTGAGCACCTAGAGAGAGATGTCAAGGAAACCATTCTATATATGAGCCTAGAGCTCAGGGGAAGTGCAGGGATGGAGATGCCAACTTGCGAGGCAACCACTCATAGGTGCTATGTAAAGCCATGGGACTAAATGAGAATTCTTGCTGAGCAGGTGTAGATGGAGAAGAGATCCAAGGACGAGTCCCAACATTTAGAGGTCAGAAAGAAGAGACTCCAATGGAGATTAAAAAGAAGGAGGCAGTGAAACAGAAGAAACTCCAGGTGAGTTTGGTACTCTGGAAACCCAGCGAAGAAAGAGTTTTAAAGAAGAAGTGATTAGCCATGTCCATTGTGCTAAGAGGTTGAAGAAGATGAGGACAGAGAGGTAACTGTTTGATCTGGCAACCCAGAGTCATTGCCAATTTAACAAGAATGATGCAGTGGAGTGGTCCAGATAAAAAGCCTGGCTGGAGTGTTTTCAAGACAGACTGGGCATAAAGAGGTGGACAAGAGGAGCACAGAGAATTTTTCAGTTTTGCTAGGAAGGGGAGGGGAAAAAATGGGGTTTGGCAGGAGGGAGAAATAAGGCTGGGGGAAAGGACTTTAAGGAGGGAAATAATTTCAGTATGGCTATAAACTGATTGATTTCATCCTAAAGAGAGCAAACAAATAATGACACAAAAGGGAAGGAGGAAGGTCACACGAGAAATTCTCAGAGTGAGAGAGAAGGAATGGCATCCAGGGTACTTTAGCAGGACCAGAAGGGACAGATGATGCCATGTATCAGGAGCGAAAGAAAAGGAATCAGTACAGAGGCCGGTGGGTGGTAGATGTGGTGATAGAAACATGAGAATATGATTTCTGGTTGCTCCTGTATACCCAATGAAATAAGAAGGAAGGTTGTTATCTGAGAGCCAGAAAACGTATCTTGATGCCAGTACTGTGGTCTTCTACAGCTTCTATTCCTCACTCAATGTGCACATGTTGAAATGTTTGTGACTGACCACTTCTCACGTTCCTTCTGCTTTCCAATAGCCATATCCCCCTGGTTCTGTGTCAGGGTCTCCCTGATTCCTTTTGTGTTGTTCATTTTTTTTTTTTTTAATGAGCACATTTAAAACGTGGCAGCGTGGCAACGTGGTATGACTCACAACCGTGCCATTTCTTCACACCTTAGTCAGTTTCCCTTCAGTTCGTATGACCCATTCATTGATTTGGTGCCTTCTTCCATTTGCTGGAAGGGAAAGGGTGGGGTTTTTTTCCTTTCACTTTTGTCAGGCGGTATTTGTCACTAACCAAGGTGCACTTCCCTGTCCAAATCCCAAACCCTGTGGAATAAAAAAAAAAAAGTTGATTCCAAACTGGAATATTTAGATATAAAAATAACTTGCTCTTTGAAAATGTCTGTACCCCTGGAGGCCATGGATAATCCCTTCAGTTTGTTTCTCAGAGATTCTGAACTGCCCGAGTCCTGAGATCACCTCAGCACTAGAACAGGGCTGCCATCATTGCCCTTGGAGTATTCCATCTGAGAATCCTCTGCACACAAAAAAAGGAACCTGCTGTCATCATGGGAGACCTTAGAGATCCCCCGTGCTCCTTATATGTCAGGGAGAGCCCAGGCTCCAGACTCAGACTTCCAGGCTTTGCGTCTTGGCTCCACCCCTCTTCATCAGCTATGTTGGTCATCCGAGCATTCCCTGCCTGCATTCCATCAACTCTAAAATGGGGAGAGTCACAGTTCCCAGCTTCATAGAGTTATTGTGTCAATCAAATACGTTAATATGCTTATCATTTTGACACCTCTTCTGGGAAGTGTTTAGCCAATAGGCATTGCTGATTTTATGGCAAAGGCCTGGGAACTGATAGAGAGTTCATCTTTAGTTTTGTTTAACTTTCTTCTTGTTAAACTTATTTGGCCATAAAAACCATTTTTCAACCTAACGAATGTATTAAAACGTTTTCCCACAGCATTCATCACTGGTGTCTGTATTCGTTGGCTAAAGCTGTGCTAACAAAGTAGCTCAAATTGGGTAGCAAAAAATTATCAATGTACTCTCTTGGAGTTCTGGAAGCTAGGATTATTTGCTCCAGCTCTTTGAAAAATACTGGTGGAATTTTGATCGGAATGGCATTAAAAGTATAGATTGCTCTGGGCAGTATAGACATTTTAACGATGTTTATTCTTCTGATCCAAGAGCATGGAATGGTCTTCCATCTTTTTGTGTCTTCTTCAATTTCTTTTAGGAGTGTTCTGTAGTTCCTCGAGTACAGATCTTTAACCTCTTTGGTTAGGTTTATTCCGAGGTATCTTATGGTTCTTGGTGCTATAGTAAATGGAATCGATTCTCTAATTTGCCTTTCTGTATTTTCATTGTTAGTGTATAAGAAAGCCACTGATTTCTGGACATTGACTTTGTATCCTGCCACATTACTGAATTGCTGTACGAGTTCTAGAAGTTTGGGGGTGGAGTCTTTCGGGTTTTCCATATAAAGAATCATGTCATCTGCGAAGAGAGAGAGTTTGACTTCTTCTTGCCAATTTGGATACCTTTTATTTCTCTTTGTTGTCTGATTGCTGTTGCTAGGACTTCTAATACTATGTTGAACAAGAGTGGTGAGAGTGGGCATCCTTGTCGTGTTCCTGATCTCAACGGGAAGGCTGCAAGCTTTTTCCCATTGAGGATGATATTTGCTGTGGGTCTCTCATAGATAGATTTGATGAAGTTCAGGAATGTTCCCTCTATCCCTATACTTTGAAGCGTTTTAATCAGGAACTGATGCTGGATTTTGTCAAATGCTTTTTCTGCATCAATTGAGAGGATCATGTGGTTCTTCTCTCTTCTCTTATTGATTTGTTCTATCACATTGATTGATTTGCGAATGTTGAACCATCCTTGTAACCCAGGGATGAATCCCACCTGGTCATGGTGGATAATCTTTTTAATGTGCTGTTGGATCCTGTTTGCTAGGATCTTGTTGAGAATCTTAACATCCATATTCATCAGTGATATTGGTCTGAAATTCTCCTTTTTGGTAGGGTCTTTGCCTGGTTTGGGGATCAGGGTAATGCTGGCTACATAGAAAGAGTCTGGAAGCTTTCCTTCTGCTTCAATTTTTTGAAACAGCTTCAGGAGAATAGGTGTTATTTCTTCTTTGAAAGTTTGATAGAATTCCCCAGGGAATCCGTCAGGTCCTGGGCTCTCGTTTTTTTGGGAGGTTTTTGATCGGAAGCTAGAAGTCCAAAATCAAGGTGTCGGTAGGGCTAGCTTTCTCTGAAGGCACTGGAGGAAGAGACTTCCCCTTTCCTCTTCTGTTCCTGGGGTAGTTGCCAGTGACCCTTTGTATCCCTTAACCAGTGGACACATAATTCATCTCTCCCTCATTCTTCACATAGCCTTCCTCCTTGAGGCTCCTCTGGTCTTCAGCTCACTCTCTCTTTATAAGGACACCAAGTCATTGGATTTCAAGCTCACCCTCGTCCAGTGTGACCTCATCTTCACTTTACTATATCCACGGCAAAGCTTACTTCCAAATAAGGTCATATTTACAGGCAACTGGAGTTAGGACTTGAACATATCTTTTCAAGAAACACAATTCAACCCACCGCAGTGTATATAAGACCAACAGGTCCAACCATACTTGTCAGGCCCAAATCATTTCCTACCCACAAACAGTGACGTAGCTCAGTCTTGTTTAATGTCTGGCCCCGTGATTGACCCCTTTTGTGAACTGTCTGACTAGGTCCAGGACGCAATAAATACAGAAAGAAAGAGTAAGTTTAAGATACTTCCAGAGCAATTTTAGCATGCTGTGACAGTCAAGCACGTACTCACTGAACTTAGCTTGTTTTAAAGGAAATAGGCCCTTTTCAATGTTAACTCATGTGGTGAGTCACGTGGCATGGGCTGTGCATTGGTCACACCATGGACTGGAAGGTTTGCTCTCAACAAATCCTTTGAGATCCACTGATGTGGTGAACAGACTGTGAATGATCACAAATGAAAAAAAAAAAAAAGTTTTCCACTTTTCCGTAGTTATTTATATAAACCCCATTCACCATTCCAACCCTTGGGTCCTAAACAAAAGGTTGTTCCTATGTCTACCAACTTATTGTTCTAGCTAATTCAAAAATCTCCCTTTTCCTTTTGAAGAACACAATCTAAAATAAACTCTCTGTAAAGCCTTCCAGGGGACAGAGTTTGTTCATTGTTTGCAAATAACTTTGCAATTCTGTAGACATGGGCTGCTTATCAATTAGGAGCATTTTAAATGCCTTTGGTGACAAAAAAGAAGTTGTTCTTCCAAAAGTAAAATATGGAGTTCATTATGTTTCTTTGTTATTTCTGCCTACTGAACATTGTATTGATAATACTTTGTGTTTTCAAGTACTTCCAACTACACCTGCCAAATATTGTGCATTACAACAAAGATATTAACTCTGCAAAAAAAAAAAAAAAAATCACTTTGGAAAACTGCTTTTTACACAATAGAAAAAAAAAAAACCCTACCATTTAAGTGATATTGAGTTATTAATCTGAGGGGGAAAAGGAGCAACATCAAATTCTAACACTAACTTGCTTTTTTAGGGATGGTTGTATATTGAACTCAAGTTTGAATTACAACTTTTGTGTGCTTTGTTTTCTTTTTTTTTTCTTTTTTTTTTTTTTGCTTTTTAACCAAAAAGTGTTTTCACTAAACATTGGCTACAAATAAATATACAGCTCCAACTGTACAAAAATTCATAAAAGATATTACTATACTACAGTATACCCCTAGTCCCCAGACTCCCACTCCAGAGGTAATCTCAGCTAGGAGTTTGTTGGTGTCCTCTCAGAGTCTCTCGACACACGTGTATGTGAGGACAGGTATTATGTATATCCATAAAATCAAAACAAATGGCAGCATGCTGGGCCCACCTTTCATTCCCTACCAGCTAAGAATTTATCTTGGATATAGTTTCATACCATACAGTGGAACTCTTCTAAGATGACCCCACTGATCCCCTCCTGTGGTTTAATCCCCTCCCATGTTGAATAGGGCTGACACGTGCAAATGGGATACTGCAGAAAGAATGAAGTGTGATTTCCAAAACTAGGTCATGAAAAGCATTGTGCTTTCCTCTTTGTTCTCTCTTGGATCACTCACCCTAGAGGGAGCCTACCACCATACTGGGAGGGCACTCAAGTAGCCCTAGAGAGAGGCAAAGAACTGAGCTAGCTTTCCAAAGCAATGTGAGTGAGTCACTTTAGAAGTGGATCTCCCAGTCCAAGTAAGGCTGTCATTCAACATCTCATCTACAACCTCATGAGAGACTGAGTTCAAAACCATCCAGCTAACCTGCTCCAAAATTCCGGACCAATAGATCCTGTGAGATAATAAACACTTGTTTCTTTATGCCACTAAGTTTGGGGTAATTTTAGATAATATATACCATCATATATCATTTTGGTTAGTTATATTGCAAAAACTAATAAAGAAATAACAGCCCTGGGGCACCTGGGTGGCTCAGTGTGTTAAAGCCTCTGCTTTCGGCTCAGGTCATGATCCCAGGGTCCTGGGATCGAGCGCCGCATCGGGCTCTCTGCTCAGCAGGGAGCCTCCTTCCCTTCCTCTCTCTCTGCCTGCCTCTCTGCCTACTTGTGATCTCTGTCTGTCAAAAAAATAAATAAAATCTTTTTTAAAAAATAAAAAAAAAAGGAAAGAAATAACAGCCCTAAAGTACGATGACATCAAGAAGCATAAGACTCTTTCCTTCCCGGGGCGCCTGGGTGGCTCAGTGGGTTAAAGCCTCTGCCTTCGGCTCAGGTCATGATCCCAGGCTCCTGGGATCGAGCCCCGCATCGGGCTCTCTGCTCAGCAGGGAGCCTGCTTCCTCCTCTCTCTCTCTCTGCCTGCCTCTCTGCCTTCTTGTGATCCCTGTCTGTCAAATAAATAAAATCTTTAAAAAAAAAAAAAAAAAAAAGACTCTTTCCTTCCCATAAAATAGTTTGGAGATGTGAGGCCCTGGCTGGTAGGGAAGGTCTGTTCCTCACAGTCTTTCAGGGACACAGGTGCCTCCTTCCTGGTTGTTCTCTTAGCCCCTTGGGCACCGTCCTCATGTATAAGATCCAAGCCATGTTGCTACCTTATCTATATTCCAGCTTGCAGAAAGGAGAAAACAAGCAAAAGCAATTTCCCATAAAGAAATAAAATGAGAGCTTTATCCGTCTCATCTGGGGACCACTTAATCACACGGCCGCCCCTAACTGCCGGGAAGTCTGGGAAGTTATTTCTCTACGGGATCAGCCATAGAGCCAGTTAAAAGCAGAAAATAGATACTAGGAGGACCACCATCCTTCTCCTGCTCTGCAGTATTCCTTTGTTTAGGTGTATTTGCTTTTATTTAATTAATCAGTAAATGATGGCCACCAGACATAGGGCCTCTCAGGCTGGTGTAGCAAGTTACTCTGGGAATGAACAATCAGTGGAAGGCAAGTCGACCTCCTGAGACAGCTGGGGGAGCTCTGCACAAAGGGTTTGGTTAGTGCACAACCTGAATGCTTGCAGTCTTGGGTGTGAGAAAGGAATGACTCCTACTTGGGCCCCAAAATGAGATCCCATACCAGGAACGGAGAGTGGAAAAATGAAAGCAACAGGTTCTACGATCACTTTAATGAACGGCCTTTTGACCCCAAGTTTGTAAAGTGTGTAAATTCCAGAATCTGTCTATCTACAATCACGGTTCTCAAAGTGTGGCCTTTGGAAAACACCATCAGCACCACCTGTGAACCTTCTTAGGCCCCACCCCACCCCAGACCTACACCATCAGAGGCTCTGTGGGTGTGGTCTAGCCACCTGTGTTTTAACAAACACTCCAGGGGGCTCTGTTGCTTACATATATTTGAGAACCACCCATCTAAGACCGAAAGCAGCATATGCCACTTACTAGTCACGTGACTTTAAGCAAGTAACCTAACCTCTTTGCCTTAATTTCTCCATCTGGGAAATGGCAATACTAACAATACAGCTAAAACATATAAAGTGCTTTTTAAAAATGCCTCTCATACAATGAGCACTCAAAAATTTACTAAATATTAATGTTGTTATCTTTTTTTTTACTGACTGGTAATTTTACCAGTTTGTGCTCCAAAATGAGGTCATGAGTTTTGTGGTTTGTTTTTTTTTTTTTTAAGATTTTATTTATTTGACAGACAGAGATTTCAAGTAGGTGGAGAGGCAGGCAGAGAGAGAGAGAGAGAGGAGGAAGCAGGTTTCCCGCTGAGCAGAGAGCCTGATGTGGGGCTCGATCCCAGGACCCCGGGACCATGACCTGAGCCAAAGGCAAAGGCTTTAACCCAGAGCCACCCAGGTGCCCCAAGGTCATGACTTTTAATATGTGAATGAAATGACTCAGTCCCAAGTCTTCCTATTGAGAGAACTTTTTTTTCCCTCCCTGGGGCTATTCCCTTCTACAGTGATTCCAAGGTCCCAAGAATACTTCCCAAGATCTGGTGGACACTGACCCTGGCAGTAGCCAAACAAAGGGACTGAACACTGTATGTACAGAAATGAATGAAAAATAAGCTTATAAGTCCAACAAAAATGGCCAAATATTTTGAGCCCTCATTTTTATCAAGCAATATGTAGGGTGATGGGGAATTAGGGACAATGTCAAGAGTTCCCAGTTCTGGGGGCACCTGGGTGGCTCAGTGGGTTAAAGCCTCTGCCTTCGGCTCAGGTCAGGATCCAAGGGTCCTGGGATCGAGCCCCACATCGGGCTCTCTGCTCAGCGGGGAGCCTGCTTCTCCCTCTCTCTCTGCCTGCCTCTCTGCCTACTTGTGATCTCTGTCTGTCAAATAAATAAATACAATCTTTAAAAAAAAAAAAAAAAAAGAATTCCCTGTTCTGGTCTAGGCCAGCCTAAGATACGTAGAGACTGGGTGAATTAAGGGACAGGAGCCTGACCTTCTGTAAAAAGCTGTGAATGTAAGGCTTTCCTCTCCTGCGCCCCCTCCCAAGAAGCTGACCTCAGGTGTAATGAACAAAGACAGACTACAGTCCTTTCCGTTACCAAAACATTTTGAATGTGGAGCATTTTTCCTCATTGTTGAGACAGTGCATTAGAAGTCTGTGGTCCCTCCTGATAGGGATAGGGATAGGGATGTTTTTGCCTACATAATTGCCTAGGATTGAGAAATGGGTTCTCTTGAGACTCCAGTCGTCATCAGAGCTGATGGTTACAGCCTTCAGACTTTGAGATTTTTTTTTTTTTTGGCAGGTTTAACAATTGGTTACAGTGCTAGTTTTTAGGGTTCTCTCATTTTTATAGCAATATAGTATTGTATTAGTTTTAGGTGTACAACAGAATGAGTTGATACGTGTGTATATTGTGAAATGATCACACAGTAAGTGTAATTAACATCCAATACCACCACACAGTTTTGATTTTTTTTTCTTATTTCTGGTGACAAGAACTTTCGAGATCTGCTCTCTCAGTAACTTTCAAATGTACAATACAGTATTATTAACTGGAGTCACCATGTTGTGTATTATATCCCCCAGACTTATTTATCTTATAACTGGAAGTTGGTATCTCTTGACTATAAGATCTCGTTCTTTCTTAGTGCCATGAAGCCATGTAAGCAGGAAGAGATAACACTTATCTTAAACACACGATACCTATTTAATAAGAGAAAATGGAGCAGAACCCCACATGAGCACAGCTAAGGATTCTGAGAGAAGTCAGTCTACCTCCTGAAGGAATTCCTGTTCTGAGATAACCTGTATGCTGAGGGCTCCCTCTGACATCAGTGCTGCCTTCATCATAGGATCTCATCCTATTAAAAAATTGTGGGAATATGTTGCTTATTTCTCCAATATCTACCCCCACTCCACCCCACGATAAGTCGGGTCCCTGGTTTTTCTTTGGGGGATTCATTCCTTGGCCCTTCCCAGCCATGTGTTTCAGTTGGGGACCACCTCCCACTTTTTTTTCAGAATCTCTGCTTGGCCAAAATCACCCCCAGCCCCAAGGGATTGGCTCAAGCATGAGCACCTGAACAGATCAGAACCAATAAGATTCATGGAACATTTGGGAGAAAGAGATGGTGTTTCCAGGAATGAGGCATTCTTGCTTTCTCACCCCTATAAAGTCAGGTATGAGGAAATCGAATCTCGCACTGCTACAGAAATACAGCTGTCTTTACCCTAAGGAATTGCTAAAGGCAAATGCAGAGGCTAAGATAAAGGGAATTCTGCAGGTGACAGAAGAGAGGAGAGCCTTTTGGGTGCTGCTGATATTGTGTGTGCCTGCGAATGAAGCCTTGCGTGAAGTATACCACGGTCTCTAGATCAGTGGTTTCCAGTGTGTGGTTCCTGGACCAGCAGAGCCAGCGTTAGCTTGCAACTTAGAAATACAATCTGCTGTGCCATCTGGGTGGCTCAGTCTGTTGAGCATCCTACTCTTGGTTTCCGCTCAGGTCATGATCTCAGGGATGTGGGGCCCCGGGTCAGGCTCCTCTCCGCTCAGTGGGGAGTCTATTTGAGTTTCTCTCCTTCTCCTTCTGCCCCTCTCCCTGTGCACTCTTTCTCTCTCAAATAAATAAACCTTTAGGGGAAAAAAAAAAAAAAAAGGAGGGGCACCTGTGTGGCTCAGTGGGTTAACCTCTGCTTTTGGCTCAGGTCATGATCTCAGGGTCCTGGGATCAGGCCCCGCACTGGGTTCTCTGTTTATCAGGGAGCCTGCTTCCCACACTACCTCTCTCTCTGTCTGCTTCTCTGCCTACTTGTGATCTCAGTCTGTCAAATAAATGGATAAAATCTCTTTAAAAAAATGAAAAAAAAAGAAAGAGAGAAAGAAATGCAAACTGCTGTGTCCCCAGTGCAGATTTCCCAAATCAGAACTCTGTGCGTGGAACTCTACAATTTACATTTTTGTAAGCTTGCTATGTGATTCCATGTACGCTAAAGTTTAAGAAGCAATGATGCTGAGTGATCCAGAAAGCTGATGGAAAATCAGCCGGTGTACCTCAAGTATAATTATGCCAGAATTTTCATTACCATTGATGAATCTATACCTTTCTTTGGAAAGCTTTATAAATCTGGCTTTTACATTCCTTAACCCAGCTTTAACCTGTTTGTTCTAAGAGTGGAAAATCAGATGAGTTGCCTTAATTAAGATCCTTCCTTACCTTTTCAAATCTATTGGAGTTGTATTTGTTCTTCAGGTTATCTTCATGAAGGCCAAAGAGACTCACCAAGGATGTTTTGTATACAAACTTGTCATTGTGAGGATGAGAAAACAGTGTGGCATCCCTTATACTTCCTGGCTAACTGAAATTCTTCTGATCTGGCTCTTCCCCCTCATCTTTAGCCACCTGTGTGACTGAGTAACTAGACCAGTAGGTAACAGAGTTGGCCCAGACTGAGTTTGAATTTTGACTCTGCCAGATGGGGGCCTTCAAGCTTTTGTGTCTCAGTTTCCTCAACTGTGAAATGGTAAAAAAAAAAAAAAAAAAAAAAAAAAAAAAAACAGGTCTACTTTCTTTAGATGGCTGGTGTGAGGGTGCAGGGAGAATTAGCAGGGGAAGGACCAAGCCCTCGTCAATGCTCAATAGATGGTGTCCGGCGAGCACAGTATTATCAAACCCCTCATTGCCACCACACTATAAAATACAGTGTCTACGTGCACAGCAGACTGCCCTGAGCCAAAGAGTGTTGTCTCCGGGAGGCAGCCTCCCTGTTGTGCACTGAGTAACCCAACCTACTAATTTCCCAGAACACTCTGCGTTCTCTCAGCCAATCGCCCCACTAAACCAGCTCTAATTGGCATTACAGTGCAATCTCCCCCTTCAGCTGCATATTCGTGTCAGAAGCAGTGTTCCTAAACCCCACCCTCTTGAAAACTTCCTTCCTTCTTAAGGGATTAAAGCAGCTGCTCATTAGAAGTTGTTTCAGTCGCCATCAAAACAATGAAAACGTTTGGTCATTCTTACTGAAGAACCAGTCTGCTTGAATGAGCACGTGTCTATCGTCACGGATGCTGAATTCATGACCATTTTAATGATGTTAACTTCCTACCCTCTCCGGGCCAGCCAGATGGTGTTTTGCCCTGGAAAGGGAGGGACCATGCTAAGCCCAGTAATATTTTTGTAATCTCATTTATCTTGCCTAGCTCTAGATAATTTAACTGGCCTTTCAGGATGGCCATGATTTCAATGACATATGAGGGGCATTTTGTTGACAGATTTTAGATGGAGCAGAATCTTACAACCAAACGAATAAAATGGAGCTCTGTTGAATAATTGCCTGAGTTCGAATCTCAGCTTTACCACCTAATATCTTTGTGACTTTGAGCAAGATTTTTAGCCATTTGGTACCTCAGTTTATCTGTCTTTGCAACGGGCATAATGGAAATTGAACATAGGATAATGATTGAGTAATTTATTATTTATAAAATCTTTCCATAAGTAAAAATAAATAATAAATAATATTTGCCTTTTACTAAGAACTTACTATGTGCCTGATTTTATGCTAAGTCCTTTACATTTAATATCTAAATTTCTCCCAACCATAAACCAATGAAATATAGCAGGGTGATGGTAATAATAAATCATAAATAATAATAATAGTAATGGCAGCAATAATTATAATAATGTATACATTAGGCACTATAGTATCCTGTTTAATCTCACCAAACCTTTCCAGTGAGGTTCTGTTTTAGTCTCTATTCTGTAGATGGGTAAACTGAGACACAGAAAGCTAACTATCTTGCCCAAAGCCATATAACTAGTAAGTAGCCGAGTTGGAATTGAAATTACATCCTCCCTGACTCCAGATCCCAAGCTCTCAATTACTCATCAATTCCAAACCACAAAAATATTGCATCATAAAACGCAGATGTCAATGTTCAAATTCTCTAGAAACATGGGATGGATGGGTCAAAAATGTCAATACCACTTTTTTTCTCTAGGAAGAATTATACCAAATGGGAGACGGATGAACGGAATGGAGAGTTGTAAAGGCTCCCAGCTGGCTGTGTGGCCAGCCCTGTGTGCTCCATGAAAATGAAGGATTATTTCGAAAGGGAAGAATGACTCCTTTAGTGACCAGTTTAAAAAGTGTAAAGTCATGGGGCACCTGGGTGGCTCAGTGGGTTAAAGCCTCTGCCTTCGGCTCAGGTCATGATCCCAGAGTCCTGGGATCGAGCCCCGCATCGGGCTCTCTGCTCTGCAAAGAGCCTGCTTCCTCCTCTCTCTCTCTGCCTGCCTCTCTGCCTACTTGTGATCTCTGTCAAATAAATAAATAAAATCTTTTAAAAAAAAAAAAGTGTAAAGTCAGCACCTTCTAGAAGATACTCAGTTGTGTAATTTAAAAAAAAAAAAGTGCAAGCTTTTATAGCATCCAATTATGTGACAAGTGAGTTACACTTAAAGATATTGAAAAAATCTTGAACTGAGGAGTGTGAGCAACTGTAACTGGTCTGCATATTAAGCTCTTTCCAAGCCCTTGGGGCAAGTTAAGGAGCCATAAAGGATGAGTGTGCAACCTCACTTCAATCTGGGGAGGCTGCACGGAAGCAGTGGGTCCAGGGACCAGAGACAGAAAGGGAGAGGGAGGATGGTAGCCATTGCTTAATCCACCACCCACCCACCCTGTGTAAAGTCCTTCCACCATTTATTTTTTGTGGTCCTTCCTACAGTGTTTTCATTGGAACGCTTAGTAGCCCCATTTTGCAAATGAAGAAACTGAAACTGAGACATACTAAGTGCCTTGCCCAAGGTCCTCCTGCCTGGTAAGGGATCAAACTGGGGTTCATACTGATGTCTGTGTACTTGAGAGCCAGTGTGCATTCGACCATGTCATGTTGCCTTTCTAAAAAGAGACCCCAAGAGAAATTCTAGGGTTTGAAAGTTTAGTTAGGGGAGGAAATGACTTGATTTTCTTTGCACAGTGTCACATTTATTTACAGATTTTTTTTAAGAGGTGAGGACAAACTGAAGCCTTGTTATTGTAGAAATGTCTTCAATAATGTAGCCTAATGAGAAAGATTAGGGTAAATTCCTTCCAGGTCCTAAGTTTGAGAGCAACATTTGTGTATCTATCTTTACATCTTAGCATTTTATGTCAAGCTAGTGTAGAGTACATGTTCCATAAATGTTTACTCAGTTGGCTTGGATTTTGTTCTTCTAGCTCCCAAACCCTTTAAGTGGAGCCAAAAACATTTTAAGTTTCTTGAACCCTGCAAGGATATCTGGCATTTCTCCAGTCCCATTTTTGTTCTCTAAAGCACAATGGTCAGCATGCAGGGCTCAAATTGAAGCAGTTAATACAAACCCCACAGGGAGTCCTGTTATGGTGAATTTCAAGTTCAGAATCTGCATTTTGGGAGGCCAAGAAGGACTGAGTTGAACATTGACACACACTTGTATCAAAACAGTAGCTGTGTTCTTGGAAATTTGATTAAGCAAGACTGAGAGAATAAAGACTACTAGAGATTCAAATCTTTAAAAGAATACTCTGTCTACTGCAAAGCTCTATTCAGAAAGAAGAAATGATTGAAGACCAAAAGAGTGGTTCAACTCTCCCAACTTCTTGATATTATAATCATTGTTGTATTCAACCTTATGTGGAATTACGTTCATAAGCTTGAACAAGAGGTCAGAAACTTACTTCATGAATTGTTTTTGGAGATGCCTAGGTGGCTCAGACTGTTAAGCGACTCTTGATCTCAGCTCAGGTCTTGATCTCAGGGTCATGAGTTGAAGCCCCACACTAGATTCCAAAAAAAGAAGAAAGAGAAAAAGAAGAATTGTCTTTTTTGTATGGTTAGGGATGTTGTTGTTTTGCTTCGTTGGTCTAGAACTGCTTTTTATTTTTCTCTAGTCTCAGGATTCTAGTAATGTATGGGAATTTGGGGCAGAGATGTTTCAGAAAGCAGGGGTAGTTTGCAGATTGTTATAGCAGAGGAAGGGAGCCATGATAGGCAAAATAGTGTTCCCCCAAAATTTCTATGTTCTAATCCCCAAAACCTGTGAATATGCTACTTTTATATGGCAAAGGGGACTTTTCAGATGTGGTTAAGTGAAGGGTCTTGAGATGGAAACATTTTCCTGGATTAGCCGGTGAGCTCAATGTAATCACATGACTCCTTCCAAGGTGGAGCAAGGTGTTATAGGGAGTCAGAGAGAGAGATGTGGTGATGGAGCAGAGGTCAGAGTGATGAGATTGCTCGCCTTGAAGATGGAAGAGAGCCACAAACCAAGGAATGCAGGTATCTTCTAGAAGATGAGACAGGCAAGGAATTAATTCTCCCCTAGAGCCTCCGGAAGGGACTTAGTGAGACTGCTGACCTCCCAAAGTGTAACATGATACATTTGTATTGCTCAAGCCATCTCACTTGTGGTCATTTGTTACATTAGCCATTGAAGACTAACACAAGGACTGAGTTCCTTATCAGCAACATCTGCCAAAAAGAAAGGTGTCTCCTCTTTGAGCTTAAGAAAATATTCTTTCTAGGTATCATCTTAGGGTATGTATGATTTACCTTAATGTTTCTCAACCTTAGCACTAGTAACATTTTGGCTGGATGTTGTGGGGATGTCTTGAGTATCTTAGGATGCTTAGCAGCATCCCTGACTTCTGCCTATGACCTTTCAGTAGTACCTCCTCTCCTCAATTGTGACAATCAAAAATATCTCCGTACATTACCACATGTCTGCTGGGGGGCAGGAAGGGTGGCAAAATTGCCCCTAGGCTGAGAACCACTGTTGTAGCCTCATCGTATACTCTTTGACCATAAAATTTCTGATGACAGTGAGCAAACCATCTTTCTCCCATGATCCTAGCTCATAAATTAGCCAAACCCAAGACACACAAAATATGCTTTAGTCAGAGTCATTTTGCTGCTCAATTACAAGGCAAAAAAATATTTGCCTCTGGACTAGATGGAATAATCTCGTGGCTTGTACCAAGAGATCAGACAGGATTTATATGTGGATAAAACTCAGCTGATAACCCAAGGCAAGTTATTAATCTACTCAGCTCAGCCAGCTAACACCTTAAGGCTGTTCGTCTCAGTAGATGCCAAATAAAGTGTTTTATCAAAATGAGTGGGGTGGCATTGTGCCCCTCCTTTTTATTGGGAAAGTTAATTGGGAATCCAACTCATAACTATTCCTGGTTCAAAAATCCCAAGATATATTGGGATGAAATGCAGTAAAACCTGAGTAAA
The DNA here is from genome assembly GCF_963455335.1 of Martes martes. Classification (NCBI taxonomy): domain Eukaryota; kingdom Metazoa; phylum Chordata; class Mammalia; order Carnivora; family Mustelidae; genus Martes; species Martes martes. Next base: position 181,556,816 of record NC_137888.1, on the reverse strand, counting down.
AGAGTAAAAGTGATTCCTCGGGCTCTTAGATGTGGGCATTATTGAACACAGAAGCGAAAGTGACCTCTACAAAGCCATTTCTCCCTTCTCTGAGTTCACATGCCTGCCAAAGGATGCCAAAGGATATCAGAGGAGATAGAGAGAGAGAGACTCCAGCTCATTTTCCAAAAGAAATCCCTATTGTGGCATAGATAAGTTTAGAAGAAAGATGCAGCAGGCAGTCAGAACTGGGAAAAGGATTACCAGAATAAATGACTATGAGTTAAATTCAGGAAGGATGGAAGGTAGGATGAATACATGAATATTTGTGTCCCCCCCCCAAAAAAATTCCCAAGTTGAAGCTCTAGCCCCCAGTGTGATGGTTTTTAGAGATGGGGGAGGTAATTAAGTAAAGATGGGGTCCTGAGAGCAGGGCTCCATGGTGGGATTAGTGTCCTTACTAGAAGAACAGAGCAGAGCTCGCTCTCTCTCTCTTTCTATCTCCTAATGCAAGGACACAGCAATGAGGTGACTGTCTGAAAACCAAGAAGAAAGCCCTCACCTAGAACCCAACCATGCTGTCACACTGATCTTGAATTTCCCAGACTCCAGAACTATAAGCAATCAATGTCTGTTGTATAAGCCATCTAGTCCACGGTATTTGTTACAGTAGTGTGAGCATTAAGATAGACAAGCCTCCGAACTATAGAAACTTTATCAAGAGCTAGAAAAATAACACGTTTGAGGCTCTGGGAGTGACCCCCCTCCATCACCACCAAACATGAGACCTCTGGCTTATTAATTCACTTTTTGGATTATGTGAACATAAAAATAATGTGCTAGGTTGAAGACAAGAGCTAGATTCTCACTAGCTCTCTGACTGTGGACAGGCCTCTTTGCGGCTTTACCGTCTTGGTTTCCATATTAAAGCAGGGCAAATAACACCCACCTTGAAAGAACGTGAGAGAATGAAATCACATATATGAAAGTGCTCCGTATACGGCAGGTACTCAGTAAAGTTCAGTGGGCTCCCCTCCCATCTAAGCGCATCCTGGTCAATTTAAAAGAGGTCAAACCTAACTGAGCCATGTTTAGCTAGCCTGTGAGTGTGAATGAAGGTATGTGAATGTGGATGCCTGGTCTGTATAATTACCAACCTTTGTGTACTCAGGGGTGAAGGACAATCCTTGTAGGGCTTTCCTTAGGGTAGGTATCTGCAAATGCTGGTTTTGTAAACCTGTCTTCTAGCCCCCATTCTTCTGACAATTGTATCTTGGTTCTCTTTGGGAAGTCACCTTTTTCTCACTCTTTATCTATGGGTTTTAGAAGTAGGAGCTGACAATACCCTATCCCATAAACACACACACACACACACACACACACACACACACACACATACACACACACGACTCCAGAAAAGAACACTTCCTTGGTCTGGTCAGGGAGTTTCATTACCCACACCAGACCGGAGTAAATCACTCTCAGGAAAATTGTTAGGGTGATGGGGGTTGGGGGGAAGGAACTATTAAGGAGGAAGATCTCTTTCTGCTGGAATTTTTGGATTTCTGCTGGCTTTAAGTGTAGTGTAAGCATGGAGCTGTCAGGGACCACCATGCTGAGAAGTCCTGTATGAGACTAAAAAGCCAATACAGAAGAAAGCAGAGCTGAAAGATGGAGAGAGACTGATCACAACAGGTCCCCTGGATACAGCTGTTCCTGAAGCTCTTGGTTCCCTTGATTTCCCAGGAATTTGAGCCAATTAATGTTTATGCCAGAACAAATTTGGTCTGCCCACAGTGAAACTCCTGATGAATGTGCTTTCCCACAAGTATTTCAGTATTTCACCTTGGGGCAAAATTACCCATGTTCATGAGTTAACTTTCTCAGCCAAACTGAGAGTCTAGCTTCAGTTGGAACACTGTTAGGATCATCCCAGGACTAATTGGTTGGGAATGGGTATGGATAGCCTGGCTGCCCAGACCATTTCCATATGCTTAGCAGCCTGACCCCAGCCACAGTTGGGACATTTGTTGTTGGTTGTAGGGATGATTTGCTTTCTGTCCCCACTGCCCCAGGCCTCCAGAGACTATGAAAGCTAAGCCATTCCTCTCTAACAGAAAAGGGGAATTCTCCTTGCGATGCTCACTGAGTAAAGGATGCAGGGCTAACATAATTTGATCCAGCAACAAATGTTCCAACTGTTACCTGCTGCCCAAAGTCCCCCAAACATGAACAATTAGTGGCTGCTTTTCTTGCTTCCACCCCAACCATGTTCTCTTCCAGAAAGCCCAGATGGTGCTTCTCCTAAAATAGCATTTGAGAGGTTTTTCTAATCAGGGAGGTAAAAGAGACAGATAACAATAGGTAAGAAAAGAAAGCAAGGAGATCGGAAACACAAAGTGTAAGGTTCGAGGAACGTGCTGTCATGATGTGTGATAAATATGGCAACAGAGCATCTAGAAAGGACAGTCACTAATGAAAGGTTTCATTTTATTCGCAAATTTTTCCTGATGTGAAAAATATAACTTCTTCTTGCTACTGAACTGCCAAATAAACTTTGCAAAACAGACCCAGGGGAATAACAAATCACTTGCATACTGACCCAGCCAGTGACATTAAGATGAGGGTGGATATTTCGGAACTGCAAGATTTGGGTCCGGGGTAACATACCCAGCCAGCATTTTTGTATCTGCAATCAATGTCTACCTTTTCGAGAGCAGATATCCTTCTCCGAATTGCACAAGCTGAATCTTCCTGGGCCGTTTTGGCAATGGCCCTTTCTTCGGTACAACTCTTGTTAATGTCTGTGTGTGTGAAGTTTTAGAATATAGGTGAGGTTTGGTGGGGTAGAGTCCAGAGCCGACGACCAAGATAGAATTCTTGAGATGTTCTTTGGTGCAAAATGGTGGTTTATTAAAGCATGGGGACAGGACCCGGGGTCAGAAAGAGCTGCTGCTGCCCCAGGGTTGTGAGGAGTGGTCCATTATACACTTGCAAGTTGAGGGGTGGGGGGTGGCCAGGGATGGCATGAGTCTCTAAGGAATTTTGGAAGCAAGGTTTCCAGGATCTTGAGGGGCTAACTGTTGTTGGGAAAAGGTCATTTATTGTGAACCATGAGAGACTATGGACTCTGAAAAACAACCTGAGGGTTTTGAAGGGGCGGGGTGGGAGGGTGGGGGAACCAGGTGGTGGGTATTAGGGAGGGCACAGATTGCATGGAGCACTGGGTGTGGTGAAAAAACAATGAATACTGTTACGCTGAAAATAAATAAAAAATTTAATTTATAAAAAAAAAAGAAAAGGTCATTTATTACTGTATAATAAAACCTTAGTCATGAAGCCCTTCAGATGTGTATTGGTGGGCTGTATGCTTGGGGATGATTGCCAGCATGTATCTTGGAGGATTTAAAGATGAAGTCTCAGAATGAATTTTTATATGTTAAAGTAGACTTACAGGATCCTGGTTGGGGGTGGGGGGAGGGCGGCCAGGCTAGGATTGCCTTTTGCCCTGGGCAAAGTATTAAGGTGGAGGCAGTTGAGTCCTTAGAGGAATGTCACTCTGCCTGTTTCAAGGACTTGTCCGTGGCTCTAGGTAGTAAGAAAATTTAGTAACTTCTCTTCTGCCTCTGTTTCCCACATCATGTACCTTTCAAGTGAAATATGTGTATTGAGTTGGTGACTATCATTTGAAAAGGTGAAGATGGCAAGAAGGAGGGAATTTAAAGACGGAAAGACTAAGATGCCTCAGTAATTCTCTGCTTACATAACTCCAGCAACATTATTACTCTGTCACTTTTATACCAGCAGAAATGCAAGGTGTTTGAGATGCTACTTTTGAAATGAAATTAGAATGTGGTTTTTATAATTAAAGACTCTCGTTTCACTTCATACTTGCCTTGAAATCACTAACCTGGTAAGGAGTCGCCCTGGGTCTGGAAACCAGACGGCAAGTTCTAAGTGCACTGCGTCTCTCTCTAGAGCCTTCTGCTTTTTCTAGGGCTTCCTCCTAAAGGCTTCAAAGCTAACTCTGTGCCTTTCTCCAAGCTAAATGGAAATTGGGGCCTCCGTCAGCGTACACCTCTTGAAATGTACATGTCCCAAGTTCAAGAAAAAAAAAGTTCTGCACAAACAGATTAGATTACTTCGTGTCTCATTTCCAAATCCCAAGAGGATAGGATGGCCACAGCTGGGCCAGGTGTCCACCTCTGGTCCAGTCACCTCATCCAGGAGGCGACATTATGAAATGCAGACATCGTCATGAATAATCACGGGGTTATTTTGGAAGTAAGTGAGAATCACAGATGGTAGCTTTTAAAAAACTGTGTCTGTCATTCCAAATTCAAACTAAAGCCCCATATCCCCCTCCATCTCCCCCTTCCTTTCTCTGCTAGGCTTCCCAACCATCATTAGCTAATTACAGCTTTGGTGCCTGCCCTCCAAATCCTAGCCTGGAGAAAACTTCTTTCCCTTTAAGAGGAGCTCAGCCAGCAGTTGCTTTCTCCAATGCAAATTTCCTACAACAGGCCCTGCAACTTAAAAGAAATCTTTAAACCCCATTAAGTAACACAGTTCCTTAGCAGGAATATCTCCTGGGAAGGGATGTCTTCTGTTCAAATGCCATGTTATGACAAGCATGACAGATTTGATGGGGATCTATTCTGACTCATGACATCGCTTAAATTAGGTTAGGTAGAATATGGGTAGGCATTCTAAGAAAAGCTCCTCAGGGCCCCAGCCCTATTATTTTTGTTAATAGCTCTGAATTATGACCGTCTTTTCCTAGGGACGATAAACCGTGTTTCCACACTAGGTACGTCATGGGATGTATATAACACATGAAGACTTACCAGCAAAGCCACTTGGCCTGCACACATTAAACCCTGATTTATTGTATTTCTTTTCCTGTCTCTCATCTTCCATGAGGCCAGAGTTGGCCTGTCTCACCACTTGAACTTGAATTCCTCACAAGTGTGACAAGGCCTCCTCCTGTTTCCAATATAAACTTCATCCCAGGGAAGAGTCCCATGATGTCTTCTAACCCCTACTGTATGCCTCAAACTAGATTTACACAGTCCACATTGTGGGGCTGGGACAAGGGCCGCAGAAGCTCAACTGGCATGGGATTCTGATTGATAATTGTGAAAGATGTCCAAAATTGGCTTCTCTATCTGATTTACTGCAGTGTTTCGTGTTTTAGCTGTAAGGTAAATCTAGATTTTTATTTTATATGCGAGAAAATTTGAGGTAGGACTGAACTGGTTGCAAGTCATTGGGACTTGCTTTCTCTCTGTGTCTTGGTTCTGCTTTCTGCTCAGGCAGCCTTGCAGAGAGAGACACCTGGCAGCTAGCTGCTGTTTCCCAGGCTCCCAGCTTCAAGCCGGCAGAAGGCAAGATCCAATTTTCCAAGAATTCCAACAAAAATCCTAGACTTTCCATTGGCTGGGTCTCAGTCAGTGTGAAAGGCTCTTATTAGCCAGGCCGAGTTCGGGGGTCGGCCCTGGGACCCGGAGGCTGAAGTCAACCCTTCTTGATCTACAGAGAGTGATGGAACAGTTGAGGTGGTCCTCCAAAGGAAAATCAAGATGTTACCATAAGAAGAAAGGGGAGCACAGACTAGGCAGCATAAACAGTTTATTTGCAATCTCCATGTGTCATCTCGAGCGACCATACAAAGTAGCACCGATTGGGTGGCTTAAACAGCAGACACTTATTTTTATTTTCTCCCCATTCCACAGGCTGGAAGTCCAGGATCAAAGTGCTGGCATGGCTGGTGTCTGATATGACCTGTCCTACTGGCTTGCAGAGGGCTACGTTCTTCACATGGCCTTTCGTCTGGGCTCATGGACTTTTGTGTCTCCTCCTCTTCTTATAAGGGCACCGTCTTATAAGGACAACCTCATTGAGCCTGAATTACCTCCTTACTGCCCTATTGGCAAATGCAACCATATTAAGGGTTAAGGTGTTCACGTATGATATTTGATACAATTCAGTCCATAATGTGATCCAAACAGAAAGAATAGTGAGATCATCAAGAGGATACAATTAAAGGCAAGGCTGAAACTGGAAGACGTATAACCACTCCTAACTCAATTTTCCCTTTGCCTGATGGCCTTTTGGTCTCTCTCTGTAAATCTCTGGCAGCCTACTGATTTGGAACCAGGGTTCAGAAACTGTGCAAGTGAACGGACCAGGATATCAAACTAGCTTAGTCCAAGATTAACCTTACCACCATTGTCTTTTTGGTTCACATAGTTATTGATTGTTGGGAGCCTTCCTAGCCTCTGTTCACTAGATGCGAGTAGCATTATTTCCCACTCCCGCTCAGGACAGATGCAGAAAAATGTCTCTAGACATTGTCCAAGGGGGAGCTCAGTCATCCCTGGTTCAGAATCTTTGGCTTAGTCAAGCCGTTTGAGTGACCCCCTCTCCCTGGTTTACTACCAAAGAGCCATTCAGACTTCTGTAGCTCTAGCACCTGAACCTTCTTCAAATCATCACTATCAGAAATCATTATTGGATTCTTGGGACCTGCTCCTAGACTATAATTAAGTAGTCATGTATGAAGCCAAACAACTAGCATTTTTTATAAGTACTTTGATACCAGTTCCTTCAAGTACTTGTGGTCATCTTGCCTCTAGTTCCTTCATTCAGGATCTATTTACTGAGCCTGCGCTGTACCAGGAATTGTTCTAAAAGGTGGAATACAGAAACCACTTCCCTCAAGGAGCTTTCATTCCAGGGGAGGAGACAGACAATAAATGCAAAACATAAGTAAATGATAGTATCATAAAATGTGGTAAGCAACAGGAAAAAATCAAATCTAATTGTAGAGATAGTAGAAGGGAAGTCCCAGGAGTGGAGATTTTTTTTTAAAAAAATGTATTTGTAAATAGAGTACACAAGGAAGGTGACCTGAGTGAGAGAGTAATATTTGGGCAGGCACCTGGAGAATTTAAGGAAGTGTGCCAGCATGCAACTGAGGGAAGAGCATTTCAGGAGGAGAACGGCCTGGTACCTGGGTGGCTCAGTGGGTTAAGCCTCTGCCTTTGGCTCAGGTCATGATCTCAGGGTCCTGGGATCGAGCCCCACATCAGGCTCTCTGCTCAGCAGGGAGCCTGCTTCCCCTCCCCCCCCCCCGGCCTGCTGCTCTGCCTACTTGTGATCTCTGTCTGTCAAATAAATAAATAAAATCTTAAAAAAAAAAAAAAAGAACAGCCAGTGCAAAGGCCCTGAGGTGGGTGTGTGCCTGACTTATTCAAGGAGTACTAAGGAGATGACATGTCTGAGGCAGAGTGGAATGGATGAGGGTCGAGAGTAAATGCAGAGAGGGAGTGATATCACATAGGACCTTGCATAAAATTATAAGGACTTTATATACTGGGAAGCCCTGAACACGTTTTGAGCAGAAGTGTGACATGATTTGACTTTTATTGATGGGTTTAACATACTGCATGGGGAGCAAAGAGGGGGGAAGGGAGACTAGTTAGGAGGTTATTAGAAGCAGTTGCATGGAACTCACTGGTGATATTACAAAGTGGCCTCAGCCCAGTGATCTGGGTAAAAAAGCCTGGGGGAATAAAAAGTTGAATACATTCAGGGTCAAAGTGAAGATCATTAGCATAAACAATTCCTAGAGGAGGTTTGCTAAGGGAGAGCAGGAGAATGAGACTCTAGGAGGAGGAAGCCATGGGATGAACGGAGACCGTTGTAAGTTTGGAGCCATCAGTGGTTTCACGCTGCTGGGAACAATCTGGTAGAGAGGGAAGAATTGATGACGTGGGCAGGCGGGGCGGCTTGCAGGAGTGGGGTATTTGAGCAGGAGAGAGAAGGAAGGTGGGCAGAAGTGAAGGTACTGTCTTTGGAGAGGGGCACAGGTGGTTTACGGCAGGAACAAGAAGGGACACAGAGCACATGGAAAGGTGAGTTGATGCGAACACGGGAGTTTGTGGAAGTTCTCTTGTTTAATTTTCTCGAAGAAGGAAAGAGCAAGGTGGTCAGCTACGAATGTTGAGCAGAAGGAGATAGCATTTTTAGAAGGAGGGTGTCAGGAGGCAGTTGGGGGAGCGAACCTACGTACTAGCCCCAGAAGCATGGCTAAGCACCAGACTCTGGGTCAGGGTATAAGAAAATGACCAAGTATCTCTCTTCTGTGTTGTGTTGGGGGCAGAGGAGATAAGACAGCATCTCCAGCTCTGGGCATTGTTTTGAGGAATGTGTTCAGGATAAACCAAGGAACTGAGTCTTGGCAGTCTAAGAGAATGCTGGAGCGGCAGACTCTGGCCGGAATGGGAGGTGGGAGGCACCTGGGAATTATGTCTGGCTGAGCTTTTTGGTGTAAATCTGATATCGGCCTTGGGTTCTTAATCCTCTGGTAAATCCATTTTCCTTCTCGCCTTCACACTACCAAGGGTTTTTTGGTGGGGGTGGGGATGGGGTGGAAACTGCGAGAAAGTTTTTTAAAAAGCCCCTGAACCTTTTTTGGAGAACAGCTGTTGTGAATCACCAAGCTGCGTTCCAGCGTGAATTCCAGCAGGGTTGGGGAAAGGTGTCTTTTGAAGTGAGGATGCTTGTAATCTAGTGGTCAGTATGCGTTGAATAATAGATAGGTGACTATCCTTTCAGCAAGTAAAATTAGATAGAGATGCATTTTTCCCAAGTCAAAATTTTCCAAAGAGAACTGAACCAGCAGCTTCTCACCGTCCTTGCATAAACAAAGGCCCAACAGGATCAATTAAGCTCATTTGTTGACTCACCCTATTCAAATGCCTCCAGGCCTCAAGGAAAAGAGGAGCCCAGAATGCACTGTACTCAAAGAGAAAATTGACGGATGAAAATTGATCAGCAAACCAAATTGGGTCTGGAAGGCAAGACTAGAGATTGGAAAGGCTTAATTTGAAAGTCATATAAAACTTAGGCTAAAGGGAGCTGACTGTATCCTTCTATATGTTCACTTACGTGCTTTAAAAAAAAAAAGTGCTTTTCTTACGTCACTCCTTACCATGTATGTGTTCAAATAAGCAGTTTCCTTCCCTGTAGTTGACTTTGAAGCTTCACATTTATTCTAATGATGTTTGCATGAGCTGCTGTCATAACCTATGGGTCATCCCTTTTGAGCCTGCCATATTCGTACACCTTCTGGGGCGATTTGACTTTCGTGAGAAACTACCAGTTGTTCCCAATCAAAGCTAACAAATAATGTGGCTGATCAGATACGAGATTGGGATTTTTAAAGAGAAGAGGTCTGATTTCCTAATATAGTATGTAAATTAAATCTACAATTTGCATGCAAAGTTGAGACAGAAAATCGTCACTAAAATATGATTGTAGCCTCCTATCTCTAGATTTTCCCTCATTAGAGAAGTTTTATATTTTTTTGCCTATTATTTAAAATTTATACAGACAAAAGAGCAAGTTTAATCCACTGCCAAGAGGTACCAGTGATGTACATTTTTTTGTTTGTGTATATATATATATTTTTTTCAATTTTCCTTGTTCATATAGAATTTGAAATGAGGAATTGTCTTTTATAAATGGGATTATAATGATAATTTATCTCATCACATAAAATGTGTATTGTTCTGTGTCCTTTGTAGAATTAGGCATCATTTTTAATGGCTTTGCAGCACTGTGCTGTAGGAAGATAACATAATCTATGTAGCCAGCCCCCTCCTCATGGACGTGTAAGTGGGATCCAATTTTTGGGTATTATGAACAACACTAGTAGGTACATGGCTGCCATTGACAATTCTGTTATTTATAAACAGTCCTGAATGTGTTCTTCCTACTCGCAAATCCTCCCTCATTCTTTCTTTTTGAAAGAATGTGTTTTTAAAGCATGTCTAACTTAGGGGGTTTCCGTAGTCATCATTTTTTGGACCTCAAAGTTCAAATAAAATGGCTTATTTTATGGCCCACCTTGGTGTGGACACAGGCAAAGCCGGGGGATGGCTCTGATCTCAACATTGTCCTATTGGCCAGGAGAGGACAAATTTGCTAACGCCCATTGTCTTGAATCACAGCTCTAGCCAGCTGTCCCCCATAGGAGGGACACATCTGAACATTCAATTCCATGTCACTGTGTGGTGCCAAGCTGCTCTGGGCTTACAAAGCACAGTGACAGTTCATCTGAGAAGGACTAGAGGAAACAGCTTATCCATGATCTAATACATTCTCAGCGGTGTTCAGGAAACTAGATGGTCACATTCCAAGAAGGTGGAGCCATCCGGCCACCGGCCATGGTGTGTAGCTGCACATCATTGAACTGGAGGCAAGGACTCCTAGCTTGACTGGTCTCCCTGGAACCCTCATTTACTACCTTTAGTGAGCACATTAGTTAACTCTCAGCCTCCATTTGGATTCATGGAGTTCAACACCGACCTCATAGGACGGTTTGAAGTTGGTGGCATATAGGGAGTTGTGAGTACAGTTAGTGCCCCCAGTGGTGGGGGAGTGGTTGTAGCAAGAGAAGGTGTGGTTGTTGTCCTAGCTGTTCCCGGTACATACCAACAGTGGGAAGAGCAACTGGTTGCACAACTTTGTAGCACTGGTGGTAGTTCCTCTAGTTGAGAGATGTGTTGTCCTGTGGTCGGTGTCTGTGGTCACTATTGTTGTTATAGCAGCAGAATTCAGGCTGGATTGCTCTATTATTTCTTTCATTTTACCTGTCTCGCTCAAGTTCCCAGTACATGATTTTGAACCCCAAGTGAAACACAGAGTTCCACCTGAGGTCCGTACCCACTTGTGCTTCTATGAGGCCATTAAGCTTCACTTTTTCCTTTGCTGGAAGAGAGTACCAAGTCTCACCTACTTATGCTTCAAATTGTAATTGTCAGGTGCCCGAGGGAAACTCAAAAGTTTGGTTGAAGCTCTACAAGTGGCCATATGTGAAAAGAATAAAGTGAAAATGTTGTTTAGGATACTAATCTTTTACATTTCATTTGCCTATTTGCTTTCTTGGCAAACTGAGTTCCTCTTACAAAGTGTATGTGGCTTTAAATTTTTAAAGGGCAGGGAGAATTGAAAAAAATGTGTCCATATATAGGCCATCAATTATAATTCTCATGAATGTAACAAGCAGATCACACCCAAGGTTATATCTTCAAGTCTTGTACATGGCCTATTCATTGACTCCCCCCACTGACTTAATAGGAATCACACTGATAAATTACAACACATAACATTTTTTTTTTTATTAAGGGCTAGACATCTGCTAGGGATGCTTGAAATCAAATTAATTTTTTTTCTCTTACAACCATACTCAGGTGACCATTCTGAAGGAGAAAGTAATTATCTTACAAGAAGGCTCACAAAACTATCCTTCAACCCTTTCATTCGGCATTTCCTCCAATTCGTCTGCAGCAGGACAACTTCCCAAATGGTTTTAAGCAATAGCCTCAATGTTTGTTCAATGCTTATTGTGTTCAATGCTTCTACTGTTGCCTTAGTCTGGGATAGTAGCTTTAAGCTGGGCATGGTTTGGCCCGGTAAGATAAATGTCTGCTGACATTTGGGGCTCTCACAACTGGATGAAGTGTTACTGGCATCCAGTGGGTCTGGGTCAGGGATGTTCCTAAATGTCCTACCATGCTCAAGACAGCACCTGCAAGAAAGAATTATTTGGCCCAAAATGTCAACCCTGAGGTTGAGAGACTCAGGATTCGTATTCCTTTTCATCCAACAGTTCGCTCCTTTACTCATTCATCAAATGTTTACTAAGTAGCAACTATGTTCATGCCCTGTACTAGCTGCTGAAGATATCCAGAAAAGTGACCTACTGAGGTGCCTGGGTGGCTCAGTGGGTTAAAGCCTCTGCCTTCAGCTCAGGTCATGATCCCAGGGTCCTGGGATCGAGCCCCACATCGGGCGCTCTGCTCAGCAGGGAGCCTGCTTCCCCCTCTTTCTCTGCCTGCCTCTCTGCCTACTTGTGATCTCTCTCTATCTCTATCTCTTTCTGTCATATAAATAAACAAAATCTTTAAAAAAAAAAAAGAAAGAAAAAAAAAGTGACCTACTGTCTTCCCAACAAGACATTTGGAGTTTACATACTGTTTTTCAAAAGGTAGCTCAGGTGTCATCTGTGTTCTTGATACCTAGACTTATTCCAAAATGCAGGGTTCTGGGGGAACCCCCTGAAGATCCTGATCTCTTAGGATGAGATGCAAGAAATTGTACTCATTTCTCCTCCCATTTTAAAATTTAAAAACTTGAGCTATTAAAAATGTAACACGTGTGTGGCATGCCATATAAACATTTTTACTGATACAATGAATTGTAAACAGTGATATGGCATGTTTGAAAATTCAAAAATACACTAAATACACAAAATAATTTTAATTACTTTTATTCCACCGAGCTTCCTGGATGCTCTCCTTCTCTCCTTAAGCTACCTGTCCGGCCACATCCCATCTGTAGACCCCTCCCCAGGCCTAGCCCGCTACCCAGGATGAACAACCCAGAGTCAGGATCCTTATCTGAATAATAGATTTCTAATCCATTTGTTGTAAGTAGAGACAAAGTAATACTTCTAAGTGCTTGTAAGAGGAGAAATTGTTACTTTGTACAATTCTCCCCTATCTTTTTAAGAGGGTATAACCCAAGGAGAGGCTCAGAGCCACTTCTGAATGTGAGAAGACACCGACCTAGTTGAGAGAGTACCCAGAACTGGACTTGATTCTCCTACACACAAAGCTGGAAGCTCACTTTTCCTGGAGTAGAGAGAAACGTGTGACCAAGTAAATGGTGGTGCAACCTGCCCAATGTTAAAAGAGGTAGATGAATAAAATGCCTATCTAAATTCTATTTAGCTTTCTCAATTCCTTACACTCTACGAAACATTTTTGGCTGCCCTAGAATGTAGTGATCTCCTAAAGTAGTTATAAAATATGACTGTTCTCTAATTGTTTCTGAGTGTAAGGTTTTTCCTTTTGTATCAGGTAAAACCCTTTTGAGGATCATGATTTTGTATTTCCAGAGTGACTCGTTGGCCTATACTACTCTATTGACTACACTAGTCACCCAGTATTATGGGCCAGCTGACTCTTGAATGGAGTAACTTTTCTGCTTTTGTCAAGGTACAGGGTGGAAGAAATGAAGAAAAAAAAATTTATTTTCTAAACACTAAAATCAATGATAGGTTGGTGTCTAAAACATGAGTCCACCTGGCCCAATCCTTTTGAGGCAATGAGTCCAATTCTGGTATTTAAGAAGTTTTTGTTGTTGTTTTAAAGATTTTACTTTTAAGTAATCTCTACACCCAAGTGGGGATTGAACTCGCCACCCAGAGACGGAGATCAAGAGTCACATGCTTCACTGACTGAGCCAACCCTGTGCCTAAGAAGTACTTTCATTAGGCTGGATTTTTCTTCTTTTGAGGGTTTGCCAACACAAAAATAGCAGAACCAATCACCAGTTTCTTCAGTGGAAGATTTATTACCATCTGTCAATCTTGTCTTCAAGTCCTAGTGAAGATCCCAGAGCTCAGAGCTCCTTCTCTGTCGCTGTCCTCTGATTCAACAGTGAAGTTTCCTGAGCTGCCCCTGACAAGCAGAGAACACCTGCCCTCTAGGGGACACTTTTCTGCGTGTGCCTGCCCCAGTAACTCCAGTGTTTTGTAGCGTAAGTCAAATCTGGAGCTAAGCTTTGTTGTTCAAAATGGCTCTTGAGCCTGCAGAGCTACCTTCCCTCAACCTGCTCCAATGGGTTGTTCTGGGAGGTGGCAATACACCCTCTTAATCACTCTCCTTGAAGTGACCTTAACTACAAAGAGCATTAGAGATTGGCAGGAGCTGAGACTGACTGCAACCCTTGCAAACTTTGCCCACGTGACAATCAATAAAGATACTAAGGAGGTTTAAAGTCCAGGAACAGAGATCATGGGAAACACATCTGTGACCTGAAGCCCTGTTCCATAATCACTCGGGCTTTATTACATATTATACTGGTTGCACGGGCACTTAGCATACACAGGTCAGGGTGAACCCTCACTCCATCCCACGCCTTCAGGATAACAATTCCAAGGCCCATGTTTGGATATGGCTGTGTTCATTATTTTAGCAGCCCACGAAGCCTGTAGGGGAGAGTGTGGTATCAAAATGATCGTCAGCCATCCTAGAGAAAAATGTTTGCCAAGAAAATACCTTGTGGTAAGCAAGACTCACACAGGTCCTTGTGGCCCCTGCCTGTCTGGTTGGAGCTTTGACACAGGAGGGAAAAACAAAACAAAACAAAACAAAAAAACTGAGTTGTTGGGAGTTGCCACGGTGATCTGCACAGATCAATTTCACCTTAATCAATTTTGTTTCTCACACAAACACTTCAAAAGACAGGCAGTGATTCTGTTATCTGATCCATACAGGGTCATGATTCACTCCATGCAGCCCTAGAATGAATTCTGGCAGGTAGAATGTAAATACCAGTGATATCAGAAGAGGATATGTACATGGCAAGAAAAAAAAAACGTTTTGTGACTATGTTGACAGATGTTAACTTTAATGTTAATCAGACTTACCGTTCTGATCGTTGGCAATATATACAAATACCAAATCACTTTGTTGTACACCTGAAATTAGTATAATGCTATAGGTCAATTATACCTCAATCTAAAAAAAAAAGGACATGTAAGGCATTACTTTAGAATAATAGAATATTTTACAATGTTTTAGTTTCTTACCTACTGTACAAGCAACCCTAAATTGACTCTCAAACTGTATTAGAACAACTTTTTCCACCACCATAAAGCAACCCCCCACTCCACTCCATTCCACCCCCCTGGTGTACCCCACAGTACACGAGTATGAGCTTTGAGCGCAAAGTATACACATTTTTTGCAAATTAAACAATTGCACATGTGGAACACATGCAAATAATCCAACCAGTTACCGATTTCCATTTTATGAACTGCCTATAGCTCCAGTTCTCAGAATTGATGAGACGTTCAGTCACTAATACACATTCTCTCATTGTAATGAGGTAGCCAATGGGAAGTGATACAAAAGGCAAGCTTTTTTACAAATGTATTTTTGACAATGTGGTCAAGTTTCAGGATATTTTATTAAAAGATTGGCAGTCAGAGTCTAGGATTTGGAGAAGGGCGAGTAATTGTCCAAAATAAATATTTCTCTTCTTCAGCCACCATAGCACCCAAATGCCAGCACTTTCATTGGGATGCGGCTGGTCAATCCAATAGGAACAACAAACAGAAAATTACTCAGTTCAGTATTTTGTTATTGACAGTGGTCCATGGAATCAGATACACGGGTAGTGTTAAGAGTAGTTCTTCAGAAGGCTAATGTAAACATTAACTCCCGGGAAACAAGTTAGAAGAGGACATAGCTCATGACCCATCAGGCAAAGCCAAGGAGAGAAATCAACTAGGACTTTGTCTACGGTCCCTTAGACATGGTCCCAGAGTAGAGGTTTTGCTAGAAATAAGACAATACTTTAAAAAAAAAAAAAAAAAAAAAAAAAGTCCTTTAAGGCAAACTTAGGGTTCTGTCGACAAATGCTTATTTCAATTTCCCAAGCACTGGCCCGATGTCCATGTTGCTATATTAGGTAAAACCTTGCTGGAAACTGTCAGGCAGACATAAATCTCTTGAGGTTCCTTCTTGGCCAGTGAGAGCTCAAGCTGACATAATCCAGCAACCGAGAAGGGCTTAGGAGTGGCTTGCGGTCTTCCAAAGCAGCAGGGAGAATTGAACTATTTCTCTCAAGCTTATAAAGTACAATTCCCTTACTTCATCTCTAGCTTCCTGATGTTTCTCTCTTTTACCACATTTTCTTATTTGCTGTTTATACTCAGGAGGTCCCAGGCAATCACTGAGTAACTGTCACACGAGAGGAGACGAAGCCGTGCAAATTACCATCCAGGGGCTGAAATATAAAAATGGTACTTCCGAGCAAACTGTGCAAAACTTTTGTACAGATGGAAGATTACTTTTTATGCATTGAGATGTCAAGCAAATCAGGATCGAGTGAAAGGAAATGTCTTTGAAATAACAGTATTTGTGATTTATTCTCCTCTCCTGTATTTCAAGCTAATTATCTTTGAGGTAAAAACCTAAAAAGACTTAATTTGTTTTTGAAGTTCAGCCCCATCAAATTAGTCAGAATATGTATGTATGTGTGTGTGTGTGTGTATATATATATATATATATATATATATATATATATATATACACATGTAGCTCCTGGCTGAGGGAAGTACGATCTAGCAATTACTTAAAAATTAATAGCAACTGCCTTTGTAATACTTTACTTTTTGACAAACTTCACCATTTACGGATTCCTGAGGGACTTATAATTGTTCTCACTCTCTAAGGAACCAGCTTGCATGTCACCAAACTAGTCACCTCGATTCAAGCTCAGGAAAGGAAAATGGATACTCTATCTTAGCAGAGTCATTTTTAGGTAAAATGTGTAATGTACACAAAATGTCTTAAATATATAGATAATTATTCAGGCATTAAATGGTGGTGGCTAAAAGTTGAGCTCTGGAATAAGTTAGACCTGAAATACAGGAGAAGCTCTGTGCTTCTGTTTCTTACTTGAGCAAGTTTCTTATCCCTGTCAGCCTGCCCACTGACCAGTAATATGGGAATAATAAAACCTTTCTCATGGAATCATCGTAGGCAACAATTAAGTGCCTGGCATAGAAGAAGCAAGCTTTTTTTTTTTAATTATTTTTATTAACATATAATGTATTATTTGCCCCCGGGGTACAGGTCTGTGAATAGTCAGGCTTACACACCTCACAGCACTCGCCATATAAGAAACAAGCTTTTATTAGTATCATTCTCTTATTGCAAGAATATATTCCTTCTGATAAAGGAGTTACTGAACACTTTCAGACTAGGTAAGGTACAATATCTCTCTGTTTAGTCCAGATGTACCTGTAAGATAAGGGGTTGTAGTTTTCTTTGGAGATGAGGATGATTAAAAGCAAGATTGCCCACGGTCTCACTGCAATTCTGTAGTCAGATTCTGGGATCAGGATTTGAACTACAGTTGCTGGACCCTGAACCACTGGGCTCTCAACCAATATCATGTGCTGATGTGTGTTCAGGGGCTTTTTCAGGAGCATTGGAAATCAGACAGGGACATGGATTGAGAAAACCAGGGCACCTGGAGGCTCCTTACCTTTCACGGGACCTCCCAGTGACCACACGGAAACTGAGGCCAGCCTTCCCATTCCTGCCTGTGGGGCTCCCGACGTCCTCAGCCCCGTCTTAGTTTGCAATGCTTATCATACAGGAGTGTTCAGATGCTCCTTTTCATTGATATAAGCCTATGCAAGCATTTAATTGTCATCCCTCTAATGAAGAGTAAGTTTTACTCTTTAAAGTAGAAGCCGCACTTTTCCACGTGATGCTCTTTCCTATACGAACTCAACATAATGGCTCTCTGCATTTTTAAAAAATGCTTGTCAGAAGTTTGCATCTATGGAAACTGAAATTGCTTCCCTTCAAAGAGCTGTCTCCTTGAAAAGCACTAGAATTGGAGAGGGATTGTCTCAAAAGCCATCCCCAGATCTTCTACCTAGCCATTTCAGAAGCACCTGCTCTTGGTTCTCAAGAGCCTAAGAAAGCAAGCCCCATCCAGACGTCCTCTTCATTTATCGTATTTATCATTACATGTTTTACATGTACATTTCTCTGCATCAATATATGGCACAGGTATGCACAAGACACAGTTTTTATGTGGGTTGACCTTGGAGGAAAGACAGTGTCAGCTAACCATATCTCCGCATCTTGTTCTCTACTTCTTTATTCCTCCTGGACCCTTTCACTGATAATGAACCATGCTTGAATGTTTGAGATCATGTCCATCATCTGTGATCAGCAAAAATCCCTGTGTTCTCATCGCCTTAATCTGCTGGAAAAACAATACTGTACTATTTTAATGACCAGTGGGAGGAGAAACATAAGTATCTATTTGGCTAGATTAAATCTGTTGTGTAGTCACAGGTGTTGAGAAAATATCTAGAAAATGACATTTTCTTAAGACCAAAGGTGAACTCTTTATTCCATCCCACCTCCTGACTAATGATCACCTTTGACATAAAAAATTAACTTGGTGTTATGAACTTTCAATATTGAAAATTTTAAAAAATCTGGTCTATAGTAGATTAGTCCTTAAGCTTACTTGTATATCTTCTCTGTACACACTACTCAGTTTTAATGCTCTATCTTAAACCTTAGTCAGGACTGATTTTTAAAATATTATAAATCTTTCAAGATTTATTTTTAATTTTCCATTGTTTCGTGACCCCATTCACAAGGTCATGTAGAATTCCTGTTTTATTTCGGGGCTAATTGCTCTTATACCATAACTAATTCACTTCAAAACATTACATCTATTTGCAAATTTTACATATATATCTAAATTTAAATGTGTATGCATACATAAAATTTATGTGCACATATACATAACTGTATATGTGCACATATACATAATTGTTTTGAGGAAGGATGTACATGTAGGCTACTTTCTGTGTCATTAAATCTTTAAGAACGTCTTACTACTACTGTCTTCAGAGATGAGAAATTATTTTGCCAGAAGTAGATTTCCTGAAATAAATGTTTTTCTCAAATGTATGTGATTTGTTTATTTTCCTGGTTTAGTTTTATAGTCTCTACATACCACTGGAATTTTGTTCCTTTGTAAGTGACATTTTTCCTGCGTATTTATAAGATGCTTTTTAATTTCATAAAATTCAGAAGATGTCACCAGATAAGCCCTAGGCAATTAGCTCTTCCCATTAATTTTTCTTCAGGCCTTTCTTTTTTTTTTTTTTTTCCAATTTTTTATTTATTTTCAGCGTAACAGTATTCATTGTTTTTTCACCACACCCAGTGCTCCATGCAATCTGTGCCCTCCCTAATACCCACCACCTGGTTCCCCCACCCTCCCACCCCGCCCCTTCAAAACCCTCAGGTTGTTTTTCAGAGTCCATAGTCTCTCATGGTTCACCTCCCCTTCCAATTTCCCTCAACTCTCTTCTCCTCTCCATCTACCCTTGTCCTCTATATTATTTGTTATGCTCCACCAATAAGTGAAACCATATGATACTTGATTTTCTCTGTTTGACTTATTTCACTCAGCATAATCTCTTCCAGTCCTGTCCATGTTGCTACAAAAGTTGGGTATTCGTCCTTTCTGATGGAGGCATAATACTCCATAGTGTATATGGACCACATCTTCCTTATCCATTCATCCGTTGAAGGGCATCTTGGTTCTTTCCACAGTTTGGCGACCGTGGCCATTGCTGCTATAAACATTGGGGTACAGATGGCCCTTCTTTTCACTACATCTGTATCTTTGGGTTAAATACCCAGCAGTGCAATTGCAGGGTCATAGGGAAGATCTATTTTTAATTTCCTGAGGAATCTCCACACTGTTCTCCAAAGTGGCTGCACCAGTTTGCATTCCCACCAACAGTGTAAGAGGGTTCCCCTTTCTCCACATCCTCTCCAACACACGTTGTTTCCTGTCTTGCTAATTTTGGCCATTCTAACTGGTGTAAGGTGGTATCTCAATGTGGTTTTGATTTGAATCTCCCTGATGGCTAGTGATGATGAACATTTTTTCATGTGTCTGGTAGCCATTTGTATGTCTTCATTGGAGAAGTGTCTGTTCATATCTTCTGCCCATTTTTTAATATGATTATCTGTTTTGTGTGTGTTGAGTTTGAGGAGTTCTTTATAGATCCTGGATATCAACCTTTTATCTGTACTGTCATTTGCAAATATCTTCTCCCATTCCGTGGGTTGCCTCTTTGTTTTGATGACTGTTTCTTTTGCTGTGCAGAAGCTTTTTATCTTGATGAAGTCCCAAAAGTTCATCTTTGCCTTTGTTTCCTTCGCCTTTGGAGACATATCTTGAAAGAAGTTGCTGTGGCTGATATCAAAGAGGTTACTCCCTATGTTCTCCTCGAGGATTCTGATGGATTCCTGTCTCACGTTGAGGTCTTTTATCCATTTCGAGTTTATCTTTGTGTACGGTGTAAGAGAATGGTCAAGTTTCATTCTTCTACATATAGCTGTCCAGTTTTCCCAGCACCATTTATTGAAGAGACTGTCTTTTTTCCACTGGATATTTTTTCCTGTTTTGTCAAAGATTATTTGACCATAGAGTTGAGGGTCCATATCTGGGCTCTCTACTCTGTTCCACTGGTCCATGTGTCTGTTTTTATGCCAGTACCATGCTGTCTTGGTGATCACAGCTTTGTAGTAAAGCTTGAAATCAGGTAACGTGATGCCACCAGTTTTATTTTTGTTTTTCAACATTTCCTTAGCAATTCGGGGTCTCTTCTGATTCCATACAAATTTTAGTATTATTTGCTCCAGCTCTTTGAAAAATACTGGTGGAATTTTGATTGGAATGGCATTAAAAGTATAGATTGCTCTGGGCAGTATAGACATTTTAACGATGTTTATTCTTCCCATCCAAGAGCATGGAATGGTCTTCCATCTTTTTGTGTCTTCTTCAATTTCTTTTAGGAGTGTTCTGTAGTTCCTCGAGTACAGATCTTTAACCTCTTTGGTTAGGTTTATTCCGAGGTATCTTATGGTTTTTGGTGCTATAGTAAATGGAATCGATTCTCTAATTTGTCTTTCTGTATTTTCATTGTTAGTGTATAAGAAAGCCACTGATTTCTGGACATTGACTTTGTATCCTGCTACATTACTGAATTGCTGTATGAGTTCTAGTAGTTTGGAGGTGGAGTCTTTCGGGTTTTCCATATAAAGAATCATGTCATCTGCGAAGAGAGAGAGTTTGACTTCTTCCTTGCCAATTTGGATACCTTTTATTTCTCTTTGTTGTCTGATTGCTGTTGCTAGGACTTCTAATACTATGTTGAACAAGAGTGGTGAGAGTGGGCATCCTTGTCGTGTTCCTGATCTCAATGGGAAGGCTGCAAGCTTTTTCCCATTGAGGATGATATTTGCTGTGGGTTTTTTATAGATAGATTTGATGAAGTTCAGGAATGTTCCCTCTATCCCTATACTTTGAAGCGTTTTAATCAGGAACGGATGCTGGATTTTGTCAAAAGCTTTTTCTGCATCAATGGAGAGGATCATGTGGTTCTTCTCTCTTCTCTTATTGATTTGTTCTATCACATTGATTGATTTGCGAATGTTGAACCATTCTTGTAACCCAGGGATGAATCCTACCTGGTCATGGTGGATAATCTTTTTAATGTGCTGTTGGATCCTGTTTGCTAGGATTTTGTTGAGAATCTTAGCATCCATATTCATCAGTGTTATCGGTCTGAAATTCTCCTTTTTGGTGGGGTCTTTGCCTGGTTTGGGGATCAGGGTAATGCTGGCTTCATAAAAAGAGTCTGGAAGTTTTCCTTCTGCTTCAATTTTTTGAAACAGCTTCAGGAGAATAGGTGTTATTTCTTCTTTGAAAGTTTGATAGAATTCCCCAGGGAATCCGTCAGGTCCTGGGCTCTTGTTTTTTGGGAGGTTTTTGATCACTGCTTCAATCTCGTTACTAGATATCGGTCTATTCAGGTTGTCAATTTCTTCCTGGTTCAATTTTGGGAGTTTATAGTTTTCCAGGAATGCATCCATTTCATCTAGGTTGCTTAGCTTATTGGCATATAACTGTTGATAATAGCTTCTGATGATTGTTTCTACTTCCTTGGTGTTAGTTGTGATCTCTCCCTTTTCATTCATAATTTTATTAATTTGGGCTTTCTCTCTTTTCTTTTGGATTAGTGTGGCCAATGGTTTATCGATCTTATTGATTCTTTCAAAAAACCAGCTTCTAGTTTCGTTGATACGTTCTACTGTATCTCTGGTTTCTACCTCGTTGATCTCTGCTCTAATCTTGATTATTTCCCTTCTTACGTGTGGAGTTGGTTTGATTTGTTGTTGATTCTCCAGTTCTTTAAGGTGTAGAGACAGCTGGTGTATTCTGGATTTTTCAATGTTTTTGAGGGAGGCTTGGATGGCTATGAATTTCCCCCTTAGGACCGCCTTTGCTGTATCCCATAGGTTTTGGAGTGAAGTGTCTTCGTTCTCATTGGTTTCCATAAATTGTTTAAGTTCTTCTTTGATCTCCTGGTTGATCCAAGCATTCTTAAGCAAGGTGGTCTTTAGCTTCCAGGTATTTGAGTTCCTTCTGAACTTTTCCTTGTGATTGAGCTCCAGTTTCAAAGCATTGTGATCTGAGAATATGCAGGGAATAATCTCAGTCTTTTGGTATCGGTTGAGCCCTGATTTGTGACCCAGTATGTGGTCTATTCTGGAGAAGGTTCCATGTGCACTTGAGAAGAATGAGTATTCTGTTGTTTTAGGGTGGAATGTTCTGTATATATCTATGAGGTCCATCTGGTCCAATGTATCATTCAATGCTCTTATTTCTTTATTGATTTTCTGCTTCGATGATCTGTCTATTTCTGAGAGAGGCGTGTTAAGATCTCCTACTATTAATGTATTCATATCAATATGACTCTTTATCTTGATTAATAGTTTTCTTATGTAATTGGCTGCTCCCATATTGGGGGCATAGATATTTACAATTGTTAGATCATCTTGGTGGATAGTCCCTTTAAGAATGATGTAGTGTCCTTCTGTATCCCTGACTACCGTCTTTAGTTTAAAATCTAATTTATCTGATATGAGAATCGCTACCCCGGCCTTCTTTTGAGGCCCATTGGCGTGAAAGATGCTTCTCCATCCCTTCACTTTCAGTCTGGGTGTATCTTTAGGTTCAAAATGGGTCTCTTGTAGACAACATATGGATGGGTCCTGTCGTTTTATCCAATCTGCAACCCTGTGTCGTTTTATGGGTGCATTTAGGCCATTCACATTGAGAGAGATTATTGAGAGATACGTTTTTATTGACATTGTGTTATCTTTGAAGTCTTTCTTTCTGTCGATTGTCTCTCTATTTCTGTTCAATGCTATTCTTAGGATTTTTCCTCTTTTATAGAACCCCCCTTAATATTTCCTGCAGTGTCGGCTTGGTGGTTGCATAGTCTTTCAAGCCTTGCCGGTCTTGGAAACTCTTTATCTCTCCATCCATTTTGAATGTCAGTCTTGCTGGATAAAGTATTCTTGGCTGCATGTTCTTCTCATTTAGTGCCCTGAATATATCTTGCCAGCCCTTTCTGGCTTGCCAGGTCTCTGTGGACAGGTCTGACGTTATTCTGATGGGCTTTCCTCTGTATGTAAGGAGCTTCTTTGTCCTAGCAGCTTTCAAGAGATTGTATCTACAATTATGATTCCTCAATTTTACTATGAGGTGCCTGGATGTTTTTTTTGAATTTATAATCTTGGGGGGGGACCTTTCTACTTCTAGTACATGAACACTTGTTCCATTCGCAAGATTGGGAAAATTTTCATGAAAAACTTGTTCCACTATATCTTCTAGACTTCTTTCTTTCTCCTCCCCTTCAGGGATTCCAATAATTCTGACGTTGGAACGTTTCATGGCATCATTTATTTCCCTGATTCTGTTTTCGTGGCTTCTAAGCTGTTTGTTCCAGGCTTCCTCCTGATCCTTTCTCTCTATTTGTTTGTCCTCCAGATCACTAATTCTATCTTCTGTCTCAGTTACCCTAGCTTTTAGAGAATTTAGATTAGATTGGAACTCATTGAGAGCGTTGTGAACCTCATCCCTGGTGGCCTTCAGCTCTGCCCTAACATTATGAACCTCCTCTCTGGTCGCTTTCAATTCTGCCCTAATCAATTCTGTTTGGTCATCCATGGCTTTCTCCAACCTAGCTATTGCCTGGATAATTGTTAGCCTGAATTCTCTTTCTGACATATTGTCTATGTTGATAGCCGTTAGCTCTGTTGCAGAAGGCCCATCCTCTGTATTTTTCTTCTGTTGGGGATTCCTCCTCCTAGTCATTTTGGTGAGAGATGACTGGACAGATGTAGCTGGATGTATTGACCGTGGTGCAGTCAAGGTGCACCCTGGAACGCTTCTGAGCACTCAGGATTCCCCACCCAAATGAGAGAAAAAAGAAAAGAAAAAGAAAAAAGAGGGAGAGAGAGAGAGACAGGAAAAAAAGGGAAGATAAAAGTGAAGGTTCAGCCCAAATGGGCCCCAGGGTAAGGTTTATGACGTATATAAACAAAAACAGACAAACAAAAAGACTGATAAAAGTATATGACGAGAGAAAATATATATATATATATATATAAGCAAAAAAAAGGGAGGAGCCTCGTCAAGAAGAACCCCAAGTATAAGATTTATATACTATCCGGACAAACATAAATACACAGAGTCACTGGCAGAAGAAAAAGATGGGAGCATGGTTATAGATTCTCGGTGTGGGCGAGGAAGGTTATTTTGATTCTTCCTGGATGTATCTTGATATCTTTGTTAAAGGACTCAACTTTCCTAAGAAAAAGGGGGATTAAAAATTGGTTCACCTATAGGGGTAGCATTGCTTGGAGAAAGGGGGTTACCTTGAAGTTTAACTCTATATGAATATTAGAAAATAAAAATAAAAAAGGAATAAACTGGACTAAACTAAATTAAAAATTTTTTTTAAAAAATTAAGAAAATAGAAAAGCAAAAGAAAAACACATGTGTATGTATCAAAAAATTCAGGTTAGAAGTTTATCGTGGAATTTGATGTACTGGACATCTCACTGTGATGGTAAATAGGTTAAAAAATTATCTATATAAAAAAAGAAAAAAAATGAACCAGAATAGTGGGAAAGAATTAAAAATAAAAGTTGTATCTATGAAGTAGTGGTGGTTGTTCTCTTGTAGTCTTTTTTTTTTTTTTTCCTGATTTGTTTTCTGGGGGAGGGGGCTGCCACGTGGGTTTTCAGTCAATGATGTTCCCTGAGTTAAGTCCTCCCGACCCCCTCAAGGGGGTGGGCTCTGAGAAAAACGTTTTTTTTCAGGTTTTTGTTCTCTGGAGGTTTTTATGTTTGTTCACTTCTTTTCTCTCGCCTTGACAGCTTTTGATGGTTTTTGGAGGTTTAGAGGAAAGAAAACTGCACCCCAACCTCCCTCTCAGAGAGAAGCCTCAGTCTGCTCCCCTGCAGGTGCTGCAGCCGCTGGGCCGCTGGCAGAGCAGGTTCTGAGTCACGGTCCCTGGGGACGCAGGGTCTCCTGCTTGTCCGCAAAACCAAGGCAGCTGTGGCTGTCTGGGCAGCTCCAGACCACCAGAGAGGTTCCAAGCAGCAATCGCACACTGAGATTTTCCCGCTGGCTGGGGCTGAGAGCTCAGTGCTTGCGCGCACCTCTCCCAGGGGATGGTTTGGGGCGCGGCGCCTCCAGCTCTATCGGCTCTATCGCCGCGTGGGTCTATCACCGCGTGGGTCCCAGAACACCAGGCTGGGCGTGCACCTCTCTCAGGGGAGGTTGAGGCACGCGCGCACCTCCAGTAAGGTGCGCGTTCTGCCGTCTGGTGTGGCTCCCAGCCCCTCACGGGAGCCGGACTCCACCCGTTCTCGGGCGCACTGGCGGCTCCGGGACAAAGACCAGGTTTCTCCGCCGCACTCTCCGGCTCAGCGCCAGGGGATGCTGCCCTGGGTCTGGGGACTTAAGCCCCTATCCCTATCCGCCCCGATTCCCACAATTTCCCCGCTCGAGTCTTTGCTCTTTTGAGTGCTTTCAACAAGACTCCAAGTTAATGCTGGTCCCCAGATGCCGGGCACTCTCGTATTGGGGTATTATTTTCCAGTCGGTCGCCTCTGGTGGCTCCCTCCCCCTTTTGTTTATCTTCCGATATCAGTCCGACGTTCCCACTCCACTTTACCTGCCCACTGGCGTCTTCTGGCCCCCGTAGAGATCCAGACGTGTATAATTCTGATCTCAGGCTGATTTCATGGGTGATCGGAGTTCTTTGGTAGGTAATCAGCTCACTTTAGGGTGCAGGTTGAAAAGGCGCCTCCTCCTACTTCCCCGCCATCTTGTCTCTCTTCAGGCCTTTCTTAAGGACAGAAACTGTACCTCTGTACCTTTCTTTGCTACTCATTCTTTTCCAAAACTTTCATTGTATTTCAGAGATTACTTGTAGGTATTTTTTTGTTTTCTACCCTTTTCTCCCTATATTTTACCTACTTATTTTGCCTGAATTCTGGATGTATTTAACAAGACTGTTGTATACTGCAATAATTTACTTCCTAGATCCTTTATCATTTATTCACTGTCTTCCTTACTGCTAAAATATTTTTATATAAAATAATTTTATATTTCAATAAGGATTTCAATAAGGATTAATCAAAAAATACAAGAAAAGAAAAAAAACCAATATAGTGCACATAGAGATAATTGCTTTGTTGGTGTTTATTTTCCCCAACTCCAAATATTTGAGGAATACTCCTTTTCAGACTGTCAACATATGTAATCTTCTGTGTAACATTCGTCTTGTTTCTTAAGTGTGCCCATACTACTTGTTACCTGCTTTTTTAGCTTAACGTAGAGAGGAAAACTTTTCCTGCTTGTGCATGTAGAATTAATTCATCATGGCTAATAGCTTCCTATGAATCTAATTATATGAATGTTCCACAATTTGATTATCCATTATGAATTGAAATTTACCAGTTTGACAGGATTTTACTATTACAGTGTTCCAGTATATGTAATTTTACATATCTTTACAGTTACTTACTTGATCCTTGAGATAAACTTATAGGGATGAAATTTGTAAATGAACTTCACATTGAGAATCATGCTGTCCTTGTCATCATGATCTCAAAGGGTGTAACAATTGAAATGTTCACCAGCCTACCAGTGTGTGAGACATCCCACCTCTTCCTTCTCCATTCCTGAGCATTATTGTCACCCCAAATCCGTTTCCATCTGCTAGGAAAAACAAACTTGTGCTTACTTTGCATTTCTTTCATTATTGGTGAGCTTAATATGTTTATGCGGGTAACTGTATTTCTTTTTTATAACTTTTGGTCTCTTACCTTTGTGTATTTTGTTATTAGGAGGCTGTCTTTATCTTGATTATTTACTGTTTTTCATGGTGAAAAATATTAATACATCATGATAATATACTGTAAAAAATTCTCTAGGTTCTTGTTTCTCTTTTAATTTTATTATACCATTTGCTATCTTAGGGATTTTTATATACAACAAAAAATCCTTTTCTTTAAAATTTCTGGGTTTGTTTCTATGCCAGCAAAGGTCTTCCACTGCCAACACTACGAACATGTTTTCGTGTATTTTCTCCTAGAAATTATTTAATCTTTAATTTTTTAACTCGGGTGGAATTAATGTTTTTCTTTTTCTTTTTAACTTAAAACAACGCATATTTATTAAACAGTTCTATAGATGAAAAATTGACAAGAGGCTAAACACAGGACATCAAACTCAAGTTGTTGGCAGGGCTTTATGGGATGATCGATTTCCTTGCTCATTGGGGTTGGTGGCACAGTTCACGTCCTTCCAGTTTTAAGAATAAAGTCCCAGTTTCTTTGCTCAGGATCATTCTTTGCCTGTAGAGTCAAACCACGTGTCTTGGCTAGAACTTGCTTCTTCTATCTTCAAAGCCAGCAATGGTAGGTCAGTTCTTTCTAACCCTTCAATGCCCTCCCTATTCTTCCATGGTATGGTTAATTTAGATTTATTTTTTCCAAATAGACATCTCTTCTAAATTTGAAACACCACATTTGTCATATACTGAATTACCAAATATATGGCTCTTCTAAATTATTTCTTCTGTTTTATTAAGCCTCTTTTTTTGTACTTTTTTATTAACATATAATGTATTATTTGCCCCAGGGGTACAGGTCTATGAATCATTAAGCTTTATTAAGCCTCTTTTATTTACTTTTTACATAATGGGTTCATTTATGATGTTTTAATAAATTATTTCTTGCAATGCTAACATTGTGCTATTTAAAGTTTAACATTTTATTTAGGTTCACAGAATGATGTAAGATCCATATGATTGTG